>NC_057807.1:520111730-520742346 GCF_018294505.1 Triticum aestivum
CAGGGGGCCGGTGGGGCGATGGGACGGGGGGCCGGTGGGGCGGCGAGGCGGTGGGGCGACCGGGCGGCGGCGAGTGCTGGGGGCGGCGGCGCGCGTGTGGAGCAGGAGAGAAACAGAGAGAGAGGGCGGGGTGGGGCACGCCGTTAGATATGTTGAATGTTTGCCGTCCGCTCTCTTTGCCGTCCGCTTTTTTGCTCTTTGCCGTCTGCTAGCAGACGGCAAAGAGGGGGGACGTTAAGTATTTTTTAAATAGCTCCTCAGTGGGGCCCCCCTCCCTCTTTGCCGTCTGCTAGCGGACGGCAAAGATTCTTTGCCGTCAGCTAGCGGACGGCAAAGATTCTTTGCCGTCAGCTAGCGGACGGCAAAGAACAGGCTGATGGCAAAGGCTTTCTTTGCCATCAGCCAGTTCTTTGCCGTCTGCTTTCGGGTAGCTGATGGCAAAGAGCTTCTTTGCTGTCTGCTAGCTGACGGCAAAGAGCTGGCAGATGGCAAAGTAGCTGATTCCAGTAGTGATAGTAGCCACTCTTAATATCAATCTTAGAGAAAATGGTGGCTCCGCTAAGCTCATCAAACATATCATCTAGGCGTGGAATAGGATAACGATATCTAACGGTGATATCATTGATGGGACGATAATTGGAACACATGCGATAAGTACCATCTTTCTTTGGAATAAGAATTACCGGAACGACACAAGGGCTCAAGATTTCATGTACATGACCATTGTCGATGAGTTGTTGTACTTGCTGTTGGATCTCCTTAGTTTCCTTGGGGTTGACGCGGTAGGGAGCCTTGTTAGGTAGAGGTGCTCCGGGGATGAGGTCGATTCGGTGTTCAATGCCTCGTAGCGGAGGTAGACCCGGAGGTAGCTCGTCGAGGAAAACATCTTGGAATTCCTGCAAAAGAGAAGACAACACCAAAGGTAGATCGTGAGAGGTGTTAGTTTTTGGTGCCTCGTCCTTGCACACAAGGACATAGTGCATAAGACTTGATGGGTTCTCACACACTTCTCTCATCTCTTTGGTGGCAAATAGAACTAAATTTTACTTGTCACTCATCATGGAGGCACTTGATTTTGGCTTGTGGCGCTCACTCTCTTTTGGGTGGGTCACTCTCTCACTCTTTTCTTCATGATGGGTGGCTTGCTTGTCGGCAATCACTTGACTTGGAGACATAGGTCCTAGCACGTACTCCTTTCCTTTCATCTTGAAGCTATAGTGATTGGTACGACTGTTATGGATGACGCCGCGGTCATATTGCCATGTTCTACCAAGAAGGAGGTGGCAAACGGACATCGGGACGACATCACACTCCAAAGTGTCTTTGTGTGCTCCGATCTTGAAGTAAACTTGCACCATATGCTCGACTTGGATAGTGCCGGAGTCGCTTAGCCATTGGACCTTGTAGGGGTGTTGGTGTTTCATCTTGACCAATTGGAGCTTGGAACATAGCTCTTCACTCGCCAAGTTATGGCAACTCCCTCCATCAATGATGACCTTGACGGACCTTCCATTAATCCCTGCCTTGGTGTGGAAGATATGGCATCTTTGGTCTTCATCTCGTTGATTTTGAAGAGTCAAGACTTTGGAGACAACGAGAGCAGGGCTCGAATCCTCATCACAAAAGATTTGATCATCTTCATCTTTGTTCACGCGCCGGTGCATGGCCACTTGCTCAAGGGCTTGCATCTCCTCTTCACTCATGGAGTCATAGGTTCCGTCGTCATTGAGGATCATGGTGCGCTTGTTGGTACATTTAAATGACTTGTGGCCTCGGCCGCCGCATGTCAAACACTTGATGGAACTTTTCTTGACGGTCTCATCGATTGGAGTAGATGATGAAGCTCTCGGCTTGAAGGTGCTTGTAGTAGGAGGACGACTTGAGGTTGTCGAAGTTTTCTTGTAACTCGACTTGTCGCCATTGCTTGTAGATGTCTTGGTTGAGGTAGAAGGTGTTAGAGGCGTAGAAGCTTGGTTGTTGGAGAAGACGTAGCTCTTGGAATATTACTTGGCATACTTGAAGTCATCTTGCACTTGACGTTCCACTTTGGTAGCTTGATGCACTAGCTCAATGAGATTGGAGTAGGGTTGGAACTCGACAATCTTCTTGATGGGATGATTGAGGCGATTAAAGAAACGGGCCATAGTTTGCTCATCATCTTCCATGACATTGACTATTATCATGGCAATCTCCATTTTTTTGTAGTATTCTTCAACGCTCTTTGTGCCTTGCTTGAGGAGTTGGAGTTTCTTGAAGAGGTCGTGGTTGTAGTAGGTTGGCACAACGCGTGCTCGCATGACATCCATCATTTGATCCCATGTGGTGATTGGTGGTTCACCTCTTGCTTCTCGGCGCTCAAGGACTTGTTCCCACCATATGAGCACATAGTCTTGGAACTCAAGGCATGCCATAGCGATCTTCTTCTCTTCCTCATAGTTGTGCAAATGAAAGATCTTGTCGACCTTCAATGGCCATGAAAGGTACTATTCGGGATCATTGCTTCCATTGAACTTGGGCATGGTGAACTTGAGCTTGCCGTAGCGTTGCTCTTCATTGTGTTGTGTTCAAGGGCAATGATGACGCCCTTGACGTGGATGATTGTCAACCTCATATTGCTCTTGGCGTGGAGGATTTCCATAGTCATCATGCTCTTGGTGAACTTGAGGTTGTGGAGGAGCTTGTCGAGCTTGTGGAGGAGCTTGAGGAACTTGATGATGCACTCTTGCTTGTTAGTTTCGCTCTTGAATTTCTTTGCGAAGTGCTTCCTCTTGAATGCGCGTATCTCGGTTGCGGTTGGCGACGGCTTGACTTGACTCTCAAAGGGCACATTGCACATCAAGTGCTTGCGCTTCATGTTGTTGTTGTTGAAGATGTTGTGCCTCGGCATCTTGTTTGTCTTGGTGTTGGCGCGCTCGCTCTTCCTCTTGGTGACGTCGACGTTGCATTTCTTGTGCTTGTGCAAGAGTAGATTAGTTTTGGCGACGATGATGTGCTTGCTCGTCGAATTGCCCTGGTGGATGATTGCCGTGTAGAGGATTGCGAGTTGCTTGACGGTCTTGGCGCGCGGCTCGATGTAGAGTGTTGGATGTTGGTGTACTTGAGCCGGAGAGGGTGTCATCAGAGTGTCAACTCGAGTGGCTCCGTCTTGAGTAGGACGAAGTGGTAGAATGGCGGTTCACCAACAAGGCATGAATCTCGTCCATTCTTGCATCGTTCTCTTGTTTGTGTGCATCGAGCTTGTTGTCAAAATAGTCTCTTGTTCATTGCTCGGAGAGTCGCAAGTCGGTGGCGAGATTGTCGATGCGGTCGCTCATTGCTTGTTGTTCTTGATGCAAAGCTCTTTGTGCACCAAAGAGGTGGCTCTTGGTGACATAGGATGACATGTCATCGTCTTGCTCGATGAAGAGTGGGTTGGTAGAAGAACTTGGCCTATCCATCATTCCAAGCAAATATGTGAGTGGGATAAAGAAAATAACTTATACCAAATGTACCTTGACCGATGTTGTAGATGGATCAATGGTCACTCAAACGTGGAACAAGGAAATAACACAATTGGTACCAATTCTTGTCGGTTCTCACACCTACACAAGTAAAATCTTATGGTGGAGCTCGGTTAGGATGGTGGCACAAAAAAATTGATGCAATTGTTAGTGAGCCTCAATAGTGTTGGAAAAGATTCACAAGTTTTCAAATGCAACAAGTAGACCAATAGCCAGATATGGTACACAGAAACACACATGCAAATAGATAAGTGGGGTCGTGCAACCAAGGAATGAGACAAAATGTGGATTCCACGAAAATGCTCTTGTTGCACAACACTAGAGTGACGCTAGCGCGATTGCACAATAGGCGGATACGAAACTTGTGCACAACCTACTAAGCAAAAATGCAACAACTTCTATCCCAAGTATGCTATATGTATGGTTTTCCGGTGGTATGATCCAAGATGATCGAGTATGACAATCTTAATGTAGTTTGATGCTATGGTTCTTGCTTAAAAGCTCTTTGCTTATCCTTTTTCTTTTGCTTAAAAGCTTGTTTGGCTCTTTCTCTTTTGAGCTCTTTTCTCATGCAAAACTTCACGAACCAAGATAGCAATTGTGTATGCGATGACAACTTTGTGACACAAAAGATGATACCAAGATATGCACCACGATGATATGGTATGTATGCTATGGGAAGTATGATCACTAATGTGCACAAGTAACGTTGCTGGCAATACTCAAATGGCTAGTCTCGATAGGTAAGATACGCAAAAAGGGCTATGGGGTTATCAATGCAATGGCAATGTGAAAACAAAGATGTCGTCAAAGTTACCGTCGAGGTAGTCGTTTGTAAGCAAGGACGATTGTTGTCTATGACGAGTCCTTGACAAAGATGAGCGGTGGTGATGTTGA
This sequence comes from Triticum aestivum, assembly GCF_018294505.1. Classification (NCBI taxonomy): domain Eukaryota; kingdom Viridiplantae; phylum Streptophyta; class Magnoliopsida; order Poales; family Poaceae; genus Triticum; species Triticum aestivum. The sequence goes on from NC_057807.1 coordinate 520,116,128, forward strand.
TGTCGAACCGTACCTATATAGCCGAAACACAATAGGACACGAGAACCACAACTCAAATTACCAAAATGTGTCAAAATTGTTGGAGTTGATAGCGGGTAAGCGATGGTGGTGCTTGCAGAAAGCAGTGGAGGTGGTTGATGAAGAAGCAACCGTCCCTAAGTAGCCGAAACACCTTAGGAGACTCGAATCACAACTCAAACAACCACAAATGCTATGGGAAACAAAATGGGTTAAGTTGCGGAAGTTGGTGGTGGTATAGCGGATGATGTGGTGAAAGCCCTAAGCAAAGATGCCAAAGTTCGGAAAATTTTATGGTGTGAAAAATGTTGGAATCTATCTAGGTGGATGGGTGATGTTAATAGCTTCTCAACGAGCTAAAGAACGCGAAAATCGGACTCCGGATGTAGAAGTTATGGGGAAAACTGTCAATCAGCCGAGGCTGAACCTGGGAGGGGCGGTTGTACCGCTTGAGCAGGCGGTTGTACCGCTCCTAGAGCGTCCTGCAGTTTCAGTTTTGGGCTGGAAGAAGTATCAGGGGAAGGGTTAGCGGTTGTACCGCCTCGGGGGCTGGTTGTACCGCTTTTGTCGGGACAATTGGCAGGTCTGGGTACAGGATGAAATTGGGGCGAAAATGGATGATTTCGGTGGCAAAATTGGGCGGATTTTGTGGATGGAAAGAGGTGAAACTTGAGGGGGAGCTAGATCCACTCGTGGCAAAGCAATTCCATGGATCAAATCCAACAAAACTTCATCACACCAACAAAACACAAAAAAAATTGGGGCTATTTTTGGTGGGGATTTTCGAAATTGGGGAAGAACACAACAAAATTAGGCTAGAAAAAGAGGGTACGGGCTGCAAAATCGTGATCAACGTGGCTCATGATACCAAGATGATGTAGGGTAGAACCCTAGGGGCCCGATCTTTCACGATTGGAGGGAATCCTAGGAAGAACACGAAGAACACGAGGGGAAAATGAGGGGAACACAAGGGGAAACACGAGAGAAATCACTCAACCAACAAGATCTGGTCACACATATGCTAGATCCTCAAAACACAAAGAGTGATACACAATTCAAAGTCAACAAGGGATGATACAAAAGGTGTTCTCCGTGAGGAGGTCTTGAAGTGTCTTCCCGTGATTGGGTCTTGAATCCGCTTGGGGGATCTTCTCCGAAGAGGTCGTGAACTCTGATGGAGAAGTAACCAAGTGGATGGGCAAAGCTCTATCTCAAATATGAGCTAAATCAATGCTAACCCTAACACAGAGCTAAGGGACAAGTATATATTGTCCAAGGGGTAAGTGGGAGATACATGGGGTGAAAGCCCTTCCACTGCGCGCAGGCAGGGCGGTTGTACCGGTCATGGGGGCGGTTGAACCGTTGGGAGCTCAGGTGCTGGTTCCTGGAGGTGTTCACGGAAGGGGGTAGTGGTTGTATCGGTGTTTGGAGTGGTTGTACCGGTCTTCTGTCTATTACGGGGATAAACCGTTGCCGTACCGGCCTTGCACCGCTCGATTACAGAAGCTGGACCGGTATTTGGGCGGTAGTCGAGCGGTTGTACCGCTCGGGTGGTTGTTGGGCGGTACATGGGCGGTTGTACTGGTCCTTCTGGGCTAGGCAGATTGTCTTCATGCTCTCAATGTCCATCTTGCATCATAACTTATCCATGGTTGCTTCCTTGATACCTAAGAACACAAAGCATCTCCGTTTGAGGTAGTAGCCATGTCTCAAGTGGGTCAAAGGGGAGTTCAACAAGGAGAGAGTTAACCTTGTTTTCGATAGCTCTCTCACGGGCTCTTGTCATTGGTCCAAGTGGTGTCGTGGGAGACGAAGGTAGGTCCATAGGGATGACCATAGGATGCCCCGCATCACTATGCTAATCATAAGAGCATTGCTACACGTATGGCAGAATATGTACAATTGTTGTACGAAGTAGTATGGCCACCGTTGATCAATGGTGGCACAAGGTGGGTTCACGGTGGATTGCACTATCGTACCAAATCGGACCGGCTTTCATCGTGCGTGAGTCACTTCCGTAATCACAGAGTATCCGGTTAGTAGGAGAAAAGGTAGTTGGGACCATGCATGTGGTGGGATATTTGTGGTTTTGGTACCCGGTTGGGATGGGAGAGAGGAGAAGGGGACCATGCATGTGCGGTTGGAAGGAGAGAGAGAAGAGACGGACCATGCATATGATTGGTCAAGTGCATGTCCGGACTCCAGCAGAGTCCACCATGTTTGTCTCTTGGATACCAGAATTCGTACGTCTGGACTGCTAAGCATATACATACATGTTTTCGTTGGATGACAAAAATGGTCCAGACATATAGTGAAGGTTTGAGAATCCGCTTTTCGTCCAGACTGCTAAGCGGATATACATATTTTCGTTAGATGGCAAAAGCGATTCAGATACTGTGATCCAAGACATAGAGTGAAGGTTTGAGGTCCGCTTTAAAGATGCCCTAAAGGTCGTGAAGGTACTGTTTTCACATAACAGTACTGTTCCCCATAATTACCGTTCGTAGAAGTATGATTAACTATAATTATTATTAATTTTAGAGTAATATTTGTTATATTTGCGTAGCTGGTAGCTCGTCGCAGTACTCTCGTGCGGTGTCCTCTCGCCGGATAGGATCGGAGGAGTTGCGAGTCGGCCTCGTTGCTTTAAGAAAAACTTGGGGTTCATCGAATAGGGTCGTCTATGGTGCTCCCTAGCAGAAGTACGTATAGATTTTCACAGAACTCAAACATTATAAACTTGATATTCTTTATACACAAAACTATGTAAATTTAATAAGATACCCAATGCATATTATTGGATGCATCATCAATTATATTTTCATATTGTATATGTTTGAAATTATATACTCGGTCAAAGTTTGCTTAATTAGACTCTTTTTAAAATCTAGACGCACTACATTATGGAACGGTGAAGGAAGTACTGTGTTTCTTGCTAGCTTGGTAGGCTGGATCTCGTTCAATCATCATTTGCTGATGCTTCGAGGTTCAGGCCGGATCAAGGCGTGTCGTGTGGTAGCGAGAAACGCTTGCATTATCGGAATTAAACACGACATATGTGTCTGTGTTGGTTTCCATCGCCAAGTAGGATTGAAAGGTTATAGCCGTGTAAGTTAGATTACTAGTCCTAGATATTCTCTTCGTCTTATAATATAAAAGCGTTTTTAACACTAGAGACACTACAATAATGTTAAAAACGCTCTTATATAAGTGCATTTTTGACACTATAAAAATGTCTAATGTCAAAAACGCTCTTATATTACGAGACAGAGAAAGTACTATATATGGACTCATTCATCTTAGAGGAAACTAAAGCGTAGAGATTAGGAGTAGTACCAAAAAAAATTGAATTTGATAGAATAACATTTGCCATCTTAAGAAATTATCTTGCCAGCAGGTTACTACGTAAAAAAAGAGTCTTGAATGGATGCGTTATTTCCTCCAAAAACCACAAGAAATGTTAGTATTTCTAGAAGTTCATGTACATGCTTCCTCTAGAATCTTTGTTCCTATATTTTCTCTATAAAAATCATTCAAGCTGAATGACGCCTATATGTGTGTATAGCTCCTTTGTAAATACATCAAATCCAAAAAGGAATAAAGTGTATACTGTCGGATATCGGGTTCCGGCAGACCCTCTAGGTTCGAACTCTGGGGTACACGCGGAGATCGCACCTCCTGCCTACCTACGTCTCATCGCCTCGCAAGGATCTAAACTACACAAAGAACAACACAAGAGAATCGAGGTTTATACTAGTTCGGGCCACCATTGTGGTGCAATACCCTACTCTAGTTTGTGGTGTGGTGGATTGCCTCAGGGGTTGCTTATGAACAATACAAGGAATAACTGCCTCGCGAGGGAGGAGTTCTTGTGGTGGTGATCTGGCTAAGGTTCTAATTGCCTCTGGTTGATCTCCAGATGCCTCTACCCTGGGGGTGGCTAGTCCTATTTATAGAGCAAGGCCCAGGTCCTCTTCCCAAATATTGAGCGGGAAGGACGCCACCAAATGACCATTTTGAAGGGGAACATCTAGTATACTTATCCTGACTAAAGTCGGTCCTCGCCTGCCAAAGACTCTGGCGGTGAGGCCGGCTTGGGCTCCACGATGACCTCCATCCTGCCGTTCTGCTGGTCTTGGTCTTATTGCACCGAAATGATTGCCTTTGCTTGATACTCTTGCCCGCGCTTGCTCCCTTTGCACCAAAGAGGAAACAAGGACTCTGCGCAGGCCGGCGCCCGTCTGGCGCCCGCCTGGCTTTGGTCGTCATGGCTTGCGTCACGGGCACCTCGTGAGGTACCCCGCCTTTATCTCTCCGCCTCCTCGCGAGCCAGCCTGACGAGGCCGTGCCCGAGGAAGCTTCCTGTCGTCCGCCCCGCGAGACTTGGCCCCTCGCGAGGGCCTTGAGCTTGTGTTGATGAAGATGGGCCATACTGGGCCACTCCTCGAGCCACGCCGCAGGCCGCAGGCAGGCAAGTCTGGGTACCCCCGTTCCCAGAACGCCGACAGTAGCCCCCGGGCCCAAGGCGCGCCTGGACTTGGCTTAGCAGAGAAGCGAAGGGGCAAGTGTGAAGCGCCGCAGGCCCCAACAACCTGCGGCCTTGGGCGCTGCATGGCGGTTGATTGGACGCGGGCATCCTTGTTCCCCCACGCCTCCTTATTTTGCGCCCGGCTAGGCGGACCCGCAGTTGCACACACCCATCCCTCTTCTTGCCGCTTGTGCGTCCCCTGCTCTTCTTCCTCCAGAGCTCCAGCCTCCGCTTCCAATCCAATCTCGAATCCTCCCCTTCCTGTCGTCATGGCGCCAACGAAGAAGGGGAAAGGGAAGAATCCGGTGCCCTCGCCCCGCTTGCTGCCGTCGACGGCTCCTGCCGTCGACCAGTCGATCATACTCAATCTGGAAGCCTTGGACAAGGTCAATTCCGCCCTTGCCACCACCTTCTACGAGTGCGGGAGGACGACGGTCTGGCCCACGTCTCACTTCTCCATTGACAGAATAGCCACCGAGGTCTGGTACTTCGCCGACGCCCTGTGGGCGGGACTGGTTTCCCCTTTTTCCGATTTCTTCAACGCCGTGCTTTCCCATTACCAGATTCACATGATGCATTTGGGTCCCGAATCCATTACTCTCCTTGTCGTCTTTGCTTTTGTTTGTGAGACGATGATGGGCATTCCTCCTTCAGTTGCCTTGCTGCGCCACTTTTTCTCTTTGCGCTTCAGCGATCCCACCCAATGTTCAGGGTGCGTGAGCTTCCTTGCCGCAACAGGGGCGGCAGCCTCAGGGATTGATTTCAGCCTTCATCCGCTCGCGACTAGGTTCCGAGAGCGGTGGCTGTATGTGGATGTCGGAGTACCTAGCCCCCTGCTCTCGGAGCCAGCCTTGCCCGCTGTCCCCAACTCGGGCTGGGGCCATGAGACGCTCACGAGCCCCCGGCTCGCCTTCGTCTGGCGTCGCTTTGCGAACTTGAGGGCGCTTGGTGTGACGGCACCCAAGGTGGTGAAGGAGTTCTGCCAGTGTCGCATTGCCCCTCTCCAGTGTCATTCCCACCGGATGTGGGCCTTCGGGGGGCGTGAAGACCGCATGAGGCTCCAGGAGGAAGATCTGGCGCCTGAAGTGCTGAGGAAGGTTCTCGTGATTCTAACCGGGGATCCTTCCCCTGGCAACGTCCGGCAAGGGGGCGCCTTGCTCTACCTTTTCTCAGGCAGGGCTGATTTCGTGAAGCAGATGCCCAGCTTAGATGAATGGGGGCTGCGCCCAGCAGGCCTCATGGGCTCTCGTGAGAACCCAGTTGCGGTGGTTGCCCTCCCGGTTGCCCGCGGTGGTCCTTCCTCGAGTGCTGAAGCTGGGAGGCAAGGGCCACCGGCGGCTGAGGGGGCTGCCGTCGGGATAACTGCGCCGCGCGGAACTCCCGAGGTAGCGGCTCCTGAGGCCTGCCCTGTAGTGACCGAAGGCGTTGAGCCGCGGCCCGCGGCTTCCGTGGTTGAGGCTCCTGAGGCCCCGGCCATCCTCGACGGGGCGGCATCTGGCGGCGTGCACCAGGGCAATGTCCCCGACACCGGTCACCTTGGCGCTTGTTCCTCACCGCAGACTGATCCTTGCGCTGAGCTCCTAGGCCGCTTCCGCGTGGACTTCAAGGCTCTCCAAAAGAGAAGGAAGGCCTTGGGTGGCGATGATTACCCCTGCCGCCTACTGAAGCGCAGGAAGTACTTCGCCATTGATGAGTAAGCCTTCTCCTTTCTTAATCCCTTACTTTCCCGCTGCTTCATCTGACCATTGCCCTGCAGGGCCCTCCCTGCCGACTTCATGGAGACGACCGAGGAGCCATCTCCCCAGGCCTCTCCCTCTCCACCAACCCCAAGCGTCCCGAGCTCGAGTGCTACACTTGTTGTGAGGTCGGTTGGAGAGGTGAGCCATCCTGCGGTGTGTCATGATCCTGTGCTCCTCGCGACCCTCCTTCGTGAGCCCTTCCAGGGCATGGCCAGCCTGCCCTGGGCCGTGGTTGTGGACGGCGACTGGCTGGGGTCTACCTCACATTCTTCCTTAGAGGGTGAACAGGCTCTGTGCCAAGCTTCTGGCGGGGCGCGCCCGACCATCACGATGGCGCCAGCCCCCAGCCCCCTGCCCAGAGGGGGTATGCCGGTTCGTGGCCCTTCGCGCGAGCTGGGGGTGGAGGACGACGTGGAAGACGTGCTTGAGCGCGCTCAGGAGCGCCGCGCCCTTCGCCAAGGGTTTCTCCAGAGGGCGACCGACGCAGTGAGCCAGCTCGATGTAGAGCTTGCCATTGAGGATGCGCGCCTTGAGGCCGAGGGCCTTCGCCTTGCTGAGGAGAGGCGCAAGCTGAAGGTGGCTGTTGCCCTTGCGCGCCACCGTCGCAACCTCGACGATGCGAAGGCCGAGGCATCGCTGGTGGCTTCTCGGGAGGCCTGCTCCCAGGCCATCGAGGAGGCCCGGGAGGCTGACCGGCGGCGCACAGCTGCAGAGGAATGGGCGCGGGAGCTCCAGGCCTGGAGTAACTCCCTGGAGAAGCAGGTGGAGCTGCATGAGGCGGCCCTTGCATCGATGAAGGGGGCTTCGGTCGACCAGGCGGAGCTCCTGGGACGTGAGGAGGCACTGACGCTGGAGGCCGCCGAGCGCGCCCGCGACCTCGAGCGGCTGGAGACGAGAGAGCGCCTGGTAGCACAGGCGGAGGATGATGTCGCGGCGAGGGAAGCCCAAGTCCTAGAGGAGGTTGATCGCCGACTGGCGGAGGCACGCTCGAACCTCGAGTGTGTGTACGAGGGGAGGCTGGAGCTGACCAGGGTCGAAGCAGAGGGCAGGACCATCGCCCTGAGGGCCAGGCTGGATGAAGCGACGCGGCGCGCGGATGCTGCCGGGGCCGCCCTTCGCGCGGCACAGGGGGAGCTGGCTTCCTCCCATGCTGAGGCGCTTCTTCTCTAGCAGAGGGTTGATATGGCTGAGGCCGTCACGCGGCAGAACGAGGATGAGATTCGCCAGTGGCAGACCTTGGAGCACATGCATGGCCCCATGCTCCTCACGCTCCGGGAGAGCGCTAACACGGCCCTTGGCAACATCTGCGAGGCAGCCGTTGGGCAGCCTCATGTGGTTAACTATGCCGGTAACCTTCAGTTCTTCACTGATGTGGTGACGCAGCTAGAGGCTCGGTCGGGCAGAGCCAACAGGTTGGTGGAGGAGAGGAGCCGTGCCCTGCTCGGGCGTGCTTTTTCCCACGTCTTCAGTCATCTTCAGAACATGGATCCCCACTTTGACTTCGATGCCGCTGTCGGTGTCAAAACCGGCGGATCTCGGGTAGGGGGTCCCGAACTGTGCGTCTAGGCGGATGGTAACAGGAGACAAGGGACACGATGTTTTACCCAGGTTCGGGTCCTCTTGATGGAGGTAAAACCCTACGTCCTGCTTGATTGATATTGATGATGTGGATGTTACAAGAGTAGATCTACCACGAGATCAAGGAGGCTAAACCCTAGAAGCTAGCCTATGGTATGATTGTTGTTATTGTTGTTGTCCTACGGACTAACACCATCCGGTTTATATAGACACCGGAGAGGGCTAGGGTTACACAGAGTCGGTTACAATGGTAGGAGATCTACATATCCGTATCCCCAAGCTTGCCTTCCACGCCAAGGAAAGTCCCATCCGGACACGGGACGAAGTCTTCAATCTTGTATCTTCATAGTCTTGGAGTCCGGCCGATGATGATAGTTCGGCTGTCCGGACACCCCCTAGTCCAGGACTCCCTCAGTAGCCCCTGAACCAGGCTTCAATGACGATGAGTCCGGCGCGCATATTGTCTTCGGCATTGCAAGGCGGGTTCCTTCTCCGAATAATTTGTAGAAGATTGTGAACACCAGGATAGTGTCCGGCTCTGCAAAATAAGTTCCACATTCCACCGTAGAGAGAATAATATTTACACAAGTTCAATCTGCTGACGTATTTCGTGGCGTGACGTCACACCACAACCAAGCCTTTACTTGAATCGTTTTTATTATACCGCCTCAGCGCGTTTAGCGAAGCGGTTTCCTTGGCACGTCTTGTCGAAGCAGAGATCGTGCTCCCCTTATTCCGGGATTCTCATCAATACGGACGTGGGTAACCCAACCGCGCCATTAATTGCGGCGCTTGGGAGAAAAGCGAGTTTTACCAGGCCGGTCGGGACGCATAGTTTCGTCTGCCCATATATAAGGGGATAAGGATCCACCTTTTACCTATGCCTTCTTCCTCCTTTGCATATCCATCTCCGCGCACTCGAGCTCCAGCGCCCAAGTCCGCACACCTCGCCTCGACCTTCTCCAACCATGTCCGGAGCGGGAGGCAAGTGGATGGCCTCCTCCGTTACGGAGGGGCACATCGAGAGGCTGCGCGGCGCCGGATACTTGTCCAGCGACATCGCGCACCGGCTCCCCAACAAGGGGCAGCTCATCCCCACCCCCAGGCCCCATGAGAGGGTGGTATTCCTTCCCCATTTCCTCCGCGGACTGGGCTTCCCACTTCACCCCTTTGTCCGGGGGCTCATGTTCTACTACGGCCTAGATTTCCATGATCTGGCCCTGAATTTCATCCTCAACATCTCGGCGTTTATCGTCGTGTGCGAGGCCTTCCTCTGCATCCAGCCCCACTTTGGCTTGTGGCTCAAGATCTTCAATGTCAAGCCGAAGGTCGTGAAGGGGAACCAAGCGGAATGCGGAGGCGCCATGGTGAGCAAGATACCCAACGTTACTTGGCTCGAGGGTGCCTTCATGGAAACCATCAAGGGGTGGCAATCGGGGTGGTTCTACATCACCGAGCCGTGTGACCCTAAATGGGCAGTGGCCCCTGAATTCAGATCTGGCATCCCCACACGGCTCACCTCTTGGAAGGAGAGTGGCCTGACTTGGGGCAATTCGGAGGAGCTGACCGGACTCCAAGCCTGTATCCAGAAGCTGGTGGACAAGAAGCTCAAGCTTGTCAACGTAGTCCAGGTCATGCTCATCCGCCGGATCCTCCCGTGCCAACAACGGGCCTTTAAACTGTGGGAGTTCGATCCGGCTCTACACCGAACCTTGAGCGGGCTCTTCGACATTAGGTACGAAGATGCCTGGAAGGTGCTTTTTAAGGGCGCCGAGGCCCCCGCATCCGCTACTGAAGATCGCGGATTCCACTCGCAGCGTCAGGCTGACGAGGTAAATGACTTCACCCTTTACGGGACACTTGTGGTTCCATAGTTTGACTCTATGCGGGATCTAAACTCCCTTTCCTTTGACAGGACTGGCTGAAGAAGGCCTATCAGACTATCTGTCCGGCCCCCTTGCCAGAAGACCCAGTGGATGCCCATCTGGCGGGGCTGCTGGTTCCGGCACCCCATGTGGTGCCGGAGAAGAAGGCCAAGAAGGAGGCCACGGGTACTCGAAAGAGTTCCCGTTTTCAGGTGTCCGATGACTCCGAGGCGGATTCCTCCCCCGAGGACGAGGAGAAGAAAAAGGTCTCTCCCCCAGCGGGGGGAGGGAAGAAAAGGAAGGCCTCCCCACCTAGGGAGGCCGAAGGGTCCAAGAAGGGAAGGGCTCCTCCCCGGACTGTTCCGCCAACGCTGGTGACGACAATGAAGATTGGCCTCCAAGGGCCAAGCCCCTAGCGAGATCGTAAGTATCCGGACTCCCGAATGACTTCATGATCTTTCTGTTTGCCACTTGGTGTCTTTCTAATGCCGCATACAACCCTGCAGTCTGCCCAAGGACGATCTTCCCGCTTCGTCGAGCGGGTCCTTGGGCTCGTCAGATGTGAACAACACTTCACTTCCAACCGCCTCCTCTCCCCGCGACGCTGATGACGTCGAGGTGGGATCCCAGAGAGGGACCCATTCGGAGGAGGAGGACCCGGAGGTGGCACAGGGCGACCTCCCGGACTTCGCACCAGACTCCGCACCGGAACCTGCAGTGGTTCCGGAGTCCGGCAGGCGGCCCCTTTGCAAGAAGGGCAAGACCATGGCGCCAGCGGCCTCCGTCGAACCGGAGGCGCCGGATAACTTGCTGGAGGCGCTCAACGGCGCTTCCATCAAGGAGGAACACCGCACTGTCATGAGTGCGGTGATTCAGAAGGTCCAGCTCGCCAAAAGCGGGATGACCGAAGCCTGCAACAGCCTTCTATCAGGCTTTGAGGTAAGAATATTAATATATGTAAAATAGTACCGCATAGACAGTAGCCCCTGATACTCGGTTCGGTGTTCGAAAAGAAAAGTCGGACTGAGGATCTAAAAAAGACATACGCAGGAGTCATAAAAAATATGTCGATATGGGATTGCAGGCTACCCTGCTGACCTCTGCCGCACTGACTGCGGAGGTCAATGCTTTGAAGCAAAACCTCGAGCGGTCCGAGAACGAGCTCGGCCGTGCCAAGAAGCAGCTCGAGGACAGGGAAGGTGAGTAGCACCTTATTAAAGTTGTACCTTACAGAAAAAGATTTGGTTGCAAAAAGAATGACAAGGATAACGTGTGTATTGCAGGGGCCACAAACGAGGTGGCGACCCTGAAGGAGGCGGTGTCCATGGCCAAACGTAATGCGGCCACAGAGCGCACCGAGCGAGAGAAGCAGGAGGCGCGGGTGGCGGAGGTACAGCAAGAGCTCCAGGCTCTCATGGAAAAACATGAGAGTTTGGAGCGTGACTCAAAGACTCGAGAGTCCGAGCTTGCATCGGCTCTTGAGAGTGCCAAGGCCGCTAAGGCCGAAGCCTACAAGGCCCTCCAGGAAATTTAGGCGTTGAAGAAAATAGCGTTGGGTAAGGCATTTTTCGTGCAAAGCAAGCATGTGGATGTGGATTACGTGTTACTTACCCGAATTCGAAGCTCTCCAGGAGCGTCCGCAGATCTGCCCCGCAGCATGTCCGATGCTGCCACTTTCTACAGGGCCGAGGAGGGGAGCTCGACGGAGAAGGTCTTCTGGTCTCAGTATGCCGAGGCCGGACATCTAGTTCCCCTTAGCGACCAGCTGAAGCAGCTGGGTCGAGCTCCACAAGGTGGCCGAACAGGCCATGAAGGGCCTCATAGTTCGGCTGTGGCCCAATGAGGCCATGCCTGGGAGCTACTTCGGCCTGGTGTGGCGGCTGGTGGATGCGTGTCTGTGGGTTGAGGTCATCAAGCGATCCGCCTGTATTGAAGGTCCCCGTCGGGCCCTTGCCCGTGCTAAGGTGCACTGGGGCAAGATGGATGCTGAGAAGCTTGTGACGGACGCGCCACCACCGGGCAAGGAGTATCGCACGCCCGAGATGTATTACAAGAGTGTCCTGAAGGGTGCCCGCACTATTGCGAGTGAGTGCTCCAATAATGTAATATTTGAGTAGACTCGCATTTTGTTATCCTCTGCGCAGAAAACTTTCTTCATATGCACTAAGCAATGTTTGTTGATTTAAAATATTACCTTCTGTGCGGCTGTTTATCAAATCTGAGAGATGGCAAGTCGTCGGCTTCAGCCCCCATGCCACGAGTGCTGGGGTGTTCGATATAAATTTGAGCACTCTTGTTCCCATATTTGGGTCCATCTAGGGAGGCGCTCAACACGACGAACTAGGCAACCGGACTTATAATGCTTGAACACTCTCACTTAGCCATAGAATTCTATAATTTTAAATTTTGGCGAAGCCCCTAGTGTTCAGAAGGCCGAATTTGGGGCGCTATCCACGCCTGGGCCGGACAAAGCCGGTTCCTCGCTCGAAGCGACATAAGTCTTTAGGGACTCGAAAAAACCTCTCGAACAGCGACCGACTCTGGCCTCATCATGACGGTCAGTTTTGGCTTTCTCCACTGAGGCGTTAACCCAGCTCAACTGGGGCGCAATCGCAGTGGTTCTCCCAGTGCTACCTTAGCCGATACAACGGAACATAAGGTACCAAAACATGGGAGCCGGGGAAACCCAACTATTGACCCAAGACATGATTCGGAGCTGATGCATATAATGCTATAAGTTCGGAGTGCCGCACTTGTGAAAGTGTTCGGACTTATCACACCATGATGTGGGGAACATAAGCCCCTGGTGTTTTTAGCCATACCAAAGTGTACGGAAGCAACATGTCGCAAATGAACATATGTATAAGAAGGAAATGCAATTATAAGCAAAAAGGTGTTGCATTGTTTTATTCAAGAAGTATGCTATGAATGCAGAATGATACAAATAGTGCGATAAGCAAGGGACAGGACTATTAAACGTGTCCCCCTCCAGGGGTAGGCTGCGGAGTGGTGTATAAAACAGATTTAATGCTCGTAAGGGAGACCACCTAGATATTCGTCGCAACCTTTCTTCTTCCCTGGCTGTTGCATCGTGAGTTCGGCCGGTCTACTGCCGGACACGGCCTCTGGTAAACGGAGTCCTGTGGGTAAAAAAAAAGGAAAAAAAAGAAATGACACACTTGGGGGCCCCTGATGTGGTTGAGCCGCATTCTGGGCCTGTCGTGGTCGTGCCCCTTCCCCTGTGCCCATGGTATCTCCAGAGCATAATGATGTACGCGAAGGACCAGTCTTGCGATCTTGCGAGGGCTGGGGTTGGGTTCGCATTGCTACGCATGCTCGGAACGCGCCAGGTGGTCTTGTTGTAGGTTACTTCGGGCGCGTTTGGCTGTGTCCGATCGTTTAACAGCCGGACTCGAGAATTGCCTTAAGAGGCTGCATTGCACTTCTGCCGCGAGAGCGGCTGTATGTTCCTCCGTTCGGAGGGAGCGCTCGGTGTTTCCGTTGACCGTGATAACTCCTCGAGGGCCTGGCATATTGAGCTTGAGATATGCATAGTGCGGCACCGTGTTGAACTTTGCAAACGCAGTTCGTCCGAGCAAACCATGATAGCCGCTGCGGAACGGAACTATGTCGAAGATTAACTCCTTGCTTCGGAAGTTATCCAGGGATCCGAAGACCACTTCCAGTGTGATTGAGCCCGTACAATTGGCCTCTACACCTGGTATGACGCCTTTGAAGGTCGTCTTTGTGGGCTTAATCCTTGAGGGGTCTATGCCCATCTTGCGCACTGTGTCCTGATAAAGCAGGTTCAGGCTGCTGCCGCCGTCCATTAGGACTCTGGCGAGGTGAAATCCATCGACGATTGGGTCTAAAACCAATGCGGCGAATCCACCGTGGCGGATGCTGGTGGGGTGGTCCCTTCGATCAAAAGTGATCGGGCAGGAGGACCATGGGTTGAACTTCGGGGCGACTGGCTCCATCGCGTATACGTCCCTGAGTGCACGCTTCCGCTCCCTCTTGGGTATGTGGGTTGCATATATCATATTCACCGTCCGCACTTGTGGGGGAAAACCCTTCTGTCGTCTGTTGTTCGGCGGTCGGGTCTCTTCTTCGTCATCGGTATGCAGCCCCTTGTCATTGTTTTCGGCAATTAGCTTGCCTGCCTGCTTGAATACCCAGCAGTCCCTGTTACTGTGGTTGGCTGGATTTTCGGGGGTGCTGTGTATCTGGCACGAGCGATCGAGTATTCGGTCCAAATTGGACGGACCCACAGTAGTTCTTTTGAATGGCTTCTTCCGCTGACCGGGTTTCGAGCCTCTGAATCCGGCGTTGACTGCCGTATCATCATTATTGTCTCCATTAATGTGGCGTTTATTCTTGTTGCAACGTGACCTGCCATTGCGATCCTTGGTATCTAGAATGCCGGAGTTTTTGCTGAGGTTGTTGCTGTGAGCTAGCCAGCTGTCCTCTCCCGCGCAAAAGCGGGTCATGAGTGATGTGAGGGCTGCCATGGATTTCGACTTTTCCTGTCCCAGGTGCCGGCAAGCCACTCGTCGCGGATGTTATGTTTGAAGGCTGCGAGGGCCTCCGCATCCGGACAGTCGACGATTTGATTTTTCTTAGTTAAGAACCGTGTCCAGAATTGTCTGACCGATTCATCTGGCTGCTGAATTATGTGGCTTAGGTCGTCAGTGTCTGGTGGTCGCACGTACGTGCCCTGGAAGTTATCAAGGAATGCGGCTTCCAGGTCCTCCCAACATCCAATTGATTCTGCTGGCAAGTTGTTAAGCCAATGCCGAGCTGGCCCTTTAAGCTTGAGTGGGAGGTATTTGATGGCGTGAAGATCGTCACCGCGGGCCATGTGGATATGAAGGAGATAGTCTTCGGTCCAAACTGCGGGGTCTGTTGTGCCGTCATAGGATTCGATATTCACGAGTTTAAACCCTTCGGGGATTTGATGATCCATTACTTCGTCTGTGAAGCATAGTGGGTGTGCGGCGCCTCTATATTGGGCTATATCGCGATGAAGCTCCAACGAGCTTTGTCTATTGTGTTCGGCCCGGCCGGACTTACTATGTCCGGCGCGATGGTTGTCGTCTCGTATCATGGGGCACCCACGCGATCCGTAGATCGATCTTGATTGCCTTGCCTTATCCTCCAATATATCACGCAAATCCGGAGCATTCTCCTGTGGCCTTGAGCTGCTCGAGCGGTGCCAGGGTACGGTTCTAGTGAAGGGCCTAGAGGCCTCTCTGTCGCGGCCACGAGGTGGCCGGTCAGCCGTATTGTGCTCTGGTGATGCAGGTTTATATGCCTCCTCCTCTAATCGGGGGAGCAACTTGCGTTTGGGGTAGCTTTTGGAGGGGCGTTCGAGCTCATGGTCTTCGGCCGCCAGGACTTCCGTCCATCTGTCGGCTAGCAGATCCTGATCAGCTCTAAGCTGTTGCTGCTTTTTCTTGAGGCTGTTTGCCGTGGCCATGAGCCTGCGTTTGAAACGCTCTTGTTCGACGGGATCCTCAGGCACGACAAATTCGTCATCGTCAAGGCTTGCCTCGTCTCCAGAGGGAGGCATGTAAATATCTTCCTCTACCTCTTCGTCTGCTGCCCTCTTGTGAGGGCTGGCATCCCCGTCCTCCTGCGCTGAATCTTGCTGGAGGGGGTTGTCTTCGGCACTGTCTGGGGTATTATTATCTCCGGTGCCGGAATCGCCATTCTTGCTATGGCGGGATTTAGAGCGGCGCCGCTGACGCTGGCGCTTGGGCTGTTTCTTGGAGGGGTCTTCCTCCGCTGTTCCTTCGCCATTCCGATCCTTTGGGATATCCACCATGTATATGTCGTATGATGAGGTGGCTTTCCAGTGCCCAGTAGGCTCTGGTTCTTGGTCGTCTCCGGCATCGTCATCCATACCGTCGATGTCTTCGGAGTCGAAGTCTAGCATGTCGGTTAAATCATCGACAGCGGCTACTAAGTGGGTGGTGGGTGGGTCTTGAATTTCTTCGTCGTCCGTATCCCAACCATCCTGACCGCAGTCCAGCCAGGGCTCTCCTGATAACGAGAGATATTTTAGCAAGCTCAGAATGTCGCCAAAA
The DNA here is from genome assembly GCF_018294505.1 of Triticum aestivum. Taxonomy (NCBI): domain Eukaryota; kingdom Viridiplantae; phylum Streptophyta; class Magnoliopsida; order Poales; family Poaceae; genus Triticum; species Triticum aestivum. The sequence continues at coordinate 520,131,945 of NC_057807.1, forward strand.
GGTGAGTGTTGAAAGATGTCCGCGGCGGTGAACTCCATGATCGGCGCCCAATCGGATTCGATTGGTGGGGGCGCGGGAGGTTCGGAGTCCGACAAGGAGTCCGGCACCTTGGAGTCACGAGCTTCAGAAGGGACAAAGTCAGTATTCGGCTCTATCACCGTAGAGGTTGCAGCCCCCGAGGCGGTGTCTAACCACATGTCCTCGATCTGCACAGCCGACCCCGAATCAAAGATCGGAGCGGACTCGTGTGCGGCTTTCAAGGCACTGTCTGGCAGTAGAGCTAAATCATGCCCATCGTGACAGTGCGGCACGCTCGGCTATGGCTCGAATCCACTGAAGATCAAGTCTCCGCGAATGTGAGCCGTGAAGTTCAGACTTCCAAATCTGACCTGACGGCCAGGGGCGTAGCTTTTGATCTGCTCCAGATGGCCAACCGAATTGGCCCGCAGTGCAAAGCCGCCGAATACGAAGATCTCGGGGAGAAAAGTCTCACCCTGGACCGCGTCGTTGTTGATGATCGAAGGAGCCATCGAGCCTATCGGTGACGACACAGAGGAACTCTGAATGAAAGCACCAATGTCGGTGTCAAAACCGGCGGATCTCGGGTAGGGGGTCCCGAACTGTGCGTCTAGGCGGATGGTAACAGGAGACAAGGGACACGATGTTTTACCCAGGTTCGGGCCCTCTTGATGGAGGTAAAACCCTACGTCCTGCTTGATTGATATTGATGATGTGGATGTTACAAGAGTAGATCTACCACGAGATCAAGGAGGCTAAACCCTAGAAGCTAGCCTATGGTATGATTGTTGTTATTGTTGTTGTCCTACGGACTAAAACCATCCGGTTTATATAGACACCGGAGAGGGCTAGGGTTACACAGAGTCGGTTACAATGGTAGGAGATCTACATATCCGTATCCCCAAGCTTGCCTTCCACGCCAAGGAAAGTCCCATCTGGACACGGGATGAAGTCTTCAATCTTGTATCTTCATAGTCTTGGAGTCCGGCCGATGATGATAGTTCGGCTGTCCGGACACCCCCTAGTCCAAGACTCCCTCAGCTGCCATCACCCCGGTACCCCAGGCCATCCGGGACGACCTGGTGCATTGGGTGGAAGACAATGTAGAGGCCCTCGTCAGGGCCTTCATCACTGATAACGACGGCGTGGTCATGGTTGCTGATGAGGGCGGCGTGGTGAACGGCCCGGATGCTGAAGACGACAACGCGGAGGGCAACGGCGAGGCCAGCGACGCCAGTGCCGATTCCGGAGGTGCCCTTGAGGATGCATTGGGGGATTTATCCGATTGACCGCGTGTTGTTCCTCCTTTTACCCTGTGTAGAGAGAGTTCGGGCTTGGCCCTGAAGGTAGTAAGAGAATTTTGGGGAGGGGGAGCCCCTCGTGTAAAAAACCTGCAGTTAGCGTAATTGTAGACATGATGTTGCCTGTATGCCTGCGCCGAGCGATTGGTCTCGCGATGAGTCAATTTGCTTGTTTACCTTCGACCCGCGTGGGCCCTGAGCGAGCCTATGGGGGGGGCATGGTGTCCTGAGTGCCTCCCGAACGAATCCATTGAACCTATAACGAGAGCCTCCTGAGAAGGCGCGACGACGACAGTCCAGGCTGCGCGCATGCTGGGCCTGGCCCGACTCACGAGGGGCTCACAAGGGGAGGCAGCTGAAGCTGGATGGGTGCAAAGCGGTAGCCAGAACATGAGAGATCACTCGAACGAGGCTAAATACCCCTTCCCCGAACACATGCAAGTCTCAAGCTCAAATCCAACTTAAATTCAAACAGGGGAAAAACGACAACAAAGGCAAAAAGCAGAAAGGCCGCGTCCAACACCTAGTCTAGTCTTCGATGTCTTCTCACCAGCGCGGAGCTAAGTGCTGCCATTGGGCGTGGGAGGGATCCCCCGAGGCTCGAGGGCGGCTCTCCGGAGACTCCGGGGCGTGTACAGCCCCACTCATTATTACGTGAGAGTGTCACGGGGTGGCGAGCTTCACAAGCACTGGGCCTTGTTCACAGGTACCGGCCTTGCTTCATATCGCCAGACGAGGGCCCCGCCTTGCGCCACACTCTATTGCCATCGACGACGGCCGGAGACCGAGGATGCCGTCGATGGGATAGAGCGGTCGCCAGCGGTTCCCCCGACAACCACGTGTCCTCTGCCGGGGGTAGGCCCTGAGGCACCTCCCCGGCAAAGGGCCTACCTCCTGAGGACACCTTGCTCCGAACGCCACGGTGGTGACGCCGGATCTCGGCCCCTTTCCTGCAGCCCCCGGTGCCCTTCTCCTGAGGCGTAGGAAGCTGCTGGATTGGGGCAGCCATCCGCCGAGACGACCTGTACCTCCTGTTATCCATGGTTAGCATATGCCTGCTCCTGAGGAATTAACGGTACCCGATAGTCGCTGCCTCCAGCGCGGTCGATGGGGCTTTCCCGGGGCTCCTGAAAGAGCTCAGCTTCGGGTGTCTCTTCCCCCCCAGCTTGGGCCGAGGAACGAGCCATGGTGTTCCTCCTGCGCATGCCCTTGATCCATCATGTGGGGCACGTACGCTTCCAGGGCCGCCGCCCAGGTTGGCATTGGGGTGGCCTTGGAATCCGCTCGGAGCTGCGCGGGTGCGTGCGGGGCCTCTGTGCGGTCCGCCTTGGTCCTGAGGCGGCGGCTGGGTGCAGAAGGGGTGAGCCCCCGAGGCGGCGAAGCCCAGGAGCTCTGCCACCCGCTCCAGCAGCACGTCGTGGCCGCCCTCCAGCAGCCTGCATTGCAGCAGCTCTCGGGCCACCGTGAGCGCGGACCTTGAGTTCGCCTGCTCTCGCCGGGTGTACGGCGCTGTGGCCGCGGCGTGGCTCAAGGCCCTCACCGCCGACCGCACCTACCGCAGCGTGAGAGCTGACGTCGCCTGACCGCGTCGCCCGTGGCCCGCAGCGCCCTGCGGACCGCGGGCTTCTTGGGGCACAGGGCTGAGGTCGCCCTGGGCGAGCGGCTCTGCACGGGCGGGCCAGGCCGCCCATGGATCGAGATTGCCTGTTGGGTCGCCGGACATGATGATGATGATGCGACGGGACACGAGGCGGCGGGAGAAGGATTCCGGCGCACCCCTACCTGGCGCGCCAAATATCGGATTTCGGGTTTCGGCAGACCCTCTAGGTTCGAACTCTAGGGTGCACGCGGAGATTGCACCTCCTGCCTACCTATGTCTCGTCACCTCGCAAAGATCTAAACCACACGAAGAACAACAAAACAGACACGAGGTTTATACTAGTTCGGGCCACCATTGTGGTGTAATACCCTACTCTAGTTTGTGGTGTGGTGGATTGCCTGAGGGGCTGATGATGAACAATACAAGGAAGAACTGACTCACGAGCGGAGGAGTTCTTGTGGTGGTGGATCTGGCTAAGGTTCTAATTGCCTCTGGTTGTTCTCCAGATGCCTCTACCCTGGGGGTGGCTAGTCCTATTTATAGAGCAAGGCCCTGGTCCTCTTCCCAAATATTGAGCGGGAAGGGCGCCAACAATTGGCCATTTTGAAGGGGAACATCTAGTACACTTATCCTAACTAAAGTCGGTCCTCGCCTGCCAAAGACTCTGGCGGTGACGCCGGCTTGGGCTCCACAATGACCTCCATCCTGCCGTTCTGCTGGTCTTGGTTTTGTTGCATCGAAATGGTTGCCTTTTCTTGATACTCTTGCCTTTGCTTGCTCCCTTTGCACCAAAGAGGAAACACGGACTCTGCGCAGGCCGGCGCCCGCCTAGCGCCCGCCTGGCTTTGGTCATCATGGCTTGCGTCAAGGGCACCTCGTGAGGTACCCCGCCTTGATCTCTACGCCTCCTCGCGAGCCAGCCTGATGAGGCCGTGCCTGAGGAAGCTTCCTGTCATTCTCCCCGCAAGGCTTGGCCCCTCGCAAGGGTCTTGAGCTTGTGTTGATGAAGATGGGCCGTACTGGGCCACTCCTCAAGCCACGCCGCAGGCTGCAGGAAGGCAAGTCTGGGTACCCCCGTTCCCAGAACGCCGACATATACATCTCATGCCTGTGACAATAAATTGATAAGTTTTTTCGTTCGCACGTTACACGAGTCGCCGCAAAGAGTTCCGCCGAGTTTTTTTGATCGATCAATTCTAGTTAGCGTCATCTCAAATCCATCCATCTTCGTGTGTGCTTTAAAGCAGCTCCACACGTACGTACGTACTCCCTCTGTTTCTTTTTAGTCTGCATATAAGATTTAGTCAAAGTCAAACATACTAAAGTTTGACCAACTTTATAGAAAAAACTATCAACATCTACGATACTGAAGCTATATGGTATGAAAATTAATTTCATGATGCATCTAACATCATTGATTTCATATTATGAACCTTGATATTCTTTTCTATAAACCTAGTCAAAGTTAACAAAGTTTGACTTTGACTAAATCTTATATGCAGACTAAAAAGAAAAGGAGGGAGTACGTACTACTGCTAGAAACTAGCTTTGCATGTGTTTGCTACTCGCCTACAGAATCGACGCTAGAAAACCAATTGATATCTAGAGCCTCAACGATCATCTACGGTGAGCGGCGAAAGCGATAAGGAGTCCTCAACTCCAAGTCCGGCAACAGCGACTGCAAGCCGAGCAAGAACGCCGACAAGGTGAAGAAGGGTGGTAAATCAATTAGTAGTGGTGGAGGAACAAGTGTCGTCGATGTATTGTAACATCGTAACATCCCCATCCAGTACCCATTGTTCGTTGCTGGCCGACACAAACGATGGTGTATGGACAGTAAAGGTGAAGATTATTCTCTGAATCCTCCGAGTGTGGCCGGTAATCACGAACGACGATGTCAATGAGGAGTGCAATAAAGGTGTCATGGCCACCATACCCCAGTTTGTGTCCAATTCCATGCTGATGACATTGGCAGAGATCGAGATGGCAAGAGAGGCAAGGGATGCACTCAAGCAGATAAAGATTGGAGAAGATCGTGTCACGAAGACTCCTGCACAAATGTTGAAGTTCCAATTTCATAAGTTTTAGATAGAAAAAACTGAATCGGTGAATGACTACGCCATGCATCTCACTATTTTGGAGTGAAAGATCCAAGTGCTTGTTGCAATGCTTGGGGAAGTCGAGATTGTGGAGAAAGTTTTTCAGTTTAGTGAATGACAAATTCAGGTACATCATCGGCACGCTCGAGTGTAGGTTATCGACATTGAGGATATGACCATAATAGAGGCGATCCGACGACTCCGTACATGGGAAGATAATGCTCGTGGATGTCGGGAAGGCAATGGAGGAGGTGATGACCAACTCATATGCTCGCACGCAGATTCGGAGGCCCCAAGTAGCAAAGGAAGGCATGACAATGATGAAGACTCAAGCAACACCAAGCACATTAGAAAAATTAGAAAAGGCAAGCAACAAGGTTGTGGTAAGGCTGATCAATCTAACGAGCGGATGCCACATAACATGGATATGTCCAAGCTCAAGTACAATTACTTCAGTGAGATCGTTCACTTCGCGAAGGATTTTTCAGAGCCTAAAACAAGCGGGAGATCAAGGAAAATTTGATGAATCATGAAGATGATGGTCCAAGTCATCTGATGGCCGAAATTTGTGATCTCACCCAAATAATGGTTTTGAAATCAAACCGGGAGGTGTTTCTTCCTGAGAATAAAGTAATATCAAAATTAACTGAAACCAGAAGGTGTCATCACTGCTGGTATCAAAGGATTTGCCATCTATCAGTTCTTTGTTGTCAGCTTGCGGACGACAAAGAAGGTATTTGCCGTCATCTCACAAAGAGCAGACGGCAAAAAACTGGCTGATGGTAAAGATGCAATTTGCCGTCAGCTTGATTTTTGTCGTCTGCTGGCGGGCGACAAAGAGGTGGGTGGGGTCTAGTTGTAACATCCCAATTTTCAATTTGGATGTTATACATAGATCATCATATGCATATCATATTTCATTCTTGCATTTTGTTGTGATCCTATAAATCTTAAGCAACTGAAGAACCCAAGGAGAGAGTTGAAGGTTACACAAAATTCATATTTGAATTTAATTCAAATTTGAAGAAAGGATCAATTTGATTTTATTATTTTCTCTCCAATTATTTTCAATATTAAAAATAAATGAGAGAAGATAATATGACTTCCTCAACCTAAGAGAAATATTGGAGAATTTTTTTAAAATCAAATTATTTATTTATTGGTATTTTATTTGCTAATTTATTTGAATTAGAAAATATTGCATTTTTTAAAATTGCATCTCAGTCCAGGAAAATGCTCATCTTGTCATAAATATTAGGTTTGGACGGTGAAAATTGTTTTTGGAATTTTTTAGATTTATTTAGGATTTTTCCTTCGGGGCAAAATTGTTTTAAAAAAAACATTCGGACCGACTGGGCCGAAGCCCAGCCGGCCCAGCCCGCGCCACCGCCTCCTCCGAGTGGGAGGAGTCCCGCTCATCGCCGATGCCGTCGGGGAGTCCGGCTCGGACTCCCGTGGCCGCCCCCTCGTGCTAGTCGCACCCCCCGAGGCCCCTTTAAAGCCTGAGCCCCCCCACCGCCTCTCCCCCTCAAGCCACAGCCACCGCCGCCGCCCTCAACCCGCAGCCGTGCCGCCGCCGAGTCGCGAGCCGCCGTGGCCTCGTCCGCCGCCGTCGTCGCCTCGTCCGCGCCGCCGCCTGCCGCTGCCGCCGACGTCCGCCACCGCCCCGTGCCGTCGCCTTCCGCCGCTCGCACCGCCGCCTAGTCGCGCCGCCGCCGCTGTTGACCGCCGCTGACGAACCGGTACGAACCGGTCAATCTCGGTTTATTTCCGGTTTTCTTCGTTCGCTTTAGTTAGATCGTTTTTTCTTTAAGGTTTTTCTATTTAACGAACATTCGTTCGTTCGTCCGTTTTAACGGAAAGTTTTCGTTAGATTTGTTCTGTTAGCGAATGTTCGCACCATAGTCTTTTTCTTTTTAGTTTATTTTCGGCTAGGGACCTATCCGCAAATAGTTTTATCACGATTTAGCCCCTAATCTTAATACTAGCATAGCTTTTTACTCGTTTATCCTAATTAGATGAAACCAGCGCCTAAATCTCCATATCATTCTGTTCTTTCCAGTTAGCTAACTTGAACATGATTTTGGTACTATAAAATTTGAGTTTAGTTCAAATGAGTAAACGATCTTGTTTTGTTCGTATTTTGAGTTTCATTTCTCTATTTGAGTTGTTTCTTTTTGCAAACCGTAGCTAATCACTTGTACCTACTGTTAAGATCTAATTCACACGATAATATTGCTATTAGATTGACTTTTGTTAGTTTAAGCCGTTTGCTTGTTTTGTGTTTGATTTGGATCTTTTCTCGGTTTTCTCGTTGTTTCGTTTGAGTGATTGCTTATGTATGCTACTGTTTGTCTACGCTAGATTACCCGAAGTGCGAAGCTTGTTACTACGAATCTCTAGAGTTTGCAGATCGTCAGCAAGGCAAGTTACACTTTGATCATACTCCTTTATACCCAGTTTTTACTATGCATTAGTATTGCCCCTCAAACATTTGCATGAGTAGGATTGGGAACATGTGGTTTGGTTGTAGTGCTTGAGGTAGCAACCTAATACCTTTTGGTCACCCCGGGAATAGATGTTGTACTTATTATTGCTTAGCCATGCTCGTAGACGGGGATTGGATCGTGATTCACACATGGAAGTTTGAGAGTTATTTAATCATGCATAACATTAAGGTGGCAACTTTAATATACATCTGGGTTGATTGGTTGAGGCACCTGGGGAACCCAGTGTTGCCTATTTTTGGAAATCCCGGAGTACCCGTGTGATTTTTCCCACGGTTCACCACCCAGGCTCAAAGGGATTATAAGATTATTCATGCTAGAAACTTCCGTGTGCAGCCACAAGCCATCATGGGCTCTGGCATAGTTGAGTATGTTGCGTGATCTCTTGAAGAGGTGGACTAGTAGATATAGGGGAAAGTAGGTGTATCGGTCCGCCCGGAGTAGAGAGTTAATGCTTCAGAAAGACTATGTCTCGATCATCCGATCATGGATGCGGTCGAGTCTTGTGGGGAAAAGTGCGCAAACCTCTGCAGAGTGTATAAAATAATCATGGTTAGCCGTGTCCCCGGTTATGGACATCTTAAATATCTGGTATTTTAATTATGATGTGATCTCATCACTCTTAAAGTTAATTGAATTGGGTTTAATGATGATATTTTTAATTGGGATTTGAGTAGGGGTTACCTTCTCAAATATTGGGCAACTTGGGAGTAGTTAAATAAATTCATTCCTTTGTTGTAGGGGAAAACTAGCTTTATGCAAAATTGTAAACTTACAACCTCCACCAGCCAAATATTACATGTAGATATAGTTCTCGCATTTCATTGCTTTACAGTATAACTCTGCCAACATATTCAATGTGCCGACCTACATGGCTGCAACTTCTCATGTTGCAGACTATTCAGACAATGAATAAGGTGCAATAGGTCGTTGTTTTGCACTCAGCTATGTTGTTGGAGTTGATGGACTCAATTACCTTCGAAGCTTCCGCTGTTATTTAGTTAGATGGCCTTCAGCCATGATATGTTTTGTGTAATCATACTCTTTATGAGGACTTGATGTAATAAGTGTGTGATTGAACTCTGCTATAATTCCTCGAGTATTGTGTGTGTCAGCATTACCGATCCAGGGATGACACTGATGCACAAAGACTTGACCGTTTGAGGTAGGGTCGCTACAAGGTGGTATCAGAGCACACGCTAATTGTAGGACACGACCACTAGAATAAGCCACGGGATTTCTCTTCTTTGCTCATTTTAATTCTCCTCTATTTCTACTCTATAGATGGCGGATCCTAGGAACAAGTTCACTCAACCGGATGATGACACCCCTTTCGGGAAACACTTGAAGGAACTCACTAACTACTTGAACATCGAACTACCAAGCTTCACGGGGACTTTCTCTACATCAGTACCGGAAGAGGAGCACTGGAAAATCAAAATCTGGGTAACTGGGAGGACATTTGTGCCAACAACAGAGCCTATTGATTTCTACCTGGATGCACCAAGCTGGAGTATAGGAAAGATCATGGCAGCCCATATCACCTTTGGACGCATATGTGAAGTGTATCACAAGGAGCTAGAGAGAACAATTTATCAAATATGTGGTCGCCGAGATGAAAAAATGGGAGATGATTCATACCAGGAGGGATGGATCAATTGCAGCTTACATTCAAGAGATGGGAGATCATATTCGTCGATAAGAGAAGCAACAAATTATCCACATGAAGAAGATCAAGAAACTGGTGAAGAGAAACAACGAGCTAGAAGAGGAACTGAAGTCTACATGTGATGGATACGAGGAAGAGATTGCCGTAGTACTAGAGAAGCAAGAAGACCTGAAGAGGAAGGTAGGACTACCAGTGGAGAATATCGAGCGAGAACCAGCAAAGGAGATCCGTTCGAAGGAGTACATCATCCTAGATGACACCGACACCGATAGTGATGCAAATGATGAGAACGATGATGACTACGTTGACGAAGCTGGAGCATATGTTATGCAGTCTTCCTCTGATGAAAATTTCTACATGACCACCAACGTAACTAGTAGTATTCCCTCCAAGTAGTTAGCAACGATCGAGTTTGTAATCATAGGTTAGACCGATGTTGTGATTTTTGTGTGCTATTGAATGAAATGAAATTGATTGTGTTTTTCTCATGAGCATATGGGTTGTGAATGTCTCTTAGAGCTCAATTCTATTCTGTTTTCGCACCCGTTCTAACCTATCAGATGCCTCCGAGACGTGACAATGGATTTGCATTCCCACCGGAGCTCACTCAGTTGATCCAGCAGCAGAATGCCTTGATGCAGATACTAGTTCAGAACCAGAACCAAGGCAACAACAACAACAACAACAACCCACCACCACCCCCCTGTTGACCACCTGGCCCATTTCCTAATGTTGAATCCGCCAGTGTTCTCTAGTAGCACCGAGCCGATTGTTGCAGATGATTGGCTCCGCAAGATTGGAAGAGAGCTGACCACTGCGGGATGCACAGATGCGGAGAGAGTGTGTCTTTCCGCACATCAGCTTGATGGACCCGCATCATCTTGGTGGGAGAATTTCACCACCACTTACCCCATTGATATTGTTACAAGGGAACAGTTTCAGCAGGCTTTTCGTACTGCACATGTTTTTGCAGGAGCTATGAGCATGAAGCAGCGCGAGTTTCGCAACTTGCGCCAAGGAGGACGTACAATGGGCCAGTATGTGGATGAGTTTAGTAAGTTAGCACGCCATGCCCCAGATGATGTAGCCACAGATGCCGCTAAGCAGGATAAGTTTCTTGAGGGACTCAACGATGAGCTGAGCATGTAGTTGATGGTGGCAACATTCAACAACTACCACGAGTTGGTAGACAGGGCTCTCATGATTGAAGGCAAGCAACAACGGATTGATAATCGCAAGAGGAAGTATGGACAGGGGAGGTACACTTCTAGAGCTCAGCAGAAGCCCCGCTATTCCCCGTACTTGGGAGGACATAACCACAACCATGGAGGCCATAACCATGGAGGACATACGCACAATGGAGCAAGTTTAACCATAGTGGCCCCAAGAATGGCAATGGGTATGGAGGAAGCAACAGCCAAAACCGTTCCAACCCTGCAACTGAAGGAAATATGCCCTAGAGGCAATAATAAAGTTATTATTTATTTCCTCATATCATGATAAATGTTTATTATTCATGCTAGAATTGTATTAACCGGAAACATAATACATGTGTGAATACATAGACAAACTTAATGTCACTAGTATGCCTCTACTTGACTAGCTCATTAAATCAATGATGGTTATGTTTCCTAACCATAGACATGTGTTGTCATTTGATTAATGGGATCACGTCATTAGGAGAATGATGTGATTGACTTGACCCATTCCGTTAGCCTAGCACTTGATCGTTTAGTATGTTGCTATTGCTTTATTCATGACTTATACAAAGTTCCTACAACTATGAGATTATGCACCTCCCGTTTACCGGAGGAACACTTTGTGAGCTACCAATCGTCACAACGTAACTGGGTGATTATAAAGGAGCTCTATAGGTGTCTCCGAAGGTACATGTTGAGTTGGCGTATTTCGAGATTAGGTTTTGTCACTCCGATTGTCGGAGAGGTATCTCTGGGACCTCTCGGTAATGCACATCACTATAAGCCTTGCAAGCAATGTAGCTAATGAGTTAGTTACGGAATGATGCATTACATAACGAGTAAAGAAACTTGCCGGTAACGAGATTGAACTAGGTATTGGATACTGACGATCGAATCTCGGGCAAGTAACATACCGATGACAAAGGGAACAATGTATGTTGTTATGCGGTTTGACCGATAAAGATCTTCGTAGAATATGTAGGAGCCAATATGAGCATCCAGGTTCCGCTATTGGTTATTGACCGGAAACAGTTTTAGGTCATGTCTACATAGTTCTCGAACCCATAGGGTCCGCACGCTTAACGTTACGATGGCAGTTTTATTATGAGTTTATAAGTTTTAATGTACCGAAGGTTGTTCGGAGTCCCGGATGTGATCACGAACATGACGAGGAGTCTCGAAATGGTCGAGACATAAAGATTGATATATTGGAAGCCTATATTTGGATATCGGAAACATTCCGGGTGAAATCGGGATTTTACCGAAGTACCGGGGGGTTACCGGAACCCCCCCGGGGGTTAATGGGCCTACATGGGCCATGAGGGAGAAGAGGAGGGCCGGCCAGGTCAGGCCGCGCGCCCCCTCCCCCCTTAGTACGAATAGGACAAGGAAGGGGGGGGGCGGCGTCCCCTTTCCTCTATCCCCTCCCCCCTTTCCTTCTCCTCCAAGGCAAGAGGGGGGAGTCCTACTCCTGGTGGGAGTAGGACTCCTCCAGGCGCACCCCTAGAGGGGCGGCCGCACCTCCCCCTCCCTCCTTTATATACGGGGGCAGGGGGGCACCTCTAGAGACACAAGTTGATCATCGTGATCGTTCCTTAGCCGTGTGCGGTGCCCCCTCCACCATATTCCACCTCGGTCATATCGTTGCGGTGTTTAGGTGAAGCCCTGCGTCGGTAGAACATCATCATAGTCACCATGCCGTCTTGCTGACGGAACTCATCCCCGACACCCTGCTGGATCGGAGTCCGGGATCTTCATCGAGCTGAACGTGTGCTGAACTCGGAGGTCCCATACGTTCGGTGCTTGGATCGGTCGGATCGTGAAGACGTAGGAATACATCAACCGCGTTGTCATAATGCTTCCGCTTACGGTCTACGAGGGTACGTGGACAACACTCTCCCCTCTCGTTGCTATGCATCGCCATGATCTTGCGTGTGCGTAGGATTTTTTTTTGAAATTCCTACGTTCCCCAATAGTGGCATCAGAGCCTGGTTTTATGCGTAGATGTTGTACGCACGAGTAGAACACAAGTGAGTTGTTGGCGATATAAGTCATACTGCTTACCAGCATGTCATACTTTGGTTCAGCGGCATTGTGAGATGAAGCGGCCTAGACCGACATTACGCGTACGCTTACGCGAGACTGGTTTCACCGCTACGAGCACTCGTTGCTTAAAGGTGACCGGCGGGTGTCTGTCTCTCTCACTTTAGTTGAACCGAGTGTGGCTACGCCCGGTCCTTGCGAAGGTTAAAACAACACCAACTTGACAAACTATGTTGTGGTTTTTGATGCGTAGGTAAGAACGGTTCTTGCTCAGCCCGTAGCAGCCACGTAAAATTTGCAACAACAAAGTATAGGATGTCTAACTTGTTTTTGTAGGGCATGTTGTGATGTGATATGGTCAAGACGTGATGCTATATTTTATTGTATGAGAAGATCATGTTTTGTAACCGAAGTTATCGGCAACTGGCAGGAGCCATATGGTTGTCGCTTTATTGTATGAAATGCAAATGCCCTGTAATTGCTTTACTTTATCACTAAGCGGTAGCGATAGTTGTAGTAGTAATAGATGGCGTAACTACAACAATGCTACGATGGAGATCAAGGTGTCGCGCCGGTGACGATGGTGATCACGATGGTGCTTCGAAGATGGAGATCACAAGCACAAGATGATGATGGCCATATCATATCACTTATATTGATTGCATGTGATGTTTATCCTTTATGCATCTTATCTTGCTTTGATTGACGATATCATTTTAAGATGATCTCTCACTAAATTATCAAGAAGTGTTCTCCCTGAGTATGCACCGTTGCGAAAGTTCTCCGTGCTGAGACACCACGTGATGATCGGGTGTGATAGGCTCTACGTTCAAATACAACGGGTGCAAAACAGTTGCGCATGCAGAATACTCAGGTTAAACCTGACGAGCCTAGCATATACAGATATGGCCTCGGAACACGGAGACTGAAAGTTCGAACGTGAATCATATAGTAGACATGATCAACATAGTGATGTTCACCATTGAAACTACTCCATGTCACGTGATGATCGGACATGGTTTAGTTGATTTGGATCACGTGATCACTTAGATGACTAGAGAGATGTCTGTCTAAGTGGGAGTTCTTAAGTAATATGATTAATTGAACTTAAATTTATCATGAACTTAGTACCTGATAGTATTTTGCTTGTCTATGTTTGATGTAGATAGATGGCTCGTGTTGTTGTTCCGTTGAATTTTAATGCGTTCCTTGAGAAAACTAAGTTGAAAGAAGATGGTAGCAATTACACGGACTGGATCCATAACCTGAGGATTATCCTCATTGCTGCACAGAAGAATTACGTGTTGGAAGCACCGCTAGGTGCCAGGCCTGCTGCTGATGCAACTGACAACGTTAAGAACGTCTGGCAGAGCAAAGCTGATGACTACTCGATAGTTCAGTGTGCTATGCTTTACGGCTTGGAACCGGGTCTTCAACGACATTTTGAACATCATGGAGCATATGAGATGTTCCAGGAGTTGAAGTTAATATTTCAAGCGAATGCCCAGATTGAGAGATATGAAGTCTCCAATAAGTTCTATAGCTATAAGATGGAGGAGAATAGTTCTGTCAGTGAACACATAATCAAAATGTCTGGGTATAATAATCACTTGATTCAACTAGGTGTTAATCTTCCTGATGATAGTGTCATTGATAGAATTCTTCAAATCACTTCCACCAAGCTACAAGAGCTTCGTGATGAACTATAATATGCAAGGGATGGACAAGACTATTCCCGAGCTCTTCGCAATGCTAAAGGCTGCAAAGGTAGAAATCAAGGAGCATCAAGTGTTGATGGTCAATAAGACCACCAGTTTCAAGAAAAAGGGCAAATGGAAGAAGAAGGGGAACTTCAAGAAGAACAACAAATAAGTTGCTGCTCAAGAGAAGAAACCCAAGTCTGGACCTAAGTCTGAGACTGAGTGCTTCGACTGCAAGCAGACTGGACACTGGAAGTGGAACTGCCCCAAGTATTTGGCGGATAAGAAGGATGGCAAAGTGAACAAAGTTATATGTGATATACATGTTATTGATGTGTACCTTACTAATGCTCGCAGTAGCACCTGGGTATTTGATACTGGTTCTGTTGCTAATATTTGCAAATCGAAACAGGGACTACGGATTAAGCGAAGATTGGCTAAGGACGAGGTGATGATGCGCGTGGGAAATGGTTCCAAAGTCGATGTGATCGCGGTCGGCACGCTACCTCTACATCTACCATCTGGATTAGTTTTAGACCTAAATAATTGTAATTTGGTGCCAGCGTTGAGCACGAACATTATATCTGGATCTTGTTTGATGCGAGATGGTTATTCATTTAAATAAGAGAATAATGGTTGTTCTATTTATATGAGTAATATCTTTTATGGTCTTGCACCCTTGAAGAGTGGTCTATTTTTATTAAATCTCGATAGTAGTGATACACATATTCATAATGTTGAAACCAAAAGATGCAGAGTTGATAATGATAGTGCAACTTATTTGTGGCACTGCCGTTTAGGTCATATCGGTGTAAAGCGCATGAAGAAACTCCATACTGATGGACTTTTGGAATCACTTGATTATGAATCACATGGTACTTGCGGACTGTGCCTCATGGGCAAGATGACTAAAACACCGTTCTCCGAAACTATGGAGCGAGCAACTGATTTGTTGGAAATCATACATACTGATGTATGTGGTCCAATGAATATTGAGGCTCGCGGCGGGTATCGTTATTTTCTCACCTTCACAGATGATTTGAGCAGATATGGGTATATCTACTTGATGAAACACAAGTTTGAAACATTTGAAAAGTTCAAAGAATTTCAGAGTGAAGTGGAAAATCATCGTAACAAGAAAATAAAATTTCTACAATCTGATCATGGAGGAGAATATTTGAGTTACGAGTTTGTCTTACATTTGAAACAATGTGGAATAGTTTCACAACTCACGCCACCCGAAACACCACAACGAAATGGTGTGTTCGAACGTCGTAATCGTACTTTACTGGACATGGTGCGATCTATGATGTCTCTTACCAATTTAGCGCTATGGTTTTGGGGTTATGCTTTAGAGACGGCCGCATTCACGTTAAATAGGGCACCATCAAAATCCGTTGAGACGACACCTTATGAACTATGGTTTGGCAAGAAACCAAAGTTGTCGTTTCTTAAAGTTTGGGGCTGCGATGCTTATGTGAAGAAACTTCAACCAGATAAGCTCGAACCCAAATCGGAGAAATGTATCTTCATAGGATACCCAAAATAGACTATTGGGTACACCTTCTATCACAGATCTGAGGGCAAGATTTTCTTTGCTAAATTCGGATCCTTTCTAGAGAAGGAGTTTCTCTCGAAAGAAGTGAGTGGGAGGAAAGTAGAACTTGATGAGGTAACTGTACCAGCTCCCTTATTGGAAAGTAGTTCATCACAAGAACCGGTTCCTTTTACAACTACACCAATTAGTGAGGAAGCTAATGATATTGATCATGAAACTTCAGATCAAGTTTCTACTGAACCTCGTAGGTCTACCAGAATAAGATCCGCACCAGAGTGGTACGGTAATCCTATTCTGGAAGTCATGTTACTTGACCATGGCGAACCTACGAACTATGAGGAAGTGATGATGAGCCCAGATTCCGCAAAATGGCTTGAAGCCATGAAATCTGAGATAGGATCCATGTATGAGAACAAAGTATGGACTTTGGTTGACTTGCCCGATGATCGGCAGGCCATTGAGAATAAATGGATCTTCAAGAAGAAGACTGGCGCTAATGGTAATGTAACTGTCTACAAAGCTCGACTTGGTGCAAAAGGTTTTCGACAAGTTCAAGGGGTTGACTACGATGAGACTTTCTCACCCGTAGCGATGCTTAAGTCTGTCCGAATCATGTTAGAAATTGCCGCATTTTATGATTATGAAATTTGGCAAATGGATGTCAAACCGCATTCCTGAATGGATTTCTGGAAGAAGAGTTGTATATGATGCAACCGGAAGGTTTTCTCGATCCAAAAGGAGCTAACAAAGTGTGCAAGCTCCAGTGATCCATTTATGGACTGGTGCAAGCATCTCGGAGTTGGAATAAACGCTTTGATAGTGTGATTAAAGCATATGGTTTTATACAGACCTTTGGAGAAACCTGTATTTACAAGAAAGTGAGTGGGAGCTCTGTAGCATTTCTGATATTATATGTAGATGACATATTATTAATTGGAAATGATATAGAATTTCTGGATAGCATAAAGGGATACTTGAATAAAAGTTTTTCAATGAAAGACCTCGGTGAAGCTGCTTACATATTAGGAATCAAGATCTATAGAGATAGATCAAGACGCTTAGTTGGACTTTCACAAAGCACTTACCTTGATAAAGTTTTGAAAAAGTTCAAAATGGATCAGGCAAAGAAAGGGTTCTTGCATGTATTACAAGGTGCGAAGTTGAGTCAGACTCAATGCCCGACCACCGCAGAAGATAGAGAGAAAATGAAAGATGTTCCCTATGCTTCAGCCATAGGCTCTATCATGTATGCAATGCTGTGTACCAGACCTGACGTTTGCTTAGCAATAAGCTTGGCAGGTAGGTACCAAAGTAATCCAGGAGTGGATCACTGGACATCAGTCAAGAACATCCTGAAATACCTGAAAAGGACTAAGGATATGTTTCTCGTTTACGGAGGTGACAAAGAGCTAGCCGTAAATTGTTACGTCGATGCAAGCTTTGACACTGATCCGGACGATTCTAAATCGCAAACCGGATACGTGTTTTTATTAAATGGTGGAGCTGTAAGTTGGTGCAGTTCTAAACAAAGCGTCGTGGCAGGATCTACATGTGAAGCGGAGTACATAGCTGCTTCGGAAGCAGCAAATGAAGGAGTCTGGATGAAGGAGTTCATTTCCGATCTAGGTGTCATACCTAGTGCATCGGGACTAATGAAGATCTTCTGTGACAATACTGGTGCAATTGCCTTGGCAAAGGAATCCAGATTTCACAAGAGGACCAAGCACATCAAGAGATGCTTTAATTCCATCCGGGACCAAGTCCAGGTGGGAGACATAGAGATTTGCAAGATACATACAGATCTGAATATTGCAGACCCGTTGACTAAGCCTCTTCCACGAGCAAAACATGATCAACACCAAGACTCCATGGGTGTTAGAATCATTACTGTGTAATCTAGATTATTGACTCTAGTGCAAGTGGGAGACTGAAGGAAATATGCCCTAGAGGCAATAATAAAGTTATTATTTATTTCCTCATATCATGATAAATGTTTATTATTCATGCTAGAATTGTATTAACCGGAAACATAATACATGTGTGAATACATAGACAAACTTAATGTCACTAGTATGCCTCTACTTGACTAGCTCATTAAATCAATGATGGTTATGTTTCCTAACCATAGACATGTGTTGTCATTTGATTAATGGAATCACATCATTAGGAGAATGATGTGATTGACTTGACCCATTCCGTTAGCCTAGCACTTGATCGTTTAGTATGTTGCTATTGCTTTATTCATGACTTATACAAAGTTCCTACAACTATGAGATTATGCAACTCCCGTTTACCGGAGGAACACTTTGTGTGCTACCAAATGTCACAACGTAACTGGGTTATTATAAAGGAGCTCTACAGGTGTCTCCGAAGGTACATGTTGAGTTGGCGTATTTCAAGATTAGGTTTTGTCACTCCGATTGTCGGAGAGGTATCTCTGGGCCCTCTCGGTAATGCACATCACTATAAGCCTTGCAAGCAATGTAGCTAATGAGTTAGTTACGGAATGATGCATTACGTAACGAGTAAAGAGACTTGCCGGTAACGAGATTGAACTAGGTATTGGCTAACAACGATCGAATCTCGGGCAAGTAACATACCGATGACAAAGGGAACAACGTATGTTGTTATGCGGTTTGACCGATAAAGATCTTCGTAGAATATGTAGGAGCCAATATGAGCATCCAGGTTCCACTATTTGTTATTGACCGGAAACAGTTTTAGGTCATGTCTACATAGTTCTCGAACCCATAGGGTCCGCACGCTTAACGTTACGATGGCAGTTTTATTATGAGTTTATAAGTTTTAATGTAGCGAAGGTTGTTCGGAGTCCCGGATGTGATCACGAACATGACAAGGAGTCTCGAAATGGTCGAGACATAAAGCTTGATATATTGGAAGCCTATATTTGGATATCAGAAACGTTCTGGGTGAAATCGGGATTTTAGCGGAGTACCGGGGGGTTACCGGAACCCCCCCGGGGGTTAATGGGCCTACATGGGCCATTAGGGAGAAGAGGAGGGCCGGCCAGAGCAGGCCGTGCGCCCCCTCCCCCCTTAGTCCGAATAGGACAAGGAAGGGGGGGGGGCGCCCCCCTTTCCTCTTTCCCCTCCCCCCTTTCCTTCTCCACCAAGGCAAGAGGGGGAGTCCTACTCCCGATGGGAGTAGGACTCCTCCAGGCGCACCCCTAGGGGGCCGGCCGCACCTCCCCCTCCCTCCTTTATATACGGGGGCAGGGGGGCACCTCTAGAGACACAAGTTGATCATCGTGATCGTTTCTTAGCCGTGTGCGGTGCCCCCCTCCGCAATATTCCACCTTGGTCATATCGTTGCGGTGCTTAGGCGAAGCCCTGTGTCGGTAGAACATCATCATCGTCACCACGCCGTCATGCTGACGGAACTCATCCCCGACACCCTGCTAGATCGGAGTCCGGGGATCTTCATCGAGCTGAACGTGTGCTGAACTCGGAGGTGCCGTACGTTCGGTGCTTGGATAGGTCGGATCGTGAAGACGTACGACTACATCAACCGCGTTGTCATAACGCTTCCGCTTACGGTCTACGAGGGTACATGGACAACACTCTCCCCTCTCGTTGCTATGCATCGCCATGATCTTGCGTGTGCATAGGATTTTTTTTTGAAATTACTATGTTCCCCAACAGCAACACCAGCCAAGAGGGATCCAAGCTACATCACATGTTTCAAGTGCCAGAGGACCGGACATTATGCCACTGAATGTCCTGAAGCAAAGAATGGAAATGGTGATGGAGGTTCTGCCAAGAAGCCCAGTCCCTTCACTAGAGGACAGGTGAACCACGTCAGCGTGGAGGAGATTGAGGATCAACCCGATGCAGTTGTCGGTAAGTTTTTGATTAATGCATTTACCGCACTTGTTCTTTTTGATACTGGTGCATCGCATTCATACATATCAAGGGGATTTGTGGATAAGTATAACCTGCCAACTGTAGCCCTTAAGTCACCTATGTTAGTAAGTTTCCCAGGAGCGGAGTATATGGCTAGTAGGGGATGCTATCAGTTGCCACTAACCATAGGTAGACATATTTTCCCCATCGACCTAATTGTTCTGGAGTCACAAGGATTGGATGTGATACTAGGCATGGACTGGCTATCCATGTTTGAAGGAAACATCAATTGTGCTAGTAAACCAATTCTTCTCACCATCCCAGAAGGGAAGAGAATCAAGTATGTATCCCGGCATGCACCGAGGAGGACTCGGTGATTTCCTTATCAGGAGTTGTACAGGAGGAATTACCAGTGGCGAAGGATTATCCCGACATATTTCCGGAAGAATTACAAGGCATGCCACCAGATAGAGACATTGAGTTTATGATTGAGCTATTACCAGGCACCGGACCAATATCAAAGAGACTGTATCGGATGCCCGCAAAGGATCTGGAGGAAATTAAAATGCAGATAAAGGAGTTACTGGAAGAAAGGTTACATTCGACCAAGTTCATCACCTTGGGGAGCCCCCGTGCTTCTAGTGGAGAAGAAGGATGGATCTTTGAGGATGGTTGTTGATTATCATGCGCTGAATGAGGTGACGATAAAGAAAAAATACCCTCTGCCGATGATCAATGATTTGTTTGACCAGTTGCAAGGAGCTAAAGTTTTCTCCAAGATCGATCTTCGATCAGGTTATCACCAGTTGAAGATCCAAGAGCAGGATGTACCTAGGAAAACTTTTACCACAAGGTACGGGCTATATGAGTATACCGTTATGTCATTTGGTCTGACTAACACACCTGCCTATTTCATGAATATGATGAACAAAGTGTTTATGGAGTTTTTGGATAAGTTCGTCGTGGTGTTCATTGATGATATATTGGTATACTCGAAGAATGAAGAAGAGCATAAGGAGCATTTGCATTTGGTTCTTGAGAAGCTCAGAGAACATCAATTGTATGGCAAGTTCAGCAAATTTGAGTTTTGGTTAAAGGAAGTTGGATTTCTCAAACATGTTATATCCAGAGAAGGAATAATAGTATACCCTACCAAGGTTGTTTCTGTCACTAAGTGGTTGGCACCCACCTCAGTTGGAGAGATCAGAAGTTTTCTTGGACTCGCAGGTTATTATCGGAGGTTTATTGAGAATTTCTCCAAGATTGCAAAGCCCATGATGGAGTTATTAAAGAAGGACACCAAGTTTAAATGGACCGAGGATTGTGAGGCCAGTTTTCAGGAGTTGAAGAAACGTTTGGTTACAGCCCAGTGCTGATTCTCCCAGACCAACGTAAGTAATACCAAGTATATTGTGACACTTCACGTCGAGGACTTGGAGGTGTGCTTTTGCAGGAAGGAAAGTTGTTTCGTATGCCTCACGATAGCTTCGACCTCATGAGTTGAATTATGCTACGCGTGATTTGGAGTTAGCAGCCGTAGTGCATGCGCTGAAGACATGGAGACACTTTCTCATCGGAAACCATTGTGATGTATACACGGATCATAAGAGTTTGAAATACATCTTCACGCAAAAGGATTTGAACCTCAGGCAAAGGAGATGGTTGGAGCTCATAAAGGATTATGATATGAAATTGCACTATCATCCCGGAAAGGCCAATGTCGTAGCAGATGCGTTGAGCCACAAGAGTTATGTTAACACGCTCATAACTGGAGGATTACCTAAACAGTTAGCAGATGACCTTCGAGAGCTCCGCTTGGAGATAGTTCTGAGAGGTTATGTTGCAGCAATGGAAACTCAATCTACTTTGATGGGAAGGACCAGAGAAGCCCAAAAGACTAACAAGGAGATTGCCGAGATAAAGGAAAGGATGATCAAAGTAAAGGCTAAAGGATTTCTTGAGGATGAGCACGACACCTTATGGTTTGAGGATCGTATTTATGTGCCAAATGACCTCGATATCAGGAAGTTGATTCTGTAGGAGGCCCATGATTCGCCATACTCGATTCACCCAGGCAGCACTAAGATGTATCTAGATTTGAAGGAAAGTTTGTGGTGGACAGGAATGAAGAAGGATATTGCCGAGTATGTAGCAGTATGTGATGTATGTCAGAGAGTCAAGGCAGAGCATCAGAAGCCAGCATGATTGCTATAGCCATTGCCGATACCCGAATGGAAGTGGGATAAGCTTGGCATGGACTTTATCACGGGATTTCCTAGAACACGTTCAGGCTATGACTCTATCTGGGTTGTAGTCGATTGTTTGACGAAAGTAGCTCATTTCATCCCGGTGAAGACAACGTATACGAGGGCCAAGTTGGCAAAGATATACATGATCAGGATCGTATGTCTGCATGGAGTTCCGAGGACCATTGTATTAGATAGAGGAACCCAGTTCACTTCAAAGTTTTGGAATCAGTTGCATGAAACTTTGGGTACCAGGCTAGAGTTCAATAGACCCTTTCATCCAAGATAGATGGACAGACCGAGAGAGTCAATCAGATTCTGGAGGACATGTTGAGAGCTTGTGCGCTAGATTATGGATCTAGTTGGGATGACAATTTTCCATATGCAGCGTTCTCTTGTAACAACAGTTATCAAGCCTGTTTGAAGATGCCCCCTTTTGAAGCCTTATACGGAAGGAGGTTGACAGTTGTTCGGACCAAACTTAATCAAAGACTCAAAAGAGAAGGTTAAGTTCATTCGTGACAGAATCAAGGTAGCCCAGTCCAGGCAAAAGAGTTATGCAGATACTAAACGAAAGGAGACAGTTTACAAAGTTGGAGACAGAGCATATCTTCGTGTGTCCCCACTTCTAGGATTTAAACGTTTTGGAGTCAAGGGAAAGCTAGCACCATGTTTTGTGGGACCATACAGAGTTTTGAACGCGTGGGACAAGTTGCATACAAGTTGGAATTACCAGAAGGATTGTCAGGAGTTCATGACGTGTTTCACGTTTCCCAGTTGAAGAAGTGACATGCAGAGATAGCCGATATTCCTTTAAGAGATATAGTGCCACTCGAAGCAATTCAGTTAGGTAGTGATTTGACCTACGAGGAGAAGCCAACCAAGATTCTCGAGTTTTCCAGTCAAGTTATTTGCAGCAAGGTTATCAAGTTTTGCAAAGTTCAGTGGAGCCACCATACCAAGGAGGAAGCCACCTAGGAGCGAGAGGAAGACCTTCGCAAAGACCACCCAAACCTTTTTGCTAACCAACCCGAATCTCGAGGGCTAGATTCATCTTAAGGGGGGTGGGTTTGTAACATCCCAATTTTCAATTTGGATGTTATACATAGAACATCATATGCATATCATATTTCATTCTTGCATTTTGTTGTGATCCTATAAATCTTAAGCAACTCAAGGACCCAATGAGAGAGTTGAAGGTTTCACAAAATTCGTATTTGAATTTAATTCAAATTTGAAGAAAGGATAAATTTGATTTTGTTATTTTCTCTCCAATTATTTCCAATACTAAAAATAAATGAGAGAAGATAATATGACTTCTTCAACCTAAGAGAAATATTGGAGAAAGAATTTTAAAATCAATTAATTTATTTATTGGTATTTTTTTTTGCTATTTTATTTGAATTAGAAAAATATTGCATTTTTGAAAATTGCATCTTAGTCCATGAAAATGTTCATCTTGTCCTAAATATTAGGTTTGGACGGTGAAAATTGTTTCTGGAATTTTTGGAATTTTTTTATATTTATTTAGGATTTTTCCTTCACGGCAAAATTGTTTAAAAAAAAGTTTTGGACCGACTGGGCCGAAGGCCAGCCGTCCCAGCGCCGTGCTACCGCCTCCTCTGAGCGGGAGGAGTCCCACTCGCCGCCAACGCCGACGGGGAGTCTAGCTCGGACTCTCGTGGCCGCCCCCTCGCGTAGGTCGCACACCCCCTGAGGCCCCTTTAAAGGCCGACCCGCTCCGCCGCCTCTCCTCCTCAAGCCACAGCCGCTGTTTTGCCCTTAACCCACAGCCGCACCGCAGCCGAGTCGCGCCGCCGCTGTCGCCTGCCAGTGTCGCCGATGCCCGAGGCCGCCCGCACCATCGCCGCCGCCTAGCCGCCGCCCCGTGCCATCGCCTCCTGCCGCCCTCGTCGCCGCTGAGTCGCGTCGCCGCTGCCGCCGCCGAACCGGTACGAACCGGTCAATCTCGGTTTATTTCTGGTTTTCTTCGATTCGGTTTAGTTAGATCGGTTTTTCTATTTAATGAACGTTCGTTCGTTCATTTATTTTAATAGACGGTTTTCATTAGATTTGTTCTGTAGCGAACGTTCGCGCCGTAGTCTTTTCCTGTTTAGTTTATTTTCGGCCAGGGGCCTATCCACGAATAGTTTTATCGCGATTTAGCCCCTGATCTTAATACTAGCATAACTTTTTACTCGTTTATCCAAATTAGATGAAACTAGCGCCTAAATCTTCATATCGTTCTGTTCTTTCCACTTAGCCAACTTGAACATGACTTTGGAACGGTAAAATTTGAGTTTAGTTCAGATTAGTAAACGATCTTGTTTCATTCGTATTTTGAGTTTCATTTCTCCATTGGAGTTGTTTCTTTTTGCAAATCAAAGCTAATCACTTGTACCTACTGTTAAGATCTAATTCACATGATAATATTGCTATTAGGTTGACTTTTGTTAGTTTAAGCCATTTGCTTGTTTCGTGTTTGATTTGGATGTTTTATCGGTTTTCTCGTTGTTTTGTTTGAGTGATTGCTATGTATGCTACTGTTTGTCTATGCTAGATTACCCGGAGTGCGAAACTTGTTACTACGAATCCCTAGAGTTTGTAGATCGTAAGCAGTGCAAGTTACACTTTGATCATACTCTTTTTTACCCAGTTTTTACTATGTATTAGTATTGCTCCTCAAACATTTGCATGAGTAGGATTGGGAACATGTGGTTTGGTTGTAGTGCTTGAGGTAGGAACCTTATACCTTTTGATCACCCCGGGAATATACGTTGTGCTTATTATTACTTAGCCATGCTCGTAGACGGGGATTGGATCGTGATTCACACACGGAAGTTTGGGAGTTATTTAATCATGGATAACAGTAAGGTGGCAACTTTAATATACATCTGGGTCGATTGGTTGAGGCACCTGGGGAACCCAGTGTTGCCTATTTTGGGAAATCCCGGAGTACCCGTGTGATTTTTCCTATGGTTCTCCACCCAGCCTCAAAGGGATCATAAGATTATTCATGCTAGAAACTTCCATGTGCAGCCACAAGCCATTATGGGCTTTGGAATAGTTGAGTAAGTTGCGTGAGCTCTTGAAGAGGTGGACTTGCAGATGTAGGGGAAAGTAGGTGTACTGGTCCGCCCGGAGTAGAGAGTTAATGCTTCAGAAAGACTATGGCTCGATCATCCGATCATGGATGCAGTCGAGTCTTGTGGGGAAAAGTGCGCAAACCTCTGCAGAGTGTATAAACTAATCATGGTTAGCCGTGTCCCCGGTTATGGACATCTTGAGTATTTGGTATTTGAATTATTGGTGTGATCTCATCACTCCTAAAGTTAATTGAACTGGGTTTAATGATGATATTTTTAATTGGGATTTGAGTAGGGTTTACCTTCTCAAATGCTGGGCCAACTTGGGAGTAGTTAAATAAATTTATTCCTTTGTTGTAGGGAAAAACTAGCTTTATGCAAAACTGTGAACTTACAGCCCCCACCTGCCAAATATTGCATGTAGATATAGTTCTTGCATTTCATTGCTTTATAATGTAACTCTGCTAGAATATTCAGTGTGCTGGCCTACATGGCTACAACGTCTCATGTTGCAGACTACTCAGACGACGAATAAGGTGCGATAGGTCGTTGTTTTGCACTCAACTATGCCGTTGGAGTTGATGGACTCATTTACCTACGAAGCTTCCGCTGTTATTTAGTTAGATGGCCTTCAGCCATGATATTTTTTGTGTAATCATACTCTTTATGAGGACTTGATGTAATGAGTGTGTGACTGAACTCTGCTATAATTCATCGAGTACTGTGAGTGTCAGCATTACCGATCGAGGGATGACACTGATGGACAGAGACTTGACCGTTTGAGGTCGGGTCGCTACACCGGTGGAGGCCAGAGCTATAACGGCCCACCCCCAACCTCTTTGCCGTCTGCTAGTAGACGACAAAGAGCTAAAAAGTAGATGACAAAGAGGTTGACCATAACGGCTCTAACGGGTGCCCCTCCCCCCTCTCTCTCTCACCCACTGCACCCGACCCCGCACCGCTGCCACTGCTGCCCACCATGCCCCACCGCCCCGGCCCGTCGCTCGCACACCCCGGCGCCCCTTCGCCCCACCGCCCCAGTCCGCCGCCCGCTCACCCCGGCACCCCTTCGCCCCCATGCCCCACCGCCATGCTGCCCGACCACCCCGGCGCTCTTCCGCCCCCATGCCTGAACGACCCCGCCTGCCGCTGCCGCGCCACCTGGAGCCCCCCACGCCCGACCACCCCTACCCGCCGCCAGAGCACCCTGGCGCCCCGCAGCCCCGACACCACACCGACCGCCAACCGCCGCCGCCGCGCCACCTGCTGCCCCCACGCACCACCTCGGCCCGCCGCCCGCCCACCCCAGCGCCCCGCGGCCCCGTCTCCGGTGAGTTATTTTATTATTATCTTCTCTGTTTTTAATTTTTTCTCTGTTTTTTTAGAATTAGTAGGATATATAAAAATAGAAAATGTAGAAGAAGTAGAAGTAGAAGAAGTAGAAGAAGATGAAAAAGGAAAAGAAAGGAAGAAGAAGAAGAGGAGAATGGCAAAGCACTGGGTGGACTGACGCGTCTGCTGACGTCACAAGGCGAACGACAAAGGTGATGGCATGTTTGCCCTCAACTGGCGGACGACATAGCCTCTCGTTAGCCACCTAACATGGCTAACGTCTATTCTTTGCTGTCCACCTTTTCTGCCGTCTGCCACCGACGGCAGAGGGGTCTTTGTCGTCCGCTGGTCAAAAGTAGATGGCAAATGAGCTATTTACCGTAGCTTTCTTTGTAGGGCATGTTTGCCGTGCGCGGCTGATGGCAAAGCTCTTTGTCGTCCGGTTTCCGGTCCTTTGCCATCTGCCATGGCAGACGGCAAAGAAGCTGATTCCTGCAGTGCATGGTATGTAGACATTGGTGCCAATAACCATATGATGGGGTGTAGAAATTCCTCGAGCTAGCATATGATGTTGTAGGATGGGTAAATTATGTGATGGTTCAACTATGGAGATTGGCATGAAAGGTTTTGTCCTCTTCGAAGGTCCCACAGGCAAACATCACATACTCACTAGAGTATCCTACATCCCACGACGTCACAACAATATCAACTCTGTTAGGAGACTTGATGAGAATGAATGCACGGTGGATATCTAGAATGGAGCGATGACCATCTTCGACAAGTTCTGACACATGCTAACACGTGTAAATGGCACACGAACCAGACTCTATATCCTCAGTCTTGATCAATCTCACCCAGAGTGTTGGCTCATTAAGAGTGATACTGATTCATGGTTATTGACACGTTAATTTTCATGCCTTGAAGATGTCAAAGATAGAGATGGTATTCGGGATGCCATTTGTTGACCATGTTGATCGACTGTGTGATAGGTGCTTGGTTGAAAAACAACACCAAAAACTGTTCCCTGCTCAGTCTACGTACTGCAAGTGTTGCACTTGAGTTGCTCCATGGTGACTGATGTGGCCCTATCACCCCAGTAACTCACGCACGAAAAAATTCTTCCTTGTGGTAGATGCCTACTCGAGATACATGTGGGTCATTCATTCTCCTACGATCTAAAGAGGAGCCATTTTAAGCTTTCAACAAGCTGAATGCAACAACAGAGATGGAACATAAGTTCAAGGTTCATGCTCTACGGACCTCTGGGTTGCTTCCTAGATATCGCTTTCTTTATATACATATAAGGTAGGCTTTGGCGCCCCGTTAGGTAATCCACCAAGATCCCAAGGGATACCAACCTAGAGTGTGAGTCATACCTCCGACCGGGGCTTGGATCACCTGATAGCAGAGCTCAGTCAAAAACATGATCACTTTTGGTGCATTGGCATCATATAGAAAAATAATAACTCACTCTTTGGTGAGTACCGATGCACTAGTTAAAACGGTGATGCCTAAAAAGGTTAGCAGCTGTAGTTTCACAAGATTTTTATAACTGAGGGGATATGGAGCTATAAGGAAATAATAAATTTCTTCATCATCTTCTTTAGTATACATGTGAATTTTAGTATCCAGATATGCAAATTTCATGTCAAGGCCATTATCATCTACAAGACATTGCAATTTACTCTCCAAAGGAGCCCTATGCAGAGCCTACGGAAAATCAGCCAATATATTATTAAGATCAATGTTCGAATATACAATTTAGGATATGTCCAACTTCTAGACACAATTCTTGAAATGTAGCTCCTCAAATATTTTTCTCCCATCACTCGATTGTTTCCTCGAATTCTTGTATGAGGTTATGTTCCTGCAAATAGAGTCTTGGAAAGCGGCGATCTGCTTCTCATGATCTTTAATAAAAGGGCCGGGCTTTATGAAGGTTATTAGCAATGCACCAATTATGGATATTCTCCAATAAGCCCATATTTCAAGACTTCTTTATGTTGTAGGGTCGAATGAGACAACATCGAAGAATACAATAGATGTACAGAAGGAAGAATAGTTTGTCGAGGGTAAGAATGTAGAGTGTAAAAGGACTAGAGGGGAGATTGGTAGAATTGCTAGATAGTATCAGAGCCATAAGGTCTTGAGTTCAAGATCCAGCTAGCGCAAATTAATTCCAGGCCACTTTATGTCCACATTTAGGTCTGAGGGAGCCACACGTGAGGGGGGAGCGTTGACCTATAAATGCATAGCCCACCTTTCCCCATCAGTTTGAGCTTTTAGGTGAACTGTCTGGTGCGTAAAGTTCTACACAGAGCCCACAGGAAGAAGTTGAACATGAAGTTAAACACGTAAGGTCCATTGCATAGTAGAACATGAGGTAATAGTGCAATGCATATACAATAGCTACATATATATTAGAAAGTCTTTGCACGTTTCATAGCATATAAAAATTACATGTGTCTTTTAGCAATTTTCATCTACACACAAGTGCACGAATCAGAGCGCGAACAAGCGGTGATCCTGGGTCGCGCAGGTGCGTGCTTTGCACCTGCGTGTCACTGTGAATTTTTGGCCATAGTCCTAACTTATTGTTCTCTTATATGTTATCCACCATTGAACTATGAACTATGTCTATATGTATGCTCTCTAGCATATGATTGACGATGCATGTGTTTGTATGTATTTTACAATAAGAAAATGAAGGACATAGTTATACATGGCATAAAAATGGGTATCCAGTAAGTGATGTTCACAGTCACGTCCATGAAAAACCGAGGAGTCAAACTAGACAATACAATGGTGATCGGAGACATTCTCACCGCTTCATCAATCCCCAATATATTCCTATGAACCACTAGTTGCATGGATATTTCGAGACAGGTAAGGTATTGTCCAACAGCGCAACCTGAAAATTCCCTCCCGCTTTCATCCATGGATAGGGGGAGAGGGGGAGTCCGCAGACACGGACGCGGGAGGTGGGCATCCAATGCATATGTCCACCAGTAAAGGGCAATTTCAATTTCAAATTTAGTTTGATCCACACAACATGTAGGATCTGTTGGAAATATGCCCTAGAGGAAATAATAAATTGGTTATTATCATATTTCCCATTCATGATAAATGTTTATTATTCATGCTAGAATTGTACTGACCGGAAACTTAAATACATGTGTGGATGCATAAACAAACACTGTGTCCCTAGTATGTCTCTACTAAGACTAGCTCGTTGATCAAAGATGGTTAAGGTTTCCTAACCATGGACATGAGTTTTCATTTGAGTAACGAGATCACATCATTAGGAGAATGATGTGATGGATAGACCCAACCTTAAGCTTAGCATTCGATCATATCACTTAAGTTTAGTGTTATAGCTTTCTTCATGTCAAGTATCTATTCCGAAGACCATGAGATCACGCAACTCCCGGAGACTAGAGGAATACCTTGTGTGCTATCGAACATCACTTTGTAACCGAGTGATCATGAAGATGCTCTACAGGTATCTCCGAAGGTGTCTGTTGGGTTGGCATGGATCGAGACTGGGATTTGTCACTCCATGTGAGAGATAGATATCTCTCGGCCCTCTCAGTAATACAACATCGTAAAGAGCTTGCAAACAATGTGGCTAATGAGTTAGTCATGAGGTCTTGTATTACAGAACGAGTAATGAGACTTGTTAGTAACGAGATTGAACTAGGTATGGAGATACCGATGATCGAATCTCGGGCAAGTAACATATCGATGCACAAAGGGAACTGCATACGGGATTAACCGAATCCTTGAAATCGTGGTTCAACCGATAAAAGATCTTCGTGCAATATGTAGGAACCAATATAGGCATCCAGGTTCCGCTATTGGTTATTGACCAAAGAGGTGTCTCAGTCACGCGAACCCGTAAGGTCCGCACGCTTAACATTCAGGAAGCTAGAGTAATGTTGGGATATGCATGTTGGTGACCAAACATTGTTCGTTGTCCTGGATGGTATTCGGGACATCACGAGGAGCTCCAGAATGGTCTAGAGGTAAATATTTATATATGGAAAGTTGTTTTCAAGGCTCCAAAAAAGTTTTAGTTTTTTCAGTATTGTACCGGAAAGCTTCTAGAAGGTTCCGAAAACTTCCGATGGAGTCCGGAAGTCCACCAAGGGTTCCATCACATCCCAAGGGCCAGCATGGGCTGAGGGGAGGCACCCATGCCTTATTGGGCCAGGCGCATAACTGCCTCAATGCTAGGGCTGGAAAAAAAGCTCGAAGCTCGCGAGCTAAACAAGTAGCTCGTGACTCGGCTCGAATCGACTCGAACTCGAAGAATAATGAGCCGAGTAGAGCTTTATTTTAAGATCGTTTATAGACCAAGATGAGCCAATCTCACGAGTACTCGTGTAACTAGTTAGGCTCGGTATAAAAGTTCAACTACTCCAAATCCTAAAAAAAGATCAGCAACTCAGCATCCTGCATCCCAGGCGCACAACACAAGACCCAGCCGCCCATGAGACTCATGTGTTACAAGGAAATTACAATTGTTTAGTGATATATATATATTTAATATATACATAATCATTTTTATCATATTTGAGGGTTTATGTTCATATATTTAACAAGCTTAACAGGCTAAACGAGCCAGCTCGCGAGTTATATGAGTCGAGCCAATCTTGGGTTTAAGCTCGTTATAGTAACGAGTCGAGTCGAGCTAGCTCATTAACAAAACAAGCTCTAGTGAGTCAAGCCGAGGTGGCTCGACTCAGCTTGAATTCCAGCCCTACTCAAGGCCCATGTGGGTTGGGAGAGGTGAAAGTCCACCTATGTATGGAAAAGGAGGTAATTGGACTAGGAGTGCAATTCCTCCCCCTTGGTGCGCCCCTAGGGCTGGAGGGCTAGGCACCACGCCCCTCCACATATATATAGAGGGTAGGGGCCCTTGGCTCTCCTCTCTCTCATGTTACTTTGTATCTCCTCCGTCTTTGTTGTTTTGGTAGCGGTCGGTGTAGCCCTGCCAGAATCACTCCACCACCATTGTCGTCATGTCGTCATGCTTCCGGTGATCCCTTCTAGTTCTCCTCCCTTGCTTGCTGGATCAAGGAGGAGGAGACATCATCGAGCCATACGTGTGCTGAACGCGGAGGTGCTGTTTGTTTTGTACTTCGTCGGTTTGGACCGTAATTGGACCATGACAAGTACGAGTACATCAACCACGTGATATGCTCTTCGGCTTAACGGTCTATGAGGGTACGTAGTCACACTCTCCCCTCTCATTGCTATGCTTCTCCTATATAGATCTTGGGTGTTCGTAGGATTTTTTTTATTTTCATGCAACGTTCCCCAACAGGATCACACAAACGTCGGATCTCATGCCTGATTACAACCAGAAAGAGGCTTTACATGCCCGAATCCAAAAGAACATTAGTACAGTTGTTGAAAGCACAAGTGCTCCTTGGGTGATTTTTGTAATTAATGTCAACATATCTCTTATTGGACTAATTAATGGTTTTATCTAGTATATTTGAGACAAGTTCAACAATGGCGTGGCAAGGACAAGAGGATGTGGAGCCCCTTAAAAATGCTAAGGACAAATATTGGAAAAAGCTCGAACTCTTCATATTTGTTTTAGTGATCCAAGATCACATTGAGTCCATAGGAAAGCCAATACTATTAAAAGGATGAGGTGTTGCTTAATGTCTTGCTTGCTCAAATGCTTACTGATATTGCTCCAAAATCCTCAGCCACTTTCTCTATCCAAATATGTTAAAAACCTAAACTCCAACTCGGTCCCACCGATTCTTTCTATCCGGAGCCGCCAAGTTTATATGACGTAGCCACTGCCAGAAACCCTAGTAATTCGGTCTAAACGATATTGGTCTCAGTCTCAGCGAGATGGCCTTGCCAACACTTTGTGACTTGTTTGTGACGCCCGGATAATTAAGCTACAGTGATTCCCCGCTAATGATGCCACGTCACCACGGTTACTGTGATAAACTCTCGATAGTTCAGAACCGAAACAAATTCAAAATTTAAATAAAAGAAAACAATAAATTTTTTCAAAAATTAAAACAAAAATGTTCGGTGGTTGCCGAATATTACAAAGATAATTATGGTGTAAGGTTCGCAATTTTATAAAATGCCTAAGTGTTTATAAATAAATAAAAACAGAAAAGAAAGTAAATAAAAAGGAAACAGAAAACAATACAAAAAAACCAAAAAAAGAAGGAAACCCCACTGGCCCAACTGGGCCAAGCCCACCTGGCCCAGTCGGCCAGCCCCCCTGGCCCGGCCCACCCCTCACTCCCTTATCCACTCCCCCCCCCCCGTCGGTGGAAACCCTAACCACCTCACTCTCCCCCCCGATCCCCTCCTTCTCCTCCCCCGCGCCGTCCGGATCGGGAGCTGCCCGATCCCGTCGCCCCCCCCCGACGCCGGCGACCCCCACCGCCCCGTCCGCACCTCCCCGACCTGCCGCGCTGGGCGCAAGGCCCCTCGCCGCCGCGGGGTCGTCCCCGACCCCCCCACCTCGACGGATCCCGTCGCCGTCGGCCGCCTCCCCGCCCTCCTCCTCAACGGTCGACCCCGACCGCCCCCGAGCAGCTCGCATAGACCCCACGCTCCCCCCCCGTGAGCACTCCCCTCCCCCATCGGTCCCCTCTCTCCCCCTAGTCCCCTCCCGAACGCCGCCGACGCCCCTGGCCTCCCCGTCGCCGGCTCCGGCTGCCCCCTCGCGGTCACGCGGTGCGCCGCCCGCGGCCATGCCGTTCCCGGCCTCCCTCTCTCCTCTCCTCGCCCGAGCCGCTCGCCGGCGAGCACGCCGCACCCGAACATCCCTCCCCCCCCCGCCGTGGATCTCGTCGCCGGCGCCCCCCGGTGACCAAATGGTCACGGGGCCGAGCCCGTGCTGCTCCGCGCCGCGCAAGCCCCCCCGGCCCCCGTAGCGCGCTCCCGTCGGGGCCCGAACCACCCCGCCGCCTCCGCCGCTCGCCGGCGCCGATTCCGGCCGAGTCCGGCCGCGCCACTGCCACCATTGGACGCGCCGTCCTTCCCGCTTCCGAACGCACCGCCCGCGCCCCATTTTGGCCGCCGGACGACAAATTCCGGCGAGGTCCGGCGCCCCTCCGCCGCGGGAACGCCCACCGGAGCTCCCCAACACCGGCCGCCGACGTGGCCGACCCGGGGCCACCCCTGGGTCACTGACCCGTGGGCCCTAGGGGCCCGGCCGGCCTGTTGACCCGGTCGGCCATGCTGACTGGGCACCCAGTGCCAATGACATGGGGGCCCCTCCCCAGAACGTTTTTGAATAAAAGAAAAAAAGAATAGGGGAATTAAATAAATATAATTAATAAAATTAAAAATGAATAAAATTAATTAATTAATTAATTAATTAAGTAAATAATTAATATAATTAACCATGATTAATTAACCTAAGGGCTAATTAACCTAATTAACTACTGTTAATTAAACTAAACCCTAATTAAACCTAACAGTGTATGGCAGGTGGGTCCCACGGGACCCACATGTCAGGTTGACCAGGTCAAACGGTCAACGCTGACTGCTGACGTCAGCACGACGTCATGCTGACGTCATAAATCCATTTTCGAATTAATTAAATAATTAATTAAATTTCAGAAATTAATAAATTTTTTAGAAAATCATATCTTTTAATCCGTAACTCGGATTAAAATATTTTCAACATGAAAGTTGCTCAGAGCGACGAGACGATTCCGGATACGCAGTCCGTTCGTCCGCCACACCCCCCTAACCTATCGAACCCGCAACTTTCCCCCCCCTCCGGCTCCTCTGCCCGAAAACACGAAACCCCGGGAATACTTCCCGGATGCTTCCCCCCTTCACCGGTATCACCTCCTACCGCGTAGAACACGTCTAGCACTGCCTGTTATCCTGTTATGCACTTGCTTGCTATGTATTTACTGTTTCTCCCCCCTCTTCTCTCCGGTAGACTACGAGACCGACGCTGCTGTTGACCAGTTCGACTACGGAGTTGACGACTCCTCTCTCTTGCCGGAGCAACCAGGCAAGCCCCCCCCCCTTGATCACCAGATATCGCCTATTCTACTCTATACTGCTTGCATTAGAGTATCGTAGCATGTTACTGCTTTCGTTAATCCTATTCTGATGCATAGCCTGACATTGTCGCTACATCTGTTGATACCTTACCTGCAATCCTATATGCTTAGTATAGGATGCTAGTTTATCATCATTGGCCCTACATTCTTGTCAGTCTGCATTGCTATACTATCGGGCCGTGATCACTTGGGAGGTGATCACGGGTATATACTATACATACATACATACTTTACAGATGGTGACTAAAGTCGGGTCAGCTCATTGAGTACCCGCAAGTGATTCTGACGAGGGGGCTGAAAGGACAGGTGGCTCCATCCCGGTAGAGGTGGGCCTGGGTTCCCGACGGCCCTCGACTGTTACTTTGTGGCGGAGCGACAGGGCAGGTTGAGACCACCTAGGAGACAGGTGGGCCTGGCCCTGTTCGGCGTTCGCGGATACTTAACACGCTTAACGAGATCTTGGTATTTGATCTGAGTCGGCTACGAGCCTATACGCACTAACCATCTACGTGGGAGTAGTTATGGGTATCCCGACGTCGTGGTATCAGCCGAAGCACTTCAGACATCAGCGACGGAGCGGCGCGCGCCGAATTGGACTGGAACGCCACTAGGCTAGGTCTGCTTTCGGCCGCCCACACAACGTGCAGGTGTGCTCAGGGCGATGGGCCCAGACTCCTGCGCGCTTAGGTTTAGACCGGCGTGCTGGCCTCTCTGTTTTGCCTAGGTGGGGCTGCGACGTGTTGATCTTCCGCGGCCGGGCATGACCCAGGAAAGTGTGTCCGGCCAAATGGGATCAAGCGTGTTGGGTTATGTGGTGCACCCCTGCAGGGAAGTTAATCTATTCGAATAGCCGTGATCTTCGATAATAGGACGACTTGGAGTTGTACCTTGACCTTATGACAACTAGAACCGGATACTTAATAAAACACACCCTTCCAAGTGCCAGATACAACCGGTGGTCGCTCTCCCTCAGGGATATGAGGAGGGGATCGCCGGGTAGGATTATGCTATGAGATGTTACTTGGAGATGCTACTTGGAGGACTTCGACCTACCCTCTTCTGCCTGTTGCAAGACGAAGGTGACCAGAAGCGTAGTCTTCGATAAGACTAGCTATCCCCCTCTTATTCTGGCATTCTGCAGTTCAGTCCACTGATATGGCCCTTTACACATATACCCATGCATATGTAGTGTAGTTCCTTGCTTGCGAGTACTTTGGATGAGTACTCACGGTTGCTTTCTCCCCCCTTTTTCCCCTTTCCTTTCTTTCTGGTTGTCGCAACCAGATGCTGGAGTCCAGGAGCCAGACGCCACCGTCGACGACGACCCTACTACATTGGAGGTGCCTACTACTACGTGCAGCCGCTGACGACGACCAGGAGTAGTTAGGAGGATCCCAGGCAGGAGGCCTGCGCCTCTTTCGATCTGTATCCCAGTTTGTGCTAGCCATCTTATGGCAAACTTGTTTAACTTATGTCTGTACTCAGATATTGTTGCTTCCGCTGACTCGTCTATGATCGAGCACTTGTATTCGAGCCCTCGAGGCCCCTGGCTTGTATTATGATGCTTGTATGACTTATTTATGTTTTAGAGTTGTGTTGTGATATCTTCCCGTGAGTCCCTGATCTTGATCGTACACATTTGCGTGCATGATTAGTGTACGATTAAATCGGGGGCGTCACAAGTTGGTATCAGAGCCGACTGCCTGTAGGAATCCTCTTCCAACTCCTTGGCCGAAGTTGAGTCTAGACATTGCAAAACTTTTACTAACATGGCTGTGTGTCTTACGGGCACACGTCGCCATTGGGTGGTACTAGGATCTTTTACTCCTCGACCTTTACTCTGGGACTCTGATCTCTCTTCTATTCGGGTTAAATGAATTTTGCTAAATCTAACATTAGGATCTCGTTAT
This sequence comes from Triticum aestivum, assembly GCF_018294505.1. Taxonomy (NCBI): domain Eukaryota; kingdom Viridiplantae; phylum Streptophyta; class Magnoliopsida; order Poales; family Poaceae; genus Triticum; species Triticum aestivum. Next base: position 520,168,148 of record NC_057807.1, read on the forward strand.
CACTTTCACCCGGAGAGCCCCTTATTACTGATGATCGTCTGCTGCACGTGAAGACCCTGAAGATACTTTCCGCTGTTAACCCGAGAACTTGTGTTCATCGCGTTTGCAATTCCCCTTCCACCGTCAACCCTTATGGGTAACTACTTACAGTTGTTATTCTTATATCATCCCCAGTGGTCTTGTTATTACAAGATACCCTGAAAAACTCGTCGTGGTTTCGATAATCCATTGAGCTTACTGCCTTGCGGTTCTTGTCACTTGAATACCCCTACGGTTAATTCTCGCATTTATCGAGTATCTGCTCATCCCCAGTTGTTAAGGTGTTTCACAAAAGTTTTTGAAATGCCATTCAATCTTCCGAAGATTTTCAACAACCTATTACTCTTGTAATTCTTTCTTGCTTGCTTGCATTGGGATTAAATCCTATAAGTCTGGTAATCTTATTGGCATCCTCTATCACTATCATTTTAAGTCCATTAATTCAATATGTTGAGGATGCTTGCCTTCCTTAGTCGAATCCTAGAATTCATCCTTCTGGCTCAAACGTCAGTTGGATATGAGCTGCTTCTTGACCAATCAATGCCTTGATCGGTTGTGCTTCTAAGTCTATTGAACTTATTCATTTTCGATCAGAACGTTTGCTTATGATCCTTTGTTTTGTAAATCATAATTCCTTTGTTATCTAAACATCAAATTATTCAGATGTTCTATAATATGATGTTGTGCATTCTTTCTTTGTCTGATTGAGTACCGATACTCACATCAGCTCCGTTGTGGATCGCCCAATCCATTGTTGGATTTCATCCGACATCGTCCTTCATATTCAATAACCTTGTGAGCCTTTCCACGGGTATATAATGCCTTTGGTAAATTGTATCCTCCGCTTTGTCAACCATGCTCTACTTTTGAGCTTGTGTTATTTACTCCTGAAGTTCGTGGTACATGTGCTAAGAAGCCTCGATGGCTTGAACCTATGCCTTCCTTAATATGTGTGAACTCGAAAGTTTTCACGAGTCATACTCTTCTGGTATTTTGCCAGATAAAATTTCAACACTACAACTTCACCGAACGCGAGAAGTAAATGAAAGGTTATGCATTGGAGACATGGGAGTCGACCTTGAACTTTGTGTTCATGCCCATGGACATGATGTAGATCCTATCATGGAAACTTCTTGTAATAATAACTATTTCCTTGGTATAATATCATCTGGTACCTGTGAATTGATCCTTTGCTATCATGGCTTCGACCATGATTGATCCCCTTTGATTCCATTTCTCAGACAAGATGAAGTACTTGTCTTCTGCAGATCACTTCACGTGTCCACCCTCTACTCTGCTCTACCGTCGAGTATTACAATCTGGTATCTCAAGAATATCATGGAACATCATAACTTCTTATGGGTTCTTCATCAATTGTTATTACTCACCAGGTCCAATTGTTCTTAGGTTATAGGTTGTTGTCAACCGAGAACACCGACTAGTGAAATTATTCTGCACTACGGTTCAACAACTCTTCAGTAAGCTTCTATAAATACGAGTTTGTACCCGATCACGCCATTCCTAGCCTGTTTGGCTATATCATTGTCGTGATGATTTTAACTGTGCTACCCGGTCCTTCTTCTCGGAGCACAATTTTCAACGATGAACTAACCTTACGTCGATGCTCATCGTCATATCATTTCGCCTTGAATAACAAGCTTGGTTTCGAGTTGTGTCGTACCCTTGGTTCCAATAACCTTTCACTTCATCATTACTTTGACTTGATGTCGTCGCCGATCGATTACATCTTCATGAACTCTCGCGACAAAGGTGTCGTGATCATCAACATTCTGAGCTCATCCAGGATATCAATTGAATTCATGATGAGAAATACCATCCTTGCCCTCAATAATTGTATTATCGTCGACCACTTTATTGCCCTCCCACCAACACAAGCTTGTTCATGTTTGGTGTTATACCTTGAGTTCCTTGCTATCCAGCAATTGTTCTTCTTTACCTTGGAGTATTACCATCCTTTATGTCAAGAATGTTCTGAGAATTGTTCCACCTCTTGAGAATTCTTGACATAGAAATACTTCTCACCATCACCATTCTTTCTTGGTCCCCGTGTTAATTCCAACAAGTGAACGATGTTGTTTGGATTCTTTCCTTCTAGCAACCCTATTTCTTTGAAGTGAATGGGCGATAGTTCATTCTAAGTCCTTCGCTAATTGAATCACCATTCTGACATTGGTCGTGCAACCCAACCCATATTTTGGGCGCACATATCAACCAATGTTTAATTGTGTATGTTTTCCTCGAGCATACTTCCTTATATCATTTGATCTGACAAATGTTATCTCCTTGTTCACTTAATGGTGGAAATCCATCTTTTGGTAATCTCGGTGAATTGCCGTTGAGTTCACCAGACACCTCCTTGTCCTCTCCTTGGTTTAATGATGAACTATTGCTTCAAGAACCCGCTCCCATAGTTCATTTCTCGAGGATCTTGCAATGTCATTTCGACAATTTGTGTTGCACCTTTTCCCTCTCGGACCCCCCCCCCGAGTCTGAGGTTTCATGACACCAATTGGATATGAATCTCGGTCAGATATGATGGTTGGGACAACTTTCCAAGAGTTATAATGTTGATCCTTTGATGACCCGGTAACATGATGTCATGCCTAGCACCCCCCCCGGCTGGAGGACCTATCATTATAGATTCCTTTTCAGCAAGGTTATCCATTCATCCATGAGGAAATTGTAAGACTTATTCTACAAGTTATTCCTGATGGATCCTTCTTGTTTCCATAGTCTGATCTTCACCTGATGACCATGTCAATGCTATCTCGAAGCATGTCTATGGTACTCTGATTTTCAACAAGACCATTTGAAGCCCAATGCTAAATGTTTCTTGCTCAATTACCCAAACACCGTTGTATGGGCAATGTCATGAAAATTCTCTCCCCTACCTAAAGAGTTTTCTACATTATATCCTGACATGGATATCATGCTCTGCTTGTCCTTGGGAAGGATATACCCCTGAAATATGTGTTTAAACACATTTTCCTTTCCATTGTTCTGTTTAATCTGATGATCATATTTTCCTTCCATTGTTGGTTTAACCTTTCTTGTGAACTATATGATCTGAGCAGTAATATTCTCCTGCTTATGTAAACACCTCATTGTACAATTCTGTCAGTAAGACCCTGTTACTTTTGTTGATGACATTTCGGTATCCACCGATGGACGAGAACTTCGCCTACTGGTCCGCCTCGTTCAACGAGCAGGAAAATGGTTCTCTTCGTCCCTCGCCCTTGGTACCGACATTGTTGCCGACATAACTGACATGCTACTCTCTGACAGGCCTTGCTATCGCGATCGTACAAGATGTCAGCCCCCCCTTTCTACTTTTAACCCACATGGTGGGCCCATAACCCACAGTTCCACAGGATCGAAACCTGACACTCTTGTACACCCTGTTGTCAAAGTTATTCCTCGCGCTTGACTTTGTAGGTAATTCACGGGCCACCTGCCTGTTGATCTATTCAGGTATCAGATGCAATGCTTATTTACATTGCTCTAAACCCCTTCAACACTTCGTTTCAGGCATCGAACGATTGCCTGCCCGCTCGAAACTTCCCAGGATACCTCCTTACTCTGCTCTTGATATTTTCTTAAGTTTCAATTCGAGAGTTACTTCCGTCACCCTCCCCGATGTTATCGACCAGATAGTCAAACCTGCAGAGGTCCATTCTCTCGGAATACCCACCCTTTTTCCTTTCGTAAGTACGATGGAACCCCGAAGAAAGGACGACAAACTTCATCATGATGACCTGAAGGAGAGGACTGAAGACATCAATGTAATGGGTCGACCTCTTCGAGAAGAGCTACTATGATCGAGAAGAATCGTTAGAATTTCGTAACCAGACCCCTTCCCCCTTATAACCGATCCTAAATCTCGGGACGAGATTTCTTGTAGTGGAGGAGAATTGTGACGCCCGGATAATTAAGCTACAGTGATTCCCCGCTAATGATGCCACGTCACCACGGTTACTGTGATAAACTCTCGATAGTTCAGAACCGAAACAAATTCAAAATTTAAATAAAAGAAAACAATAAAAGTTTTCAAAAATTAAAACAAAAATGTTCGGTGGTTGCCAAATATTACAAAGATAATTATGGTGTAAGGTTCACAATTTTATAAAATGCCTAAGTGTTTATAAATAAATAAAAACAGAAAAGAAAAATAACAAAAAAAACAAAAAAAAAAGAAGGAAACCCCACTGGCCCAACTGGGCCAAGCCCACCTGGCCCAGTCGGCCAGCCCCCCTGGCCCGGCCCACCCCTCACTCCCTTATCCACTCCCCCCCCCGTCGGTGGAAACCCTAACCACCTCACTCTCCCCCCCGATCCCCTCCTTCTCCTCCCCCGCGCCGTCCGGATCGGGAGCTGCCCGATCCCGTCGCCCCCCCCCCCCCGACGCCGGCGACCCCCGCCGCCCCGTCCGCACCTCCCCGACCTGCCGCGCTGGGCGCAAGGCCCCCTCGCCGCCGCGGGGTCGTCCCCGACCCCCCCACCTCGACGGATCCCGTCGCCGTCGGCCGCCTCCCCGCCCTCCTCCTCAACGGTCGACCCCGACCGCCCCCGAGCAGCTCGCATAGACCCCACGCTCCCCCCCCGTGAGCACTCCCCTCCCCCATCGGTCCCCTCTCTCCCCCTAGTCCCCTCCCGAACGCCGCCGACGCCCCTGGCCTCCCCGTCGCCGGCTCCGGCTGCCCCCTCGCGGTCACGCGGTGCGCCGCCCGCGGCCATGCCGTTCCCGGCCTCCCTCTCTCCTCTCCTCGCCCGAGCCGCTCGCCGGCGAGCACGCCGCACCCGAACATCCCTCCCCCCCCCCGCCGTGGATCTCGTCGCCGGCGCCCCCCGGTGACCAAATGGTCACGGGGCCGAGCCCGTGCTGCTCCGCGCCGCGCAAGCCCCCCCGGCCCCCGTAGCGCGCTCCCGTCGGGGCCCGAACCACCCCGCCGCCTCCGCCGCTCGCCGGCGCCGATTCCGGCCGAGTCCGGCCGCGCCACTGCCACCATTGGACGCGCCATCCTTCCCGCTTCCGAACGCACCGCCCGCGCCCCATTTTGGCCGCCGGACGACAAATTCCGGCGAGGTCCGGCGCCCCTCCGCCGCGGGATCGCCCACCGGAGCTCCCCAACACCGGCCGCCGACGTGGCCGACCCGGGGCCACCCCTGGGTCACTGACCCGTGGGCCCTAGGGGCCCGGCCGGCCTGTTGACCCGGTCGGCCATGCTGACTGGGCACCCAGTGCCAATGACATGGCGGCCCCTCCCCAGAACGTTTTTGAATAAAAGAAAAAAGAATAGGGGAATTAAATAAATATAATTAATAAAATTAAAAATGAATAAAATTAATTAATTAAGTAAATAATTAATATAATTAACCATGATTAATTAACCTAAGGGCTAATTAACCTAATTAACTACTGTTAATTAAACTAAACCCTAATTAAACCTAACAGTTTATGGCAGGTGGGTCCCACGGGACCCACATGTCAGGTTGACCAGGTCAAACGGTCAACGCTGACTGCTGACGTCAGCACGACGTCATGCTGACGTCATAAATCCATTTTCGAATTAATTAAATAATTAATTAAATTTCAGAAATTAATAAAAATTTTAGAAAATCATATCTTTTAATCCGTAACTCGGATTAAAATATTTTCAACATGAAAGTTGCTCAGAGCGACGAGACGATTCCGGATACGCAGTCCGTTCGTCCGCCACACCCCCCCTAACCTATCGAACCCGCAACTTCCCCCCCTCCGGCTCCTCTGCCCGAAAACACGGAACCCCGGGAATACTTCCCGGATGCTTCCCCCCTTCACCGGTATCACCTCCTACCGCGTTAGAACACGTCTAGCACTGCCTGTTATCCTGTTATGCACTTGCTTGCTATGTATTTACTGTTTCTCCCCCCTCTTCTCTCCGGTAGACTACGAGACCGACGCTGCTGTTGACCAGTTCGACTACGGAGTTGACGACTCCTCTCTCTTGCCGGAGCAACCAGGCAAGCCCCCCCCCTTGATCACCAGATATCGCCTATTCTACTCTATACTGCTTGCATTAGAGTAGCGTAGCATGTTACTGCTTTCGTTAATCCTATTCTGATGCATAGCCTGACATTGTCGCTACATCTGTTGATACCTTACCTGCAATCCTATATGCTTAGTATAGGATGCTAGTTTATCATCATTGGCCCTACATTCTTGTCAGTCTGCCTTGCTATACTATCGGGCCGTGATCACTTGGGAGGTGATCACGGGTATATACTATACATTCATACATACTTTACAGATGGTGACTAAAGTCGGGTCAGCTCATTGAGTACCCGCAAGTGATTCTGACGAGGGGGCTGAAAGGACAGGTGGCTCCATCCCGGTAGAGGTGGGCCTGGGTTCCCGACGGCCCTCGACTGTTACTTTGTGGCGGAGCGACAGGGCAGGTTGAGACCACCTAGGAGACAGGTGGGCCTGGCCCTGTTCGGCGTTCGCGGATACTTAACACGCTTAACGAGATCTTGGTATTTGATCTGAGTCTGGCTACGAGCCTATACGCACTAACCATCTACGTGGGAGTAGTTATGGGTATCCCGACGTCGTGGTATCAGCCGAAGCACTTCAGACGTCAGCGACGGAGCGGCACGCGCCGAATTGGACTGGAACGCCACTAGGCTAGGTCTGCTTTTGGCCGCCCACGCAACGTGCAGGTGTGCTCAGGGCGATGGGCCCAGACCCCTGCGCGCTTAGGTTTAGACCGGCGTGCTGGCCTCTCTGTTTTGCCTAGGTGGGGCTGCGACGTGTTGATCTTCCACGGCCGGGCATGACCCAGGAAAGTGTGTCCGGCCAAATGGGATCAAGCGTGTTGGGTTATGTGGTGCACCCCTGCAGGGAAGTTAATCTATTCGAATAGCCGTGATCTTCGATAACAGGACGACTTGGAGTTGTACCTTGACCTTATGACAACTAGAACCGGATACTTAATAAAACACACCCTTCCAAGTGCCAGATACAACCGGTGGTCGCTCTCCCTTAGGGATATGAGGAGGGGATCGCCGGGTAGGATTATGCTATGAGATGTTACTTGGAGATGCTACTTGGAGGACTTCGACCTACCCTCTTCTGCCTGTTGCAAGACGAAGGTGACCAGAAGCGTAGTCTTCGATAAGACTAGCTATCCCCCTCTTATTCTGGCATTCTGCAGTTCAGTCCACTGATATGGCCCTTTACACATATACCCATGCATATGTAGTGTAGTTCCTTGCTTGCGAGTACTTTGGATGAGTACTCACGGTTGCTTTCTCCCCCCTTTTTCCCCTTTCCTTTCTTTCTGGTTGTCGCAACCAGATGCTGGAGTCCAGGAGCCAGACGCCACCGTCGACGACGACCCTACTACACTGGAGGTGCCTACTACTACGTGCAGCCGCTGACGACGACCAGGAGTAGTTAGGAGGATCCCAGGCAGGAGGCCTGCGCCTCTTTCGATCTGTATCCCAGTTTGTGCTAGCCATCTTATGGCAAACTTGTTTAACTTATGTCTGTACTCAGATATTGTTGCTTCCGCTGACTCGTCTATGATCGAGCACTTGTATTCGAGCCCTCGAGGCCCATGGCTTGTATTATGATGCTTGTATGACTTATTTATGTTTTAGAGTTGTGTTGTGATATCTTCCCGTGAGTCCCTGATCTTGATCGTACACGTTTGCGTGCATGATTAGTGTACGATTGAATCGGGGGCGTCACATTGTTGCATTTATTTTGGTCTCACCAAGTTATGTAATCGGTCTCATCGAGTTGGCTTGACTAACTCTCTGTTGCCCTATTGCTTCACTTCGGTCTCACCAGGTTGATACAACGACGCCACCGAGATGAGGTTTTCCCTAAGACCTAGCACATCGGTCCCATCAAATCAATTGTGCCGTTCTGTCTCAACAAGATTCCTAACGTTCACATTTTTGAACTAATCGGTGCCACCAAGTTTAACCATTCCGTTCCACCGAGATGAGTCAAATGCGTGTAACAGTTGGATTTTGTGTCGAGGCTATATATACCCCTCCACCACTCTTCATTTGTGGAGAGAGCCATCAGAACATGCCTACACTTCCACCATACATTTTCTGAGAGAGAACCACCTATTCATGTGTTGAGATCGAGACATTCCAATCCTACCACAAGAATCTCGATTTCTAGTCTTCCCCAAGTTGCTTTCCACACAAATTATCTTTCCACCATAGCCAAATCTGTGGGAGAGAGTTGAGTGTTGGGGAGACTACCATTTGAAGCACAAGAGCAAGCAGTTCATCATCAACAGACCATCTATTACCTTTTGGAGTGTGGTGTCTCCTAGATTGGTTAGGTGTCGCTTGGGAGCCACCATCAAGATGTGGAGTTGAACCAAGAAGTTTGTAAGGGCAAGAAGATCACCTACTTCATGAAGATCTCTAGCCGAGTGAGGCAAGTCCTTCGTGGGTGATGGCCATGGTAGGATAGACAAGGTCGCTTTTTCATGGACTGTGACAGCCTGATTTTTGGCCCTTTCTTTTTCTTTTGTTTTTCTAAGGTTTTTGCTTGAGTTCTCTTTTTCCGTGGCTTTGTGGTCTGGAAACTGAAGAAGATTCCCTCTTCTTTGTGTTCCAGAGTGGCTTGTCATTCCCAAATCATTCCCTAGACCCTGCCATTTTCATCCTAGCCCAAATCTCAATATTCTTTTATTGAGAATATTCCTTTTCTATTAAAGGAATAACTCAAATTACCCTAGGTTGTGAAGCAACCTATATTTCCCTCAGTCCTAAAATTCCCAAATAATTCTCCTAAATTTTTTGGGTCATATCTTTCTCAAATATGGCAAAATATTTCATTTTTCATGTTTATCATGATGCTCAAATAATTCATTTCCTATTATACCCTAAATGGCACATTGTGAAGCAAGTGCCATTATCCTTTTCCCAATTGACCTCAAACTCCTTGGACATCTTTTCATATACATATAATTGCCACATACCAAAATGCAACCTCATTTGCATAGTAATTATTTAATTTTAATTTTCCAAAGTTTCTGTCCAGAAAGAAACTTTGTGAAGGAGGTACAAGCTAGGCATATCCAAATGAGTTGCCATTTTGCATGATCCTTCATATCATCATATCATAGCCCTCCACCCAAGTTGAGCTCATCTAATGACTCCATGTGAGCACAACTTCAAATCTTTGTTTCTGCCCGAAATTTCCGTTTGTGAAGCAAGTATATTTTATCTTTCTCCGTTATGGATGCAAATTTTGCTAGGCTTTCTCTTATCCATATAACCTCACTCCACAAAGTTGTGGCTCAATCACTTTGACCATTTGCCCTGTGGAAATTTTTCAAGTTTCTGGTCAGGATAAATCTTTCTGAAGCAAGTGCTAGTTTGGTTCATCCAAATGACATGAAACTCCTTGGGCATCTTGATATGTTCAAATCATTGGGTCATAACCATTTTCAGATCAATTGAAGCAACTATGTGAGTGCATCCTCCAAATCACCATTTCTGGCCATTATGGCACTTTCTACAACAACCCTTATCTAAACTCCTTCTCTTAGTCTGAGTTTTGGTGATCAACATCACCTTAGTGTGTGATCATCACCAGACAATTTATTTACTGAGTTACCTAGGTGGTGTCCCCACTACACAACACAAACACTTGGCTGCTGGTTTGCTTTGGGGCCATTTGAAAAACTCTTCTTTTCCCCTGGACCAAATTATTTCTTCATTTAGACAAAGGGCAGCGTGGTCTATCTACTAGACATGGTTGGTCTGGCCAAAACGAGCTATTTGCTCTAGTGCGTGTGCTGATCATGCTAGCGTCATGCAAATTGTAAGCTGTGGCTCGGTCCGACCACTGTGCTTGTCTCCTCCCTCCTCGTCTCGACCTCAAACCTTGTCCATGAGCTTCCCTGTGAGCCTTTGCATCGCCCTGTGCCTCTGGCTCGTCGTGGTTCACCATAAATGAGCCGCTAGCTCCATGCCCGTGCCGTGCCCCGCCGTTGTCCACCATTAAAGCCCTGTTGGAGCTCGCTTGTGATGCTTGAGAGGCTTCCCCTCAGCTATATAAGCGTGCCCGAAGTCCTCCCGCAGCTCCCAAGCCCCTAATTTGCGCCCCTAGCCCAGCGGAGTCCTCGGCCCCTCCTCTTTTCATCGGAGTCCGCCTCGGCCATCTCAGTCTCCGCTTGTTTCCGGCGAACCTAGCCCCTCTCCTCTCCTCTAGAGCTATCCATCACATTCCCCTCGTCTTTGAGGTTCGCCCCAACCCCTTGCCCCTCGCCGGAGAGCCCCGTGGCCGCGTCTCCCGAATCCGACCGTCGCCTCCGCCGTTCGGCCGTCTCCTCGTCCAGCCACCCTAGTCACTCCCTCGCCTCCCCACCTCCACCCACCTCTTGCACGTGCTCCAGCAAGCCGTCCCACCACCTCGCCCGCATTGAAGTCAGCCCGCATCACCGAATTCCACCTTCGCCCGTCCGCCTCTGTTGCCCCTACCGTCGCGCCTCGCCATCCCTCCACTCCTCCCCGGTGCTCCCTCTGCCCTGGGATGGAGGCGGCGCGTTCCCCCGATCCTGCCGGCAGACTCTGCTAGGCAGGAGCTGGCCGGAGTCAACCGCCCCGTCACCGGCGTCGCCCTGCTCCCGCTCCTCTGTTCTGCTGTTGCGTGTGCATGGGAGGAAGAAGACATGCGCGAGGAGAGAGAGAGGATAAGGCGGGCCCCGCCTGTAAGCCTCTTGGTGTTGACCAGCCCTGGCCCCGCCTTGCCACATCAGTTAAGTGGAAGCGTAGTTCCCGAAATGCACTTTCAATTTTTCTGTTTTGGCCCAGTCCGTAAAACTTTCTATTACAGATAGGTCCCTGGCAGAAAAACTATCACATCGTTTTGCTCGTAACTCCAAATGAGGTGATTCCAAAGCCTAATTCATTGTTTCGTCAAGCCCGTTCGGTTGGTCACACTTTGACCATATGTTAACATTCTAAAAATGACCTTTTTGCCCTTGCACGTAAACAGCCCTCTTTGGGAGAGAACTATTTCCGGCAAATCTTTCCGCGGCCTTACCGCACTTCACCCCGGTGCCTTCTTCTTCCCCAGGCAAGCCACAATACCCACTTGCATGATAGTCGTGCAGTAGCCATGGTTTTCAAGTTGAATCTTTATTAAATGTTTGCTTGTTAAAAAGATGGTTATCGTTGTTCTCGTGATGCTTTAAGTTGCATGTTCACTTTCATGCTATGTAGTCTTGTACTTTGTTATCATGTTCTACATCCTAGTATTCTTTTCATATGTTTATGAGTGCTAGTAGTACATGTTGATGTTAGTGATGGTCTTTGGTGCATGACTGCCGTCTGTCCCGAGTACCATTGTTATGCATGTTCCATTGCATCCACTTGGTTAAATGCTTGCATGGTAGCATTGTTGATATGTTCTTTCATGATATTTATTGTTGATGTTACTGGTCATGCTAGGTTTCTATGAGTAGTGTTGTACTTATGATATTCATGCACGTCATTATGCCATGCTCAGTTGGATATGATTCATTGTTGATATGGTCGATAGTTATGTTGTACCCTCATGCTTATGTTGATATCATGCTCATTCATTGTAATTGCATCATGTTATTTTATCATGTGTCAGCATATTTGCATTCAAGTTTAACCGGATTAAATTGAACTTGAACAACAGTTGGCTGAGTCATGGTGCCACCATATCGAGCTGACCAGTGCAACCACGCTTACCTTTATGGGAGGGTCCTAACTGGTTCTATTGTCATGCCTCTCGCCGGTGCCTCCAACGAGGGAAGGTTATGGGCGTGCGATACCCTGGCCCGGTAAGCAAACATAATCTTGTGTGCCCGTAGGTGGATGATAAGCGCTTTTGTCCCCATTTGGGACCGTTTTGCAATGAGGTGGCCGTTTTGCCACGACGGTGGCCGTTGGTGTCTGGGGTAGACACATGGCCACCGATGACTTAGCCAAGTCGGGAGTTATTCGGAGTGTCCGGGAGAGTATCATGGCAGTAGGACGGTTTTGTCGGAACGTCGTTGGTCCACCCGAATGGGAGCGAGAGGCTATTGGTTCCGTGGTGTGGGTACAGTGTGCTAACCTTTGCAGAGTGTATATTAAATCTATCGATAGCCGTGCCTGTGGATAAGGGCCTAGTTCGTGTCGGACACACTTTGGGTCAACAGTAATAATAATAATGTGCTTAATAACAACCCCAGTTTGATGAGGAGATAAGTTGATTCTGTGATCTGTGCATGATCACCGTTTGGTTACGAGGTAACCTGTTGAACCAAGAGTGGTTCCGTTTGTGATCCGTGAATGATCACCGTTTGGTTACGAGGTATCCCGTTGAACCAAGAGTGGTTCCGTTTGTGATCCATGAATGATCAACATTTAGTTACGAGGTAACCAGTTGAACCAAGAGTGGTTCCGTTTGTGATCCGTGAGTGATCACCGTGGTATCGAGGATACCGAGTTGTTGGATATTCGTGATGTTGTGAGAGAATCGTGGGTAAAGATGAAGCTCCTTGTGGTCATTTAATGATTACTGCGGTATTGTTTATACCAAGCTTGATTTGATCCTAAGATGATCGTGTGATGCCCGAGGTTGGTAAGTGATGCATGTGTTGGTTACGAGGTAGCCCGAGCAGAATAAGTGGTGCATATAGTGTCATCATGTTGCATGCTAGTATCGTCAGATTCATATGTTCATGCCATGCTCATATTGTGCTAGTTGTATCATGTTCATGTTGTTCATGCTATGTTGCTATGATGATATCATGTTAATTTCTGCTTAACCTATAATTGTCATGCTGTTGTTTCTCTTGAATGCTTCTGGATTATTGTGAGCTTGCAAGTACATTCAATGTACTGACCTGGTGTGTCATGCCAGTTTGCAGGTCAAGCCGGATTTCACTACTAGGGAAAACCTTATACACAGAATGTTACCAGTAGCGCTGTACAAAATCAAACGCTACTGCTACTTAGTAGCAGCGCGTGTAAAATAACCGCGCTACTGCTATGACTTTAGCAGTAGCGCGTACTAGCGAAAAGCGCTACTGCTATGTTTGAACTGGGCGCACATGGCTAGCCCAACCTAGCAGTAGCGCGTATACTAGCCCGACGCTACTGCTACTCTCCTTAGCTGTAGCGCGCTTACGTGTAAGGCGCTACTGCCAACGGAAATAAAATAAAGTGGAAAATAAGTAGAAAAGTAAATGAAAATGAAAGAAATAGAAAAAGGAGAAAGGAAAAAAAAATAAAATGTAAAGAAATATAAAAGAAAAAGGGAAAAGGAGAAAGGAATATCAGTAGCGCGTATCCAAAAATGCGCTGTAGCTAACTTAGCTATAGCGCGTTTTCGGAAATGCGCTACCGTTATGTTTCACTTAAACAGCGGTTTCCCCCCCCCCCCCGCCCCCTGGCCGCCACACTTCTTCCCCAAATCCCTCGCCCTCGCTACCGTCTCCCCAATTCGCCGTCGCCCCACTTCGCCGTCGTCTCCTGCCGGCGTGGACGCCCGCAACCTCACCGTCTCCCCCCGAGGCCGTCGTCATCCTCACCGCCGCCGCCCGAGGCCGCCCTCAGCCTCACCGCCGCCGCCCGATCGAGGCCGCCCTTGACGTCACCGTCCACGCCCTCCACCTCACCACCGCCCGAGCCCGCCCAGGACCGCCGTTGCCCGTGCTCGAGCCCGCCCTCTCCGCCCCTGCCTTCGTCACCGAGCACCTCCCCGCCACCGTCTCTCCCCTCTCTGTAAGTCCCCCACCCCTCCCCCCACTCCTCTCTCTCTGAGTTTTAGAGAAAAATTTAGTAGAGAAAAAGTTTTTTTATAGCAAAAAATTTAGTTTAGAGCAAAGGATGTTAAGTAGTAGATGTTAGAGCAAAAATTAGTTTAGAGCAAAAAATGGTTTACAACAAAAGTTAGTTAGGGCAGTAGGGTTTAATTAGGGTAGATGCTACTTGTATAGTATATAGTGATACTAGTAGATGTTAATTAGATTAGGGCAATAGTGGTACTAGTAGATGTTAATTAGATGTTTTTCAGTTAGGGCACTAGAGTTTTGCTAGGTTAATTAGGTTAGTAGTGCTGCTAGTAGTAGTAGTACAGTAGGTTAATTATGTGATGTTAAATGAATAACCTAAATGAATGAAATTAGTAGTTAACTGATTTTTTTTCTTTTCATCATTATAGAGCACTAAAGTTAACTGAATTTTGTTCTATTAGTAGTTAAATGAATTTGCTCTACATTTTGTTTTTGAATTAGCTTGTGAAATTTGGACATGTGGTTGCTCGTGTATATTTGGACATGTGTTGCGGTGTCGAAGAGGGATATTTGAACACTGTTTCCAGGGAATGATGCTGAGTGGCCTATGTTTTGCTGGAATGTTGATTCATTTCTATTCCGGCAAATTTCAGGTTCTCGATTTGTCCACTTTTTAGCAAAGGTCATGCCGAAATTTTCTGTGAATTTCGGCATGACTTGTGCTACAAACTAGGACATATCGAGTGCCCGAGATTTGCCGCACCAGGAAGGAGTCAATATTCCTGCAAAACAATAGTCCTTTTTTATGTCATTATTCATTTTATTAGGTCTAGAATTAATTGACTAGATTTAATCATAGGAAACATGGCTAGCAACGATGAAGGACAGGGTTCTGGTGATTGCGACGACGTCTACCGGGCGGCAAACGAATTTTTTAGCCTTACCGACAATCAACAGATGTTGTTGCTGGGCCCACCGGTGGCATCGGGGACTGAGACCAACACGCAGACTGGTGTTGAGACCGACACGCAGACCGGTGCTGAGACTGAGACCGGCGCTGGGATTCAGACCGGCATCGAGACCGTCGCTGAGACCGGTGCTGCCTCAGGGAGCGAAGCCAGTGTAGAACCGAAAGCAAAGAGGCAACGGCTTCCTAACCAACTCAGGACTACTAGACTGGTGGTCACGGAGGTGGACGACGGCAATTTTGAGCCAAAGGCGCCCGAGGAAGCGCGCGCGTGCTACGGCAATCAAATAGGCTGCATCATAAGACCGACTTCTGCTGCATCCAGCAACCGAACGATTAGGGACAAGAAGAGAAGTGGCAGCAGGGCCGCCTTCAGCCATAAGACCAACTTCTGCTGCATCCAGCAACCGAACGATTCTCTTAATGATGGATTCTATGTCCTACACCACATGCTGGAGTACAGACGAGATCACCAGAACCTTCACATAACACCTAGATCTGGCGATGCCCATATTCTGCAATGGGCAAAGGACATAGGAGATATCGAGGATCATCGACTTCGAGCTGAGTTCTATAACATCCAGCGCGAACTTGCCCAAATCATCATGAATGAGGTCGTCGGAAAAACAGGGATGTTCCATGCAGAAGGACAAATGTCGTGGGAAGACGTCCGAACATGGATAGCCTCTCAGCGTCACGACATGATTGAGTGATTGTCGATATATGACAATGTATCCGTTTAGTCCATACTTTCTTTTATGACAAAACTTTGAGTTATGCATGGTGAAACTTTATTTATGATGTAATTAAACTGTCCTCCTCCTCGACTAGCGAAAATCACTCTAGTTAGGTCATTTTGGGTACGATGAACTCTGTTATTTATGCTTATGATATGTTGTTTCTATTTTTGCCAAGTCTGTCTCTTTCTGTTGCTCAACTATATATGTTGCATATCATCGACTCATGTGACGATGCAGGTGCATAGATCATAGATGGCGAAGAAGTGCTACTCCAGGAGTATATATACGACAAGTGGCCGGAGTGTCAGGCCCAGGTGTACCGATTTTCGGTTTCCGAGCGACACGCAGTACTTAGTTTAGGTTCACGCTAATGCGAGAGAGGGATACGAACTCATGTACTCAAAGTGATAGCTATTCTCACGTATATCATTGTTTAGATGGATGAAGATGTATTTGCAAGTAATCGAGACTTGTATCGCTATTTTCGAGATTGATGATGAGAGACCACTTTGTGTTGGATGATGATTATGATGATGACATGATTTGATGAGACTAATTGTATGTATATGCTATGATTACATTTGTATGTGGATGATATGCTAAAGATTGTTGTATAAAGCCTATTCAAATACAAAACAAATAAAAAACAAATATGCAGGAAAAAACTAATAAAACTAGTAGTAGCGAGGGGGGAAATTTAGCAGTAGCGCCGACTTACCAGTAGCGCTTCCTGCTAAACAGCGATGCAGATAATATTAGTAGCGCCCTTTTCCAAAGAGCACTACAGCGATTCATCAGTAGCAGTAGCATGGGTCAACAGGCGCTACTGCTATACGTTAGCTGTAGCGCCTTATTAGTAGCGCCGGTACCCGCGCTACTGAGAGGGCCAAAACCCGCGCTGCTGCTAGGCTTTTCCCTAGTAGTGTTTGATTGCTTGTTTGCCGTGGATTCTTTGTTTGCGATCTAGGATAAGTGTTCCAGCCAGAGTCCCTGCAGAGTGGAGTTCACCACCATCATTGTTGTTCCGCTGCTAGAGTTATTCCGCTGCTTCGAGTTGTTCTGCTGCTTGCATAGAGCAACGGTGGTAGACGTAGTGTCGCCGTGCCGATGTAATTCCCCGTTATATCGGAACCCCTTGTACCCAAATAGATTGTAATAAAGAGTTGATTTGTTCTATGCTAAGCAGTGCCGTATTCCAAAAGACTTCATCTCGATCTCTGGGCTGGAATACGGGGCGTTCCGGTTTCCACATGGACCCTTGATGGGTGGAGCCCTCCGTGGACTTGGGTAGCCGTTACCCTTCATGGGTTGAAGTCTCCATCAACGTGGACGTACAATAGCACCACCTATCGGAACCACGCCAAAAATCCTCCGCATCTCCTTTGCGTTTGCTCACTCGAATCCCATCCCTTTACTTTCTTGCAACTTGCATGCTTTACTCTTTCCGTTGCATATACTCTTGTCGTGCTTGCTTGAAATGTATTGAGAGTACTTTAATATGTGCTAAACTCAACCTTAACTTGAAGAAATTAAAAACTACCACTTTTACTTGTTGAGGGTCTAATCACCCCCCTCTAGACCCCTCTTCTCGATCCTTTGAGTTGTCCATGCAATTCTCTGCCCTACCAGACCAGCAATCCCAGTCATATGCTCCCTGATCAAGGCTCATCTTCGCCGCATAGGCAGCCTCCACTCCGTCCTCATTGTCTGCCATTGCAACATCTAGTAGTGGACGGATTGCATTAGCATTCTTGTGTCGGCATCCAAAAAAGGTCACATTCAAGGACAACATATTGGCTTCCTCCGCATTGACGGTGATCTTCAAATTCTTTTTCTCGAGCTCGGCATTCCTCTCTTCGATCATGGTCCTCCTCTCTTCAAGCTTGAGATTCTTGTCTGTCGTCTCCATCAACAATTTGAACCTCTCCTTGTTTTTCTCCTCCTTGATGTCTAAGCGCTTCATGCATGCCTCCTTCTTCGCCAAGATGCCCTCGAACCTCTCCGTTAACTTGGCCGCCGCACCTTCTCGCTTCGCCCTCTCCTCCTCCCACTTCTTCTCCCGTAAATATCTTCTAACCTTCTTCAGAAGTTCATACGTCTCCGTCATATCTATAAGTTTTTATTATTTCATGCCAATATCCTACAACTTTCAAATACTTTTGGTAACTTTTTATACAATTTTTGGGACTAACATATTGATCCAGTGCCCAGTGCGAGTTCCTGTTTGTTGCATGTTTTTTGTTTCACAGAAAATCCATATCAAACTGAGTCCAAACGTGATAAAAACTTACGGAGATTTTTTTGGAATATATGAGATTTTTAGGAAAAAGAATCAACACAAGACGATGCCCAAGGGGGCCACAAGGCAGGGGGCGCGCCCTGGGCCCTTGTGGTCACCCAGTAAGGCGGTTGGTGCCCTTCTTCGGTCGCAAGAAAGCTAATATCCGGCTAAAAATCGTGTTAAAATTTCAGCCCAATCGGAGTTACTGATCTCCGGGAATTTAAGAAACGGTGAAAGGCTAGAATATGTGAACGCAGAAACAGAGAGAGATATCCAATCTCGGAGGGGCTCTCGCCCCTCCGCCCCCATGGAGGCTATGGACCAGAGGGGAAAACCTTCTCCCATCTAGGGGGAAGGTCAAGGAATAAGAAGGAGGGGGCTCCCTCCCCCTCTCTCCCGGTGGTGCCGGAACACCGCCGGGGCCATCATCGTGATGAAAATCTACACCAACAAATTCGTCGGCGTCATCACAAACTCTCTCCCCCTCTATGCAATGGTGTAACACCTCTTCTCCCCACTGTAATCTCTACTTAAACATGGTGCCCAATGCCATATATTATTTCCCAATGATATATGGCTATCCTATGATGTTTGAGTAGATCTGTTTTGTCATATGGGTTGATTGATGATCGAGATTGGTTTGAGTTGCATGTTTTATTATTGGTGCTGTCCTATGGTGCTCTCCGTGTCACGCAACCATGAGGGATCCCCGCTGTAGGGTTTGGAATATGTTCATGGTTTGCTTATTGTCTGTGTTGCGTGAGTGATAGAAACACAAACACAGATAAGTTCGTGGGAATAAAGAGGACTTGATACCTTATGATGCTATGGTTGGGTTTTACCTTAATGATATTTACTAGTTGCAGATGCTTGCTAGAGTTCCAATCATAAGTGCATATGATCCAAGATAGAAAGTATGTTAGCTTATGCCTCTCCCTCATATAAAATTGCAATAGTGATTACCGGTCTAATTATCGATTGCCTAGGGACAAATAACTTTCTCATGAAAAAAAGCTCTCTACTGAAACTAACTTAGTTGTTTCTTTATCTATACATCCCCTATCTTTTTCTTTACGTACTCTTTATTATCTTGCAAAGCTATCCAACAACACCTACAAAGTACTTCTAGTTTCATACTTGTTCTAGGTAAAGCGCACGTTAAGTGCGCGTAGACTTGTATCAGTGGTCGATAGAACTTGAAGGGAAGACGAATCCTACCTTTAGATCCTCATTGGGTTCGACACTCTTATTTATGGAGAAAGGCTACAACTGATCCCCTATACTTGTGGGTTATCAATACCTTTTTCTAGCGCCATTGCTGGGGAGCAATAGCATGGGGTGAATATTCTCGTGTGTGCTTGTTTGCTTTGTCACTAAGTAGATTTTATTTGTTGTTCTAAGTTGTTCTCGATCTTTAGTTATGGACATGGAACACGAAATACCAAAAAAAATAGGTGTACTTGCTACTCATGGAGATGGGGAACCTCCTAAAACCCACGATGCTCATTATGTGAAAGATATTATGCACTAATTTAATACTCCTAAAAAACCCATTCAACTATATAGTGGGAGACACCTTGGATCAACCTGAATACTTTAGGGATTATTGCTTGGCTCAAAAAGGGAAATTATTATGGGATCAAACTCATATGTTGCATTGATATGCTTGGGAACTATGCTTGAGATATGATTATACTTATTGCTCTAGGATGAAGGCACCACACCTTCCCTTTTCATGTAAATTTAATGATAATCAAACCTTGGCTTCTTATGCTAATGGTATTTATGATTACTATGATGCGGAACGAATAGGAGAATTCGTTGCTTTTAAGGGTGCTTATGAAATTGAATCTTTGTTTGAAAAGTATGAAGTTGTTGAGGATGATGTTTTTAGGCCTGAAAATTTTGCTATACTTAAATATTACTATGAGAATTATGAATATAATTCCAATATTAATGCATTTATTGAGAAAGTATCCGATGTCCAAGAAGAGACTAATATTTGGCAGGAATCTATGGAAGAAGAAATTGAGGATACTGTGAGCTCATTAGATGAAAAAGATGATGAGGAGAGCGAAGAACAAAAGGAGGGAGAGCGTATTCATCACCCATGCCCACCTTCTAATGAGATTAACTCTTCAACTCATACATTGTTTAATTTCCCTTTGTGCTTGCCGAAGGATGATTGCTATGATCCCTTTGATTCGGTTGAAATATCCCTTTTTGATGATCTTGATGCTTGCTATGCTTGTGGCCATGATGGCAATATGAATTATTCTTATGGATATGAACTTTCTATAGTTCCTTATGTTAAGAATGAAATTGTTTCTATTCCACCCATGCATGATAGTCCAAGTATCTTTTTGAATTCTCCCAATTACACTATATCAGAGAAGTTTGCGCTTATTAAGGATTATATTGATGGGTTGCATTCTACTATTGCACATGATGATTTTGTTAAATATAATATGCATGTGATTGCTGCTCCTACTTGTAATTATTATGAGAGAGGAACTACATCTCTGCCTCTCTATGTTTCCAATATGATAAAAATGCAAGAAACTGTTTATAATGTGCATTGGCCTTTACTTTGTGTGCATGAATTGTTCTTTTACGACATCCCGATGCATAGGAAGAGAGTTAGACTTCGTTTTTGCATGATATATGTTGCTTTGTGCTCACTATTAAAATACAAATCATTGTTAATTAAAATTGGCTTTGATATACCTTGGGATCCGGGTGGATCCATTACTTGAGCACTATATGCCTAGCTTAACGGCTTTAAAGAAAGTGCTGCCAAGGAGACAACCCAGAAGTTTTAGAGAGTCATTTATTTCTGTTGAGTGCTTTTATAAAGTTTAAAAACAAAAAAAATAAAGTGGGGAACCTAAAACTTTTCCAAAAGAAAAGTGAAAGTAAGAAGGACGAGCATCGTTGAAGTGGGGGAGCTCCTTGAACTTTGTTCACACCCATGGATACTTTGCAAATCTTGAAGTACATAAACTTTTAAACAAAAATAATCATCCTCTTGTATAAATCCATTGTATTATAAAAATAATGTGCCAAGATTTTCCTTTAGGATTATTAGATTGCTTGTTTGGTATGTGTAGTGGAAAAACAGAAACTTTGGCTGAAGCGCGTGAATTTACATTTTTTTTTACTGGAAAGTCAAACGGTTCTGAAACTTTTTCCACAATACTTATATACAACGTTTTTATTTTTTTCCTAATGTTTTAGAATTTTTGGAATTACATAAGTATGGTAGATGTTCAGATTGCTACAGACTGTCCTGTTTAAGACAGATTCTGTTTTTCATGCATTGTTTTGCTCGTTTTGATGAAACTATCGATTTTATCAGTGGTATAAGACATAGAGATGTTATAATAAAATATCTACAATGCAAAAATAAAATATGAATGGTTTTGCAATAGGATAGAATGTGGTGATTTGCTTTATTATACTAATGGATCTCACGAGGGTTTTGTTAAGTTTTGTGTGATTGAAGTTTTCAAGTTTTGGGTGAGATCACGATGGATGAAGGAATAAGGAGTGTCAAGAGCCTAAGCTTGGGGATGCCCGAGGCACCCCAAGGTAATATTCAAGGACTCCCAAGTAACTAAGCACGGGGATGCCTAGGAAGGCATCCCCTCTTTCTTCTAACGATCATCGGTAATTTTATTTGGGGCTATATTTTTATTCGTCACATTATATGCATAAATCTTGTAGCGTATTTTGTGTTTCTTTTGTGTTTTTTATTTTATGCACCATGCTAGTATGAGATAGTCCTTGGTTGATTTACTGAATACTTCATGCACTTCACTTATATCTTTTGAGTATGTCTTTATAGAATGCTTCATGTGCTTCACTTATATCATTTGAAGTTTGGATTGCTTGTTTCTCTACACATATAAAACCGCTATTTGTAGAATGATCTCTTGCTTCACTTATATTTGTTAGAGCATGGGCATATCTTTTGTAGAAAGAATTAAACTCTCTTGCTTCGCCAATATCTATTTAGAGAGTTGACAGGAATCCGTCATTCACATGGTTAGTCATTAAATCCTACATAAAACTTGTAGATCACTGAATATGATATGTTTGATTTCTTGCAATAGTTTTGAGATATAAAGATGTTGATATTAGAGTCATGCTAGTCAGTAATTTTGGATTGATAAGAATACTTGTGTTAAAGTTTGTGATTCCCGTAGCATGCACGTATGGTGAACCGTTATGTAATGAAGTCGAAGCATGATTTATTTTTTATTGTCTTCCTTATGAGTGGCGGTTGGGGACGAGCGATGGTCTTTTCCTACCAATCTATCCCCCTAGGAGCATGCGTGTAGTACTTTGTTTCGATAGCTAATAGATTTTTACAATAAGTATGTGAGTTCTTTATGACTAATGTTGAGTCCATGGATTATACGCACTCTCACCCTTCCACCATTGCTAGCCTCTCTAGTATCGCGCAACTTTCGCTGGTGCAATAAACCCACCATATACCTTCCTCAAAATAGCCATCATACCTAACTATTATGGCATTTCCATATCCATTTCGAGATATATTGCCATGCAACTTCCATCATCATCATATACATGACTTGAGCCTTCATTGTCATATTGCTTTGCATGATTGTAAGATAGCTAGCATGATATTTTCATGGCTTGTCCATTTTTTGATATCTTTGCTATGTTAGATCATCGCATATCCTAGTACACTGCTAGAGGCATTCATATAGAGTCATATTTTGTTCCAATATCGAGTTCTAAGAAAATAAAAGTGTGATGATCATCATTATTAGATCAATGTGATGTCTACTACACAACCTTCTTCTTGTAGACGTTGTTGGGCCTCCAAGTGCAGAGATTTGTAGGACAGTAGCAAATTTCCCTCAAGTGGATGACCTAAGGTTTATCAATCCATGGGAGGCGTAGGATGAAGATGGTCTCTCTCAAGCAACCCTGCAACCAAATAACAAAGAGTCTCTTGTGTCCCCAACACACCCAATACAATGGTAAATTGTATAGGTGCACTAGTTCGGCAAAGAGATGGTGATATGAGTGCAATATGGATGGTAGATCGAGGTTTTTATAATCTGAAATTATAAAAACAGCAAGGTAGCAAGTAACAAAAGTGAGCGAAAACAGTATTGCAATGCTTCGAAATAAGGCCTAGGGTTCATACTTTCACTAGTGCAAGTTCTCTCAACAATGATAACATAATTGGATCATATAACTATATCCCTCAACATGCAACAAAGAGTCACTCCAAAGTCACTAATAGCGGAGAACAAATGAAGAGATTATTGTAGGATATGAAACCACCTCAAACTTATTCTTTCCGACCAATCCGTTGGGCTATTCCTATAAGGGTCACAAAAAGCCCTAGAATTCATAGTAAAATAACACCTTAAGACACACATCAACCAAAACCCTAATGTCACCTAGATACTCTAGTGTCACCACAAGTACCCGCGGGTATGATTATACGATATGCATCACACAATCTCAGATTCATCTATTCAAACCAACACAAAGGACTTCAAAGAGTGCCCCAAAGTTTCTACCGGCGAGTCAAGACGAAAACGTGTGCCAATCCCTATGCATAGATTCCCAAGGTCACGGAACCCGCAAGTTGATCACCAAAACATAAATCAAGTGGATCAATAGAATACCGCATTGTCACCACGGGTATCCCACGCAATACATACATCAAGTGTTCTCAAATCCTTAAAGACTCAATTCGATAAGATAACTTCAAAGGGAAAACTCAATCCATTACAAGATGGTAGAGGGGGGAAAGCATCATAATATCCAACTATAATAGCAAAGCTCGCGGTACATCAAGATCGTGCCATATCAAGAACACGAGAGAGAGAGAGAGAGAGAGATCAAATACATAGCTATTGGTACATACCCTCAACCCCGAGGGTGAGTGCTACCTCTTGAGCATGCGTTGGTTTTTTCCCTTGAAGAGGAAAGGGTGATGCAGCAAAGTAGCGTAAGTATTTCCCTTAGTTTTTGAGAACCAAGGTATCAATCCAGTAGGAGGCTCCTCAAAAGTCCCACGCGCCTACACAAACAAACAAGAACCTCGCAACCAACGCGATAAAGGGGTTGTCAATTCCTTCACGGTAACTTGCGAAAGTGAGATCTGATAGAGACAATAAGATAAGATAAATATTTTGGTATTTTATGATATAGATTGGAAAATAAAAGTAGATGGAAAACTTATATGATAAAAGATAGACCTTGGGGCCATAGGTTTCACTAGTGGCTTTTCTCAAGATAACATAAGTATTACGGTGGGTGAAGAAATTACTGTCGAGCAATTGATAGAAAAGTGCATAGTTATGAGATTATATAGGCATGATCATGTATATAGGCATCACATCTGTGACAAGTAGACCGACTCCTGCCTACATCTACTACTATTACTCCACACATCGACCGACTCCTGCCTGCATCTAGAGTATTAAGTTCATGAAGAACAGAGTAACACATTAAGAAAGATGACATGATGTAGAGGGATAAACTCAAGAAATATGATATAAACCCCATCTTTTTACCTCGATGGCAACAATACAATATGTGCCTTGCTGCCCCTGCTGTCACTGGGAAAGGACACCGCAACATTGAAACCAAAGCTAAGCACTTCTCCCATTGCAAGAAAGATCAATCTAGTAGGCCAAACCAAACTGATAATTCGAAGAGACTTGCAAGGATAACCTATCACACATAAAAGAATTCAGAGAAGATTCAATTATTTCTCATAGATAAACTTGATCATAAACCCACAATTCATCGGATCTCGACAAACACAACGCAAAAAGAGTTACATCGAATAGATCTCCAAGAAGATCAAGGAGAACTTTGTATTGAGATTCAAAGGGAGAGAAGAAGCCATCTAGATAATAACTATGGACCCGGAGGTCTATGGTAAACTACTCACAACTCATCGGAGATGCCTTGGAGATGATGTAGAGGCCCTCCATGGTCGATTCCTCCTCCGACGGAGCGCCAACGAAGGCTCCAAGATGGGATCTCGCGGATACAGAAGGTTGCAACGGTGGAATTATGTTTTCGTGGTGCTCCCCGATGTTTTCAGGGTACGGGAGTATATATAGGCGAAAGAAGTACGTCGGTGGAGCCTCGAGGAGCCCACGAGGGTGGGGGGCGTGCCCACCCCGAGGGGTAGTGCCGGCCACCCTCGTGGCCGCCTTGTTTGTTGCTTGACGTCCACTCCCAGTCTCCTGGTTTGCATTTGTTCCAAAAAGATCGCTCCCGAAGGTTTCATCCTGTTTGGACTCCATTTGATATTCCTTTTCTTCGAAACACTGAAATAGGCAAAAAAACAGCAATTCGGGCTGGGCCTCCGGTTAGTAGGTTAGTCCCCAAAATGATATAAATGTGTAAAGTAAAGCCCATAAACATCCAAAACAGGTAATATAATAGCATGGAACAATCAAAAATTATAGATACGTTGGAGACGTATCAGTGAACTACTCCCTCCTCGTCATGGAGAGCGCCGGGATGATGAAGATGGCCACTGGTGATGGATCCCCCCTGCGGCAGGGTGCCGGAACAGGGTGCCGATTGGTTTTTGGTGGCTATAGTTGCGGCGGAGGAACTCCCTCTGATGTTTTTAGGGTATAAGAGGATATATAGGCGAAGGAAATAGGTCAGGGAACCCACGAGGTGCCCATGAGGGTGGGGGCGCGCCTACCCCCTGGGCGCGCCCTCCTGCCATGTGGCTGCCTCGTTACCTCTCCGACTTCATCTCCAAGTCTTTTGGTTTGCTTTCGGTCCAAGAAAGATCATCGCGAAGATTTCATTCCGTTTGGACTCCATTTGGTATTCCTTTTCTGCAAAACTCTAAAATAAGCAAAAAAACAGAAACTGGCACTAGGCCCTCGGTTAATAGGTTAGTCCAAAAAATAATATAAAAGAGCATATTAAAGCCCATTAAACATCCAAAACAGATAATATAATAGCATGGAACAATAAAAAATTATAGATATGTTGGATACGTATCACATTGCCTCTCTTTATGTTGAGATTGCTATTGTTTCAAGCATCCCCAAGCTCAATTCCTGCTCGTCCTCGAGTAGTTAAATGATAAAAACAGAATTTTTGATGTGGAATGCTACCTAACATAATTATCAATGTAATATTATCTATTGTGGCAAGAATATTCAGATCCATAAGATTCAAAACAAAAGTTTAATATTGACATAAAAATAATAATACTCCAAGCATACTAATAAAGCAATCATGTCTTCTCAAAATAACATGGGCAAAGCAAGCTATCCCTACAAACTCATATAGTCTGGCTATGCTCTATCTTCATCACACAAAATATTTAAATCATGCACAACCCTGATGACAAGCCAAGCAATTATTTCATACTTTTGATGTTCTCAAACCTTTTCAACTTTCATGCAATACATGAGCATGAGCCGTGGAAATAGCACTATAGGTGGAATAAAATATGGTGGTTGTGGAGAAGACAAAAAGGACGAAGGTAGTCTCACATCAACTAGGCATATCAACGGGCTATGGAGATGCCCATCAATAGATATCAATGTGAGTGAGTAGAGATTGCCATGCAACAGATGCACTAGAGCAATAACTGTATGAAAACTTAAAAAGAAACTAAGTGGTTGTGCATCCAACTCACTTGCTCACGAAGACCTAGGCTAATTTGTGGAAGCCTTGTAGGAGATATGCCATAGACGCAATAATAAATGATATTATATATCTCCAAGTTCATAATTATGTTTATGTTCCATGCTATAACTGATATGGTTCTCGAGTCTGCAATAACACGAGACTCGGAGGAAGACTCATATGCACGTGTGGAATAATAAACGGTAAGAAGTATTCTTAGTCTGGCCTCTAAGACTAGCTCAAGTGTTGCATGATGGTTCTGTTTTTCTGATCATGGGCATGTCTATGCCAGCAATTTTGAGGGCACAATGTTAAGAGAACATTTGTGTTGAATCAACCCGGATTGATGTTATGCTATGAGATTCATTCGTCACAAGTTTATGGTTGATAACACAGAGATGGTTAATGTTTGCATAATTCCTTAGACCATGAGAGTATCGAGTTTCTTCCTACTTGCTTCATGAACTTTGGGGTTTGTTAAACGTCATCCGTAAATGGGTGGCTATTACGGCGGCTTACGGGTTCATGGAAAAGTGTGTCAAGTAACTTGATAGCTCAAGATTGGGATTTTCTCCTTCGACGATGGAGAGATATTCTCGGGCCCTCTCGGTGTTACGGTATCCATCATCGTCTGGCCAGACATAGTGTGATTTGATCACAGGGATGCCGGAACACGGAAACGAGAAAAGAGAACAAAACCGGTAACGAGGTAACTTGCATGGTGGACAAATTGTTCGTCCATGGGGATGCAATAAATCTCACCTCGGGTATTTGTGACATATAGTGAAGCAACAGGAATAGCTCACTGCAACTGGAGGTTCACTCAAATATTCATTCGTGTGGGTATAGGGGTCAATATGGGTGTCCATGGCTCCGATGTTGATCATTGATCGGAAAGTGTTCCGGTCATGTCTATGCTTCACCGAACCTATAGAGTCACACGCTTAAGGGTCATCTATCTGCTGAATACTAGATAGGGAGTCTGAGAGAAAATCACCGAAAAAGTTTCGGACAGCGGAAAAGTTCTACAGAGAGAGGTCATCGAATGAGTTTCCGTGAAACTGAAAAGTTGTTTCGGCATATACTAGGGCTGGAAAAAAACTCGAAGCTTACGAGCTAAACTAGTAGCTCGTGACTCGGCTCGAATCGACTCGAACTCGAAGAATAACGAGTCGAGTCGAGCTTTAGTTTAAGATCGCTTATAGACCAAGTTAAACGAGCCAATCTCATGAGTACTCGTGTAACTCGTTAGGCTCGATACAATAGATTAGCCACTCCCAATACAAAGCAAGATTAGCCATTAAACAGCCTACGTCCCAGGCGCACAACCCAAGTCCAAGCAGTTGAAGGCCTAGCCTCCTAGGAGACTCACGCGTTACAAGAAAATTACAATTGTATAGTGATATATATGTTTAATATATACATAATCATTTTTATCATATTTGAGGGCTTTATCTTTATATCTTAAATGAGCTTAACAAGCTAAATGAGCCAGCTCGCGAGTTATACGAGTCGAGCCAATCTTGGGTTTGAGCTCGTTATAGTAACAAGTTGAGTCGAGCAAGCTCGTTAACGAAACAAGCTCTAGCGAGTCGAGACGAGCTAGCTTGACTCGGCTCGAATTCCAGCCCTAGCATATACTATTAAGTCAAATTGGCTTCGGGACATGCCTAGTAATTGTTGGAGGGTGCCAGAATTATTCTGGAAACTTCTAGGATTTTTCAGGATAAAAACCGGAAATGTTTCGGAGCTGCCGGTACCGATTTGGTTGTTTTTCGCAGATGAAATTCACTAATCTGAAATTGTTTCAGAACGAATCCAAAATCATTTCAGTGGGTACTGGAATTATTCTAAGATCCACAGAAATATTTTCGGATTTAAGGGACGCGAAAAATTATCTTCGTGAATAGTGAAAACACATTCTTGTTTGCTTTTCGCAGATGAAAATCACTAAACCGAAATTGTTTCAGAACATGTTGAAAATTGTTTTAGTGGGTACTAGAAATGTTCTGAGCCCACATAAATATTTTTAGTTTGAACGCACGCTGAAAAATGTCGTCATGAATAGTGAAAGTGCTTTTTTGCTTGGCTTCTTGGAGAAGCCACCTTGAGGGCCCTTTGGTATTATCCCCTTGGCTTCTTGGAGAAGCCACCCTTGGGCATGGCCTATAAATAGGGGTGGAGGGTGCTGCCTAAAGACACACTCTTTGTTACATACAAGTGCCATGCATGATCTGGCTTATCTCTCCCTCCCAGCAAAATAGTTTTGTAGAGCCGAAAGGCTGGCTGGGTTCCGGTTGGAACTAGTTCTGGACGGTGAACCCCCACCGGATAGATGACAACGTTTGTGTGCAATCCCGTAGATAGGTCGTAGTTTCGATCCTTTTGCCCGAGGGGCTGTTTTGAGAGTGCCTCCCGAAGGGCTGTCCAAGTGACGGTCCGAGTTCTGTGAGTCCTCCCGAAGCGCTGTCCGAGTGACTGTCCCAATTTTGAGGGTCCTCCCGAAGGGCTGTCTGTGACACCGTTCGAGGGACTATCCGACCGCCTCCCGAAGGGCTGTCTGTTGGGAGGTTGTAAATCCTAGCTGCGGGGATCTGCATCGCCGTTCGTCATCGACTCTACTTCCGCTGCGCTACGAGTCGGTAATGAACAAGATCAAACCATGTATGCAGTCTCCATAGTGATCCTAGGCTGGTGCGTAGGTCAGAATTTTTTTGTTTCTACCGCCTTACCCTACAATGGCATCAAGAGCCGTGTTATGCGTAGATGCAGGTTTCGATCTAGAATACATGGAGATGCATGGGTATTGCATAATATAATTAGGTAGTAGATGAGATCTATTGCTGAAAATTATTTATGCAGGTGATGGATGAAATCTGTTACCCGACGTTCTTGTTGCTTCCCTAGAATTTGCGTTTGCTCAATCTCGAGACAACATGGTGGAATTTGACAAAGTTCTGGCAATCCGTGATCCTGCTTGATCATGGAAGTGCTATCAGTTCTTTGGGTTCTGCCGTAGTCAAAAGAAAGATGAAATTCGCAGATGAAAGGGCATTGCAGATATGATCTGCACGGGGGCCATGCGTATGATGAAGTTTAGTATGGGGCTCGAGATTTAATTATCTCGTGTTTCATACACCCCGAGATGTTAATCTACCAACTTGAATAATCATACTTGGTGATAAAACGTTGGTAGCTGCGATTTAAGTTAAAACCTTAGAAGCCACGTAAAATAAATTTTTGCATAAACCGATTAGAGGCGTCTAACTTGGTTTTGCAGGATGTGCATGTGATGTGGTATAGCAATGGTCATATTCAATTTGATTATGTATGAGATGACTATATGATGTAATTAACATGACATGCGTGTCATGATTCGGCATGATGGCTGGAGCCATATGATTGCATTTTAATGACCTACGTGTCAACCTTAAGTAAGGCATTTATTTTATCCACTATGGAGATAGCAATATTATCTGGTGCATCAACAAGGTGGTGGCAATCTTCGCGAAGGTGAACACCGACGCGAATACCGAAGATGAAGGAATGAAAGACTTCTCCGTCATAAAGGGCTATACCATATCATGCTATTATGAATTGCCTCAGATGTTTATCCCTTGATGCACCCTTTTTGATTGCGTGGTAGTCGCTTTTTATTAGGGTAATCTCTCACTAAAATATCAAGTAGTTAGTGTTCTCCCAAGTGTAGCACCGTCACGGCACCTATCTTTTCGGGGTGCACCATGGATGCATGGGTACGGACGATTAGAGAAGTGTGTGGCAGGTGAGGTCAGACCTCGCAGCAAGATCACTTGGTTGTCTTGACGTTCATGGTAGGATCGTCCTGAGCTCGGAACACATGCATTGAAAGATGAGCAAGAGTCACATAGAGATGTGATCGGCAAGTTGGCCTACTGATTAAAATTCCAGTTATGACACTACAAAAAAAAGACACATCCGTGACATTTTGGGCCGAATGAAATTTTTTTCTGTCATACATATGACACTTCTATGATGATAATTGTGACAAAACCCGGTATCGGCTCCTACTTCTATGGCAAAAAATCATGACAAAAAATGGGATTTTCGTCCTGGGCGGGCCGGAGACGCAGCTGCATGACATTCTTTGGGCCGTCCATGACGGAAACAACCGTGGTAGAAGCGAGGGCGAGGAAAATTCCAGGAAGTTCCCGGTTACGGTGGGAGGTCGGGGGCTGAGTGATGCGCGTTTATCTTGTACACGTACGCGCGTGTGTGCGAGGAGTTGGCTCTAACTGAACCCGAGCGAAGCGTTGGGCTCTAACTGAACCCGAGTGATTGCACAGCCGGCTACGCGTTACTAAACCCGAGTGATCGATCGATGGCTGTTAACTGAACCCGATCGAGCGATTCCTTCGCTACTGCTGCTAACAGAAGCCGATCGATTGGATGAATAGTGAGTGTTGCGGGGGGGGGGGGGGTGGATGAACAGTGAGCGGTGGCGTTGCCTCTTGATGAACAGGACCCCGTGGTGTGGAGGGCTGGATGAACAGTAGACGATGGAGGGGTGCCCATGGAGGGGTGGTTGAACAGGACCCCGTGGTGTGGAGGGCTGGGAGAATAGTAGACGGTGGAGGGGTGACTGTGGAGGGTCGGTTGAACAGTAGCCGGTGGAGTAGCGCGCGATGGAGGCTAGATGAAGAGGAGCCCGTGGAGGCTGGAGGAGGTTGACGGTGGAGACGAACATTATCCCGTGGAGTCCCGTTTTGCGGTACGCCACACCCCTCCCGATGAACATGACCCCCATTTTGACCGTAGGAGGTCCGTTTCGTCCGTTATGCGGTACGCCACACCCCTCCCGATCAACAGGACCCCCATTTCGACCGTAGTAGGTCCATTTTGTCCGTTTTGCAGTACGCCACACCCCTCCCAATCAACAGGACCCCCATTTCGACCGTAGGAGGTCCGTTTCCTCCGTTTTGCGGTACACCAGACCCCTCCCGATGAACAAGATCCCATTTCGAACGTGGCTGGTCAAATACAAGGCCGTTTCCTCCGTTCTGCGGTACGCCAGGTCTCGTTTCCATCGCATGTTCTGTCCAAGCCCTCCCGATGAACACGACCATGCATTCTTCTCCAACCCAGCCGGTTGGCTCCCATGCATTTCATTGCCTCCCGATGAACACGATGCATTCCGTTGCCTCCCCATGAACACGACGCATTCTGTTGCCTCCCCATGAGCATGACGACGATGCTGTTTCTCCATTCCGACCCATCCATGTACACGAGCCCTCGCCGTACGTATGCGCAACTAGGCGTTCGAGACCCCGCCCGTATGTACACATACGTGGTCGTATTTTCTTTCTTGCACCCTGGCCAATGTACATACGTGTACATGCTACGCGCGCGCCTCTACTACGACACGTACGCGCCTCTACTACGACATGTGTGCGCCTCTACATCAACCAGTATATATGTACGTACATGTTCGCGACCAGAATGACAATGCTACGTACGCTTCGACCAGGTGGGTCCCGACTGTCAGACACTTCCTTGCATGCGAAGATGTAGCTGGTGGGTCCGAGCAGTCAAGGGGGCGAACCGTTTTGGTTTTTTTTGCCCGGATGCACTTCCTTGCGTGCAAAGGTGTAGCTGGTGGGTCCCAGCAATCAGGGGGGAAACATTTTTTCACAAAATACAGTGGCCCGTCCGGTGGGTCCCTGCTGTCAGGTAGAGGAATAATTATTTTGTGCATAATAAGGAGGCACTTCCTTGCGGCCACCGTGGACCCAGCTGTCAGCCTCTCCACGCATAGTACTCTTCCGATGGAAGTCGGTTGTTGACCACATTGACCATGCCGCGCCGAGAGCACCACGGCGATGGACGACGGCGAGGACTAGGAAGGGGACGACGCGGAGCCGGGGAAGACGCATCAGTGGATGCCCACGCGAAGAGGAGTATGAGGGTTCACTGGTTCGGCTGTGGTGTGAGGCTGTCATCGCTGCAGAATAACAGGTGTGTGGGTGAGTAGAGGGATGGCCTGGCCAGCGATGGGAGTAGTTGGGGTGGTGAGGCCTCTGCGGCATCATAGCCGGCCACGGGAGGCAGGAGCATGCGGCATGACCGGCGCTGCTTTGGGCGGCTGGAGCACGAAGACCAGAGGTTGAAGAGGCACTACGGCCGTTGGATGGACATCGTACGGTCACTGGAGCTAGAATCGTTCATATGGACTAAGTTGGCAAAGCCCTCCGTCCCCGTAAACTTAGTAGGCCCACAAGTCAGCCTCCCACCAAGGTGAGTCCTAGCTAGCAGGGGGAGTATTCTTTTTTTTTGTGCGTAATAAGGAGGCATTTTCGGTGGGTCCGAGCTGACAGCGGGGGGCACGTTTTTTTCACGAAATACAGAGACCCTTCCGATGGGTCCCAACTATCAGGTGGAGGAATCAATATTTTGCGCGTAATAAGGATGCATTTTCCTATGTGGGCCCCTACTGTCAGCCCCTTTCGATGGCTGTTGTTTGTTGACCATGTTGACCTTGCCACGCCGATAGCACAAACGCGGTGGATGAGGGCGAGGTCCAGGAAGAGAACCACCCGGAGCCGGCGAAGCCACCGCAGCGGATGCCCACGCTGAGGGGAGAACGAGCGCTGACTGGTCGGCTACGGGGTGAGGCTGGCATCGCCGGAAAATAACATGATGTGTGGGTGGTTAGAGGGATGGCCTGGTGGCAGCACAGCCAGCCATGGGAGGAGGGAGTAGGCAGTCCCGCCGACGCTGGTTTGGGCGGCCGGAGTAGGAAGATCAGAGATTGAAGAAGCATGGCGGCCGTTGGATGTACATCCAACAGTCACTGATGTGTGTTGACTAAGTAGACAAAGCCTTGCGTACGCGTCAAAATCAAATTTAGGACAGCGTCATCGTCAACCTAGTAGGCCCATAAGTCAGCCTCCAAATCTGTGGAAAATAGCATACAACCCATTAGCCATTATTTTCCATAATTTACAACCCATTTGCTAATTCTTAAGGATATTTGAAGCCCATTTTCTTTTTATTAGAATTACAGACCATATATTCTGGGCACTGCTAAAAAATTCAACGAAATTTTGCATATTTTGGTGGGGTCCAAACTCTTTTAATCACGAAATTTCGATTCATGTTAAAAATAACTTTCAAAAAATTATATCAAAATAAAATTCAATAAACAATTATCCGCAAAAAAATTTAATGAAATTTAGAATCTTAACTAGCAAGATGCCCATTCGTTGCACGGAACATGAAGATGCATTTGTATGAGTAGTTTATCTTGTGGGAGAAAAGAAGATATTTTAATGTAATTGCCTGTTGGCTTTGGTTTTTATAAGAGTAGAGAGTAGAGAAATCCTGAAAATGATATTTTAATGCAATTGTCGGTTGGCTTTGGTTTAAAAATTTACAGCCCATTTCTTACAACTTATAGCCCGTTTTCTAGGGAAGCCCATTTCTTACTACTTACATCCCTCCTCGGCTTGAAAGATTTGCAGTCCAGCAGGGCTGAGAAAAGCAGTAGGCCTCGGTTTTGGTATTCTCCAAAAAAAAAGAACTGGGCTAGCCAATTTCAGAAAGAAAAAATATATCAACTGGGCTCATCATGTGCTTAATAAAAGCGTAAGCGTGGGCTAGATAGGCCACAGCCCCCGCACAACGCGCAGTTGAGTTCCATCTCTGAAACTGAAAAACAACTGGGTGATCTGCTGGGTCCCTGGTGTTATCCGCTCGTTTGTAATTTTCTCGTTTATTGACTACATTGACAATGGCGTGGAACCTAGTTGTCAAAAAATTAGGAGGAAGTATTTTTTGGCTTGTAATAATGAGGCACCTACTTGCGAAATGCAATGACCCTGGTGGGTCCCTACTATCAGCCTCTCCACGTACAGTCATATCCTGATTCCTCTTGGTTGTTGACCATGTTGACAACGCCAGACGGCGGCGGGGACATCGAGCTAACCAAGGCGGAGAACGACGGCAAGGCCTTGGATGGGAACGAACAACAGCCATGGAAGATGCGGCAGTGTAGTGGCAGGTGGAGGGGAGTACGAGGGCAACAACATGCAAGTCAAGCATACAAATGGTACAAAAAGCCCAAGGATTAATTTTTCATCAAATTTTTAGACCCAGATTGAACATGACAGTAACATCTAACCCAACCACTCTTTTTTGCAGTCACAAACAAATGGATCAGTCTGATCCATAAAATCAACATCCTGTGCAAAAAAAATTATTTCAGGATGTCTACAACTTATTGTAAATAGAAGCCGAGCACGTTTAGAAGCCCATTTGTCCACCTGAAACTTCTTTTTTTGCTGTTCAACATGTTCGTCCGTGAGAAATCTCTTGCTGTAAAAATTAAGCCTCCTGGACAATAGTAACCTCGCATTCAACAGGAAGAATGTGACAAAGCTTCTGTTTGCCTGGTTGGATGCATATCGCCCATCGTTATTGTCCTCAAATGAATGTCATGAGAACTGATAAAATCCTTGTGCTTATTACGCCAATGATTGGTTATATGTTTTTCTCCATGTGGTTCTGCCTAAGTAGACATGAAGATCAAAAATAGTTAAGGTCTGAAAAAAGAGTATGTCGAAAGAACGACAACTGAACAGTTAATTCTAGTACAATATATACGGGCTTTCAATGTGCATGAAATCATCACCTCTATGTATAAATTCTCTAGAGATCGAAAGCATCGCATCAAGCCAATAATTATGTCCAGATCAAAACTATACATTCTGATATATATGATCTTGACATAATCCAGCAGCATTGATAGGCTATCAATGGACGAACTCTTCATTGAGCATATAACATAATATTAGTACCCAAAGTGTACTCCAAGATGATATAAAACTTATGTGCATAAATTAAAAATGCAGCATATGATTACAAATGTGTAGATGATAATATACGATACCTAAAAAAGTGAGGAGCCAAACACCAACTCCTTGTGATTATTAAACGGGTCACGAATTACACCCAATGTCTCCAGTTTGGGCGCAGAGACGACATTTATTTCTAAAGGTGTATAAAAATTATGAAGGAGCAACCTTTCAAGTGAAGGGGCATCTTCGCTGATGAGCTGATGTCCTTTAAAACAAATTCCAATGCATTTAAGGTGAGGCGAATTTACTTGGAGACAACTGATACCGATTTCTATTCCCAAAACAATCAGCAAGCACTCCAGGGCAGGGCAACTGGAGTGGATGATGCTGTGCAGTGAGGCCTCCGACAGATAAACCACCACAAGTGAAAGTTTTTTTAGTAGTGGGAGTCAAAGCATTTGTACCAGATCGTCTGGTAGATGGCACTGAGCGAAGGTGGCGGTGTGGAGAGAGGAGGAAAACCGCGAGATGGACAACGGTGGTGTGGGAATGAATTCTTGGTATGTTCGTGGTATGAAACTTTCATGGTAATGGTAGACCTCAAACTGCTGGAGTTTTCCGAATTCAGGGGATGTCAGCCAAGCATCCACCTTGCCGGGTATGCACAGTAGGTAGCTTGTCGGGATGCAAAGGCATTGAACGGGGCCCTGCTGGTGAGAAGAGACGATGGCTCCGAGGAGATCAAATTTAGGAAGGATAGATATCTGACGACAGTCGAGATTGAGGGGCGCGGTGCGCCATAGAGGGCGCCACCGAGTTGAGAGGACTTGTGTGCGGCAGCAATCCTTGGTGGGGAGAAGTAAGATGATCTCCTCAAGGATGACGCCCAGGAGATCGCTAATGCGGTCCAGCGGATATTCTACCGATTCCTCAAATCCGTGTGGGGGGGGGGGGGGGGGCTCGCCGCTTCTCCCCACACTACCGGGTGCGGGATCTACAACCGACGTCGCCGCTGGCGGGAGCCTCATCTTCTTGGCACCGGGGACAGCCGACTCCATTTTCCTTGTGGGCGTCGTGCCGAGCTCACGGGTTTGAGCAGAGTAGCCAAAGATGAGCCTAGTGGCAGTGCGAGTGGGGAAGAAGGAGGGCTGGGGATTTCTATAGGAGTGGAAGAAGAGGAGCAGGCATTTTCCGTACGAGTGAGGAAGAAGGTGAGCGGGGTTTTCTGGACGAGTGAGGAAGATTGGGGAGCGGGGGGAATTGGGTGGGGAGACGGAAGTAGGAGAGCGAGCTGTTCGTGTTTCCCAAGAACCACTCTCTTCTTTTGCATTGCTGCATTGGAGTTGGCGCATGGGCTTGACTGACTGGCCATGCATGCAGGATGCATGTGCCCGCCGGCCACTGCATGCGCCTGGTTTGTTACTAGGCCTATTTAATAGGGTGGTTATGGAGTAAATTAAGGAGATTTATTTTCTCTGTGTGCATCCACCAAATTAGAGGATGCGGTACGGGATGTAGACACTCACATTAAACTAACATTCAGAAGAACAAAAGTTCAGCATGTTTATGCATCTCAATGATTCACCATACTATAACCAATATACAAAGCTGTAAGAAGGTGTGGAAATAAAGAAAATCGGTCGATGCTTCTCTGAGCAAAGGGCCTCCCTGCGCACGCATTAATTTCCTGGGCATGCTTGTTTCTTCTCGATGTTGCGAGCACTTTGAGCATGTTGGCAACTCCACAGCTAGCTAGCTGCCTCATCTTGCAATTGATGCTGCACATTTGCAGCAAACACATAAGGCAATAGAGATGACTCAACATGGGTCCATATTGTGCAGTTCCCCTGATATCATATTCATTGTCCTGAATCTAAAAAGATAGGAAAACAGTAGCTATACTTAAACGATGTTGCAAAATAGTAGCACATATCAATAGCACGGCATGACAAAACACGATCATCTGGACGAAGGGGATACTGACCTACCTGAGGAAGATTACATATAACTTCGTAAGTCCTTGGTTGATTTCCACCTTCGGCTGCACTGATTGTTTGCTCCTCCACACAAGATAGGATCGTTCCGCACTGCATTCAGCAAGTCAACGTACGAATAAGCTAATTTCATCTTGCGGTGGTCATTGTACCTAGTTACGAATGTAGGAATACCTGGAGCACCATGAGGTTAGCTGACAGCAGGTAGATGCAGCCATATAAATTTTGTCCGGTGCTACCAAAATTGAGGTTTGTATCCCTTCCCTTTATGAGAATTCTTCTTGAAGTTGGTAGAATGTGACAGCTTGTTCTTTGCATCAAACTTGCCTTTCCCCTGAGATTTATTCTTGTTGTTTTGGGGCTGGTTGGGCTGGAAGTTCTTCTCGTGTACCATGTTGGCACTAGAAGCTCCCTCAGCGACCCGAGCACGTGTGTCTTTTGCTCTCGCCTTCTCAAAATCAAGAGTGCTAATGAGATCCAAAACAGAAAACTCATGTCTCTTGTTTTTCGGAGAAGTAGCAAAATCGTTCCATGAAGGTGGAAGCTTGGCAATGATGGTCCCAGCAACAAATTTGTCCGGCAACACACACTTAAAGTATTCAAGTTCCTTAGAGAGTGACTGTATCTCATGAGTCTGCTGAACAATAGAGCGCTCATCAGTCATCTTGTAGTCACAGAATTGCTCCATGACGTACAACTCATTGCCAGTGCCCGAGGGCCCAAACATGGCCTCGAGTGCAGCCCACATGTCTTTCCCGCTGTCAAACGACATATATGAATCCACAATGGAATCGTCAAGAACACTCAGCGGGGCAGCTTTGAAGAGGGTATCCATGTTCTGAAAAGCTTCCTGCTGTGTAGGATTAAGATCGCCCTCAGGCTTACCCTTAGTGGCGTCATAGCAGTACATGATCTAAAAACAATATACTGTTCTTGTGCGTCACCTTTTATATTGCACCCCCTTAAAAGTAGGCGGCTTCAAAAGCGCAGCAAAAGCACTCGGAGTAAATTGCCTATAATCAGGTTTTTGGATTGGATTGTTGAATATATGAGCAATTTAGTATGAGATTTAATCCGAATCAGCAGTAAATAGATCATGACGACAATTGCAAACATCAAAGTAATGATGCGGACTAAACCAGGAGGACAGAATCACATACTGTATAGCGGGAGCAGAACCGATGTGGTTGATGTTGTCACTCATGTCATTGATGAAGAGGTTACCGAGGTCGGGGAAGAAGGTTGTCGTTGAGGAAGTCGTCGCTGGCAGCAGTCACAGAAGTGTGCTCCCCAAAAACCTGATCGCCCCTCTCCCGTACAGGATCACGAAAGGCGGGGTTCGAAGGACTGCTGTCCCTTCTTGCATTGCATGCCGAAAGGAGGGCTGGAGAAGAATTGTGTGGTGGCACTAAGATCTGGAATGGTGCGAAACCATATGATATAGCGGCGGCTAGGGTAGAGCATGTTAGGTCGGTCGTGCGAGTATAATAGTAGGCCTTTGGCCCACAAACCCCACATCCAAGTCAATAATAGCTCAAAAAAGGTGAATAATAGCCCCACCAAGGTTTATCTAAAAAAACAGAGTAATTAAGACGCCGTTAGTCCCTTTAGTATAAATACAATATCATTAATAATGGCCCCACCTTTTGTCTCACAAAGTATGTTGGAGTGCAACCGGCTACACGTTTACAATCCGCTTCTCTTCTCTCTCCTCTTCCCTCTCCTTCAACTAAGCACAAATACTATATTTAAATCCTTATAGCCTGCTTATGTCATCTAATTGTAGTACTTGCTCTAAAGTTACTATCCACTGTGTAGTTTGAAATGCCGGGCGTGCAGCGGGCGGTGCCCTCGGTTGGCGCGCCGCTTGGCGGAAGCAGTGAGAGGTCGTGTCGCCCTGACTTGCCATCAATGTGGAGCGGCGGGCTCAGCTGGTGCTGGGTGGGAAGCGCGTGCGGGAGGGGATGGGTTTTTGTTGGGCCAAGAAGGTGAGAAGCCAGGGATCGGTCAGGACGGGGAAATATCATGTGCTCCCATACTCTGCATATGACACTAGTCTATGTTACTACTCCCTCCTTTTCGGTTTATAGAGATGTTTAGAGTAACATAGTAATATGTTACAGTACAAGTTACTCCCCACTATGACCAGCCTTGGCCTCTCCTAGTGCTCCACCATGTATAGCTGCTAAGCCTGCCACGTAGGCATAAAATATGATATGGCACCAATAAACTAAGCACCTATGCATTGAAGACTTGAGTTACTAAGCCATTTAATGCACTTAGCACCTCATCTAAAGAGCATTAATTGTATAGCCAGCTGCTGGCTATAAGCCACTGCCATGTCATCTACAGCCCATCTTATAGTCAACATGTACAATAGTAGATCAAAAGAGTGTACTACTACTTTTTTATTGTGTGGCCCACCTTTCATTATCACAAAGTGCCTAGGAGCACGTGCTAGAGCTGGCTCTTCACGAAGAGCCCACTTGCCTTCTCTCCTCTTCTCTTTCCTCCAACTAAGCAGAAATATACTAGTTTATTCCTTATAGCCCGCTGACTCACCTCTATTGTACTTGCTCTAAGCACATCTAAGAACTTATTAGCACCCCCTTGATCGTGGACCTTGACCGTGTACGTCACCTTGTGTCTCATAATTCTCCTCGTCA
This sequence comes from Triticum aestivum, assembly GCF_018294505.1. Taxonomy (NCBI): domain Eukaryota; kingdom Viridiplantae; phylum Streptophyta; class Magnoliopsida; order Poales; family Poaceae; genus Triticum; species Triticum aestivum. The sequence goes on from NC_057807.1 coordinate 520,208,129, forward strand.
TCATCTGAGTCTTAGAAGATCTCACCCACATCATCATTAGCATGCAGCCGCCTTGATAGACAATGTGCGCAGAAGGAGTAGAGGCGACTAGGGACGCAGTACCACCACGTCGTGGGCACTCCGTATGTGCTCGTGTGCGTGCAGCGTGCGTGTTTTTCCATCGGTGCTAGCTCTAAGGCCGAGGCTGCGGTTGTCTTCATCTCCGAATAGTAGTTGAGCAATGACGGCAAAGAGGTGCTGCAAGAGATGCGTATGCGCCGTTGCGTGTGAGCTTCGTCGTAGCACGATGAACCGTACGTCGCCGCGAATGGCGCACACCTCCATGCAGCCGAGTGTGTGTGTGTGCATGTCTTATTCACGTGCATTCTGCGGCCTAGCGTGTGTGCATGCACGTCTTGTGTACGTGCGTTGTGTGCTCCATGCTGTGCGCGTATGTGCATGAGTTGGATCGGGTGGAGTTAGTGCGTTGGCTTGTGTACATGCATGGTTGCATGCGTCCTATACATGCATGGCTTGTTGTGTGGTTATCAATAATTCAATATAAACTACTCCCTCCGTTCCTAAATATAAGTCTTTTTAGCCATTTCAAATAGACTACAACATATGGCTAAATAGCCTTGATATTAGGCATAATGATCTATGGACATAGATTTGCCTAATAGGGCTGAGCAAAAATACATATTGACAAGATGCTAAAACCGTTTAGCAGTAAGAACGATAAGGAGTGATTCTTGCCAAAGTCATATGGAAAGAGTTTTTGCAAGAATGAGTGTCCTAAAACATTGATGAGCAAAATACATGATGGAGATTCCACACACTCCTGTGTTTGGATTAATCATGTATTCCATGGTATGTAAAACAACCAGATATGTCCAATACTCCCAAGCTGTTGTGAGTATAGATACCAATGTGATCAAAAGTACTGATCATGGGACAACAGTGAAAAAGGATCATTGAGTACTAAAGTAGCACTGATGACATGTTTTCTCGCAAGTGGAGATCACAAAGAGTTCGTTGTAAAAGGTTACATCGATACAATCTTCATCATTTCTCCAAGCGATTTTCGATTTAAATTGAGGGTTTTGTGTAACACACTATATGGTGGTGCAGTTAGTTGGAAATTGTTCCAAACAAGTTACTGTGGCGAATTCTATAACAGAGGCGAAGTATGTTGCCTCTTTAGAAGAGACAAAGACAAAGATGTTAATCATATAGTTCATTCATGAACTTAGTATGGTTCCAAGAAGGCTTTGGTCAATGGGACACTATTGCAGATAGTTGCTCCATAACTCAGTCTGAGAATCAGGTTTCAACCAATGATTCACATATATACAAAGCCAAGTCCGCACAAAATATGAATTTTGTGAAAGCATGAAAACGCGAGGATATGCAGAGATACACACGGAGCTGAAGTTGTCAGATCCAATGGACATCAAGCTATACCACATGCGAAGCATTTTTTACACCAATATGCCATGCATTAGCATTAATTAGATTATGGACTCTAGTGCAAGTGGGAGTCTGTAGGAGATATGCCCTAGAGGCAATAATAAATGATATTATTTATCTCCAAGTTCATAATTATGTTTATGTTCCATGCTATAACTGCTATGGTTCTCGAGTCTGCAATAACACGAGGCTCGAAGGAAGACTCATATGCACGTGTGGAATAATAAACGGTAAGAAGTATTCTTAGTCTAGCCTCTAAGACTAGCTCAAGTCTTGCATGATGGTTCTGTTTTCCTGATCATGGGCATGTCTATGCCAGCAATTTTGAGGGCACAATGTTAAGAGAACATTTGTGTTGAATCGACCCGGATTGATGTTATGCTATGAGATTCATTCGTCACAAGTTTATGGTTGATAACACAAAGACGGTTAATGTTTGCATAATTCCTTAGACCATGAGAGTATCGAGTTTCTTCATACTTGCTTCATGAACTTTGGGGTTTGTTAAATGTCATCCGTAAATGGGTGGCTATTAAGGCGGCTTACGGGTTCATGGAAAAGTGTGTCAAGTAACTTGATAGCTCAAGATTGGGATTTTCTCCTCCGACGACGGAGATATATTAACGGGCCCTCTCAGGGTTACGGTATCCATCATCGTCTGTCCAGACACAGTGTGATTTGATCACAGGGATGCCGGAATAGGGAAACGAGAAAAGAGAACAAAACCGGTAACGAGGTAACTTGCATGATGGACAAATTGTTCATCCACGGGGATGCAAAAAATCTCACCTCGGGTGTTTGTGACATATCACGAAGCAACAGGAATAGCTCACTACAACTGGAGGTTCACTCTAATATTCATTCGTGTGGGTATAGGGGTCAATATGGGTATCCACGGCTCCGATGTTGATCATTGATCGGAAAGTGTTCCGGTCATGTCTATGCTTCACCAAACCTATAGGGTCACACGCTTAAGGGTCATCTATCTGCTGAAAATCATCGAAAAAGTTTCGGACAGCAGAAAAGTTCTGCAGAGAGAGGTCATCGAATGAGTTTCGGTGAAACCAAAAAGTTGTTTCGGCATATAGTATTAAGTCAAACTGATTTCGGGACACGCCTGATAATTCTTGGAGGGTACCAGAATTATTCTGGAAACTTCTCAGAATTTTTTGGGATAAAAACCGGAAATGTTTCGGAGCTGCCGATACCGCTTTGGTTGTTTTTCGCAGATGAAATTCACTAATCTGAAATTGTTTCAGAACGAATCCAAAATCATTTTAGTGGGTACTGGAATTATTCTAAGACCCAGAGAAATATTCTCGGATTTAATGGACGCGAAAAATTGTCTTCATGAATAGTGAAAACGCATTCTTGTTTGCTTTTCGCAGATGAAAATCACTAAACCAAAATTGTTTCAGAACACATTGAAATATGTTTTGGTGGGTACTCGAAATGTTCTGAGCCCACATAAATATTTTCAGTTCGAACGGACGCTGAAAAATGTCGTCATTAATAGTGAAAGTGCTTTTTGCTTGGCTTCTTGGAGAAGCCACCTTGAGGGCCCTTTGGTATTTTCCCCTTGGCTTCTTGGAGAGGCCACCCTTGGGCTTGGCCTATAAATAGGGGTGGAGGGGGCTGCCTAAAGACACACTCTTTCTCACATACAAGTGCCATGCATGATCTGACTTCTCTCTCCCTCCCAGCGAAATAGTTTCGTAGAGCCGAAAGGCAGCCTTGGTTCCGGTGGGAACTAGTTCTAGACGGCGAACCCCTGCCAAATAGATGACACCATATGTGTGCAACCCCATAGAGAAGTCATAGTTTTGATCCTTTTGCCCGAGGGGCTGTTTTAAGAGTGCCTCCCGCAGGGCTGTCCAAGTGACGGTCCGAGTTCTGTGAATCCTCCCGAAGGGCTGTCCGAGTGACTGTTCGAGTTTTGAGGGTCCTCCCGAAGGGCTGTCCGTGACACCGTCCGAGGGACTGTCCGACTAGCTCCCGAAGGGCTGTCCGTGGGGAAGATTAGGGTGTGCATCCTCGCGGTTGGGAGGTTGTAAATCCTAGCTGCGGGGATCTGCACCACCGTTCGTCATCGACTCTACTCTCGCTGCGCTATGAGTCGGTAACGAAAAAGATCAAACCATGTATGCAGTCTCCATAGTGATCCTGGGCAGGTGCGTAGGTCGGAAATTTTTGTTTTCTACTGCGTTACCCTACAAGCCCATCATTGGAATATACAAGCCAAGTTCTATAATGAAAAATTCCCACTAGTATATAAAAGTGATAAAATAGGAGACTCTCTATCATGTAGATCATGGTGCTACTTTGAAGCACAGGTGTGGAAAAAGGATAGTAGCATTGCCCCTTCTCTCTTTTTCTCTCTTTTTTGGGCATTCTCTTTTGTTGGCCTCTTTTTTATTTTATTTTATTTTATTTTATTTTCATCCGGAGTCTCATCCCGATTTGTGGGGGAATCATAGTCTCCATCATCCTTTCCTCACTGGGACAATGCTCTAATAATGATGATCATCACACTTTTATTTACTTACAACTCAAGAATTACAACTCGATACTTAGAACAAGAATATGACTCTATATGAATGCCTCCGGCGGTGTACCGAGATATGCAATGATTCAAGAGTGACATCTATGAAAGAGTTATGAACGGTGGCTTTGCCACAAATACGATGTCAACTACATGATCATGCAAAGCAATATGACAATGATGAGGCATGTCATAATAAACGGAACGGTGGAAAGTTGCATGGCAATATATCTCATAATGGCTATGGAAATGCCATAATATGTACGTATGGTGGCTGTTTTGAGGAAGGTATATGGTGGGTGTATGGTACCGGCAAAAGTTGCGCGGCACTAGAGAGGCTAGCAATCGTGGAAGGGTGAGAGTGCGTATAATCCATGGACTCAACATTAGTCATAAAGAACTCACATACTTATTGCGAAAATCTATTAGTCATCGAAACGAATTACTACCCGCATGCTCCTAGTGGGATAGATTGGTAGGAAAATACCATCGCTCGTCCCCGACCGCCAATCATAAGGAAGCCAATCAATAAATAAATCATGCTCCGACTTCATCACATAACGGTTCACCATACGTGCATGTTGCGGGAATCACAAACTTTAACATAAGTATTTCTCAAATTCATAACTACTCCACTAGGATGACTCTAATATTACCATCCTCATATCTCAAAAAAATCATAAAGAATCAAACTTCTCATAGTATTCAATGCACTTCATATGAAAGTTTTGATTATATCCCACCTGGATGCCCATCATATTAGGACTAAATTCATAACCAAAGCAAATTACCATGTTGTTCTAAAAGAATCCCAAAATAACATAAGTGAAGCATGAAAGTTCATCAATTTCTTCAAAAATAAAACCACCGTCGTGCTCTAAAAGGATATATGTAAAGCACTAGAGAAAACGACAAACTACTCCAAAAGATATAAGTGAAGATCAATGAGTAGTTGAATAATTATGCAACTGTAACATCCCAAATTTTCAATTTGGAATGTTATACATTAGATCATCATTGCATATCATATTTTATTGCTTTTTTGGTTGATCCTAGAAATTCTACGCAACTTAAGGACCCACAGAGAGAGTTGGGGATTTCGTTATTTTCATATTTGAGTTTTCTCAAATTTTGAAAAAACGATCGTTTGATTTTAATTATTTTTCAGTTCGAATATTTCTTTTATGAAAATAAAAGAGAGGGGATAAAATTACTTCCCCAAAATAAAGAAATAATGGAGGTTAAATATTAAATCAAATAAGAATTTTATTCTGAGTTTTATCGCTATTTTATTTGAATTATGAAAAAATCGTTTCTCAAATTGCGTTAGAGGCCCAAATAAATGTTCACTTTGTCCGCTATATTTTTAGAGGACAGGGAAAATTTATTTCAGGATTTTTGGAGTCCGTTTAATATTTCTTTAATTTCTTTTTTTGCGTGATGGAATTATTATTTTTTGAAAAAGGCAACCGACCTACGGGCCGTGGGCGACTCGGACACCCGTCGCCCCGGTCCTTATAAGCCGCCACCCCTGACCCCGCAGCCCACCGCCAGCACAACCCGCCGCCGCCGCCCGAAACCCTAACCCCGCCGCTCACGCCAGCCGTCGCCCCGCCGCCCGCCGCTGCTGAACGCAGCCCTCGTCACCGACCCCGCAGCCCACCGCCAGCCCAACCCGCCGCCGCCGCCTAAAACCCTAACCCCACAGCCGCCGCCGCGCCCGCCGCTGACCTCGCCGCCCGCGTCAGCCACTGCCCCACCGCCCGCCGCTACCGCCGCCGGAGTTGCCATCGCCAGAGTTGCCCGCCGCCACCGCCGCCGTCATGTTCCACGAGGCAGCCACCGGTTTTTTAAAAAACGATCGGTTTTATTTGGTAAACTCTAGTTTTCAGTTTTTTATTAGATCGGTTTTATTTTCACTATTTAGTTAAATAGCGGAAATTCGTCCGTACGTTCATTTTAACGAATGTTTTGTTCACCCATTAGCCGCAGACAGCAAACATTCGTTCATTAGCCTATTCGTCAGTTTTCTTTTTCCAGGGTTTTCCGCGATTATTTTCGATCGTGATTTCTGCCCAGATTTTCATTTTAGTTTATCTTTTCGCTCGTTTATCGGAATCAGGCGATTCAAGCTCCTAGATCTTCGTCCCGAATCCCCTTCTGTTTAATCAACTTGAACAAGATTTTGCTACTGTAAAATTTGACTTTACTCCAGATTAGTAAATGAATCTTGTTTCTTTTGCAGTTTGAGTTTCGTTGCTTCGTTTGATTTGATTCTTTTGGCAATCCGGAGTTCTTAAATTCAACTTTCCGGTTAGATCTCTTATTTGAGTTTTACTCGTGCTTCTAGTTGAGTGCTTATTGTATGCTTGTTTGTTTGCGATAGAGTACCCGAGTGCGAAGCATGCTACTACAAGTCTCTAGGTTTCACGGATCATCAGCAAGGCGAGTAACACTTTGATCATACCTCTTTACTACCCAATTTTATTGCATTAGATCAATCCACAAACAATTGCATGGTTAGGATCTGATTAACATGTGGGTTTTGGGAAGTATATGACGAGGTAGAACATATTGCCCTGTTTACTTATCAAAATTTGGGAGTTAGTTCTACGTTGCTTATATTTCTATGCTATGCTCATAGATGTGGTTTGGTTCAAGTGATTCATGACAGATGTGAGAGTTATTATTAATGTTTAACTTAAGGTGGCTACTTTAATATACATCTGGTAGGATTGCTTGAGGCACCCTGGAGTACCCAGTGGTTGTCAGGCCACTTGGAGAATCCATTGTAGTCCAAGGATATCCCGGAGTACCAGTGTGATCATCCTACAATCCGCCACCCAGGCTCAAACGGATCATAAGATTATTCATGCTAGAAACTTCCGTGTGCAGCCACAAGCTATTATGGGCTTTAGCATTGTTGAGTAAGTTGCAAGACCTCTTTCAGTGGTGGGCTAGCAGATGTAGGGGAAAGTAGGTGTAACTGTCCACCCAGAGTAAAGAGTTATTGTTTCAGAAACACTGTGTCTCGATTCTCCGACCATGGATGTACTCGAGCTTGTGGGGAAAAGTGCGCAAACCTCTGCAGAGTGTACAAACTAATCATGGTTAGCCGTGTCACCAGTTATGGATGTTTTGAGTATCTAGTTCTTGGATTATCATGTTGATCTCATCACTCTAAATATAATTTGATTGGGTTAAATGATGATGCTTAATTGGGATTGAGTTGGAGGAACCTTCTCAATGTTTAACAACCACCATGATAGTTAAATAAAATTTATTCCTTTGTTGTAGGGAAAAATTGGCTTTATGCAAAACTGTAACCGTAGAGCTTTCCACCAGCCCTATATGCATGGAGTGATAGCATTTATTCTGTTCATTACTCTATGTGTTACATTACCAGCATATTCCATGTGCTGACCCGTTTCGGGTTGCAACGTTCATGTTGTAGACTTTTCAGACGACGAGTAAGGTGCCATAGGTCGTTGTCTTTCACTCAGTGATGCCGTTGGAGTTGATGGACTCACTTTATCTTCCAAGCCTTCTGCTGTTATCGATGTTAGATGGCCTTAAGCCATATTATTGTAATAAGTTCTCTTTTGAGACTATTCAATGTAATAAGTGTGTGATTGCTACTCTGTTATAAATCCTCAAGTACTGTGCATGTCAGCATTATCGATCTAGGGACGACACTGATGCATAGAGAGCAGACTGTTTGAGGTCTGGTCGCTCCAAGATGGTATCAGAAAACACGCTGACTGTAGGACATGATCACTAAGCTTAATCCCTAGATCACTACTCTCATCTCATTTCTGACTCCTCTCCCCTTTCTACTCTATAGGATGGCGGATGCAAGGAACAAGTTCACACAACCGGATTAAGATACACCTTTTGGACGACACTTGAAGGAAGTCAGTAGATACCTGAACATCGGGATATAGGGCTTCATCTGAACCTACATCTCCACTTTACTAGGAGAGGAGCGTTGGATGATTCGAGTTCAATTTCCAGGAAGGACGTTCATGCCAGTCACTGAGCCCACAGAGTTTTCCTTTGATGCACCAACCTGGAGTCTAGGAAAGAGCATGGCAGCCCACATCACCATGGGATGCATTGGACAAGTTTACCACAAGGACCTCAAGGATACTATCCACTAGATTTGTGGGCGCCGAGATGAGCAATGGGAGATGATCAGCATCAGGAAGGATAGGTCTATTGCAACTTTCATCCAGGAGTTAAACTAGCACATTCATTGCCAGGAGAACCAGATGTGCGCAGGCATGATAGATCTGAAGAAGGCAATGACCAGGATCACGGAGCTAGAGGAAGAACTCAAGTCTACACGCGATGGATATGAGGAGGAAATGACGATACTCATGGAGAAGAATGACGATTTGATGAGGAAACTAGGAGTATTCATGGGAGACCCCGCGCCAAGAGGAGAAGACGACGAATCCACTTGTCCGGAGAACTACATGATCATCGATGACACGACTCAGACCCTAATGATAGCGATGATGACTATGTTGATGAAGCTGGAGCAGATATCATGGAGTCTTCCACCGATCAAGTCTTCTAGTCGACCACCATATCAATAGTAGTATTCCCCCATATATATAGTATAGTCCGAGCACTTTTGTAATGATAGATAGATCGATTGTATGCCCTTTTTTGAATTGATTGAAGTGATATGTTTGTGTTTTTCTCATGTGCATATGGGTAGTGTTTTCCCTCTAGATCTCATTCTATTATGTTTTCTCATCTTTTCTAAACCCATCAGATGCCTCCAAGACGCGACAATGGATTTGCTTTCCCACTGGAGCTCAATCAGTTGATCCAGCAGTAGAATGCATTGATGCAGATACTAGTCCAGAATCAGAATCAGGGGAACAACAACAACAACAACCCTCCATCAGCACCACCTGTTGATCACTTAGCCGGTTTCTTAAGGCTGAATCCGCGGGTGTTCTCCAGTAGCACCGAGTCGATAGTTGCCGATGATTGGCTCCGCAAGATTGGAAGGGAGTTGACCATTGCAGGATGCACGGATGCAGAGAGAGTGCGTTTTTCCGCACATCAGCTTGATGGACCCGCAGTATCATGGTGGGAGAATTTCACAGCCACTTACCCCATCGACACTGTCACATGGGACCAGTTTCAGCAGGCTTTTCGTACTGCCCATGTTTCAGCAGGAGCTATGGCCATGAAGAAGCACGAGTTTCACAACTTGCACCAAGGAGGACACACAGTGGGCCAGTGTGTGGACGATTTTAGCAAGTTAGCACGTTAAGCCCCGGATGACGTTGCTACGGATGCCGCTAAGTAGGAGAAGTTTCTGGAAGGACTGAATGATGAGCTGAGCATGTAGTTGATGGTGGCGACCTTCAACAACTACAAGGAGTTGGTAGGTAGAGCTCTCATGATTGAAGGGAAGAAGCAAAAGATTGACAATCACAAGTGGAAATATGGACAAGGGAAGTACAATTCAGGAGCTCAGCAGAGACCCCGTTTTACCTTGAACTCGGGAGGACACATTCACCATAAACATGGAGGCCATAATTCTAATGGAGGGAGTTCTCACAACCATAGTGGGCCCAAGAATGGGAATGGGGATGGAGGAAGCAATGGCCAGAACCGTTCCAACCTAGCAACGCCCGCCAAGAAGGATCTAAGTCACATTACTTGTTTCAAGTGCGGGAAGAATGGACATTATGCCATGGAGTGTTCTGAAGCAAAGATTGGAAATGGCAATGGAAACTCTGGGAAGAAGCCCAACCCTTTCAACAGGGGACAAGTGAACCACGTTAGCGTGTAGGAAGTTGAAGCACAACCAGATGTAGTAATAGGTAAGTTTTTGGTTAAGTCATTTACTACAATCGTTCTTTTTTATACTGGTGCATCGCATTCATACATATCAAGGGGATTTGTGGATAAGTATAAGTTGCCCACAAAAGTTCTTAGAACACCTATGTTAGTAAGCTCGCCAGGAGCGAAACATATGGATAGCCAAGGATGTTTTCAGATGCCATTGACCATAGGTAGGCATGTTTTCCCCTCAGACCTGATAATTCTGGAGTCGCAAGGTTTGGATGTGATTTTGGGTATGGATTGGCTATCGATGTATGGAGGGAACATCGATTGTGCCAGTAAGTCGATTATGCTCACCACCCTTGAAGCAAGGAGGCTTAAGTATGTATCCCGGCATGTGCTGAAGATGACTCAAGTTAATTCCTCATCAGGATTTGTACAGGAGGAAGTACTAGTGGCGAAGGATTTCCCTGATTTATTTCCAGAAGAGTTGCCAGGCATGCCACCGGATAGAGACGTTGAGTTTTTGATTGAGATTTTGCCAGGCCCAGGGCCAATATCGAAGAGACCGTATCTGATGCCCGCAAAGGATTTGGAGGAAATTAAGAAGCAGATTAAGGAGGAGTTACTGGATAAAGGTTATATTCGCCCATGTTCGTCACCTTGGGGATCACCAGTGCTTCTAGTGGAGAAGAAGGATGGATTGTTGAGGATGGTTGTTGATTATCGTGGATTGAATGAAGTAACAATCAAGAACAAGTTCCCACTGCTGATGATCAATGATCTGTTCGACCAGTTGCAAGGAGATAAAGTATTTTCCAAGATCGATTTGCGATCAGGATACCACCAGCTGAAGATTCGAGAGCAGGATATACCTAAGACAGCTTTTACCACAAGGTACGAGCTATATGAGTGTACCATTATGTCATTTGGTCTGACTACCGCACCTGCCTATTTCGTGAACATGATGAACAATGTGTTTATGGAGTTTTTGGATAAGTTCATCGTGGTGTTCATTGATGACATACTAGTCTACTCAAAGAATGAAGAGGAGCATAAAGAGCATTTGCATTTGGTACTTGGGAAGCTGAGAGAACATCAGCCATATGCCAAGTTTAGCAAGTGTGAGTTTTGGTTGAAGGAAGTTGGATTTCTCGGACATGTTATATCCGGAGAAGGAATAGCAGTAGACCCCACCATATTTGTCACTGTGACAAATTGGGAAGCACCCACGTTAGTTGGAGAGATCCGGAGTTTTCTTCGACTCGTAGGATACTACCGGAGGTTCATTGAGAATTTCTCGAAAATTGCAAAGCCCATGACGGAGTTGTTGAAGAAGGACACCAAGTTCAAATGGACTGAGGAATGTGAGGCCAGTTTTCAGGAGTTGAAGAAACGGTTGGTTACATACATAGTGTTGATTCTTCCAGCTCAATGCAAGGATTACCAGGTGTATTGCGATGCTTCTCGTCGAGGACTTGGAGCAGTGCTTATGTAGGAGGGAAGAGTTGTTTCATATGCCTCCCGACAACTTAAACCCAATGAGTTGAACTATGCTACACACAATTTGGAGTTAGCAGCCGTGGTGCATGCATTGAAGACATGGAAACATTTTGTCATCGGGAACCATTGTGAGGTGTACACGGATCACAAAAGTTTGAAGTATATCTTCACGCAGAAGGAGTTGAATCTCACGCAGAGGAGATGGTTGGAGCTCATTAAGGATTATGATATGAGGTTGCAATATCATCCCGGCAAGGCTAACTTAGTAGACGATGTGTTGAACCGCAAGAGTCATGTCAATACACTCATGACCGGAGTATTACCCAAGGAGTTAGCAGAGGATCTTCGTGAGCTATGTCTGGAAATAGTTCCGACAGGCTATGTAGAAGCATTGGAGATTCAGTCTACCTTGATGGATAAGATCAGAGAAGCTCAGAAGACGGACAAGGAGATCACCGAGATAAAGGAAAGGATGAGCAAAGGAAAGGCCAAAGGATTTCGTGAGGATGAGCACCATACCTTATTGTTTGAGGACCGCGTATACGTGCCTAATGATCCGAAGATCGGGAAGTTGATTCTGTAGGAAGCCCATTATTCACCATATTCGATTCACCCAGGAAACATCAAGATGTATCTTGATTTGAAGGACAGTTTCTGGTGGACCAGAATGAAGAAGGATATTGCGGAGTATGTTGCAGTTTGCGATGTATGTCAGAGAGTGAAGGCAGAGCATCAGAAGCCAGCAGGAGTGCTACAACCATTGACGATACCCGAATGGATGTGGGTTAAGCTAGGCATGGATTTTATCATGGGATTGCCCAGGAGTGCTACGTTGGCAAAGATATACATGACCAGGAGCGTATGTCTGCATGGAGTTCCGAGGACCATTGTCTCAGATAGAGGAACCCAGTTTACCTCAAAGTTCTGGAATCAGTTGCATGAGACTTTGGGTACCAGGCTAGAGTTCAGTACAACCTTTCATCCACAGACAGATGGACAGACCGAGAGAGTCAATCAGATTCTGGAGGACATGTTGAGAGCTTGTGCACTAGATTATGGACCTAGTTGGGATGACAATTTGCCATATGCAGAGTTCTCTTACAACAACAGTTACCAAGCCAGTTTGAAGATGGCCCCTTTCGAAGCTTTGTACGGAAGGAGGTGCAGGACACCGTTGTTGTGCGATGAAGTTGGAAACCGCCACTTGTTTGGGCCTAATTTGATTAAAGAGTCTAAAGAGAAGGTTAAGCTAATTCGCGATAGACTCAAAGTAGCCCAGTCCAGGCAAAAGATCTATGCGGATTCTAAACGCAAGGAGACAGTTTACGAAGTCGGAGACAAAGTTTATCTTCGTGTGTCCCCGCTTCGAGGAGTTAAGCGATTCGGAGTTAAGGGAAAGTTAGCACCACGTTTTGTGGGACCATACAAAGTTTTGGAATGTATGGGAGAAGTTGCTCACAAGTTGGAATTGCCCGAAGGATTGTCAGGAGTTCACAATGTGTTCCATGTTTCCCAGTTGAAGACGTGCCCCGCAGAGATGGCTGATATTCCTCTCAGAAATACAGTGTTGTTGGAAGCGATTTAGTTGGATAGCGATTTGACCTACGAGGAGAAACCAGTGAGGGATTCTCGAGTTGGCCAACCGGGTCACCCGCAGGAAGGTTATTAAGTTCTGCAAAGTTCAGTGGAGTCACCATACCGAGGATGAAGCCGCCTGGGAACGAGAGGAAGACCTACGGAAGGACCACACGCACCTATTTTCTAGCCAACCGGAATCTTGAGGGCGAGATTCATCTTAAGGGGGGTAGGTTTGTAACATCCCAAATTTACAATTTGGAATGTTATACATTAGATCATCATTGCATATCATATTTTATTGCATTTTTGGTTGATCTTAGAAATTGTACGCAACTCAAGGACCCACGGAGAGAGTTGGGGATTTCATTATTTTCATATTTGAGTTTTCTCAAATTTTGAAAAGAGGATCGTTTAATTTTAATTATTTTTCACTTCGAATATTTCTTTTATAAAAATAAAAAAGAGGGGATAAAATAACTTCCCCAAAATAAAGAAATATTGGAGGTTAAATATTAAAATCAAATAAGAATTTTATTTGGAGTTTTATCGCTATTTTATCTCAATTAGGAAAAAAATGTGTTTTTCAGAATTGCATTAGATGCCCAAATAAATGTTCACTTTGTCCGTATATTTTTAGAGGACGGGGAAATTTATTTCAAAAATTTTGGAGTCCGTTTAGTATTTCTTTTCTTCATTTTTCTGCGCGATGGATTTTTTTTTAAAATGGAACCGACCTACGGGCCGTGGGCGACCCGGACTCCCGTCGCCCTGAGCCTTATAAGCCGCCACCCCCGACCCCGCAGCCCACTGCCAGCCCAACCAGCCACCTCCACACGAAACCCTAACCCCGCCACCCACGCCAGCCGCCGCCCAACCGCCTGCCGCCGCCGGACACCACCCTCATCGCCGACCCCGTATCACACCGCCAGCCCAACTCGCCACCGCCTCCTGAAACCCTAACCCAGCCGCCGCCGCCGCCGAACTCTGCCGCGCTCGCAGCCGACCCCGCCGCCCGCATCAGCCGCCGCTCGCCGCCCTCGCAGCCGCCGGAGTTGCCCGCCTCTGCTGCTGCTATCACGTTCCACGAGGTAGCCATGAGTTGTTTTTAAAAATGATCGGTTTTATTTCGTAAACCCTAGTTTTCGTTTTTTTATTAGATCGGTTTTATTTTCTCTGATTAGTTAAATAGCGGACATTCGTTTGTACGTTCGTTTAACGAACGTTGTTCCCCCATTAGCCACAGATAGCGAACGTTCATTCGTTAGCCTGTTCGTCAGTTTTCTTTTTCCATGGTTTTTCCCCGATTATTTTCGATCGTGATTTCTGCCTAGATTTTCGTTTTAGTTTATCTTTTCGCTTGTTTATCGGAATCAAGCGATTCAAGCGCCTAGATCTTCATATCGAAGCCCTCTTTCTGTTTAATCAACTTGAACAAGATTTTGCTACTGTAAAATTTTGACTTTAGTCCAGCTTAGTAAACGAATCTTGTTTCTTTCGCAGTTTGAGTTTCGTTGCTTCGTTTGATTTGATTATTTTTGCAAACCGGAGTTATTAGGTTGAACTTTCTGGTTAGATCTCTTAGTTGAGTTTTACCCGTGCTTCTATTTGAGTGCTTATCGTATGCTTGTTTGTTTGTGATAGAGTACCCGGAGTGCGAAGCGTGCTACTACGAGTCTCTAGGTTTCACGGATCAACAGCAAGGCACGTAACACTTTGATCATACCTCTTTACTACCCAGTTTTATTGAATTAGATTGTCGGTGTACAAGAGTAGGGGTACCCTAGTATCCCGAACTTGTGCACGGGCAGTCGCAGCGCCCCGCGGCAAGGCTTGCCGGGTGACCGCCAAGGTCCTCCGCGGTTCCTTTGGAGCCATTCAAGAACAAAGTATTCACGTCAAGGAGATAAGGCCCCGGCAAGAGGAGCTTGCCGGGAACTAACCAAGGCATCTCAAGGAACTTGCCGCGACGCGCCACGCGTCCCGGCAAGGCCCGGTGAGCGGCAAGCTTCCGGGCGCGGCAAGACAACGGCCTTGGCAAGGCGCTTGCCGCGGCAGGCAACCACTCTGTACCCGCGCTCCAGCACATCCACCAACGTGTCGCCCTGGGGGCCTTTCCAGGCGCACGTGGCGAGAGGCTGTGCAGCCAGGGGTGCGCAGTGGCATGCGACGCTGACAAGATTGCCATCGTGGCGAGCGGTGGCGTCCCTGACGGTCCCTTTTTGCACTGTTTGGGCGACGTAGACGGGCATTTAATGCCTTTGTCCCCTGCTGTCAGGGTTAGGTAGGATACACTGTACAGGTAGTTGTACCAACCGCAACTTTTTTCCATTTTTACCCTTGTCTACTTTGCCACCTGTCGGTGACCCCTTGAGCATATAAAAGGAGGCCCATGCGCAACGTAGAAAAGGGGTTTTCGAAGCCAGAAAACACTCATGCTCGTTCTCGTTAGCAGCTCGAGTGTACTGTAGCACCCAGCACTCCCGAGCAAGAACTCAATACAATCAGACAAGCAGCAGTAGGAGTGTTATCTCTCCGGAGAGCTCCAAAGCTGGGTAAACTGCTCGTGTGCTTCGCCTTGATCCGCTGTTCGTGCGATCCCCGTCCCCCGCCAAACCGAAAGGGGCTCGGTCCGCCGGTACCATAGGTGTTCGTGGATCAGCTTCCCCGACATCTTTGGCGCGCCAGGTAGGGGGCGTCGAGGTTGTGTGAACCTGATCTGGCGTGCACACGAGCCAGATCTTCATATTCTTCATCGACATGCCACCAAAGAAGAAGACTTCGGCGACAGCTGTTCCGTCCATGTCGATCCCACCATCACTGGAGCAATCAGGCGGTGGGGTAGACGCCGGCGGAAGAACGGACATCGACGAGGGAGCTCACGACGCTGCCAGGTCCAAGGACAAGGCTGCGCAGACCTTGGCGTCTGTGCATGTTCCGCGCCCATCTCAGGAGGCGCAGGACCGACAGCGTCATGGTATTCGCAGTACCATACGTTTGTTGGACCAAGATCGAGCTGGTGGATCTCGGGGCGCTCAAGACCAGCATGCATGCCAACGTGCTGGCACGAGCGAGGGACGGTCGCCTGGACGGGATACTGCTCCTTCTAACATAGTTAGAAGTCCGAGCATATCCCGCTCCTCGCATCGTTTGCCACTGCCTCCCACCACTCCAGCAGAAGCTTTGGCGCGAGCTCAACTGCTCCTGGATTACCCTCCAGCGGAAGACAAGATCAATCAATGGAGGGCCACCATTCAGAGTCTCATCGGCTTCACCAATGGCGACACTCCGCGGCAGCCGAGTGCGTCGCTGCCGCGGCAGGACTGCCAGGCATGAGCCGACAGCGACGAAACTGGTGGGGGTGCAACCACCATGCGCTCTCCACTCCGAAGGCCAAGATCGCCGACTCGCCGGATCCACCTCGACAGCGACTCCACAGCATCATCGGATCCACGAGCTCGCCGCGATCAGCGCCAAGTTCTTCACGAACGACAGCAAGAAGACGCTCGTACTCGCATCGAGCGCCGAAGAGAAGCGCGGCGTCAATCAGACTAGCGCGCTGGGCCCTCTGTCGACATGCATGCGCCAGGGGAACCAGGCGACTTTTCGTACGCGATAGGATGCCCTGCGTTCACTCATGAGCTGCGGCAAGTCCAGTGGCCCAGTACGAAGAATTTCAAGCCAGATGTGCCAGAGAAGTACGACGGCAAGTCGCATCCGTCGGAGTTCCTCAGCATCTACACCATTGCGGTGCAAGCTGCCGGGGGACGGGACGACAAGATCCTTGCCAACTACTTCCCACTGGTACTCAAGCCCAATGTCAGATCCTGGCTCATGCACTTCCGGATAACTCCATATCCTCCTGGGCAGACCTATGCCATCAGTTTGTTGGCGCCTTTACATGTGGCCACAAACCTCATGGCCAAGAGAGCAATCTTCATCTGCTCGCCCAGAAGGAAGGAGAGCCCCTGCATAAGTACATTCAGAGATTCAGCCATGTACAGCACACCATCCCAGATGTCCACCCTACCGCGGTAATCAGCGTGTTCCATCAGAACGTGCGAAACCGCAGGATGTGGGAGGAGATGGCGATGTGAAAGATCAGAGACGTCAGTGAGCTATATGCCCTGGCCGACAAGTGTGCACGTGCTAAGGAAGGGAGGAGACTCCCCGGAGAGAATACAGGAGCGGGAGGATCTGATAGTGAGGAGACTGCCTCGGCAAGGAAAAACCGGCGGCGGAACAACAGGAAAAAGAAAGGCAAAGATGTGCTAGTTGTTGAGCAGTCCGGCAACGGAGGCGGCGCCAAGAAAGCCAAGGCTGGTAGCTCCGGCAAGGAGATTGCCGCAGGCAACAACTACCAGGCTGTGGCGGTCGCCGACAAGCAGGACGGCACCAACAAGCAGTACTGCAAGATCCACCGCACGAAGGGCCATGACCTCCAGAGCTGCAAGAAGGTCGAGCAGCTTGTCGAGCAGCAAAAGGCTAAATACGAGCGACGCGACAAGGAGAAGCCCAGGAAGGTGCTTGAGGAGCCGGCAAGAAACGTCCCGGCCGAGGAGGACGCCGCGGCAAGGCCAAGCAGCGGCAAGGAGACAGACCTCCCCGCGGCCGCGACAAGGATGAAGATGACGACGATGATGAAGATATGGATGATGACGAGACCGATGAGCAGGAGTTCCAGAAAGCCACAGAGGTCCTGTGCGTTGACGGTGGTGCTTCTCTGCATACTTCACACCGCCAGCTCAAGCAGTGGGTGCGGGAAGTCAATGCGGCAGAACCACCCATCGAGTCACGCAAGCCTCTGAAATGGTCCAGCACGCCTATCATCTTTGATATTGAGGACCACCCTGATCGCATAACTGCGGTCGGGTGCTTGCCGATGTTGGTTTCACCAACTATCCGCAACCTCAAGGTCACTAAGATGCTAGTTGACGGCGGGGCCGGCTTGAACCTGATCTCCTCCGCGGTGCTCCAGAAACTCCAGATCCCTGATAGCGAGCTCGAAGAGACCGGCACATTCCAAGGAATCAATCCGGGAAGGAGCAAGCCGAAGGGAAAGATCACGTTGCCGGTGACATTTGGCAGCGAGTTGAACTTCAGGACTGAGAGGGTCACTTTTGACGTTGCTGACTTTCCATTGCCTTACAATGGGATACTCGGCCGTCCAGCACTCGCCAAATTCATGGCAGCCTCTCACTATGCATACAACATGCTGAAGATGCCAGGCCCGATAAGTGTCATCTCTGTCCCTGGCGACAAGAAGGATGCTCTTATCTGCGCCGACAAGATCTACCGGGAAGCAGCAGCCGCAACAGATCGCAAGTCACTTGCCGTTGAAGCTCCCGGGGCGAAGAAGAAGACCAAGTCCGGCAAGAGTTCTGATGCCCACTCCGGCAAGCGCACCTCTTCGGAGTGCTGCGCTACCGTCGAGGACGCACCATCGAGCTCCACCGGCAAGTGTAAGAAGACAATGGCAGCTCCACCAGAGACCAAGAAGGTGTCCGCCAAGGAGGATGGCACTGGTGGTACCTTCACCATCAGTGCCACTCTCGACCCTAAATAGGAAAGCGCGCTCGTTGCTTTCCTGCGGGCGAATGTCGACGTATTTGCGTGGCAACCGTCTGACATCCCCGGTGTTCCCAGGAAAGTAATCGAGCACCATCTTGCCGTCTGTCCTCATGCGCGGCCCGTCAAGCAGAAAGTCAGGAAACAGGCAGTGGAGCGCCAAGAATTCATCGCAGAAGAAATCAAGAAATTGGAAGCAGCAGGCCTTGTCAGAGGAGTGCTCCATCCTACGTGGTTGGCCAATCCTGTAGTCGTGCGTAAGGCAAACGGGAAATGGAGGCTTTGTATCGACTTTACCGATGTCAATAAAGCTTGTCCCAAAGACCCATTTCCCTTGCCGCGCATCGACCAGATTGTTGACTCCACGGCCGGATGTGACTTGCTTTCATTTCTTGATGCATACTCAGGATACCATCAGATCTTCATGGCAGAAGAGGATGAGGAGAAGACCGCATTCATCACCCCATGTGGCACATACTGTTTCGTACGGATGCCTTTCGGTTTAAAGAATGCTGGTTCAACATTTGCAAGGGTAGTCCATGACGCTTTTGAGCCGCAAATGCACAGAAATGTGGAAGCCTACATGGATGACATAGTGGTCAAGAGCAAGGACAAGGCAACTCTGATTCAAGATTTAGACGAAACCTTTGCAAATCTGCGCAAGATTAACCTCAAGCTTAACCCCGAGAAGTGTGTGTTTGGAGTCCCCTCCGGCAAGCTTCTCAGGTTCTTCGTGTCTCAGCGGGGAATTGAAGCCAATCCCGACAAGATCAAGGCCATTGAGCAGATTGAAGAACCAAAGCGCGTCAAGGATGTACGAAGACTTGCCGGTTGCGTAGCTGCTCTCAGCAGGTTTATCTCTAGATCTGCTGAACGCGCCCTGCCGTTTTTCAAAATATTGAAAAAGGCAGGTCCAATGAAATGGACTCCGAAAGCGGAGGCTGCGCTGCAGGACTTAAAGAGATACCTGTCCTCCACTCCAACACCTGTCGCACCTAAGCCACAAGAGAAGTTGCTGCTATATATAGCGGCAACCAATCAAGTGGTTAGTGCTGCGTTAGTAGCGGAGAGGGAGGCGGATGATGAGCCAGCAACCACGGCAGATGCATCCAGCGACAAGCAGGGGACTTCACCGGCAAGCTCTGGTCCCGACAAAGATGGATCTGCGCAGGAGCGTGAGAACATGCAGAAAACAATGGTGCAGCGCCCAGTTTACTTTGTCAGTTCCCTCTGCAGGGGGCTAGATCAAGGTACTCTGGTGTGCAGAAATTGCTTTTCGGCCTTCTCATGGCCTCGAGAAAGCTGCGCCATTACTTCCAAGCACATGAGATCACAGTCGTCACTCGTTTTCCGCTGAAGAGGATACTGCAAAATCCAGAAGCAACAGGCAGGATTGTCGAGTGGGCACTGGAACTGTCAAGCTTTGGCCTCAAGTTTGAGAGCACTTCAACTATCCAAAGCAGAGCATTGGCAGAGTTCATAGCAGAATGGACGCCAACACAAGATGAAGAAATTCCAGAGACGAGCATCCCCGTCAAGGAAGCAAGCAAAGAGTGGCTGATGTACTTTGATGGTGCTTTCTCGCTGCAAGGTGCCGGTGCGGGCGTGCTACTTGTCGCACCCACCGGAGAACACCTCAAGTACGTAGTCCAGATGCACTTTCCCAAGGAGCAAGCAACGAACAATACTGCAGAGTATGAAGGTTTGCTTGCCGGTCTCAGGATCGCAGCAGACCTTGGGATCAAGAAGCCATTGTCAGAGGTGACTCACAGCTTGTCGTCCGCCAAGTGAACAAGAATTATCAGAGTCCGTTGATGGAAGCTTACGTTGATGAAGTGAGAAAGCTAGAAGAGCACTTTGACGGCCTACAGATGGAACATGTTCCAAGAGCTCAGAATGACATTGCCGATGGCCTGTCGAAGTGCGCTGCACTTAAGTTACCTGTGGAACCAGGGATCTTTGTGCTCAAGCTGACTCAACCATCTGTAAAGCCATCAACTGGACAGAGCAAGAAGAGGAAGTTGATTTCTGGTGACTATTTTCCGGCAGAGCTCCCCGAAGCCGCCGCCAAGAAGGTCATCAAAATCAACACCAAGGGTGCTGAGGAGCAGTCTGCTCCGGCGAGCCCTAGGGTTTGTTCCGTTGAAGCAAACGCTCCCGACAAGTTTTGCTCCGGCAAGCTTGCCGGGGAACATCAAGCTCCGGCTGAGCCGCAGGTTCTTGCCGTAGGAGCGGATGTTCCCGCAGCAGCAGATGTGCCTTTAGTCCTTGTTGTCGAGCCGCAAGCTCCAGCATGGGTGCAGCAGATTGTCCGTTTCCTTCAGACAGGAGAACTTCCCGAAGAGCAAGAAGAAGCGGAAAGAGTAGCCCGGCAGTCAAGTATGTACCAGTTTGTCGACAGCACACTGTACAGAAGAAGACTCAACGGCGTGAAATTGAAGTGTATTCACCGGGAAGACGGACAAGAGCTGTTGGCAGAGATACATGGAGGCATATGTGGTCACCACATTGGCGCAAGAGCACTTGCCGGCAAAGCGTTCTGGCAAGGTTTCTTTTGGCCAACAGCCCTCCAGGATGCAATTGCACAAGTAACCAAGCGTGAAGCGTGCCAGTTCCATTCCAAGTAGATACACCAGCCAGCTCAAGCTCTCCAAACGATCCCTTTATCCTGGCCATTTTCGGTCTGGCGGCTCGACATCCTCGGCCCCTTTCCCCGAGCTGTCGGGGGCTTTGAGTACTTGTACGTTGCAATCGACAAGTTCACAAAGTGGCCGGAAGTGGAAGCAGTGAGGAAGGTGACAGCACAGTCAGCACTCAAGTTCTTCAGGTTGATTGTTTGCTGCTTCGGGATCCCTAACAGGATCATCACCGACAACGGCACGCAATTCACGAGCCACACCTTCATGCAGTACGTTCAGGATCTTGGCGCCAAGATCTGCTTCGCTTCTGTTGCTCATCCGAGAAGCAACGGTCAAGCGGAGAGGGCAAATGCTGAAGTGCTGTGCGGGCTCAAGACCAGAACTTTCGACAGGCTGCGCAAGTGCGGAAAGAACTGGATTGAGGAGCTGCCGGTGGTTCTTTGGTCGATCAGGACGACGCCAAATCGAGCCACTGGCCAGACACCTTTCGCTCTAGTCTATGGAGCAGAGGTAGTTCTCCCCACGGAACTCGTATACGGGTCACCTCGAGTGCTCGCTTATGATGAGCTTGAGCAAGAGCAGTTGCGACAAGATGACGCGCTGCTCCTTGAGGAAGACCGTCTTCAGGCTGCTGTACGAGCTGCTCGATACCAGCAAGCTTTGCGCCGCTACCATAGCCGCAAAGTTAGTGCCAGAAGTCTCGAGGAAGGCGACCTTGTTCTTCGGCGCGTTCAGTCCGCCAAGAATTCCAACAAGTTGACGCCGAAGTGGGAATGCCCTTACCGGGTGAAACGAGTCACTAGGCCTGGCGCTGTCCGCCTTGAGACCAAAGATGGCGTTCCGGTGAGCAACTCCTGGAACATTGAGCATCTTCGTAAGTTTTACCCGTAAGGCGCGGTTGCCGGAACCTGTTCCGGCAACCACCTTTTGTACAAGTATTGCCGATGTTGCATGTAATCCTTTGTACAAAGCCGGGCGCAGACCCCATGCATAAGTAAAGCTCATGTGCTCCGCACATCTTGTCAATTTCATGCTTTCTACTATCTTTGCATGCGTTATCTGACATTTTGTGCAGCGCCGACCCCCGGTAAGCAATAGCGAGCCGTAAGGCTCCATATCTTTATTTTCTCTTCTTTCTTTCTCTCAAAAAGGAAAGGAAGGTTCCCTCGCACACAAGTTTGCCAGGGGGAAAGGAGAAGATAATGGTGTGGACCAGGCGTCGTTCAAGCAAGTTTTCGCCTTACCGGAAAGCAAGTGACAGAAAAGCTAAGTTGCCAAAGTTTGAGCAATCAGTTTTTAAATTTTTAAGTTATCTTCCTCGAACGACCGTACTTTGTATGGAAAACCTGTGCACGGAGGAACCAACTCGTAGCTAGCTGCGCCCTTACTTTGTTTCAAGTCCGCTCAACAACTTAAGTGAGCTGCGACTAGTGGCGACAAGGTTTCTTGTCGGAAGCGGCATCGCCAGCAGGCTGCTGATGTCCCGCACTCAGCGCTCGCGGCTAAGGTGCCTGTGCCGACAAGTTCCCTATAAGCGTAGGGCAAAAACATACAAAGGAAGGAATCAAGTAAGGGAAATAACGCAGTAATCTCTACCCAAAATAGAGTTATATTACGAGATAGCTTGTCGCAGCTCTAACAGATTGTTCTTATAACATGACCAGCAGCGACAAGAAAAAGAGAAAACGGGCGGCCTAATCTACGCGATCGCCCTCAACCCTCTTGATCTCGCTCACCTTGTCCACAATGGGTGCGACAAGGGCCTTGAGCGCTTCCAGATCAGCATCTGGAGGCAGGGACCTGAGGACGTTGGTGAGGTTGAGGCCCGGGTTGCGGAAGGCCACCTTCACCAGCACCTTTTGAAGAACTCCCGCGCAGATCTTGCGTGACTTGTCGGTAGCTGCTTTGGGATCTTCTCCCGGAGTCGCTGCAGGGCCGTCGCCACGCCTTTGAAGAACAAGCTGAGCTTGGCGCTGGGTTGGAGGTGCTCATCAGAGGAGTACCCGAGATCCTCCATCCCTAGCTGCGCCAGCTCCCCGTCGATGGCGGCGGCAACATTCAGAAGACCCTCGGTCCAGTGCTCCACAGTCTCCCTAAAAGTATCCTGGGCGGCAGCATCACTCGCCAGCAGCACCTCGTCGGCCTTGATCTTCTCCGACAAGGCCACCTCCCGCTCCTTGGCGCCATCCAGTGTCTGAGTCAAAGTAGCCAGCTTCAACTCGAGATCTGCATTGGAATCCTTGGCGGCGCTGAGCTCCTTGCTCCTCTCAGCGAGAAGGCCCTGCAGCTCACCATGAGCGGCAGCGTCCTTCTCGCGCTCGCTTGAGCACGGCAAGCGCCTCGCCGCTCGCCCTGAGATCAGCCTCCAGCTGCGCTACCTTTGTCTCCAGCTCCTTCTTGGCGGCCTCGGCAGCTGCGGTAGCATCCTTTGCTTCCTTGAGAGCCCCGCCAGTTGCTTGCTCGCGCGCAGCAAGCTCCTCCTCGTGGCTATCAAGGTTGACCTTGCGCTGCGCCAACTCTCCTTCCTACGCAAATAGATTTTCGGCGACAAGCCGTTGCTTCTCTTCAACTTCAGCCTTCTCGAGGAGAAAAGCTTTCCGCTCCTTGATAAGTTGCTCGCGCTCCTCCGCCAGGGACCGGAGAGCTTCCTGCCTGAGACCCCGGAGCTCCTCCGCGCGCTTCTCTATATCCACTCCCGCCTTCGCGACAAGTGCTTCTCGGGATGCCAGTTTGGCTTGTCGGGCGCGGTAGAGCGATAGCAGCTTCCGCAGTAGCCGCTCCTCCTTAGGCTCGTCGCTGCTGCTGCTTGGCGCGTCGACCAGCGTCAGCCCAGCGGAGGCGAGCACCTCTCCGTCCAAGATTTCTCCTTCGACCGGCGCCCTGGAGCTTGACGCCCAGGGGAGCTTGATGAAGATACCGTCGCCGGCCTTCAAATAGGCGCCGGGCTAGGGATCTTCGGGGCCCAGCATTGCAGCAGCGGCGGAGGGATCGGCGATCGGCGCAGTGCCTGGCACTCCTGCGGCCTCGGGGCCGTCAGTGCGATTGCCGGATGCCTCGCCAGCTTCTGCGGCGGCAGCTTTGGTGGCCTCTTCGTCGACGGGACCATCAGCACCGGCTTCTCCTTCAGTTTCCATCGGCTCCGTGGCAGATGGATCCGACGAACGGAAAAAGGAGAAAAGTCAAGCAAATATCCAGAAAGAAAATAAGAAGAAGAACCCAAGGGAAGTTTTCAAGCAAGATGATTACCTATGCTAGGATCTGCAGTCGACGTCTCAACCACCGGAGGATCGCCAGTGTTGTCCCTTGCCGGAGAACTACCCCTTGCCGGAGAATTCTCCCTTGCTGGAGAACGCTCCCTTGCCGGGGAATCCTCCCTTGGCGGTGTAGTAGAAGCAGATGGCATTTCGGGACCGGCCTCCGGGCCCTCCTGGTGAGGCTGCTCTGCTCCTGCATAAACCAGCAATCAGATATCAGCAAGGAAAGATCACCTATGCGCGCCTGACAGCAGGAAGTAAACCATATACTTACGCTGGGGGCTGCGCTGGGGGCTGCTTTGGGGAGTAGTTGCCTGGTCCGGCAAGGTGAACTCGGGCACGCCCTCTGCTGCCGCGGTGGGTTCGTCCTCAATGACAATCACCGGGACCTTGGCTCTCTTCGCCGCTCTCTGGGCTAGAGTCCTGAAAAGGAACGAATTCAGAGTAGAGCAAATCAGATACAAGACAAAACAAGAAAAATTGAAGAACTACAAGAACAACAAGGAATCTTACTCTTCTTCTTCCTCGTCAGAGCTAAGCACGGAGAGATCGAAGTCCGGCTCACCTCCGGTGCGACGAGGCGGAGGAGTAGGTTCCCTTGTCCGCTTTGCAGGAGCAGTAGCGGTGGACCGGGAAGACCCCGCTCCAGTTGCCGCAGCGGCGTGTGGCGCTCCCGTGGCAACGGAGCTTGCCGCGGTAGAGCGTGTCGCGCGGCTCGGCGGCTATTGACTCGTCTCCCGCCCTGCTATGTCCGCGGCCTTGCGGAGACGCCTTCTTGGCGGGGCTGGGGGCTCCGCCTGCGGCAAGCTGTCTGAAGGTTCAGGCCCGACAAGCCCTCCCTCGCCGGGCTCGCTCGACTCATCTTCAGGCCCGGCAAGCTCTTCCTCACCGGCAAACTCCTCGCGCTCGGCAAGGCTTGCCGCCTCTGCTGCCTCTGCCTCCTCCACGGTGAATCCAAACTCACCCGCGGCAGCAGCTGCCGCCGCCTCTTCCAGCCTAGTAGCGATGCGCTGCATCTCCGCGTCGGTGGTGTCGCGGGTGAGGCCCTTCTGCTCGTCAGAGCGGACCGGCACTTCAACCAAGCCGTCAAAGAACTCCTGCACAACAGCGTCTGCCGGCTCTTGCCAATTTGGGGCAATTCCATGCGAGTCGCACAGCGGCATCATTGCACGGATGCGGTCAAGCGAGGAATTGTTGCACAGCGGAACGACGCCCCTCATCAACATGAATGGATTTTGAGGATCACGCTTGAACAGCTCTAGGAGCATCGCGTCCAGCTCCAGGACGGTGAAGTTGAAGTTGAGGCCCGGGCACAGCCTCATGATATCCGCCGAGTTTTGGAACTCCCGGGCGGGTCTCCTCCTCTCCTGCAGGGGGGCGATGCGGCGGCAAAGAAAATCTGCGCCAACGGCGCCTACGGTGAGCCCGGCAAGCCTGAGGCGTAGGATCCGAGTGACGGTGATCTTCAGCCTGTCGTCTTCCGGGGCCACGTTGCTCCAATCGTTACCACGCACTATTGGGTTCTCCTCGACAATCCAGCACCACTCTGCTCTCCATTCCTTCCACTTGCTGCGGAGCTCTCCCTCTAGATAAGCTTCCTTCTTGCCAACTCTCGAGATCCAGGCGATCCCGCCGGGAAGAGGCTCTCCTCTCTCGACTCGGGGCATAAAGAAGTGGCGGAAAAGGGCTACGTTTGGATGGACTCCGACAAAGTTTTTGCAGAGATGTCCAAAAACTGCCATGGTCAGAACGGCGTTGGGGGTGAAGTCAAGGAGACGGAACCCATAGGTGTTCATGATGTCACAGAAGAATTCAGAGAAGGGCGGGGAGAGCCCACAGTAGAAGAACAACGCGAAGAAGGGGTACCCGTTTGGAGCTAGTTCCGAAGCAGCGGCTGGGAGTACCTTCGTGCGCGGATGCGCTCGCGTCTCCGTCGACCAGAAGAGGTAGTAGTACTTCCTCAGCTCCTTCGCGCCGAGCTGAGGGGGGAAGATGGCCCGCTCCTTTCGCAGCGCCGCGAGCCACTGCGCCTCGACCGATTTCACGCCCTTCCCCTTGTCGGCTTTCGGAGCCATGGCGGAGGTGGTGGGGGAGATCGACGGCGTTGGTGGTGCTGGTGGCAATGGGGGGCGGAGCGCTGCTCTCTTTCAGCTTCGGGAAGAAGGGGGGAGCGGCGGAGATTTGTGACGTTGGAGTAACAACCGGCGAGATGGGCGAACTGCCCCTGTTTCCCCTGCTTATAAAGAGGGAGGGGGCGGACGTTTTATCCTTCCGAATAAAGAAACCACCCATGATCTCTCCCACAATGCCGCATTCGACGCGTGCCGTTGGGGGAGAGCGCGGTGGATACGGAGTAAGATATGGCGTAACCCAGGCCGCGTGTGCCAGTGCCCTGTTTTGGGCCTGGCCCAACAGCGCTCGGCACCGTGTGTGGCCCAGGCCCGGGGGCTCCTGTCGGTGTACTAGAGTAGGGGTACCCTAGTATCCCGAACTTGTGCACGGGCAGTCGCAGCGCCCCGCGGCAAGGCTTGCCGGGTGACCGCCAAGGTCCTCCGTGGTTCCTTTGGAGCCATTCAAGAACAAAGTATTCAAGTCAAGGAGACAAGGCCCCGGCAAGAGGAGCTTGCCGGGAAGGCCAACCAAGGCATCTCAAGGAACTTGCCGCGACGCGCCACGCGTCCCGGCAAGGCCCGGTGAGCGACAAGCTTCCGGGCGCGGCAAGACAACGGCCGCGGCAAGGCGCTTGCCGCGGCAGGCAACCACTCTGTACCCGCGCTCCAGCACATCCACCAACGTGTCGCCCTGGGGGCCTTTCCAGGCGCACATGGCGAGAGGCTGTGCAGCCAGGGGTGCGCGGTGGCATCCGACACTGACAAGATTGCCATCGTGGCGAGCGGTGGCGTCCCTGACGGTCCCTTTTTGCACTGTTTGGGCGACGTAGATGGGCATTTAATGCCTTTGTCCCCTGCCGTCAGGGTTAGGTAGGATACACTGTACAGGTAGTTGTACCAACCGCAACTCTTTTTCCATTTTTACCCTTGTCTACTTTGCCACCTGTCGGTGACCCCTTGAGCATATAAAAGGAGGCCCATGCGCAACGTAGAAAAGGGGTTTTCGAAGCCAGAACACACTCACGCTCGGTCTCGTTAGCAGCTCGAGTGTACTGTAGCACTCAGCGCTCCCGAGCAAGAACTCAATACAATCAGACAAGCAGCAGTAGGAGTGTTATCTCTCTGGAGAGCTCCGAAGCTGGGTAAAGTGCTCGTGTGCTTCGCCTCGAGACGCTCTTCATGCGATCCCCGTCCCCCGCCGAATCGAAAGGGGCTCGGTCCGCCGGTCCCATAGGTGTTCGTGGATCAGCTTCCCCGACATAGATCAATCCTCAAACTATTGCATGGTTAGTATATGATTAACATGTGGGTATTGGGAAGTAGATGATGAGGTAGAACCTATTGCCCTGTTTACTTATCAAACTTTGGGAGTTACTTCTACGTTGCTTACATTGCTATGTTATGCTCGTAGACGTGGTTTGGTTCAAGTGATTCATGATAGATGTGAGAGTTATTATTAATGGTTAACTTAAGGTGGCTCCTTTAATATACATCTGGGCGGATTGCTTGAGGCACCCTGTAGTACCCAGTGGTTGTCAGGGCACCTGGAGAATCCTGTGTTGTCCAAGGATATCCCGGAGTACCCGTGTGATCATCGTACGGTCCGCCACCCAGGCTCCAAGGGATCATAAGATTATTCATGCTAGAAACTTTCGTGTGCAGCCACAAGATATTGTGGGCTGTAGCATAGTTGAGTAAGTTGCAAGACCTCTTTCAGTGGTGGGCTAGCAGATGTAGGGGAAAGTAGGTGTAACTGTCCACCCAGAGTAAAGAGTTATTGTTTCAGAAACACTGTGTCTCGATTCTCCAACCATGGATGTACTCGAGTCTTGTGGGGGAAAATGCGCAAACCTCTAGAGAGTGTACAAACTAATCATGGTTAGCCGTGTCCCCGGTTATGGACGTTTTGAGTATCTAGTTCTTTGATTATCATGTTGATCTCATCACTCTAAATATAATTCAATTGGGTTAAATGATGATGCTTAATTGGGATTGAGTTGGAGGAACCTTCTCAATGTTTAACAACCACCATGATAGTTAAATAAAATTTATTCCTTTGTTGTAGGAAAAAATTGGCTTTATGCAAAACTATAACCATAGAGCTTTCCACCAGCCCTATATGCATGTAGTGATAGCATTTATTCTGTTCACTACTCTATGTGTTACATTGCCAGCATATTCCATGTGCTGACCTGTTTCGGGCTGCAACATTCATGTTGCAGACTTTTCAGATGACGAGTAAGGTGCCATAGGTCATTGTCTTTCACTCAGTGATGTTGTTGGAGTTGATCGACTTACTTTATCTTCCAAGCCTTCCACTATTATTCGTGTTAGATGGCGTTAAGCCATACTATTGTAATAAGTTCTCTTTTGAGACTATTCAATGTAACAAGTGTGTGATTGCTACTCTGTTATAAATCCTCAAGTACTGTGTGTGTCAGCATTACCGATCCAGGGATGACACTGACGCACATAGATCAGACTGTTTGAGGTCTGGTCGCTACAGCAACTTTGTGAGACTCTCTAACATTCAAGAATTTCAGATCTTAATATTTTATCCAACCAGCAAGCAAAACAAAATAAAAGAAAATTATGCTCCAACAAAAAGACATATCATGTGGTGAATAAAAATATAGCTCCAAGTAAAGTTACCGATGAACGAAGACGAAAGAGGGGATGCCATCTGGGGCATCCCAAACCTCAGGCTCTTGGTTGTCCTTGAATATTACCTTGGGGTGCCTTGGTCATCTCCAAGCGTAGGCTCTTGCCACTCCTTATTCCATAGTGCATCGAATCTTTACCCAAAACTTGAAAACTTCACAACACAAAACTCGACAGAAAACTCGTAAGCTTCGTTAGTATAAGAAAATAAAATCACCACTTTTGGTACTACTGTGAACTCATTCTAAATTCATATTGGTGTAATATCTACTGTACTCCAACTTATCTATTGTTCATGCCCTCCGATACTACTCATAGATTCATCAAAATAAGAAAGCAACACATAGAAAACAGAATCTGTCAAAAACAGAACAATTTGTAGTAGTCTGTAACTCTCGAATACTTATGTAACTCCAAAAATTCGGAAATAAATTGGTGGAAGAATAGCAAGCATCATGTTCATCGAGGGATATTTCAATCAAATCATCGGAATCACAATTATCAATAGATTCATGCATATCATTATTTTCCTCTGAAGCAACATTCTTTAAGTATGTCAAAATCTTTAGATACATTCTTTGACATAGACATTATGAGCATAGTTTTCATAGCAATATTTAAGTATGTCAAAATCTCTAGATTTGTAGAGAGTAATATCGTACTTTTAAATCAAAGAAGCAACTTCATAAGCACCCTCAAAAGCAACAAAAATTCTTCAATTTGTTCGATATCATAGTAACTATAAACACCCTTTTCATTAAACTCACATAGGTAGGGAAGGTGTTTTTAGGGTTCTTAGAGCAACAAGTAAAATCATAAATTTCACAAAGATTCCAAGCATAACACAACAAACTATTTATATGATTCCATAAGAGTCTCCCTTTTTCAGACAAACGGTGACGCACAAAATGAGCATGCTCATGTAAAGACTTTCCCTCAACTAAACTAGTTGGGGTTTCAGCACGAGCACATATAGATCGAAGATGATCCAAGTAAAACACTTTAAGTGGATCCATATCAATAGATTTTTAGCAAGCAAAGATGCAAGCACATAGAAGGCACATGGAGACAGAAGCAAACGTAAGATCGAACGAAAGAAAGGCGAAGAAAAGGCAAAGGTTTTCGAAAATCGTTTTAGAAGTGGGGGAGAGGAAAACGAGAGGCGAATGGCGAATAATCTAATGCAAGGGAGAAGAGTTTATGATGGGTACTTGGTATGGCTTGACTTGACGAAGATCTCCTAAATAAAAAAAATATTACCTCTCGTTATGTTGAGATTGCTATTGTTTCAAGCATCCCCAAGCTTAATTCCTGCTCGTCCTCGAGTAGGTAAATGATAAAAACAGAATTTTTGATGTGGAATGCTACCTAACATAATTATCAATGTAATCTTCTCTATTGTGTCAAGAATATTCAGATCCATAAGATTCAAAACAAAAGTTTAATATTGACATAAAAATAATAATACTTCAAGCATACTAATAAAGAAATCATGTCTTCTCAAAATAACATGGCCAAAGCAAGCTATCCCTACAAAATAATATAGTCTGGCTATGCTCTATGTTCATAACACGAAATATTTAAATCATGTGATAACCCACAAGTATAGGGGATTGCAATAGTTTTCGACGGTAGAGTATTCAACCCAAATTTATTGATTCGACACAAGGGGAGCCAAAGAATATTCTCAAGTATTAGCAGTTTAGTTGTCAATTCAACCACACATGAAAGACTAAATATCTACAGCAAAGTATTTAGTAGCAAAGTAGTATGGAAATAATGGTAATGGTGGCAAAAGTAACAGTAACAGTTTTGTAGCAATTGTAACAGTGACAACAAAAAATTAACTTAACAAATATCAATATGTGAAAAGCTCGTAGGCAACGGATCAATGATGGCTAATTATGTCGGATGCAATTCATCATGCAACAGTTATAACATAGGGTGACACAGAACTAGCTCCAGTTCATCAATGTAATGTAGGCATGTATTCTGAATATAGTCATATGTGCTTATGGAAAAGAACTTGCATGACATCTTTTGTCCTACCCTCCCATGGTAGCGGGGTCCTATTGGAAACTAAGGGATATTAAGGCCTCCTTTTAATAGAGTATCAGACCAAAGCATTAACACTTAGTGAATACATGAACTCCTTAAACTATGGTTATCACCGGGAATGGTCCCGATTATTGTCACTTCGGGGTTGCCGGATCATAACACATAGTAGGTGACTATTGACTTGCAAGATAGGATGAAGAACTCGCATATATTCATGAAAACATAATAGGTACAGATCTGAAATCATGGCACTCGGGCCCTAATGACAAGCATTAAGCATGGCAAAGTCATAGCAACATCAATCTTAGAACATAATGGATACTAGGGATCAAAACCTAACAAAACTAACTCGATTACATGGTAAATCTCATCCAACCCATCACCTTCCAGCAAGCCTACGATGGGATTACTCACGCACAATGGTGAGCATCATGAAATTGGTGCTGGAGGATGGTTGATGATGACGATGGCGACGGATTCCCCTCTCTGGAGCCCCGAACGGACTCCAGATCAGCCCTCCCGAGGAAGATTAGGGCTTGGCGGAGGCTCCGTATCATGAAACATGATGAATCCTTCTCTCGGAGTTTTTTCTCCCCGAAAGTGAATATATGGAGTTGGGGTTGAGGTAGGTGGAGTTCCAGGGAGCCCACAAGGCAGGGGCGTGCCCTAGGGGGGGCGCCCTGCACCTTCGTGGATTGGGTGTGGGCCCCCTGATGTTGATTCTTTCGCCAATATTTTTTATTAATTCCAAAACATGTCTCCGTGGATTTTCAGGTCATTCCGAGGACTTTTATTTCAGCACAAAAATAACACCATGGCAATTCTGTTGAAAACAGCGTCAGTCCGAGTTAGTTCCATTCATATCATGCAAGTTAGAGTCCAAAACAAGGGAAAAAGTGTTTGGAAAAGTAGATACGTTGGAGACGTATCAACTCCCCCAAGCTTAAACCTTTGCTTGTCCTCAAGCAATTTAGTTGACAAACTGAAAGTGATAAAGAAAAACTTTTACAAACTCTGTTTGATCTTGTTGTTGCAAATATATAAAGCCAGCATTCAAGTTTTCTACAAAGATTATGAACTAGCCATTTTCACAATAACATTTAGGTCTCATCTTTACTCATATCAATGGCATAATCAACTAGCGAGGAATAATAATAAATCTTGGATGACAACACTTTCTCAAAACAATCATAATATAATATAACAAGATGGTATCTTGCTAGCCCTTTCTAAGACCGCAAAACATAAATGCAGAGCACCCCTGAAGATCAAGGACTGGCTAGACATTGTAATTAATGGCAAAAGAGATCCAGTCACAGTCATACTCAATGTAAATTAATAGCAATGCATGCAAATGACAGCGGTGCTCTCCAACTGGTGCTTTTTTGATAAGAGGATGATGACTCAACATAAAAGTAAATAGGTAGGCCCTTCGTAGAGGGAAGCAGGGATTTGCAGAGGCGCCAGAGCTCGAGTTTTGAAATAGAGATAAATAATATTTTGAGTGGCATACTTTCAGTTTCAACATAACAACCAAGAGATCTTGATATCTTCCAGGCTACATACATTATAGGCGGTTCCCAAACAGAATGGTAAAGTTTATACTCCCCCTCCACCAACGAGCATCAATCCATGGCTGGCTCGAAACAACGGGTGCCGTTCAACTAAAAACAATCCTGGGGGAGTTTTGTTTGCAATTATTTTGATTTGATTTAAGCATGGGAGTGGGCATCCCAGTTACCGGCCATTTTCTCATGAATGATGAGCGGATTCCACTCATCGTGAGAATAACCCACCTAGCATGGAAGATATAGATAGCCCTAGTTGATACATGAGCTATTCGAGCATACAAATCAGAATTTCATTTGAAGGTTTAGAGTTTGGCACATACAAATTCACTTGGAACGGCTGGTAAATACCGCATATAGGAAGGTATGGTGCACTCATATGGAACAACTTTGGGGTTTATAGAAGTGAATGCACAAGCAGTATTCCCGCTTAGTACAAGTGAAGGCTAGAAAGAACTGGGAAGTGATCAACTAGAGAGCGAGAATAGTCATGAACATGCAATAAGATTAAACAACAATGAGTGCAAGCATGAGTAGGATATAAATCACCATGAACATAATATTGTGGAGGCTATGTTGATTTTGTTTCGACTACATGCGTGAACATGTGACAAGTCAAGCCACTCGAATCATTCAAAGGAGGATACCACCCTATCATATCACATCACAACCATTTTAATAGCATGTTGGCACGCAAGGTAAACCATTATAAACTCCTAGCTAATTAAGCATGGCATGAGCAACTATAATCTCTAATTTTCATTGCAAACATGTTTCATCGATAATAGGCTGAATCAGAAACGATGGACCAATCATATTTACGAAAACAAGATAGGTCGAGTTCGTACCAGCTTCTCTCATCTCAATCATTTCATCATATAACATCATTATTGCCTTTCACTTGCATAATCGAACGGTGTGGATAATGATAATAGTGCACGTGCATTGGACTAAGCTGGAATCTACAAGCATTTAACACAAAGGAGAAGACAAGATAATATGGGCTCTTGGTTAGATCAACAATAATACATATGGGAGCCACTCAAAATTTTCATCGTGGTCTTCTCCTCTCGACCCCCAAAGAAAAGAAAAGAAATAAAACTTTTTACATGGGAAAGCTCCCAACAAGGAAAAGAAGAACGAGAAATCTTTTTGGGTTTTCTTTTAATTATTACTACAAGCATGGAAAGTAAACTAGCTAAAAGCTACAACTAATTTTTTTTTTTGGTTTTTCTCAAGGTTTTTCATACACACAACAAGAAATCAAGAAAAGAAAATAAACTAGCATGGATAGTGTAGTGAAAAAGTATGAGCACCAACAACTGGAATGAGTGTGTGAACATGATGTAATGTCGGTGAGAAATACGTACTCCCCCAAGCTTAGGCTTTTGGTCTAACTTGGTCTATGCCCATGGATCGAAGCTACCCTCTCCGGTGTACAGAGGAGGGTCCTCGGGGTGCCACTGGCTGGCGATCTCCTATGGATCCCACTGATAAATAGACTATTGATAAGGGTCAAGTGGTGGCTCTGGCTCAGGCTCTGGAACTTGTGTCAAATTCTAGTATGCATAAATGTCCTCGGGCAGGATGAGGTACGTGCCTGAAAGTATGTTAAACAAAGAGGGTGCAGGCAAGGTAATAGTCTCACAGTGAGTTTTAGCAAATATCAAGTTATACTTAAGCATCTTCTTCTTATTTTTAACAATAAAATCATGTGCTACATACTCTTATAGTCTAGGAAAATGATGGGTAGCAACTTTTCCTCATTCTCATAATGCCTAATGGGTATCCCATAGTGTTTAGCAAGGCGAGAAGTAAAGATGCCTCTGAAGATGGGGCCCTTTGTACGGTTCAGGCTTAACCGTTTAGCAACAATAGCGCATAAACTGAAGGTTGTATCATGAAACAAAGCATGGTGCAAAATAACAAGGTCAGGAGCACTAAGGTTTCCATTGTTCTCGCGACCAATTAAGC
Source organism: Triticum aestivum (assembly GCF_018294505.1). NCBI lineage: Eukaryota > Viridiplantae > Streptophyta > Magnoliopsida > Poales > Poaceae > Triticum > Triticum aestivum. Next base: position 520,242,842 of record NC_057807.1, read on the forward strand.
ATCTACTAGCAAATATTGAAAAGTAATGTAGAACAGGAAAATGTATACTAGTAGTTCTTGCATTTGAAACTTTCCTTGTTTCCCCTACAACAATCCTATCAATAAATCCATCCACATCACTAGGATGTGGTTCCTCGATGGTGCCCACAAAGGGCAACTTGCAAACCAACCAAAAACCATGGAGTGACATCTCCTTAACCTCATCATATAAATAAAACTCCACTGAAGGTGATGATTTCCTAGCATGGAAATAAAAGTTTTGCATGAAAATATTAGTGAGTAGGAGATACTATTCACGCTGGTCGTGGAGTAAGTTGGTGAGGCCTGCATTTTCAGCCAAATAATAAAAGTCATCATAAATTCCGGCGGCCCTCAAGAACATATCACAAGGCCATTCACACAGCCGTACCGCCGCAGTGCGAGGAAGATTGTACTTGGGCTTTTTATTCTCCTCATTCTGCTTATCCTTCGAGCTTCGGCTTGAGGAGCCCCTCAACAATCTCTTCATCAGTTTTTTCTTTGAAAAATTTCTGAAATTTTTAGTGACTCAAAATAAAAGTGAACCAAACTCAACAAGATTTATAGCAACTACTCCCACAAGTGCCTAGAGGCTAAATCAAGCATTAAAGCTACTTTGGACCATATAAATTTGACATGCAAGGTCAAGAACAGGGTCACCTCAGCAGCAAAAATTTGCAATAAATAAAGCACTAGAACAAAAACTAATTGGACCATTGGAGGAGTCACATACCGAAGAACAATCTCCCAAAGCATTTTTGTGAATGGAGCTTTGAGCTAGCAGATCTAAAATGGCAGCAAACAAGCTAGAACACGGGTTTGAGCTATGGGAGGATTTTTCTGGTGGAATACGAAGTGTGTGGGGCACGTGGGGCCCACGAGGCAGGGGGCGTGCCCCGGGAGGGTGGGCGCTCCCTGTGCACTCGTCCCCATGATCATTTTACATCACGCTATCTTTTTCTTCGGGTTATGCATTTTCCTCTTCACTTTTATTTTTATTTATTTGATGGGGCCAAATGGTGGGGTCCCCTGGTATGTTCTGAGTGCCAGAAATTCTTAAATATTCTACAAAAAATCATACTCCGTTTTAAGGGCATTTGGAGAACTATTATTTTCGGGGTATTTTTTTATTGCAAGGATAATTAAGAAAATAGATAGAAAATACTATTTTTTCTTTATTTAAACTAGATAACAGAAAGTAAAGAGTGGGTGCAGAGAGTTGTGCTTTCTAACTTCATCCACCTCGTGCACATCAAAAGCGATCCACTAACAAGGTTGGTCAAGTCTTGTTAACAAAGCTCTTCCGAATAACACGATATCGGAGAATTTTTGAATAACACTAGGTTACGTCAATGGGGATATGCATGTCCCCAACAATAAGAATATCATATCTCCTTTTGACAGTAGGTAGAGGAAATTCAAAACCTCCAATAATAATTGTTGAATTTTTTCAATAGAATTTATACTATGAACTTGAGGTTGTTTCCTTGGAAACTGTACGGTATGCTCATTACCATTAACATGAAAAGTGACATTGCTAGCAGCCCCTGCAGTATCTATAAATGGTCTACCAAGGATGATCGACATACTGTCGTCCTCGGGAATATCAAGAATAACAAAGTCCATTAAAATAGTAACGTTTGCAACCACAACATGCACGTCCACACAAATACCGACATGTATAGCAGTTGATTTGTCGACCATTTGCAAAGAGATTTCAGTAGGTGTCAACTTATTCAAATCAAGTCTATGATATAAAGAGAGAGGAATAACACTAACACCGGCTCCAAGATCACATGAAGTAGGTTTAACATAGTTTCTTTTAATGGAGCATGGTATAGTTCGTACTCCTGGATCTTCTAGTTTCTTTAGTATTCCACCCTTAAAAGTATAATTAGCAAGCATGGTGGAAATTTCAGCTTCTGGTATCTTTCTTTAATTGTAACAATATCTTTCATATACTTATCATAAGGATTCATTTTAAGCATATCAGTCAAACGCATGCACAAAAAGATAGGTCTAATCATTTCAGAAAAGCGCTCAAAATCCTCATCATCCTTTTTCTTGGATGGCTTAGGAGGAAAAGGCATGGATTTTTAAACCCATGGTTCTCTTTCTTTACCGTGCTTCCTAGCAACGAAGTCTTTCTTATCATAACGTTGATTCTTTTATTGTGAGTTATCAAGATTAACAACAGGTTCAATTTCTACATCATTGTTATTACTAGGTTGAGCATCAACATGAACATCATCATTAACATTATCACTAGGTTCATGTTCATTACCAGATTGTGTTTCAGCATCAAAAACAGAAATATCATTGGGATTCTCATGTGTGTCTATAATAGGTTCACTAGAAGCACGCAAAGTCCTATCATTTTTCTTTTTCTCTTTCTTAGAAGGACTAGGTGCATCAACATTAGTTCTTTGAGAATCTTGCTCAACTCTCTTAGGATGGCCTTCAGGATACAAAGGTTCCTGAGTCATTCTACCACCCCTAGTCATAACTCTAACAGCATTATCATTATTCTTATTATTTAATTCATTGAGCAAATCATCTTGTGCTTTAAGTACTTGTTCTACCTGTGTGGTAACCATGGATGCATGTTTACTAATAAGCTTAATGTCACCTTTAACTCTGGGCATATAATCACTCAAGTGTTCAACCATATAAGCATTACGTTTCAACTGTCTACCAACATAAGCATTGAAGTTTTCTTGTTTAATAATAAAATTTTCAAACTCATCCAAGCATTGGCTAGCAGACTTATAACGAGGGATATCACCTTCCTCAAATCTATAGAGAGAATTTACCTTTACTACCCGTCTCAGGTTATCAAGACCATATATTTCTTCAATAGGTGGTAAATTCTTAACATCTTCAGCTTTAACACCTTTTTCTTTCATAGATTTATTTGCCTCTTGCATATCTTCAGGACTGAGAAATAGAATACCCCTTTTCTTCGGAGTTGGCTTAGGAGTTGGTTCAGGAAGTGTCCAATCATTATCATTGCTCAATATATTTTTCAATAGCAATTCAGTTTGCTCAACAGTTCTTTCCCTGAAAACACAACCAGCACAACTATCCAGGTGGTCTCTAGAAGCATCAGTTAGTCCATTATAAAATATATCAAGTATTTCATTTTTCTTGAGAGGATGATCAAGCAAAGCAGTAAGTAATCGGAGAAGCCTCCCCCAAGCTTGTGGGAGACTCTCTTCTTCGATTTGCACAAAGTTATATATTTTCCTTAAGGTAGCTTGTTTGTTATGAGCTGGTAAATATTTTGCAAAGAAGTAATAAATCATATCCTGGGGACTATGCACACAACCAGGAACAAGAGAATTAAACCATATCTTATCATCACCCTTTAATGAGAAAGGAAACAATTTAAGGATATAGTAATAACGATTTTTTTCCTAATGAGTGAATAGGGTCGCTATATCATTCAATTTAGTAAGATGTGCACAACAGTTTCAGATTCATAGCCGTAAACACCGATCAGATTCAACAAAAGTAATTAACTTAGGATCGACAGCGAAATCATAATCCTTATCAGAAATACAGATAGGTGAAGTAGCAAAAGCAGGGTCATATTTCATTCTAGCATTCACAGACTTTTATTTAAGCTTGGCTAACAGTTTCTTAAGATCATATCTATCTTTGCAAGCAAAAAGGTCTCAAGCAGTTTCTTCATCCATAACATAACCCTCAAGTACATCAGGCAATTCATATCTAGGCGAAGAATCTTCATCATCACTTTCATCAATATTATCAGTTTCAATAATTTCATTCTCTATAACCCTAGCAAGTTGTTCATCAAGAAATTCACCTAATGGCACGGTATTATCAAGCAGAGAAGCAGTTTCATCATAAGCATCATGCGAAACATAAGTGGCATCACCAATAACATGCAACATATCAGAATCAATAGCAGGTGTAGGTGTAGGTGTCACAAATTCACTCATAACAAAAGGTGAATCAAGTGCAAAGCTAGATGGCAGTTCCTTACCTCCCCTCGTAGTTGAGGGAAAAATCTTGGTTCTTTCATCTTTCAAGTTCCTCATAGTGATCAACAGATATAAATCCCAAGTGACTCAAAGAATAGATCTATGCTCCCTGGCAACGATGCGAGAAAATAGTCTTGATAACCCACAAGTATAGGGGATCACAACAGTTTTCGAGGGTATAGTATTCAACCCAAATTTATTGATTCGACACAAAGGGAGCCAAAGAATATTCTAAAGTATTAGCAGCTGAGTTGTCAATTCAACCCCACCTGAATGACTTAATATCTGCAGCAAAGTAGTATGGAAGTAACAGTAATAGTTTTGTAGCAATCATAACAGTGGCAACGGAAAAGTAACTTAACAAAGATCAATATGTGAAACGCTCGTAGGCAATGGATCAATGATGGATAATTATGTTGGATGAAATTCATCATGCAACAGTTATAACATAGGGTGACACAGAACTAGCTCCAGTTCATCAACGTAATGTAGGCATGTATTCCGAATATAGTCATACATGCTTATGGAAAAGAACTTGCATGACATCTTTTTTCCTACACTCCCGCGGCAACGGCGTCCTATTGGACACGAAGTGATATTAAGGCCATCTTTTAATAGAGTACTCGACCAAAGCATTAGCACTGAGTGAATACATGAACTCCTCAAACTACGGTCATCATCGGGAGTGGTCCCGATTATTGTCACTTCAGATTTGCCAGATCATAACACATAGTAGGTGACTATTTACTTGCAAGATAGGATCAAGAACTCACATATATTCATGAAAACATAATAGGTTCAGATCTGGAATCATGGCACTCGAGCCCTAGTGACAAGCATTAAGCATGGCAAAGTCATAGCAACATCAATCTTAGAACATAATGGATATTAGGGATCAAACCCTAACTAAACTAACTCGATTACATGGTAAATCTCATCCAACCCATCACCGTCCAGCAAGCCTATGATGGGATTACTCACGCACAGCGGTGAGAATCACAAAATTGGTGATGGAGGATGGTTGATGATGACGATGGCGATGGATTCCCCTCTCTGGAACCTCGAACGGACTCCAGATCAGCCCTCCCGTGGAAGATTAGGGCTTGGTGGCGGCACCATATCATAAAACACGATGAATCCTTCTCTCTGATTTTTTTCTCCCCAAAAGTGAATATATGGAGTTGGGGTTGAGGTCGGTGGAGTTCTAAGGGGCCCATGAGGCAGGGGGTGCGCCCCAGGGGGCATGCTCTGCACCCTCGTGGACAGGGTGTGGGCCCCCTGACATTGATTCTTTCGCCAATATATTTTATTAATTCCAAAACGTGTCTCCGTGGATTTTCAGGTCATTCCGAGAACTTTTGTTTTTACACAAAAATAACACCATGGCAATTCTGCTGAAAACAACGTCAGTCTGGGTTAGTTCCATTCAAATCATGCAAGTTAGAGTCCAAAACAAGGGCAAAAGTGTTTGGAAAAGTAGATATGTTGGAGACGTATCATCGTGCACAACCCCGATGACAAGCCAAGCAATTGTTTCATACTTTTGACATTCTCAAACCTTTTCAACTTTCACGCAATACATGAGCGTGAGCCATGGACATAACACTATAGGTGGAATATAATATGGTGGTTGTGGAGAAGACAAAAAGGAGCACTAGTAGAAAAATGACATATTGTCCCGGTTCGTAAGGGCCATTTGTCCTGATTTTTGAACCGGGACTAAAGTGTCGATACTAATGTGCTAGACCTTTAGTCTCGGTTCTTATATAAACCGGGACAGATTGGCCTGCATGTGGCCGATGCGGCGAGCCCAGGCAGGAGACCCTTTGGTCCCGATTGGTGGCACCAACCGGGACCAATAGGCATCCACGTGTCAGCATTTCAGGTGCTGGGTTTTTTGTTTTTATTTGAAAGGGAGGGGGTTTAGGGGGTTTTGGGGGGTTAATTTAGGTGTTTCATATATTGTGTTAGCTAGCTAATTAATAGAGAGAAGTGTCCTCTCTTATCTCCGTGCTTGGTCGACGCTATGTACTATACGTATAGAGAGGACTAGACACGCTAGCTAGTAAGCAAATGAAGGAAACAGAAGATCGTCATGAACATATGCATATAGAGAGAAGTGATATCGACCACCTCTCCTTCTCTGAGAGATTGGTCGAACAACAAGTTCTCGTATATCTATCCGATGCTACATACCGGCCACATATATACAATATAAGTATCTTTCTCCTAATTAAAAATGAGTTGATTAGGGTCCACATGGTTTTCTCTGTCTTTAGCGATCATGTGGTCAAGAAAGAATTCCGCCAATTCCTCTTGTATTCCTCGCATACGATCTGGTGGTAGGAGTTCATCCCGCATCCGAAATATCTAATTTGAAGAAGGGGGTCAATACATATATATGAATAAATGAAACTGAACACAAATGATGGAAATAAAATAAAATTGTGAATATTATTATTTACGCACTTCATATTGTTTGTAAGAGTAGCCCCGCTCACAGGTCGTGTGGCGGATGGACTCGCAAATGTAGTATCCACAGTAATCATTCCCTTGTTCCTGCCACAACCACTTTACAAGAAATAGAGGTCAATCAAACTGATAATTAGCAAGCATGCTAAATGGTATTGATGAAACTAGCGCTTGAATCACTAGGAGATGCGTGGAACATGCTACTGTAGTACTTACTTTCGGGTGTCTAAATTGCAGCTTCTTCGGCAGTCCCAGAGTTTTTGAGGTGAATTTTTTCCAAACCCTGCCAGACAAAGAAAACAATTACTTGAGATCAGGAAATGAACAAAGTTGCCGATATGGTGCGATAATGATTGATTTAACTTACTTCTCTAGAATTTCAGTAATGTGCGCATACTCCTTGGGATCTTTTCGTCTCGAGTCTAAGATGGTTACTAGTCCCTGCTCAAGCTTAATCTCTAAGAGAATATAGTGGAACCTGCGCACACATGCATAACTCATCAATTACATTACTATAACCTTGACTAATAAGGGAAACTGAATATGCACAAGACAGTAACACTCACCTGAATTCGTGAGGGAAGAGTATTATAGCTTTGTTTTGATTTAATACAAACGATTGTAGCAGCTTGGCCTCGGTATCTTTGGCCTGAAATTTAACCATATATGCATCTATGAGATTTCTATTAATGAACCCAATATCACCGATTTGTCTTTTCTTCAATTCTACGATCTTCAATCTGCATAATATAGTGAGGATAATTAAAAATACATGCAATGAAAGAGCTGACCTATATATAGAGATTTAATGATAGAAGTATTACTACTTATAGGCAATAGCAAGTGATCATCAATTTATCGAGGGCCTTTAGATTGAAAAACGCGAAGAACTCCTCAAATGGAACATTCAATAGTTCGAGGTCATGCTCCTCTCTAACTCCCAGCGTCAAAATATCCGTCGCCTCAGACTCTCTACAGATTTTCATGTACCAATCATGGAATCTTTGCATCATCGTTGTTAGAGATCTTTCATCTTTGACGAGAGGCTTCCCGTACACGTATTTGTGTTCGTCCACCTCCAAGAAATCATAATGTACATCATCGGGCAGGCAATCTTCAAGATTGTTATAATCTGGCACCATCCTGCCCGGAACATTAGCGATGATATTGCTAGACACCTGGAGAGGGGGGAACGATTGGTTCGCTTGTTCACCGAGCTGGGCAACTTTATTTCCAGCTCGTCGTTCTGCTAACCTTTGAGCACTGAAAGTACTTCCCGACCGCGATGCTTCGATAAATGACTTTGTAAGAATGCGCTCATAGTTGTCTTTCACCGGAGACTTTGGTGGTTTCTTCGGGGTAGCAAGAGTACGCTTCTCTTTTACCGGATCTATATTCTCCTCTGGAGCTGGATGTTTCTTTGCTTTCACCCCTTCAAAGAAGTTATTCACTTCGGCTTGCACGATCTGCGTGTTTTCCTCCACGGTCCTCTCGTATGGTAACTTCTCTGGAGTCATCAGAGAAGGACCGAATTTGTATTGCCTCCCAGCTCTGGTTGTACCGCTAGACATTGGAGCAGACGGAGCGACTGCGGCTATCTTTCCTTTCTTACGAGGTGGAGGAGAAGGACTACGACGCGCCGGAGCAGCCAGAGCGGCGGCGGGTCTCTTGATCCGCCCTTGTTGACGAGGCGGAGAAGGAGGAGGCTGGCTGCTCGGGCACGCCGGCGCAGGCGGAGAAGGAGGCAGAGTGCCGCCATGCGCTGGAGAAGGAGGTTGAGTGCCCTGATCACTCGCCGGAGGAGGAGGTGGATTGCCCTGACTCGCCGAAGGAGGAGGAGGAGGCGGAGGCGTCCAGTTCGGAAGGTTGATGAGCTCCTTCCGCCATAGGCATGGAGTCTTCAGAGAAGAAACCAGCCAAATCTCCCCTTCACCCGTAGGATGGTCAAGCTCAAGGTCCTCAAATCCGTCCGTTATTTGATCCATCATCACCCTAGCATATCCTTCTGCAATCGACTGGTCGTGGTATGTTGTGCCAGGTTCATTAGATAAAACAGAGCAAATAGCCGCCTTGAGTTTCAATGTCATCCATCGCGTCATAAGGTGGCAATGTTGACACTCTGTGATAGCTTCCACGGGGTAGCTAGCAGGAGCTGTGAAGACAGGCTCCTGCTGCTGAGTCTTCTCAGTGGAAGCCACACTGTTTCTCTGTTGAGATGGTGGGGTTGCTTCAGGGGAAGCTTCGGTAGGTCGTTTGCTATGATCTGCTTCTCATTCCTCTAGCCCATGTACCCTTTTGTTCAGCGCCTGCAGTTGGCTATGCTCCACTTTCTTCCTCCTCTCCTGGGTTTTGTAACCCCCTGCGTCCGGAAACCCAGCCTTCCACGGAATGGAGCCTAGCGTGCCTCGAGTCCGCCCAGGGTGCTCAGGATTCCTGAGGGCCATTGTGAGCTCGTCCTTCTCTCTGTCTGGAACGAACGTCCCTTGCTGCACTTTCTCGATATACTCCTGAAGCCTTGTGATGGGTATTTGCAGTTGCTCTTCCATCCAGACGCACTTCCCTGATAGAGGGTCCAAGGTTCCGCCAACCCCGAAGAACCAAGTCCGGCAACGGTCTGCCAGTTCAATGTCTCTAGTTCGACCACTTTACCAATCAGGTCATTCTCAGCCTTGTCCCACAAAGGTCGGGCTTTGAGGTAGCCACCTGACCCCGTGCGATGGTGATGCTTCTTCTTTGTAGCATTTTTCTTGTTTATCGCTGACATCTTCTTACTCTTTTTCGATGTCTTGTGGGACACAAATGCGGGCCAGTGATCTGTGATCTTCTCATACTTCCCGGTGAATTCTGGTGTCTTTTCTTCGTCGACAAACTCTGTTTTCAGCTCATTCTTCCACCTCCTCAATAGTTGTACCATCTTCTTAAGAGCATGAGACTTGATCAATTACTCTTTAACTGGTTTCTCCGGATCCTCCTCTGGCGGTAGGGTGAAATTTTCCTTAAGTGTTGTCCAAAGATCTTCTTTCTGCATATCGGAGACATAAGACACCTCAGGGTCTTCATTCTTAGGCTTTAACCATTGGTGGATACTGATTCGGGATCTTGTCCCTAAAAAGAACCCTACACTAAGCACGAAATGCATCCCTTGTCCGGATAGGTTCAATCGGCTTGCCATCGCGCGCGGTTGCTGTGATCTCAAACCTTTCATCTGCGCGCAACTTTTTCTTCGGGCCTTATTTCTTTACCGAAGTTGTGCTCGATCTGGAGGGCTAGAGAAAAGAAGAAAGACAAGAGTTAATTAATATGTGTACATACGAAAATAATGAATGCATCAATTAGCTAGTCAGCACTGGCTTAACTAATATATATACATGGCCGGACTCGGTTCGGTCATCGGAGCCGTCATCATGGTCTCCTTCTTGTACCGACATTGGGTCACCGGAGCCATCATAATCATAGTATTCTTATTCACCCTGTCCTTCCAGACCATCAGTGTCGTTGAGAAACGGCTAGACGGCATCACTTCCTTTTGCGATTATGTCCCCCAACATCGCTTCTGTTGCTTCATTTCGGGGGTTCTCCATAGTTTCTGCAAATATTTACAACATAGCAATTATTATTCAAACATGACAAATGGATATATTAGTGGCAAACATAGAACTAGCTAGCTAATCACAATAAGGATTTGGGGTGGCCTCGGCAACGCTTCAAGGGTTTGGGGTGGCCTCGAGAGAGTTTGTCGGGTAGGGGCGCGGCGGGAGGGGGTAGGAGACCAACATCTTTTTTTCTAGGGTTTGGGTGTCCTCGAGAGTTTTGGTCGAGCGAGAGGGCCGGGGGGTGCTCCCGTGGTATAAGTTATCACGGTCGAGAGGGGGTATATATATCGACCGCCCCTCATGTCGAAGTTATCCGGGAGGGGGTTATATCGACAACGACGACATACATACATGGGAAAATAATGTTATCGGGGAGGGGGTATATCGACCCCCCCTCATGTTTAAGTTATCGAGAGGGGGTATATCAACAACGACATACCCGATAAAAAATAAGAAGACAAAAGAAGAAATAAAAAGAGGAGAAGAAGAAAGAAATAGAAGAGAAGCAATCGAAGGAAAAAAGAAGAAAAAAAGGAGAAGAAGAAAGGAATAGAGGAGAAGAAGAAAAAATAGAAAATACTATATTTTTCTTCTTCTTCTCTATTCCTTCTTCTCCTCTTCTTTTTCTCCTTTTTTCCTCTTCTTATTTATTTCTCCTCTTCTTCCTCTCCTCTTCTTCTCATTTCTTCCTCTTCTTATTTTCCTTTTTCCTCTCATTCTTTTTCTTCTTCTTCCTTTCCTAGCTAGATATTTAAAAAAATTCTGAAAATTAAACTAACCTAAAATGTACTAAATCAGAGAACTTATATATATATAACTTTTCTAAATATCTAACTTGCATATATGTATACTTTAAAACATCATTGCAATTGAAAAAATACATACATACATATAAAAAACATGTAAAAAAATACATACATACATATATGAACATACATAAAAAAATACATATATCTAAAAAATACATACATACATATATGAAAATCTAAAAACATGTAAAAAATCTAATAAAAATTAAAAAAATTAGAATTAATCAAATAAAAATTAACCGGGGGCGGCGCTGGCGACGGTGACGACAGGGGCGGCGAGGGCACCGGCGCACGGGGGCGGGCCGCGGGCAGGGAATCGGGCGCGGGGCAGGTACCGGTGCGGTGCCGGCAATGACGTGGTCGAGGGCAGGGGCGGCGCGGCGACGGCGACGGAGGCAGGGACGGCGCGGCGATGGCGTCGGAGGCAGGGCGGCGAGGATGCCGGCGCGCGGGGGGGTCCGTGGGCGGGGCTCGGGCGCGGGGCAGAGGCGACGACGGCGACGGCGATGGCGATGAGGAGCAGCGCTGGGGCGTCGGGCGGGGAAGATGAACTGAAAGAAATTTTTCACAACTGCTACTTATATACCCAGGGCATTGGTACCGGTTCGTGGCACCAACCGGTACCAATGCCCCCTTTAGTCCCGGTTGATGCCACCAACCGGGACCAAAGGTCTCTTTTCAGCAGCCCAAAGGGCGGGAAGCAGAGGCCTTTAGTCCCGGTTGGTGGCAACAACTGGTACTAAAGGGGTGCATTGGTCCCGGTTGGTACCACCAACCGGTACCAATGCACCCCTTTAGTCCCGATTGTTGCCACCAACCGGGACTAAAGGCCCTGCGCTAGCACGGTGCGGTGGGATGTTTAGTCCCACCTCGCTAGCTGAGAGGGGCGCAGTAGTTTATTAGCCCCACTGTCGCACCCCTCTCGAGCTCCTCTCCATTGCAGGCTTACGGGCCTAATTATGACTGCTATGCCTGATGGGCCTACTAGGCCTTCTACGGGCCTGAATCCTGGCCCATGGATTGGTTTCTAGTCATATTCAGGCCGTGGTGGCCCAGTAGGTGGCAACCTTTTTATTTTTTCCAAGTTTTTTGTTTTCTTTTTTGTTTTATTTATTCTGTTTTGTTTCTACTTACAACAAAATACTTATTTTTTTATATGTTTGTTTCTAATTACTTATTTATTTTATTTTATGATAATTCTTTTTGCTATTAAAGTTTCTAACAAAAAAAGTTCTTTATGAAAATTCTTTTTGCTTTTAATGATTTTGAACAGAAAATCGTTGATGATTTTAGTTGCATCAATTTTATATAATTTTAGTTTCAATAATACTAGAGGTTGCTTATAATGTTCTGAACAGGAAATACTTTGATAATTTTAGTTTCATAAATTTTATTTATGTTGTTAAAGTTTATTTTATTTTATTTCTACTTATATATTTTATTAAAGTTTATATTATTTTGTTTCAAATAACTTATTTATTTTATTTTATGATAATTCATGTACAAAACTTATTTATTTTATGATAACTCGTCTCTTACAAAGGGATTTCATTTTTTTGAACTTGTTTGAACTCCATAGTTTTTCTATGTTCAAAATGCACCATTCAAAGCCACATCATCAATTTTCAACCCTTTCTGACTTCATTTGTTATGTTTCATGCATTTGCTGATTATTTTGAGCTATAAGACCATGAAATAGAAAAGCATTTGAAATGAACTCTGAAAAGGTTCCAAGTTGGCATGGTATCATCATTTCACCCACATATCATGTGGGAGAAAGTAAAGAGGGTTGCGGCAAAAAGTGGATGCACTTCGTGTTCGAAACGGACAATCTCTTTCGAAGTATCAGGGTTTCATATGGAAACTCGTCTGTTACAAAGGGATTTCATTGTTTTGAACTTATTTGAACTCCATAGTTTTTCTTTGTTCAAAAAGCACCATTCAAAGCCATGTCATCAATTTACAACCCTTTTTGACTACATTTGTTATTTTTCATGCATTTACTGATTATTTTGAGCTATAAGACCATGAAATTGAAAAGCATTTGAAATGAACTCTGAAAAGGTTCCAAGTTGGCATGGTATCGTCATTTCACCCACATAGCATGTGCGAGAAAGTATAGAGGGTTATGGCAAAAACTGGATGCACTTTGTGTACAAAACGGATAATCTCTTTCGAAGTATCAGGGTTTCATACGAAAACTCGTCTATTACAAAGGATTTCATTTTTTGAACTTATTTCAACTCCATAGTTATTCTGTGTTCAAAATGCACCTTTCAAAGCCACATCATCAATTTACAAGTCTTTCTGACTACATTTGTTATTTTTCATGCATTTACTGATTATTTTGAGCTATAAGACCATGAAATTGAAAAGCATTTGAAATTAACTCTAAAAAGGTTCCAAGTTGGCATGGTATCATCATTTCACCCACATAGCATGTGCGACAAAGTAGAGACGGTTACGGAAAAAACTGGATGCACTTCGTGTACAAAACGGACAAACTCTTTCGAAGTATCAGGGTTTCATACGAAAACTCGTCTGTTACAAAGGGATTTCATTTTTTGAACTTATTTGAACTCCATAGTTTTTAAGTGTTCAAAATGCACCATTCAAAGCTACATCATCAATTTACAACCCTTTCTGACTACATTTGTTATTTTTCATGCATTTACTGATTATTTTGAGCTATAAGACCATGAAATTGAAAAGCATTTGAAATGAACGCTGAAAAGATTCCAAGTTGGCATGGTATCATCATTTCACCCACATAGCATGTGCCAAAAAGTAGAGAGGGTTACGGCAAAAACTGGATGCACTTCGTGTACAAAACGGAAAATCTCTTTCGAAGTATCAGGGTTTCATACGGAAACTCGTCTGTTACAAAGGGATTTCATTTTTTGAACTTATTTCAACTCCGTAGTTTTTCCGTGCTCAAAATGCACCATTCAAAGCCACATCATCAATTTACAACCCTTTCTGAGTGCATTTGTTATTTTTCATGCATTTACTGATTATTTTGAGCTACACGACCATGAAATTCAAAAGCATTTGAAATGTACTCTGAAAAGGTTCCAAGTTGGCATGGTATCATCATTTCACCCACATAGCATGTGCGAGAAAGTAGAGAGGGTTAAGGCAAAAACTGGATGCACTTCGTGTGCAAAACGAACAATCTCTTTCGAAGTATCATGGTTTCATACGGAAACTCGTCTATTACAAAGGGATTTCATTTTTTTGAACTTATTTGAACTCCATAGTTTTTCTGTCTTGAAAACGCACCATTCAAAGCCACATCATCAATTTACAACCCTTTCTGACTACATTTGTTATTTTTCATGCATTTACTGATTATTTTGAGCTATCAGACCATGAAATTGAAAATCATTTGAAATGAACTCTAAAAAGGTTCCAAGTTGGCATGGTATCATCATTTCACCGACATTGCATGTGCGAGAAAGTCGAGAGGGTTATGGCAAAAACTGGATGCACTTTGTGTACAAAACGGGCAATCTCTTTCGAAGTATCAGGGTTTCATACGGAAACTCGTCTGTTACAAAGGGATTTCATTTTTTTTAACTTATTTGAACTCCATAGTTTTTATGTGTTCAAAATGCACCATTCAAAGCTGCATCATCAATTTACAACCCTTTATGACTACATTTGTTATTTTCCATGCATTTACTGATCATTTTGATCTATAAGACCGTGAAATTGAAAAGCATTTGAAATGAACTCTGAAAAGGTTCCAAGTTGGCATGGTATCATCATTTCATCCACATATCATCATTAATAGAAGTTCATCATCACATTAAAACCAAAGTACATACATAGTTCTCATTGAACAACATATAGCTCTCCAGAGCATCTAATTAAACCATACATTGAAATTATGTAAAACATTTCAATGCAACAACAAATGTGATCATAATCGCAACCAAGGTAACAACTGATCCAGATGCATAATGATACCAAGCCTTGGTATGAATGGCATATTTTCTAATCTTTTAAATCTTCAACCACATTGCATCCATCTTGATCTTGTGATCATCGATGACATCCGCAACATGCAACTCCAATATCATCTTCTCCTCCTCAATTTTTCTTATTTTTTCCTTCAAGTAATTGTTTTCTTCTTCAACTAAATTTAACCTCTCGACAATAGGGTCGGTTGGAATTTCTAGTTCAACAACCTCCCAGATAAATAAAATCTATGTCACGTTGGTCGGCATAATTGTATATACAATAAATGAACCAAATAGTTATGAAAAGATAATATATACCACATCTGAATCATAGACAGGACGAGGGTCGACAGGGGCGGATACCAAAACCATCGCACTATATAATAATAAGGAATAATAAAAGTAAGAAAATTAGACAAGTATGTATCTGAAGGAAGAATTTTTTTCTTTTAGAAAGAAGATAAGAACAAGAGGCTCACCACGGTGTTGCTGGTGACGAGATCGGCGCGGGCGATCGACGGTGGTGAAGACGGGGACGGGACGTGACGGACCGCTAAACCTAGACAAATCTTGGGGAAAATGGATCTTGGAGGTCAAGTTTCGAGAGGAGAAAGATTAACTAGTGTGGCTTGGGCATTTCATCGAACACCTCATGTGCATACGAGGTGAACTAGAGCACCCAAATGCCCTCCCCTCGCCGGCTTGAAAAAACAGAGCACTGTGGAGTGCTCTGCCGCGGTGATGGGTATATATAGGCAAATTATTTGTCCCAGTTCATGACACGAACCGGGACTAAAGCCCCCCCCCCCCTTCTACACCGGTTCAAGGCATGAACCACTACAAATGGTTGTGGGCCAGGAGCGCGGCCCATTGGTCCTGGTTCGTGCCTAAAACCGGGACAAATGGATCCAGACGAACCGGGACCAATGCCCTCGAGGCCCCAGCCGGCCCCCTGGGCTCATTAACCGGGACTAATCCCCCCCATGGGTCCCGGTTCGTGAGGAACTGGGTCTAATGGGCTGGCCAGGCCCGAACGATAGCCCTGTTTTATACTAGTGGAGGAAGATAGTCTCACATCAACTAGGCGATCGACGGGCTATGGAGATGCCCATCAATAGATATCAATGTCAGTGAGTATGGATTTCCATGCAACAGATGCACTAGAGCTATAACTGTATGAAATCTCAAAAAGAAACTAAGTGGGTGTGCATCCAAATCGCTCGCTGACGAAAACCTAAGGAAATTTGAGGAAGCCCGTCGTTGGAATATACAAGCCAAGTTCTATAATGAAAAATACCCACTAGTATATAAAAGTGACAAAACAGGAGACTCTCTATTATGAAGATCATGGTGCTCCTTTGAAGCACAAGTGTGGAAAAAGGATAGTAGCATTGCCCCTTCTCTCTTTTTCTCTCATTTTTTTGGGCCTTCTCCTTTTTTGGCCTCTTTTTTATTTATTTTTCGTCCGAAGTCTCTTCCTGACTTGTGGGGGAATCATTGTATTCATCATTCTTTCCTCACTGGGACAACGCTCTAATAATGATGATCATCACACTTTTATTTACTTACAACTCAACAATTATAAATCGATACTTAGAACAAAAATATGACTCTATGTGAATGCCTCCAGTTGTGTACTGGGATGTGCAATGACTCAAGAGTGACATGTATGAAAGAATTATGAACGGTGGCTTTGCCACAAATACGATGTCAACTACATGATCATTCAAAGCAATATGACAATGATGAAGCGTGTCATAATAAACGGAACGGTGGAAAGTTGCATGGAAATATATCTCGGAATGGCTATGGAGATGACATAATATGTAGGTATGGTGGCTGTTTTTAGGAAGGTATATGGTGGGTGTATGGTACCGGCGAAAGTTGTGTGGCACTAGAGAGGCTAGCAATGCCGGAAGGGTGAGAGTGCGTATAATCCATGGACTCAACATTAGTCATAAAGAAATCACATACTTATTGCAAAAATCTATTGGTCATCAAAACAAAGTACTACATGCATGCTCCCAGGGGTATAGATTGGTAGGAAAAGACCATCGCTCGTCCCCAACCGCCAATCATAAGGAAGACAATCAATAAATACATCATGCGCCGACTTCATCACATAACGGTTCACCATATGTGCATGCTACGGGAATCACAAACTTTATCACAAGTATTTCTAAAATTCACCACTAATCCACTAGCATGACTCTAATATCACCATCTTCACATCTCAAAACAATCATAAAGAATCAAACTTCTCATAGTATTCAATGCACTTCATATGAAAGTTTTTATTATATCCCTCTTGGATGCCCGTCATATTAGGACTAAATTCATAACCAAAGAAATTACCATGCTGTTCTAAAAGACTCTCAAAATAATATAAGTGAAGAATGAGAGTTCATCAGTTTCTTCAAAATAAAACCACCATCGTGCTCTAAAAATATATAAGTAAAGCACTAGAGCAAACGACAAACTACTGCAAAAGATATAAGTGAAGATCAATGAGTACTTGAATAATTATGCAACTATGTGAAGACTATCTAACATTTAAGAATTTCATATCTTAATATTTTATTCAAACAGCAAGAAAAACAAAATAAAAGAAAATGACGCTCCAAGCAAAACACATATCATGTGGTGAATAAAAATATAGATCCAAGTAAAGTTACCGATGAACAAAGACGAAAGAGGTGATGCCATCAGAGGCATCCCCAAGATTATGCTCTTGGTTGTCCTTGAATATTACCTTGGGGTGCCTTGGACATCCTCAATCTTAGGCTCTTACCACTCCTCATTCCATAGTCCGTCGAATCTTTACCCAAAACTTGAAAACTTCACAACACAAAACTCGACGGAAAACTCGTAAGCTTCGTTAGTATAAGAAAATAGAATCACCACTTTTGGTACTGTTGTGAACTCATTATAAATTCATATTGGTGTAATATATATTGCATTCCAACTTATCTATGGTTCATACCCTCCGGTACTACTCATAGATTCATCAAAATAAGCAAACAACACATAGAAAACGGAATCTTTCATAAAGAGAACAGTCTATAGTAATCTATAACTGGCGAATACTTATGTAACTCCAAATATTCTAAAATAAAACTGTGGACGTGAGGAATTTCTCTATTAATCTTCTTCAAAAAGAATCAACTTAAAATCACTCTTCTTTAAAAAATCAGAGCTAATCTCGTGAGCGCAAAGTTTCTGTTTTTTACAGCAAGGTCACATTAACTTTCACCCAAGTCTGCCCAAAGGTTCTACTTGGCACTTTATTGAAACAAAAGCTATAAATCATGATTACTACAGTAGCATAATCATGTGAACACAAAAAAACAGTAAGGGTAAATATTGGGTTGTCTCCCAACAAGCGCTTTTCTTTAATGCCTTTTAGTTAGGTATGATGATGACAATGATGCTCACATAAAAGATAAGAATTGAAACATAATGGGAGCATCTTGAAGCATATGACTAACACATTTAAGCATAACCCACTTACTATGCATAGGGATTTTGGGATCAAACAATTTATGGGAACAAGAATCAACTAGCATAGGAAAGCAAAACAAGCATAACTTCAAGATTTTCAACACATAGAGAGGAAACTTGATATTATTGCAATTCCTACAAGCATATATTCCTCCCTCATAATAAATTTTTTCAGTAGCATCATGAATGAATTCAACAATATAGCTCTCACATAAAGCATTCTTTTCATGATCTAAAAGCATAAAATTTTTATTACTCTCCACATAAGCAAATTTCTTCTCATGAATAGTAGTGGGAGAAAACTCAACAAAATAACTATCATGTGAGGCATAATCCAATTGAAAATTAAAATCATGATGACAAGTTTCATGGTTATCATTATTCTCTATAGAATACATAACATCACAATAATCATCATAGGTAGCAACTTTGTTCTAATAATCAATTGGAACCTCTTCCAAAATAGTGGATTCATCACTAAATAAAGTCATGACCTCTCCAAATCCACTTTCATAATTATCACAATAAGATTCAACACCCTCAAAAATAGTGGGATCAATACTACCTAAAGTTGGCACTCTTCCAAACCCACTTTCATCAATATAATCATCATAAATAGGAGGCATGCTATCATCATAATATATTTTCTCATCAAAACTTGAGGGGCTAAAAATATCATATTCATCAAACATAGCATCCCCAAGCTTGTGGCTTTGCATATCCTTAGCATCACAGATATTCAAAGAATTCATACTAACAACATTGCAATCTTGCTCATTATTCAAAAATTTAGTGCCAAACATTTTAATGCATTCTTCTTCTAACAGTTTGGCACAATTTTCCTTTCCATCATTTTCACGAAAGATATTAAAAAGATGAAGCATATGAGGCAACCTAAATTCCATTTTTTGTAGTTTTCTTTTATAAACTAAACTAGTGATGAAACAAGAAACTAAAAGATTCAATTGTAAGATCTAAAGATATACCTTCAAGCTCTCACCTCCCCGGCAACGGGGCCAGAAAAGAGCTTGATGTCTACTACGCAACCTTCTTCTTGTATACGTTGTTGGGCCTCCAAGTGCAGAGGTTTGTAGGACAGTAGCAAATTTCCCTCAAGTGGATGACCTAAGGTTTATCAATCCAAGAGAGGCGTAGGATAAATATGGTCTCTCTCAAACAACCCTACAATCAAATAACAAAGAGTATCTTGTGTCCCCAACACACCAAATACAATGGTAAATTGTATTGGTGCGCTAGTTTGGCAAAGAGATGGTGATACAAGTGCAATAGGGATGGTAGATAGAGGTTTTTATAATCTGAAATTATAAAAACAGCAAGGTAGCAAGTAACAAAAGTGAGAGAAAACAGTATTGCAATGTTTCGAAACAAGGCCTAGGGTTCATACTTTCACTAGTGCAAGTTCTGTCAACAATGATAACATAATTGGACCATATAACTATATCCCTCAACATGCAACAAAGAGTCACTCCAAAGTCACTAAAAGCGGAGAACAAATGAATAGATTATTGTAGGGTATGAAACCACCTCAAACTTATTATTTCCAACCAATCCATTGGGCTATTCCTATAAGTGTCACAAACAGCCCTAGAGTTTGTAGTAAAATAACACCTTAAGACACACATTACCCAAAACCCTAATTTCACCTACATACTCCAATGTCACCACAAGTATCCGCGGGTATGATTATACGATATGCATCACACAATATCAGATTCATCTATTCAAACCAACACAAAGGAATTCAACGAGTGCCCCAAAGTTTCTACATCAAGTGGATCAATACAAAAATGTGTGCCAACCCCTATGCATAGATTCCCAAGGTCACATAACCCGCAAGTTGATCACCAAAACATACATCAAGTGGATCAATAGAATACCCCATTGTCACCACGAGTATCCCACGCAAGACATGCATCAAGTGTTCTCAAATCCTTAAAGACTCAATCTGATAAGATAACTTCAAAGGGAAAACTCAATCCATTACAGGGTCCCGATTGGTTTTTGGTGGCTACAGAGGCTTGCGGCGGTGGAACTCCCTCTGATGTTTTTAGGGTATAAGAGTATATATAGGCGAAGGAACTAGGTCAGGGGAGCCACGAGGGGCCCACGAGGGTGGGGGCGCGCCCTCCTGCCTCATGGCCGCCTCGTTGCCTCTCTGACTTCATCTCCAAGTCCTCTGGTTTGCTTTCGGTCCAAGAAAGATCATCATGAAGGTTTCATTCCGTTTGGACTCCGTTTGGTATTCTTTTTCTGTAAAATTCTAAAATAGGCAAAAAAATAGAAGCTGGCACTGGGCCCTCGGTTAATAGGTTAGTCCCAAAAATAATATAAAAGAGCATATTAAATCCCATTGAACATCCAAAACAGATAATATAATAGCATGGAACAATCAAAAATTATAGATACGTTGGAGACGTATCACATGGCCCCGATGAGGGGAGGATGATGGAGACTATGATTCCCCCACAAGTCGGGATGAGACTCCGGACGAAAAAAGTGGCAAAAAAATAAAAACAAAAACAAACAGATGAGGGAAAAAGAGAGAAGGGGTAATGCTACTATCCTTTCACCACACTTGTGCTTCAAAGTAGCACCATGTTCTTCATAGAGCGAGTCTCCTATGTTGTCACTTTCATATACTAGTGGGAATTTTTAATTATAGAACTTGGCTTGTATATTGCGATGATGGGCTTCCTCATATGCCCGAGGTCATCATGAGCAAGCAAGTTGGTTGCACACCCATAGTTTTCAGTTTGAGCTTTCATACACTCATAGCTCTAGTGCATCTGTTGCATGGCAATCCCTACTCACTTGCATCGATATCGATTGATGGGCATCTCCATAGCCCATTAATTTGCCTAGTTGATGTGAGACTTTCTCCTTTTTTTGTCCTCTCCTCACAACCTTCACCATATTTTCCACCCATAATGCTATATCCATGGCTCAAGCTCATGTATTGCATGAAATTGAAAGGGCTTGAGAACATAAAAAGTATGAAACAATTGCTTGGCTTGTCATCGAGGTTGTGCATGATTTAAATACTTTGTGTGGTGAAGATGGACCATAGCCAGACTATATGATTTAGTAGGGACAACTTTGTTTGGCCATGTTATTTTGAGAAGACATGATTGATTTATTAGTATGCTTGAAGTATTATTATCTTCATGTCAAATGATAGACTATTGCTTTGAATCACTCGTTTCTTAATATTCATGCCACGATTAGATTATATGATCAAGATTATGCTAGGTAGCATTCCACATCAAAAATTATCTTTTTTATCATTTACCTACTCGAGGATGAGCAAGAATTAATCTTGGGGATGTTGATACGTCTCCGTCATATCTATAATTTTTGATTGTTTCATGCTAATATTCTACAACTTTCATATACTTTTGGCAACTTTTTATACTATTTTTGGGACTAATATATTGATCCAGTGCCCAGTGTCAGTCCCTGTTTGTTGCATGTTTTTTTCGCAGAAAATCCATATCAAACTGAGTCCAAACGCAATAAAAACTTCCGGAGATTTTTTTGGAATATACGTGATTTTTGGGAAAAAGAATCAATGCGATACGATGCCCGAGGGGGGCACAAGGCAGAGGGTGCGCCCCAGAGGGTAGGGCGCTCCCTGGGCCCTTGTGGTCACCCCGTGTTGCTTCCCTTCTTGCACCGCAAGAAAACTAATATCCGGATAAAATGTTGTTAAAATTCCAGCCCGATCGGAGCTATGGATCTCCGTGAATTTAAGAAAGGGTGAAAGGCCAGAATCTGGGAACGCACAAACAAAAGGAAACAGAGAGAGGGATCCAATATCGGATGGGCTCTCACCCCTCTGCCACCATGGAGGCCATGGACCAGAGGGAAAACCCTTCTCCCAACTAGGGGGAAGGTCAAGTAAGAAGAAGAAGGAGGGCAGCTCTCTCCGCCTCTTTCCCGATGGCACCGGAAAGCCATTGGGGCCATCATCATAACGATGATCTACACCAACAACTTCGCCGCCGTCATCACCAACTCTCTCCCCCTCCATGCAGCGGTGTAACACCTCTTATCCCAGCTGTGATCTCTACCTAAACATGGTGCTCAACGTATATATTATTTCCCAATAATGTATGGCTATCCTATGATGTTTGAGTAGATCTTTTTCGTAATATGGGTTTATTAATGATCAAGATTGGTTTGAGTTGCATGTTTTATTATTGGTGTTGTCTTATGATGATCTCTTTGTTGCGCAAGCATGATGGATCCCCGCTGTAGGTTTTCAATATGTTCATGGTTTGCTTATTGTCTGTGTTGCTTGAGTGATAGAAACACAAACACGGATAAGTGGGTTATGGCGTATGGGAATAAAGAGGACTTGATACCTTATAATGCTATGGTTGGGTTTTACCTTAATGGTCTTTAGTCATTGCAAATGATTGCTACAGTTCTAATCAGAAGTGCATATGATCCAAGAGGATAAAATAAGTTAGCTTATGCTTCTCCGTCATATAAAATTGTAATAGTGATTACCAGTCTAGTTATCGATTGCCTAGGGACAAATAACTTTCTCTTGACAAAGATTTCTCTACTAAAACTAACTTAGTTATTTCTTTATCTAAACAGCCCCTATGTTTTATGTACGTGCTCTTTATTATCTTGCAAACCTATCCAACAACACCTACAAAGTACTTCTAGTTTC
Organism: Triticum aestivum; assembly: GCF_018294505.1. Lineage (NCBI taxonomy): Eukaryota > Viridiplantae > Streptophyta > Magnoliopsida > Poales > Poaceae > Triticum > Triticum aestivum. The sequence continues at coordinate 520,265,909 of NC_057807.1, forward strand.
ATACTTGTTCTAGGTAAAGCGAACGCTAAGTGCGTGTAGAGTTGTATTGGTGGTCGATTGAACCTGAAGGGAATACAAATCCTACCTTTAGCTCCTTGTTGGGTTCGACACTCTTATTTATCAAGAAAGGCTACAACTAATCCCCTATACTTGTGGGTTATCAGCAGTTCTTGGGTTGGATTAGTAGGGTCACCAGTTTCTTGCTCGATGGCTTGGGTGATGGTCTTAGCCATTAAAGGTTCCACTTAGGTTCCCCATTCAACTTCAATGAACAATGCATGCCGGTGAAGTTTTTCTTCTCCAAATTCTTGTACACCAAACAAGCACAAGAATGGTAGAAAGTGAAACATTATCAACAATACATATCTGATAGTGACAAACAAAACTATGCATATTCGGCTAGCGGGCAACAAAACTATGCATATACGGATATTGAGCAAAAAACTATGCATATACGGGTAGTGAGCAACAAAACTAAGCATATCCAGCTAGTGATCAACTTACTTACTTAGTGATTTATGCGTCGCTAGTCCACCATGCGATAAGATGCTTCAAGTGCCCGCAATACTTGGACATGACCTCTTCTATGGTGTGCCATCGATGGTTGAGGGACTTCGATTAATGGTTGAGGATGACCATGCCGGAGTTGGTGGAGAAACGCTTGTGTTCGTGGAACCAAATGTGAATGTTAATGTAAAATCTTGTGCTCTTTTGCTCCGTGCCATGGACGGATTAATGCTAGTAGACAACCATGCATCGCACAACCGCTTGTCATCACGCATGTTGAAGCTTTCTCCTCTACCCTTGTTCTTCGGATCGCCGGCTGTATCATTTGGATCATCGTTCTTGCCGTCCTCTCCCTCCTGCGGTTGTTGTCCGGTGGCCCAGTGCTACTATTCCTGCGTGCCCTTGCCGGTCAGGGTGTAAGACTGTTGCGTGCACATCAGGGTGTACGACTACTGCTGCTGGTAGTTGCCGGATTAGGTGGGATTCGGGTCTTCTACCTGCCAGTCCTCATTCGCCTACGATCTGGATGATGTTGAACATCTCCCTGTTTGGGTTGTCATATGCCAGCTCCCGTGCTCCAGGCATTGTATCTACTTTCCTAAACTCTTTTGCCCTTGTTTTGGACTCTAATTTGCATGATTTGAATGGAACTAGCCCGGACTGATGTTGTTTTTAGCAGAATTGCCTTGGTCTTATTTTTGTGCAGTAACAAAAGTTCTTGGATTGACCTGAAAATTACAGAGAATATTTTTGGAATTAATAAAAATATTGGCGAAAGAACCAACCAGAGGGGACCCACCAGGAGAGCACAAGGGTGGGGGCGCCCTACCCCCCTAGGCGCGCCCCCTGGCTTGTGGATCCCCTGGAAACCCCTCGACCTCAACTATAACTCCATATAACCCTATTCAGAAAGAAAAAAAATCAGAGAGAAGGATTCATCGCGTTTTATGATATGGAGCCACCGCCGCCTCCTGTTCTTCCTCGGGAGGGCTGATTTGGAGTCTGTTTTGGGCTGTGGAGAGGAGGATTCATCGCCATCATCATCACCAACCTTCCTCCATCACCAATTTCATGATGCTCATCGCTGTGCGTGAGTAATTCCATCGTAGGCTTGTTGGGCGGCGATGGGTTGGATGAGATTTATCATGTAATTGAGTTAGTTTTATTACGGTTTGATCCCTAGTATCCACTATGTTTTGAGATTAATGTTGCTATCACTCTGGTATGCTTAATGCTTGTCACTAGGGCCCGAGTGCCATGAATTCAGATCTGAACCCTTTATGTTTTCATCAATATATGTGTGTTTGTGATTCAATCTTTCAAGTTGTACACCTATTATGATCTATGATCTTCATACCCCAAGGTGACAATAGTTGGGATTCTTAACGGTGATTACCGTAGTTTGAGGAGTTCATGTATTCACTAAGTGCTAATGCTTTGTTCTATATTAAAAGGAGGCCTTAATATCCCTTAGTTTCCATTAGGACCCCGCTGCCATGGGAGGGTAGGACAAAAGATGTCATGCAAGATCTGTTCCATAAGCACATATGACTATATACGGAATACATGCCTACATTATATCGATGAATTGGAGTTAGTTCTATGTCACCCTAGGTTATAACTATTGCATGATGAATGCCATCCTACATAACTATCGATCACTGATCCACTGCCTACGAGCTTTTCACAAATTGATCTTTTCTCAGTTACTTTGTTGTTGCCACTGTTGAAATTGCTACTGTTACTTTTGCCACTGTTACCATTACTTCCATACTACTTTTCTACTAAATATTTTGATGTGGATACTAAGTCTTTCATGTGTTGTTGAATTGACAACTTAGCTACTAATACTTGAGAATATTCTTTGGCTCCCCTTGTGTCGAATCAATAAATTTGGGTTGAATACTCTACCCTCGGAAACAATTGCGATCCCCTATACAAGTGGGTTATCAAGACCTTTTTTGGCGCCGTTGCCGGGGAGCATCGTTTTATTCTCTGAGTCACTTGGGATTTATATCTGTTGATCACTATGAAGAATTTGAAAGATAACAACACCAAGATCTATCTCTCTACTACGAGGGGAGGTAAGGAACTGCCATCTAGCTCTGCACTTGATTCACCTTCTGTTATGAGTAAATTTTTGACATCAACAACTGCTATGGGTTCTGATATGTCGCAAGTAATTGATGATGCCACTTCTTCTATGCATGATTCTTATGATGATACTACTACTTTGCTTGATAATATTGTGCCACTAGGTGAATTTCTTAATGAACAACTTGCTAGGGTTAGAGAGAATGAGATTACTGAAACTGATGATATTATTGAAACTAAAGATATGATTCTCCCCCTAGATATGAATTGCCTAAGGTACCTGAGGGTTATATTATGGATGAAGAAATTGCAAGAGACTTTTTTGCTTGCAATGATAGAGATGATCTTGAGAATTTACTAGCCAAGCTGAAAGAAATTTTTTGAATGCTAGAATGCAATATGATCCTAAGTTTGCTACTTCACCTATTTTTGTTACTAATAAGGATTATGAATTCTCTGTCGATCCTGAGTTAATTACTTTGGTTGAATCTGATCCTTTCCACGGTTATGAATCTAAAACTGTTGTGGCACATCTTACTAAATTGAATGATATCGCCACCCTATTTGCTCATGAGGAAAAAATAGCTATTATTATATTCTTAAGTTGTTTCTTTTCTCGTTAAAGGGTTATGCTAAGATATGGTTTAATTCTCTTGCTCCTGGTTGTGTGCGTAGTCCCCAGGATATGATTTATTACTTCTCTAAAAAATATTTTCTTGCTCATCAAAACAAGCTGCTTTATAGGAAATATTTAACTTTGTGCAAATTGAAGAAGAGAGTCTCCCATAAGCTTGGGGGAGGCTTCTCCAATTGCTTAATGCTTTGCATGATCATCCTCTCAAGAAAAATGAAATACTTGATTTGTTTTATAATGGACTAATCGATGCTTCTAGGGACCACCTAAATAGTTGTGTTGGTTGTGTTTTCAGGGAACGAACTGTTGAGCAAGCTGAAGTGTTATTGAATAATATATTGAGAAATGATAATTATTGGACTCTTCATGAACAACCTCCTAAGCCAACTCCGAGAAAGAGAGGTATTCTATTTCTCAGTCCTGAAGATATGCAAGAGGCAAGGAAATCTATGAAAGAAAAAGGTATTAAAGCTGAAGATGTTAAGAATTTACCATCTATTGAAGAAATACATGGTCTTGATAACCCGACATAGGTTGTAAAGGTAAATTCTCTCTATATGTTTGATGAGGGTGATATTCCTTATAATAAGTTTGCTAGTCAATGCTTGGATGAAGTTGATAACTTTATTGTGAAACAAGAAAACTTCCATGCATATGTTAGTAGACAATTGAAACATAATGCTTATATGCTTGAGCGCTTGGGTGATTATACGGGTAGAATTGTTAATGATCTTAAGCCTATTAGAAAACATGCTTCTATGGTAACAACTCAAGTAGAACAAGTACTCAAAGCATAAAATGATTTGTTGAATGAAATGAATAGCAAGAACAAGGATAATGTTGTTAGAGTTATGACTAGAGGTGGTAGAATGACCCAGGAACCTTCGTATCCTGAAGGCCACCCTTAGAGAATTGAGCAAGATTCTCAAAGAATTAATACTGATGCACCTAGTTCATCTAAGAAGAAAAAGAAAACTGGTAGGACTTTGCCTGATTCTAGTGAACCTATTATAGAAACACCTGAGAATCCAAATGATACTTATATTTTTGATGTTCAGACACAATCTGATGATGAACATGGACCTAGTGATAATGTTAATGATGATGTTTATGTTGATGCTCAACCTAGTAATGATAATTATGTGGAGATAGAACCTGCTGTGGATCCTTATAACCCACAACTTAAGAATAAATGTTATGATAAGAGTGACTTTATTGCTAGGAAGCATGGTAAAGAAAGAGAACCATGGGTTCAGAAACCCATGCCCTTTCCTCCTAAACCATCCAAGAAAATGGATGATGAGGATTTTGAGATCTTTGTTGAAATGCTTAGACCTGTCTTTTTACGTATGCGTTTGACTGATATTTTGAAAATTTCTCGTTTTGCTAAGTATATGAAAGATATTGTTACAAATAAAAGAAAAATACCGGAAGCTAAAATTTCCACCATGCTTGCTAATTACAATTTTAAGGGTGGAATACCAAAGAAATTAGGTGATCCAGGAATACCAACTATACCACTACTAGGTAAAGGGCTATAGATGAAATGGACACTGATGGCGCACCAGACATGTGGTGCGCCACTACTATATACTAATGGTGCACCAAATACTAATGGCGCACCACATCCACGGTGCGCCATTGGTAACAATATTTTTTTTATTTTCTTTTCAAAACTAGTAATGGCGCACCAGGGGATAGTGCGCCATTACTAGTTAAACTAGTAATGGCGCACCACATCCATGGTGCGCCATTAGTAAAAAAAAATCAATTTTTTTTCAATTTTTTTTTCAAAACTAGTAATGGCGCACCAGGGTATAGTGCGCCATTACTAGTTAAACTAGTAATGGCGCACCACATCCACGGTGCGCCACTAGTAATTTTTTTCAAATTTTTTTTTCAAAACTAGTAATGGCGCACCACATCCACGGTGCGCCATTACTAACATGGCCCAAAAAATGCCCCCTCAGTTTAAGAAAATTAAAGAAAATGATGGAAATGTCAAAAAAAATAAAACACAAATAACTTTCCCATGTGATATGTGGTCGAGTTGTTGGGAAAATTTAAAAATATGAATTTTGACTTTATTTGCAAGATCTCTCAGGAATTTGTAAAATGGGCATAACTTTTGCATACGAACTCGGATTAAAAAGTTTTTTATATGAAAAATCATCACTCGAAAAGTTACATCCAAATTTAATCGGGGGAACCCCATTAAACATTTTCAAAATCCTCAAAAACCTAACAGAAAAAAGTTACGGGCTTTTAAGATCTAGAGGCAAAAAATTTCAAAAAAATTTAAACTTACTAGTGGCGCACCGTTTGCTAGGTGCGCCACTAGTAACAGAAAAAAAATAGTTTCGAATTTTTTTCGGGATTTTTTTTTTCAAAATATGATACGTAATGTGAACGGAAGTTTGAAATAATTCTTCAAAATATCATCACACTCGTGAACATGACCAAAGTCCTAAACATCAACAAGGTTTAATAGGATTGATATGCTAGATATATCAACAAGTGCCTGTGAAGTGAGCTGGTGCTAGGGTTGGATAGAACTATGAAGTTAAGCGTGCTTGGGCTAGAATAGTGTGAGGATGGGTGACCTTTTGGGAAGTTTGACAATGGAGTGTGATTTGACCTGAGATTAAAAAATTGAAAAAAAAATTGTTACTAATGGCGCACTCCTATGTGGTGTGCCATTACTAAGTGAGATAGTAATGGCGCACCTCTAGGCATACTAATGGCACACTACAGGTGCGCCATTAGTATTTGGTATACTAATGGCGCACCAGTGGTGCGCCATTAGTAAAAAATACTAGTGGCGTGGTACTAATGGTGCACCAGTAGTGCGCCATTAGTAGGCAAAACTGGTGCGCCATTAGTAGGCCTTTTCCTAGTAGTGTACCATGCTCCATTAAAAGGAATTATGTTAAAACTGCTTTATGTGATCTTGGAGCCGGTGTTAGTGTTATGCCTTTCTCTTGATATCATAGACTTGATTTGAATAAGTACACACTGATAACCGACAAATATAGGGAATCGTTTGTAGCCTTCTTCGATAAATGAGAGTGTCGAACCCAACACAGAGCTAAAGGCAGAACAAATATTCCTTCAAGTTCTAACGACCAGAGCTAAAGGCAGAACAAATATTCCTTCAAGTTCTAACGACCACCGATACAACTCTACGCACACTTAACGTTTGCTTTACATAGAACAAGTATGAAACTATTTTGCGAGAATAAAACTATGAGTACTTTTCCAGAATAAAACTATCAATAAAATGAAAGGTAGTAAAGGTAGATAGCTTTTGTTAACAAGAAAGTCATTTTCCCCTAGGCAATCATAACAAGTACCAGTAATCATTATTGCAATTTTATATGAGGGATAGGCATCAGCTAACATACTTTCTCTACTTGCATCATATGCACTTATGATTGGAACTCTAGCAAGCATTTGGAACTACTATAGATCATTAAGGTCGTGAATCCCAGCCATAGCATTAAGTATCAAGTTCTCTTTATCCCATACACAACAATCCACCTACTCGGGTTTAAGCTTTTGTTACTCTCGCAACCCACCATAAGAAAATCATGAATGTATTGCAACACCCTACAGCGAGGATCCCTCATATTTGCGCGAGACGGAGGGCACCGTAGGACAGCACCATAAATAAAATATACAATCATACCAACCAAGATCATGATTAACCCATAGGACAAAACGGATCTACAAACATCATAGGATAGCCAAATATCATTGGGGAATAATATATGGAGTTGAGCACCATGTTTAAGTAGATACTACAACTGTTACACCACTGCATAGAGGGGAGAGAGTTGGTGTTGACAGTAGCAAGATTGTTGGTGTAGATCGCTATCACGATCCTAGCCCTGGTGGCACTCTGGCGCCACCCGGAGAGAGGGGAGAGAGTCCCCCTCCTTCTTCTTCTTCCTTGGTCTCCCCCCTAGATGGGAGCAGAGTCCCCCCTCTGGTCCATGGCCTCCATGGTGGCGGAGGGGCGGGAGCCCCTCCGAGATTGGATCTCCCTCTCTGTTCTCTTCTGTTTGCGCTTCCTAGATCTGGCCCTTCGCGGTTTCTTAAATTCCTGGAGATTCGTAACTCCAATTGCACTGAAATTTTTACACGATTTTTTTCATAAATTATCTTTCTTGCGCCAGAAGAAGGGCTCCAACCGACGATTGAGGACGACATAAGACACCAGGACGCGTCTAGGGCCTAGGGGACACCCTGGTGGGTTGTGGGCTCTGTGGGCCCCTGTTTGCATTGATTCCACCTCCCAAAAATGACATATATTCCAAAATAATTCTCCGCAAATTTTTATCACGTTTGGACTTTGTTTGATATGGATTTTCTATGATACAAAAAACATGCAAAAAACAGGAACTAGCACTGGGCACTGATCAATAGGTTAGTCCAATAAATCATATAAAAAGTTGCCAAAAGTATGTGAGTGTTGTATAATATTGGCATGAAACAATGAAAAATTATAGATACGGCGGAGACGTATCAGCATTCCGAAGCGTAATTCCTGCTCGTCCTCGAGGAGGTAAATGATAAAAAAAGATAATTTTTGATGTGGAATGCTACCTAGCATAAACTTGATCATATATCTAATCATGGCAGGAGTATTAAGATATAAATGATTCAAAGCAATAGTCTATAATTTGACATAAAGACATCAATACTCAGGCATCCGAATAAACAATCATGTTTTTCAAAATATCAACACTAAAGAAAGCTATCCCTACAAAATCATATAGTCTTGTCATGCTCTGTTTTCTTAACACAACGTATACATCATGTACTACCCCGGTGTCAGCCAAGCAATTGGCTCATACTTTGTGCTTCACCTTTTTCAACCCTCTTGCAATACGTGAGTTCAAACCATGGATATAACACTACGGGTGGAATAGAGTACGATGATAGGGGTAAATATAGAGAAGAAAAAAAAGTAAGAAAGTCTCACATCGACGTGGCTAACCAACGGGCTATGGAGATGCCCATGATACGTCCATTTTGCATCATGCTTTTATATCGATATTTATTGCATTATCGGATGTTATTTCATGTTATGTCACAATACTTATGGCTATTCTCTCTTATTTTACAAGGTTTACATAAAGAGGAAGAATGCCGGCAACTGGGATTCTGGGCTGGAAAAGGAGCAAATATTGGAGACCTATTCTGCACAGCTCCAAAAGTCCTAAAACTCCACGAAAGTCATTTTTGGAATTAATAATTATTATTGACCAGAAGTGTTGGAAATATGCCCTAGAGGCAATAATAAATTAGTTATTATTATATTTCCTTGTTCATGATAATTGTTTATTATCCATGCTATAATTGTATTGATAGGAAACTCAGATACATGTGTGGGTACATAGACAACACCATGTCCCTAGTAAGCCTCTAGTTGACTAGCTCGTTGATCAACAGATGGTTACGGTTTCCTGACCATGGACATTGGATGTCGTTGATAACGGGATCACATCATTAGAAGAATGGTGTGATGGACAAGACCCAATCCTAAGCCTAGCACAAAGATCGTGTAGTTCGTATGCTAAAGCTTTTCTAATGTCAAGTATCTTTTCCTTAGACCATGAGATTGTACAACTCCCGGATACCGTAGGAATGCTTTGGGTGTACCAAATGTCACAACGTAACTGGGTGGCTATAAAGGTGCACTAGAGGTATCTCCGAAAGTGTCTGTTGGGTTGGCACGAATCGAGACTGGGATTTGTCACTCCTTGTGACGAAGAGGTATCTCGGGGCCCACTCGGTAGGACATCATCATAATGTGCACAATTTGATCAAAGAGTTGATCGCAGGATGATGTGTTACGGAACGAGTAAAGAGACTTGCGGGTAATGAGATTGAACAAGGAATCGGGATACCGACGATCGAATCTCGGGCAAGTACTATACCGCTAGACAAAGGGAATTGTATACGGGATCGATTGAGTCCTTGACATCATGGTTCATCTGATGAGATCATTGTGGAACATGTGGGAGCCAACATGGGTATCCAGATCCTGCTGTTGGTTATTGACCGGAGAACGTCTCGGTCGTGTCTACATGGTTCCCGAACCCGTAGGGTCTACACACTTAAGGTTCGATGATGCTAGGGTTATAAAGGAAGTTTGTATGTGGTTAACCAATGATGTTCGGAGTCCCGGATGAGATCTTGGACGTCACGAGGAGTTCCGAAATGGTCCGGAGGTAAAGATTTATATATGGGAAGTCCTGTTTTGATCACCGGAAAAGTTTCGGGTGATATCGGTAATGTACCGGGACCACCGGGAGGGTCCCGGGGGTCCACCAGGTGGGGAAACCAGCCCAAGAAGGCTGCATGGGCCAAGTGTGGGAGGGGACCAGCTCTAGGTGGGCTGGTGCTCCCCCCCACCAAGGCCCAAGGCGCAGGGAAGAGTGGGAGGGGGTAAACCCTAGGGCAGATGGGCCCTAAGGCCCACCCCAGGTGCGCCTCCCCTATCTCCCCCTATGGCCGCCGCCCAGATGGGATCTGGGGGCTGCCGCCACCCCTGGGGAGGGAACCCTAGAGGGGGCGCAGCCCCCTCCCCTTCCCCTATATATAGTTGAGGTCTAGGGGCTGCCCAACAGATGAGTTTCTCTCCCTCTTGGCGCAGCCCTTCCTCTCTCCCTCCTTGTCTCTCGCAGTGCTTGGCGAAGCCCTGCTGGATTACCACGCTCCTCCATCACCACCACGCTGTTGTGCTGCTGCTGGATGGAGTATTCCTCAACCTATCCCTCTCTCCTTGCTGGATCAAGTCATAGGAGACGTCACCGGGCTGCACGTGTGTTGAACGCGGAGGTGCCGTCCGTTCGGCACTAGGATCTCCGGTGATTTGGATCACGACGAGTATGACTCCTTCAACCCCGTTCTCTTGAACGCTTCCGCTTAGCGATCTACAAGGGTATGTAGATGCACTCCCCTCTCTCTCGTTGCTAGTTTCTCCATAGATAGATCTTGGTGACTCATAGGAAAATTTTGAATTTCGGCTACGTTCCCCAACAGTGGCATCATGATCTAGGTCTATGCGTAGATTCTTTGCACGAGTAGAACACAAAGTAGTTGTGGGCGTTGATTTTGTTCAATATTCTTACCGTTACTAGTCCAATCTTGATTCCGCAGCATTGTGGGATGAAGCGGCCCGGACCGACCTTACACGTACACTTACGTGAGACAGGTTCCACCGACTGACATGCACTTGTTGCATAAGGTGGCTAGCGGGTGCCAGTCTCTCCCACTTTAGTCGGATCGGATTCGATGAAAAGGGTCCTTATGAAGGGTAAATAGCAATTGACATATCACGTTGTCGTTTTTGCATAGGTAAGAAACGTTCTTGCTAGAAACCCATAGCAGCCACGTAAAACATGCAAACAACAATTAGAGGATGTCTAACTTGTTTTTGCAGGGTATGCTATGTGATGTGATATGGCCAAAGATAATGTGATGAATGATATGTGATGTATGAGATTGATCATGTTCTTGTAACAGGAATCACGACTTGCTCTCGATGAGTATGACAACCGGCAGGAGCCATAGGAGTTGTCTTTATTTATTGTATGACCTGCATGTCATTGAACAACGCCATGTAATTACTTTACTTTATTGCTAACCGGTAGCCATAGTAGTAGAAGTAATAAGTTGGCGAGACAACTTCATGGAGACACGATGACGAAGATCATGATGATGGAGATCATGGTGTCATGTCGGTGACGATGATGATCGTGGAGCCCCGAAGATGGAGATCAAAAGGAGCAATATGATATTGGCCATATCATGTCACTATTTGATTGCATGTGATGTTTATCATGTTTATACATCTTATTTGCTTAGAACAACGATAGTAAATAAGATGATCCCTCATTAAAATTTCAAGAAAGTGTTCCCCCTAACTGTGCACCGTTGTGAAAGTTCGTCGTTTCGAAGCACCACGTGATGATCAGGTGTGATAGATTCTTATGTTCACATACAACGGGTGTAAGCCAGATTTACACACGTGAAACACTTAGGTTGACTTGACGAGCCTAGCATGTACAGACATGGCCTCGGAACACAAGAGACCGAAAGGTCGAGCATGAGTCGTATAGTAGATACGATCAACATGAAGATGTTCACCGATGATGACTAGTTCGTCTTACGTGATGATCGGACACGGCCTAGTTGACTCGGATCATGTAATCACTTAGATGACTAGAGGGATGTCTATCTGAGTGGGAGTTCATAAGATGAACTTAATTATCCTGAACATAGTCAAAAGACCCTCTGCAAATTATGTCATAGCTCGCGCTTTAGTTCTACTGTTTTAGATATGTTCCTAGAGAAAATATAGTTGAAAGTTGACAGTAGCGATTATGCAATCAGTAGAAAGCTTATGTCCTTAATGCACCGCTCAGTGTGAAGACCCCAAACGTCGTCTGTGGATGTTGCGAACATCGGACATACACGTTTTGATAACTACGTGATAGTTCAGTTAAACGGTTTAGAGTTGAGGCACCAAAGACATTTTCGAAACATCGTGGAACATATGAGATGTTTCGAGGGCTGAAATTGGGATTTCAGGCTCGTGCCCATGTCAAGAGGTATGAGACCTCCGACGATTTTCTTAGCCTGCAAACTAAGGGAGAAAAGCTCAATCGTTGAGCTTGTGCTTAGATTGTCTGAGTGCAACAATCACTTGAATCAAGTGGGAGTTGATCTTCCAGATGAGATAGTGATGTTTCTCCAAAGTCATTGCCACCGAGCTGCTAGAGCTTCATGATGAACTATAACATATCAGGGATAGATATGATGATCCTTGAGGTATTCACGATGTTTGACACCACGGAAGTAGAAATCAAGAAGGAGCATCAATTGTTGATGGTTGGTGAAACCACTAGTTTCAAGAAGGGCAAGGGCAAGAAGGGATACTTCATGAAACGGCAAATCAGCTGCTGCTCCAGTGAAGAAACCCAAGGTTGAACCTAAACCCGAGACTAAGTGCTTCTGTAATAAGCGGAACAGCCACTGGAGCAGGATTACCCTAGATACTTGGTAGATAAGAAGGCTGGCAAGGTCGATAGAAGTATATTGGATATACATTATGTTGATGTGTACTTTACTAGTACTCCTAGTAGCACCAGGCTATTAGATACCGGTTCGGTTGCTAAGTATTAGTAACTCGAAATAAAATCTACGGAATAAACAGAGACTAGCTAAAGGTGAGTTGACGAGATGTGTTGGAAGTGTTTCCAAGTTTGATGTGATCAAACATCGCACGCTCCCTCTACCATCAAGATTAGTATGAAACCTAAATAATTGTCATTTGGTGTTTGCGTTGAGCATAGACATGATTGGATTATGTATCGCAATACGGTTATTCATTTAAGGAGAATAATGGTTACTCTGTTTATTTGAATAATACATTCAATGGTATTGCACCTAAAAGGAATGGTTTATTTAATCTCAATCGTAGTGATACACATTTTCATGCCAAAAGATATAAGATAGTAATGATGGTACCACTTACTTGTGGCACTGCCATGTAAGTCATATTGGTATAAAACGCATGAAGAAGCTCCATGTTGATGGATCTTTGGACTCACTCGTTTTTGAAAAGTTTGAGACATGCGAACCATGTCTATTGGTGTATGCGCATGAAGAAACTCCATGTAGATGGATCATTTGGACTCACTTGATTTTGAATCACTTGAGATATGCAAATCATACCACATGGGCAAGATGACTGAAAAGCCTCATTTTTCAGTAAGATGGAACAAGATAGCAACTTGTTGGAAGTAACACATTTTGATGTGTGCAGTCCAATGAGTGCTGAGGCACGCAGTGGATATCGTTATGTTCTTACTTCACAGATGATTTGAGTAGATGCTAAGTGTATTTACTTGATGAAACACAAGTCTAAATCATAGAAAGGTTCAAGTAATTTCAGAGTGAAGTTGAAGATCATCGTGACAAGAGGATAAAATGTCTATGATATGATCATAGAGATGAGTATCTGAGTTACGAGCTTTGGCACACAACTAAGACATTGTGGAAATTGTTTCACAATTAATACCGCCTGGAACACCATAGTGTGATGGTGTGTCCGAACATCATAGTTGCACCCTATTGGATATGGTGCGTGCCATGGTGTCTCTTATCGAATTACCAATATCGTTCATGGGTTAGGCATTAGAGACAACCACACTCACTTTAATAGGGTACCACGTAATTCCGTTGAGACGACACCGTTTGGAGAAACCTAAGTTGTCGTTTCTTAAAAGTTTCGGGCTGCGACGCTTATGTGAAAAAGTTTCAGGTTGATAAGCTCGAACCGAAAGCGGATAAAATGCATCTTCATAGGACACCCAAAACAGTTGGGTATACCTCCTAATTCAGATCCGAAAGCAATAGGGATTGTTTCTTGAATCGGGTCCTTTCTCGAGGAAAAGTTTGTCTCGAGAATTGAGTGGGAGGATGGTGGAGACTTGATATGGTTATTGAACCGTCACTACAACTAGTGTGTAGCAGGGCACAGGAAGTTGTTCCTGTGGCACCTACACCAATTGAATTAGAAGCTTATGATGGTGATCATGAAACTTCGGATCAAGTCACTATCGTACCTCGTAGGGTAACAAGGATACGTACTACTTCAGAGTGGTACAGTAATCCTGTCTTGAAGGTCATGTTGTTAGACAACAATGAACCTACGAGCTATGGAGAAGCGATGGTGGGCCCATATTCCGACAAATGGTTAGAAGCCATGAAATCCGAGATAGGATCCACGTATCAAAACACAGCACGGACTTTGGTGGACTTGCCCGATGATCGGCAAGCCATTAAGATAAATGGATCTTTAAGAAGAAGACGGACGTAGACGGTAATGTCACCGTCTGTGAAGCTCGACTTGTGGCGAAGATTTTTTCACAAGTTCAAGGAAGTTGACTATGATGAGATTTTCTCATCCGTAGTGATGCTTAAGTCCGTCGGAATCATGTTAGCATTAGCTGCATTTATGAAATCTGGCGGATGGATGTCAAAACGAGTTTCCTTACCAGTTTTCATAAGGAAAGGTTGTATGTGATACAATCAGAAAGGTTTTGTCGATCCTAAGGATGCTAAAAGGTATGCTAGATCCAGCGATCCTTCCATGGACTGGAGTAAGCATCTCGGAGTTGGAATATGCACTTTGATAAGATGATCAAAGATTTAGGGTTTATACAAAGTTTATGAGAAACTTGTATTTCCATAGAAGTGAGTGGGAGCACTATAGAATTTCTGATGAGTATATGTTGTTGACATATTGTTGATCAGAAATGATGTAGAGTTTCTGGAAAGCATATAGGGTTATTTGAAAAGTTTTTTTCAAGGGAAAACCTGGATTAAGCTACTTGAACATTGAGCATCAAGTTCTATAAGGATAGATCAAAATACGCTTAATGGTACTTTCAAATGAGCACATACCTTGACACGATCTTGAAGGTGTTAAAGATGGATCAGTCAAAGAAGGAGTTCTTGGCTGAGTTGTAAGGTATGAAGTTAAGACTTAAAGCTCGACCACGGCAGAAGAGAGAGAAAGGACGAAGGTCATCCCCTATGCTTTAGACGTAGGCTCTACATTATGCTATGCTGAGTACCGCACCTGATGTGTGCCTTGCCACATGTCTGGCAAGAGGGTACAAAGGTGATCAAGTAGTGGATCACTAGATAGCGGTCAAAATTATCCTTAGAGGAATAAGGATATGTTTCTCGGTTATGGAGGTGATAAAGAGTTCGACGTAAAGAGTTGCTTCGATGCAAGCTTTAACACCTATCCGAATGACTCTGAGTAGCAAAACGGATACGTATAGTGGAGCAACCATTTGGAATAGCTCCAAGTGGAGTGTGGAAGCAGCATTAACAATATGACCTAGAGATTTGCGAAGTACATACGGATCTGAATGTTGCAGACCCGTTGACTAAAACCTCTCTTACAAGCAAAACATGATCAAATCCCAGAACTCATTGAGTCTTAATCACATGATGATGTGAACTAGTTTAGTGACACTAGTAAAACTCTTTGGATGTTGGTCACATGACGATGTGACCTGTGAGTGTTAATCACATGGCGATGTGAACTAGATTATCGACTCTAGTGCAAGTAGGAGACTGTTGGAAATATGCCCTAGAGGCAATAATAAATTAGTTATTATTATATTTCCTTGTTCATGATAATCGTTTATTAACCATGCTATAATTGTATTGATAGGAAACTCAGATACATGTGTGGGTACATAGACAACACCATGTCCCTAGTAAGCCTCTAGTTGACTAGCTCGTTGATCAACAGATGGTTACGGTTTCCTGACCATGGACATTGGATGTCGTTGATAACGGGATCACATCATTAGAAGAATGATGTGATGGACAAGACCCAATCCTAAGCCTAGCACAAAGATCATGTAGTTCGTATGCTAAAGCTTTTCTAATGTCAAGTATCTTTTCCTGAGACCATGAGATTGTGCAACTCCTGGATACCGTAGGAATGCTTTGGGTGTACCAAACGTCACAACATAACTGGGTGGCTATAAAGGTGCACTACAGGTATCTCCGAAAGTGTCTGTTGGGTTGGCACAAATCGAGACTGGGATTTGTCACTCCGTGTGACGGAGAGGTATCTCTGGGCCCACTCGATAGGACATCATCATAATGTGCACAATGTGATCAAAGAGTTGATCGTGGGATGATGTGTTATGGAACGAGTAAAGAGACTTGCTAGTAACGAGATTGAACAAGGTATCGGGATACCAACAATCGAATCTCGGGCACGCACTATACCGCTAGACAAAGGGAATTGTATATGGGATCGATTGAGTCCTTGACATCGTGGTTCATCCGATGAGACCATCGTGGAACATGTGAGAGCCAACATGGGTATCCAGATCCCGCTGTTGGTTATTGACCGGAGAACGTCTCGGTCATGTCTGCATGGTTCCTGAACCCGTAGGGTCTACACACTTAAGGTTCGATGATGCTAGGGTTATAAAGGAAGTTTGTATGTGGTAACCGAATGTTGTTCGGAGTCCCGGATGAGATCCCGGACGTCACGAGGAGTTCCGGAATGGTCCGTAGGTAAAGATTTATATATGGGAAGTCCTGTTTTGATCACCGGAAAAGTTTCGGGTGATATCGGTAATGTACCGGGACCACAGGGAGGGTCCCGGGGGTCCACCAGGTGGGGCCACCAGCCCCAGAAGGCTGCATGGGCAAAGTGTGGGATGGGACCAGCTCCAGGTGGGCTGGTGCGCCCCCACCAAGGCCCAAGGCGCAGGGAAGAGTGGGAGGGGGCAAACCCTAGGGCAGATGGGCCCTAAGGCCCTCCCCAGGTGCGCCTCCCCTCTCTCCCCCTCTGGCCGGGGGGCTGCCGCCACCCTGGGGAGGGAACCCTAGAGGGGGCGCAGCCCCCTCCCCTTCCCCTATATATAGTTGAGGTCTAGGGGCTGCCCAACAAATGAGTTTCTCTCCCTCTTGGCGCAGCCCTACCTCTCTCCCTCCTTGTCTGTCGCAGTGCTTGGCGTAGCCCTGCTGGATTACCACGCTCCTCCATCACCACCACGCCGTTGTGCTGCTGCTGGATGGAGTATTCCTCAAACTCTCCCTCTCTCCTTGCTAGATCAAGGCATGGGAGACGTCACCGGGCTGCACGTGTGTTGAACGCGGAGGTGCCGTCCGTTTGGCACTAGGATCTCAGGTGATTTGGATCACGACGAGTACGACTCCTTCAGCCCCGTTCTCTTGAACGCTTCCGCTTAGCGATCTACAAGGGTATGTAGATGCACTCCCCTCTCTCTCATTGCTAGTTTCTCCATAGATAGATCTTGGTGACTCGTAGGAAAATTTTGAATTTCTGCTACGTTCCCCAATAGGAAGAAATACCAGAGGGGGCCCACACCCTGTCCACGAGGGTTGGGGGCGCGCCCTACCCCCCTGGGCATGCCCCCGCCTCGTGGGCCCCCTGGCAGCCCTCCGGTGCCCATCTTCTTCTATATGAACTCTTTTACCTTGGAAAAAATCATAAGCAGGCTCACGAGATATAACTCTGCCGCCATGAGGCGGAACCTTGGTGAAACCAATCTAGGGCTTCGGCGGAGCTGTTCTGCCAGGGAAACTTCCCTCCGGGAGGGGGAAATCATCATCATCGTCATCACCAATGATCCTCTCATCGAGAGGTGGTCGATCTCCATCAACATCTTCACTAACACCATCTCCTCTCAAACCCTAGTTCATCTCTTGTAACAAATCTTTGTACCAAAACCTCAGATTGGTACCTATAGGTTGCTAGTAGTGTTGATTACTCCTTATAGTTGATGCTAGTTGGTTTATTTGGTGGAAGATCATATGTTCAAATCCTAAATCCATATTAATACCAATCTGATTATGAACATGAATATGCTTTGTGAGTAGTTACGTTTGTTCCTGAGGACATGGGTGAAGTCTTGCTATTGTAGTCATGTGAATTTGGTATTCGTTCGATATTTTGATGAGATGTATGTTGTCTTTCCTCTAGTGGTATTATGTGAACGTCGAATACATGACACTTCACCAGTATTTGGGCCTAGAGAAAGGCATTGGGAAGTAATAACTAGATGATGGGTTGCTAGAGTGAAAGAAGCTTAAACCCTAGTTAATGAGTCGCTTCCGCACCGCCAACGGCCGCTGCATCAACCTGATCGGACAAGACAAACGCGATGCCTCCTCCGCTGTTCAGCAGCGTCGGTAAGCACTTCTCTTATCATATAACAAATCTGCATTAGGGTTTCCGCCGTTCATCCGTGTTCTTCACCATTCCTCGCTTTCTTCTTTCAGATCACATAGTTTGATCTGAATCTGATAGTAAAGGCGAGGCAATAGTAGTTCCGCATCCCTTTCTAATCACAGAAGATACCTTTCTCTACATAAGATCCCATCTGAGCATATGTGTTCCTCTACTGTCACGACTTTAGGTTTAAAATTTATCTCCTTTTTAGAACTGTGGTAGATCCAAAATTACAACACCATCCTGTGAAATATGTTTGTACAACACTTAGGAATTTTTTCAGATCTGTAGCTTCCGCACCACTGTAGGTGGTTTATACTTTTTAGAAAATCATAATCCGCCAGGTACCATTAGCCCTCCTTTTAAACCGCCAACTCATCCTCAACATAAGACTTCGAGTTACTATGCTCATAGGATTCAACTTATTTTTCCTGTCTTTTAAACCGGATTGTCTGCATCAATCAAAACATTAAACCGGCCATGGTCCTCTTTTCCAGCTTCCTATTCAAATGGCCAAGACGTTTTATGCTTGCAATTGGGTCCCTTCCCGGGTTACCAAAGAGCAATTGACTGGGTATGGTGTGACTGGCACTTTAGCAAGCAAGGAAACCATCCACTGGAGAGTCCCCGGTTTAGAGAATCCTCCTGAGCCTCAGGATGGAGAAGTGATCGTTTTTACTGGCCATATGAATCAAGGGTTCAGCCCTCCCAGATCAAAATTCTTTCGTGGTGTTCTTGCCAGCTTCCAACTCCACCCTCAAGATATTGGACCAAACTCTGTGTCCAATATTTGCGATTTCCATGTGTTTTGCGAGGCCTATCTTCAGGAAGCACCCACCGTTGAGCTGTTTAGAGATTTCTTTTATTTGAACCGTCGCACAGAATTCACGGATGGTCCCAACACTGAGGTTGGTGGGATGGCGATTCAAAAGAGGAGAGATGTCAATTTCCCTCACGCCAAGCTTCATAGTCACCCCAAGGACAAGAATCAGACTTCGTTTTATTGAAAAGACACATCTCCATCTGACGAAAATCCTCTGCCGGGTTACCGCCCTCACCGTCTTAGCAATACTCATCCCTTCCCTCAAAGGCTGACTGCCAAGGAATGGTCCAGCTATGCCCCACAACTCTCAAAGCTCAGAGCCTTCATGGCAAACGGTTTAACAGGTGTTGACTTCGTCCGTTGCTGGATTTCTTGGAGCATTCTGCCGTTAAGTCGGCGCCCTAGTTTAATGTGTGAGTACACAGGGGACTTAAAAGATCCTCAACGTCCTATTGATATTCAGCTAACAGAGGATGAAGTTACTGAAGCTGTTAAGAAAATACTGAATGAACCGGAAGCTGTCTGCAGACAAATAGGGCTTAGTCCCTTCTGCACTTCTAATAAACCGCCAGCTGTAAGAGTTGCCTCATTTTTTACCTTTTAATCCGTCCTTTCTGAAATATTCCTTTATAATTCATTATCCATCTGTGCAGGGCGATGATCCATTCTGGAAGAATAAATCACAAGATAAACCGGCCAAACCCCAGGATAAACTGGCAAGAGCACCCCGCGGCAAGACTAAGGCTGTAAAGAAGCTAGCGAAGAATAAAACCGCCGAACCCTCTGATTTGGCCAATGATGAAGAGCTTGATGATCCGGACTCAGAGGTAGAATTAGATTCCCTTGGTTCTTTTTCCATACACCTCATTGACAATGATTATTATCAGGATGATGCAGAGGCTAGCCACGCTGGTGATGCAGAGGTAATTGTTCTATCCTCTGATTCAAATCATGTGCCAGTAACAAAACTTTGTTGAGCAGTCCGGAAAGTAAAACGTTCACATCCTCTTGCTCATTTGGATCCGCACTTTTCTTTGAAGACATAGCAGCAAGAAGCTCACCGCACAACCCGGCATAGTGGTCAAGTGGTTCCCTCTTCCAGTTTATCATATTCCCCGGTTCGCAAGCGTCGTCAAGAGGTCTCTTGTATTTCTAATAAGCTTTATCCCAAGGCGGGTTACTTCCGATATCCTCTTAATCTGTATAACTTGAATTATCAGGGAACTTCCAATTCCTCCGCCGGCGATTCATCGACTACACAGATGCCTCCTCTCAAGACCGTCCCTGGGTAAGCATAGTAGATTCAGTTTGGCTCCCTTGCATCGGTTTAATGTACTAACCTCTGTATTTGTTCTTTTTAGTGCCAAAGTTAGACTTAGCAAGAAAGCCAAGCTGACTACGCCAGCGGATGATAAGCCGGCGACTGAACCGGAGAGGACTTCAGAGGTTGTTGATCAAAATGTCGATATTACTCTGGATGACCCAGTACCTCAGGGTCAGGATACCTTTGTTGATCCGCTAGAAATGAATCCAACAAGCCAACATGTTGATCCGCCAAGCCTAGATGCCGATCTACCAAGCCCAGCAAAAGCATCTGACAAACCGCCAAGCCCAGATAAGACTGCTGAAGGCACAACAGATGATGTTGTGCTTACTGGCTTTGGCAATACTACTCCTAGCAAGCCTATCGCTTTATCAAAGCACAGCGCAAAAGAGGAATTTCTTGCTGTGGACAAGGGCAAATGGAAAACTGATCTGTCAAACTATGCCCATCTCTCTACTCAGGACATCCATTCCGGATATCTAAACCATCTGTATACCAGCCGTGATTATGAAGTCGGTTTAGTAAACCTGATGAAATAGCGATCTGAGGTAAATGCTTGTTCCTTTGAATAACTTCTTTTTCCTTATATCTTGCTTCAATTATCAACTCTAGTAGACCCCAAGGGCTGGTTCATCCATATGAATGTGAACCGGGACTTGTAGTAGGAGAAGACTGGATTTTGCTTGTGTAGACCCTATGAACCGGCTTATACCTTTAGGATAGTCCAGTTTATACATCAGAATTCCTTTCAGTCATGAACCTAATCCAGTTTATGTAGCAAAAATTAAAAAACCTTGAATTGATCCGATATGCATTAGCCCCCAAGTGCCAAGTGTATAACCTGTTGTATGCTTGGGACTTAAAATATCATTGGAGAAAAATTCAATCCGCATTAGCCCCCAAGTGCCAAGTGCATAAGTTGTTATGTGCTTGGGACTTTGAAGAAAGCATTACCAACTTGTTATCTGTCTTTTGCAGGCTGACTTGACCAATAAAGATTCCCAAATCGCCGATCTCCAGGAAAACATCAAGTCTCAGCAAGCCGAAACTTCAAAGGCAAAAGATGGATTAAAGGGTGCTTTAACAGCCATGGAGCAATTGAAGGATGGCTTTAAGGGCGAGCAAGAAGATTGGGAGGCTGAAAAAGCCACTTTACTAAAGTGGCCGGAGGATGCTGAAGCGGCACTTAACGTGGTGGCGGAAGAGCTGTCTGGCTTAAAGAGGCAAATCAACGCCATGACTTCTGCCATCTTTGGTAAATAACCTTGCATGAACCATACTTAATCATCCTTGCAAGTTCAGGTTTAACAATAATATTATAACCATTGCAGGTAGCCGTGTTCCCCATCTCGGGTCAGATATGCGCAAGAAATTGAAGGCTGCATATACTTTGATAGAGCAGTTATATACCGGCGCTCAACGGGTCATCTGCACAGCCTCGTACAATAAACTGTCGCCAACATTAATAAAGGACACATTGGCCAAGCTATCCATGACACCCGCCCAGCTGGAAGAAGTGAAGAGATCTGCTACAAGGGCTGGCGCTTTGTCTGCACTGACTCGGGCTAAGGCTTGGATAGCTAATCTTGATCCAGAGGATATTGGATATGGTTACCCGAGTCAAAAAGAAGATGGGTTGGAATTTGACGAGGATGCCCTTAAAGCCTTGACAAAGGAGATGCGTCCGCTTGCAAGTAAACTGGCCGAAGAGACCGATTTGTCTTTCTACCGGTCCATCTATGATGCAGACAATAGAAGGATCGATGCGTCGGTTTATGAAGTCCAAAATCTAATCCCACCAATCCGTAAGCATACTTATGCCCCTGACTTTGAACCGTTAGATCTTATAAGAGATGAAGCTGTCTTCCGAGCTTTGCCTGGAATAGACTGGGCAACCATTGACTTCCAGCCAGTGAGTGGGGAGGCGGAGGTTGAACCGGCACAGGACGATCCGCAATCTTCACATCAAGCTGAAGAAGAATCATAATCTGTAAGCCGGTTTATTGTTTGTGCACCATCCTCCGTACGAGAAACAATTATCCTTTTGGGCAGTTAAAACGCCTTGTAATAGGTTAGCTGAAAACACTTGGTATGATATGCCATCGTGCATAGCTTGAAACACTTGGTCTGCTATGCCATCGTACATAGCCACTTTCCTGAGACTGTGAATCTATCATGATATGCAATGTCTGCTTATGATCTCTAACATTTTGTGCAATCCTGTTTTTTGCATGTGACAGACATAAAATTGCCTTGGCGGTTTACCGCCGGGCGGGTTATGATACCCAATATAAAGCCAGAGTTTATAACCAAGGCTGTAAAATGATGAAATATGAAATATATCATACCTGTGATGTTGAATCACATCGTTGGTTTACCAACTATTTGTAGTAAGGGTGATAACCCAAATCTTGAATGTTGATAACTCTCACCATGCCGTGCTGGTTTATAATAAGCCATGTCGGGTTATGATAAACATCGGATGAACATCCTGCCGACTTATAGTCAATGCCAGACCAGGTTAATAAACATCGGTTTAAGATTGGTTGTGTACTAACAACTAATAGTTAAAAGCCACGCCGGAGTAATGAACACCAGGTTACATTAATGACTTATAGTCAGGCCGGGTCAATAGACGCCGATTTATCTCAAAACCTTATCAAAGGAGAAAAACTTGGTAAAAACAAATGCAAATGAAAACTTGTAGTTGAGGCTTTTCAAGGGCTGCCAGACCCAAATTCGAGGCTTTTCATGGGCTGTCAGGCCGCTGAGTTAAACCATTTTACAAAGCCTTTTAAGATGGACTTCACATTAACCAATTGTCATTTTAACTTTGACAAGTTCAGGGTCTGTATAAGATTGACTTGTCAAACGTTCGACGGGTCATACCAGGATTACCTGGACGGAGTGGCTTACTTGATGAATGCAGGTTAACCCGGGGTTTTAGGTGAATACACCTAGCTTCCAAGCTTGGCTTGATAGCCTATTACAAGGGTCCTTTCAAACCCTTTGTTGCTGTGCACAAAAAGCCCCCAAGTAACATTGTGAGATGTGCTCAATGGGTACCTATGTTTTAGTTGTGTGTTGCAACAGACTCTCTTTGGTCCCTTGGGTGTGAAGCTCCCAAGCTTTTTTTATATATATGGCTTTATAAGCCGGTTTAATGGGTAATTAGAACTCCGCTTTATAAGCATAAGCTCCCATGTAACCAAGAAGACATATAAGACGAAACGGTGGAGACCCCACTTTAGCGAGGATGCCGGTTTATTTATTGATCATAATATGTACATTGTAGAAAAAAATATACATAGTAGGAGCCTGTGGCTCAGGTGTAGTACGGCCGAAGATGAGCTATATTCCACGGCCGGCGAGTCTCCTCATCTGACTTGCGTGAGTCTTTGTGCTCTCGAACATCGATGAGGTAATATGACCCATTGTTCAGATTCTTGCTGACCACAAAGGGCCCTTCCCAAGGTGGAGACAACTTGTGCATGTCAGTCTGATCTTGGATGAGCCGGAGCACCAAGTCGCCTTCTTGAAAAGTCCTGGTTTTAACCCGACGGCTGTGATAACGCCGCAGGTCTTGCTGATAAATCGCCGAGCGAGCTTCCGCAATATCCCGTTGTTCGTCTAACAGGTCCAATGCATCCTGGCATGCTGTTTCATTGTCCGCTTCAACGTAAGCTGCCACTCGAGGCGAGTCATGGCAAATATCACTTGGGAGAACTGCTTCCGCTCCATAAACCATGAAGAAGGGTGTGTAACCCATAGATCTACTGGGGGTGGTGTTAATGCTTCATAAAACAGAAGGCAACTCCTCAACCCAACAACCCGGCATCCGCTGCAAAGGGACCATAAGTCGGGGCTTGATACCCTTTAGGATTTCTTGATTAGCTCTCTCTGCTTGACCATTAGACTGGGGGTGGGCCACTGATGACACATCAAGCCGGATGTGCTCTGTTGACAGAACTCTTCCATAGCTCCCTTGGAGAGATTCGTGCCATTATCTGTTATAATGCTGTGTGGAAAACCAAAGCGGAAGATCACCTTTTTCATGAATTGAACCGTCGTGGCTGCATCACACTTGCTCACTGCCTCTGCCTCTACCCACTTGGCAAATTTATCAACCGCCACCAGAAGGTGGGTTTTCTTATCCTTGGACCTCTTAAAAGGCCCAACCATATCCAGCCCCCAAGTTGCAAATGGCCAGGTGATTGGAATCATCCTCAATTCCTGAGCCAGAACATGAGCTCGATGTGCAAACTTCTGATAGCCATCACACTTTCTTACCAGATCCTACACATCAGCATGAGATGTTAACCAATAAAAACGATGCCAGAAAGCCTTAGCCAGCAAGGATTTTGAACCGGCATGATGACCACAATCTCCTTCGTGAATTTAATGTAAAATCTCACATCCTTCTTCAGGGGAAACACAACGTTGAAACACCCCTGAGACACAGCAATGATGTAACTCGCCATTGACAATAGTCATGGACTTAGACCGCCGGATTAGCTGCCTGGCCAAAACTTCGTCCTCTGGTAACTCGCCTCGGTTCATGTACGCCAGGTACGGCACTTTCCAATCAGGGATAGCATGAAGAACCGCCACTAATTGAGCTTCTGGGTTAGGAATAGCCAAATCCTCCTCTGTTGGTATCTTGACCGACGGATTATGCAGAACATCAAGAAAAACATTAGGCGGCACCGGTTTACGCTGGGATCCGAGCCGGCTTAGAGAGTCCGCCGCTTCATTCTTGCGCCGATCAATGTGCTCGACCTGGTAACCCTTGAAGTGACCAGCAATGATATCCACCTCACGCCTATAAGCCGCCATAAGTGGATCCTTGGAATCCCATGTACCAGATACTTGCTGAGCCACTAAATCGAACTCGCCAAAACAACGTACCCGGATTAAGTTCATCTCCTTAGCCATCCGAAGACTGTGGAGCAGAGCCTCATACTCAGCTGCATTGTTAGTATAGGGAAACATTAAGCGAAGAACATAACAAAATTTGTCACCTCGAGGGGGAGTAAGAACCACTCCAGCCCCCGAGCCCTCCAATTGTCTGGATCCATCGAAGTGAATAGTCCAGTATGTGTTATCCGGTTTATCCTCCGGCGCCTGCAACTCTGTCCCGTCATTGATGAAATCCACAAGTGCTCGGGACTTGATGGCAGTGTGAGGCATATATTTTAACCCGTGAGGCCGAAGCTCAATAGCCCACTTAGCAACCCGGCCAGTCGCCTCCTTGCTCTGAGTGATGTCTCCCAATGGAGCAGAACTAACCACAGTGATGGGATGGCCATGAAAGTATTGCTTAAGCTTCCGGCTTGCCATAAATATTCCATACACCAGCTTCTGCCAATGGGGATATCTCTGTTTGGACTCGATAAGTACCTCACCGATATAATAAACCGGCCGTTGAACCGGATATTCCTTACCAAGCTCCTTGCGCTCCACCACAATAGCCACGCTAACAGCTCGGGCATTAGCAGCCACGTATAACAGCAATGGTTCCTTATCGATGGGGCAGCAAGAACGGGCGGTTTGGCTAAATGCCTCTTCAAATCCTTAAATGTCGTGTCAGCAGCATCACTCCAGACAAAGTTGTTTGTCTTCGTCATCATCTGATAAAGCGGAATCGCCTTCTCCCCCCAACCGGCTGATAAACCGGCTTAGCGCCGCAATCCGACCCACCAGTCATTGAACATCATTGATACACACCGGTTAAGCCAGGGACGTAATAGCCCCGATCTTTTTCGGATTAGCTTCAATGCCCCTGTTAGACACCAGAAAACCCAAGAGCTTGCCAGCTGGCACACCAAAAACACACTTGGCCGGATTAAGCATCATTTTATAAACCCTCAGATTATCAAAGGTTTCCTGCAAGTCAGCTATAAGTGTTTCTGCTTTCCTGGACTTCACCACGATATCGTCCACATAAGCATGAACATTGCGCCCAATCTGATTATGAAGGCAATTCTTCACACACCGCTGATAAGTCACCTGGGCACTCTTGAGCCCAAAAGGCATAGATACATAGCAGAAGGCTCCAAAGGGAGTTATAAAAGCCGTCTTCTCCTAGTCCTTAACTGCCATTTTGATCTGATGATAACCCGAATAAGCATCCAGAAAGCACAACCGCTCACAACCCGTCATAGCATCACTAATCTGATCAATACTGGGGAGGGCAAAGGGATCAGCTGGGCAAGCCTTGTTCAATTCTGTGTATTCCACACACATACACCAAGTGCCATTCTTCTTGAGTACTAGCACCGGGTTAGCCAACCACTCAGGGTGAAAGACCTCCACAATAAACTCTACTGCCAAAAGCCGAGCTACCTCCTCACCAATGGCCTTGTGTCTCTCTTCATTAAAGCAGCGAAGAAAATGCTTGACCGGTTTAAACTTGGGATCAATATTAACAGTGTGCTTAGCGAGGTCCTTCGGTACACCTGGCGTGTCAGAAGGTTTCCATGCAAAGATGTCCCGGTTCTCACGGATGAACTCGATGAGCGTGCTTTCCTATTTCGGATCCAAGTTAACGTTGATGCTAAACTGCTTGGATGAATCGCCAGGAACAAAATCAACCAACTTAGTCTCATCAGCCGATTTAAACTTCAAAGCTGGATCATGCTCTATAGTAGGTTTCTTTAGAGAAGTCATATCCACTGGATCAACATTGTCTTTATAGAATTTTAACTCCTCTGTCGCACAAACCCACTCAGCATAAGCCGCATCACCTTCCTCGCACTCCAACGCAATCTTGCGGCTGCCATGAACCGTGATGGTCCCCTTATGACCCGGCATCTTGAGCTGCAGATAAACATAACACGGTCTTGCCATGAACTTGGCATAAACCGGCCTTCCAAACAGGGCATGGTACGGACTTCTGATTTTGACCACTTCAAAGGTCAATGTCTCGGACCTTGAATCATGATCATCTCCAAAAACCACCTCCAGAGCTATCTTACCTACCGGGTAGGCTGATTTACCAGGCACCACACCGTGAAAGACGGTGTTCGACGGTTTAAGATTCTTATTCGTTAACCCCATACGCCGGAAGGTTTCATAATACAAAATGTTGATACTGCTCCCTCCATCCATGAGCACCTTGGTGAACTTATAACCTCCAACCTGTGGTGCGACCACCAACGCTAGATGACCCGGATTATCAACCCGGGGCGGATGATCTTCACGACTCCACACAATGGGCTGTTCAGACCAGCGCAGATAACGTGACACCACCGGTTCAACGGAGTTCACTACCCTCTTATGAAGCTTCTGATCGTGCTTGCACAGACTAGTAACAAAGACATGATACTGTCCACCATTTAACTGCTTCGGGTTGCTCTGATAACCCGTCTGCTGCTGTTGTTGATTCCCCTGTTGATTATAACCACCTTGGTTGCCTTGATTGCCTTGATTGCCCTGTCCCCCTTGGTTACTCTAAAAACCTGAACCGGAATTACCTCCACCATAACCCGGCCCATGAAACCTGGGTCCTGAACCGCCAGACGGCCCATGATCATACCGGGAGAGATCTGAATTTTTTAACTCTCGCATAATGAAGCAATCCTTCCATAGGTGCGTAGCCGATTTATCTTGCGTCCCGTGCTTTGGGCAGGGCTGGTTCAATAGACGCTCTAGATTCATACCTGATCCTCGGCCTCGTGGGGGCAGTTTACCCTTTCGGCGCTGATTATTACCCTGTACGTTGGTGTTAGCCACAAAACCAGAATTATTGTCTTCCTTGCGCTTACCATTATTCCCATGGCTCGCCTAGTTATGATGCTGCCCTTTTGCGCTGACATTCTTCTTTCCCTTCTCCGGCTCCTCGTCGTCAGACTCGGGATCCTTGGAATTATCAGAATCAGCATACTTAACCAAAGCTGCCATAAGTGTTCCCATGTCATTGCAGTGACACTTGAGCCGTCCCAACTTCAACTTCAACGGCTTAAACCGGCAATTGCCCTCCAATGTTATGATTGCCGAATCAGCGTTGATGCGGTCCGACGAATGCAGAATTTCTGAAACCCAGTGCACCCAATGAGTTGTCAATTCACCTTCTCCTTGAACACAAGCGCCCAGATCCACGATTGACATGGGTTGCTTGCACGTGTCTTTGAAGTTTTCTATAAACCGGGCCTTCAACTCGTCCCACAAACTGATTGAATTAACAGGCAGACTTTTTAACCAAGTGCGAGCCATTCCATCCAACATCATGGTGAAGTACTTTGCACACGCCGCTTCGTCCACATCCAGCATCTCCATCGCCATCTCATAACTCTCGACCCATGACTCAGGGGGTAAATCGGTGGTGTAATTAGGCACCTTACGCGCGCCCTTGAAATCCTTGGGTAACCGCACATTACGTAGAGCTGGGGTGAGACTCGGCACCCCCCAAGAACTGAAAGTCAGTCCTCGTTCGACTGACATTGTCGGTTGAACCGGAGCGGGTTGATGATTCACGTACTGTGCTACCAGCTGTGCTGCTAACTCGGCCTCCCAACGCGCTCTACCATTGTTTACCATGTCCTGAGCATTCATACCACCGTGCGCTGGATTAGGCCCTCGAGGGGCGTCATGGTTCCGCATACTGCTTGACACAGACGGCTCATCAATGTGCCTACTGTAACTCTTGCTCGGGCGTGGGCTTGAATAGATTCTATCTCAGCTATATGAATAGGTCTGCTGCTGTACTATGGCAGTTTGAAGGAGATCTCTGGCCCGCCGCATCTCGACCACTGCTGGAGACTCGCCCTCCATCAGAATAGCTGCTAATCGGGACACCGCAGCAATCATATTATCCAAAGGGGTGGAGAAGTGACCCGGCGGGGCCGACATGTATTGCGGCGGGCTATCTGTTTGTGGAAGCGGGTCCGTCACCCGTGGCTGATCCGGCACTCCAGTCCCAGGTGCTTCAATCCGGTTCACCATTGCCGGTTTACTGGGCCCTGCTCCTGGTGTGTTGAAGAGATTCATCGCTTCATAAACCGGCGGCAGACGAGACCGGTGCCTCCTCCTCAACACCTCATTCGAAGCGTTCTGATCCAGCATGAGTCGGTAATTCTGCGCCTGGATCTGCTGTGACTGGGCATCTAAAGAGGCCAGTTCTTCAGCCATCCTAGTTTCCTCAGCTGCCAAGTCCTCCTTGGCCTAAGTTATCTAATCCCGCAGCTTTGTAACCTCCACATCATGCCGATCTTGAGTCTCCGGGGTAACTGATGTGGTCAACAATGTCGTCCAGGCATCCAATAAACCGGACAGAACTTGAGCAGGCCGGTGCGCAGGGCCTCCTGCCCCGGCTGCCGATCCGTAAGTCATTGCTACTGCAGTTGAAGATTGCAATATGGGTTGCGTACCGGCCATGAAGATTGCAACCTGGTTTGGCGGTTCAAAGGGGTCCAGAATACTGTCGCCATCGGAACAGCCCCCAAACCAGCCGTCTTGTAGCTGGTACAGTGACTCGGTCTCGCCGGTAGATGATTCGCTATCTGAGTAGACGACCATCTCACCATCGGACAGTGGTTCAGATTCCGCACCATGGATGAATCCTACGAACGCACGCTTCATGGCAGGCTGAACCCAGGTTGGACTCGCACGCTGAGCCGTCTCGACGAGGTCGATGCAGATGTTCGGCTCAGGGCCCGGTTCGCCGATCTCGCCGATGAAAACGTGAATCTTACCAAAGGGGACCCGGTACCCGTACTCAATTGAGCCGGCCTCGGGACCCCAGCCTGCGTCGTCGATGTAGAGCTTGCCGCGATGACTCTTGGTCATCCGGCCAACCACGTATCCCTTGAGTCCTTCAAAGTTGCCCTTCAAGAACTTGATACCATCGTGCGATAGCCCCACGGTGGGCGCCAACTGTCGTGGAATCAACATGTCAGATGTCCTAGTGAGAGGACTTAGTCGTGGAGCCATCGCAATGAGATTAGCTTAAAAGGGTTAAACCGGACAAAAGACACGAGGAGTTTTATACTGGTTCGGCCCCTTGCGGTGAAGGTAAAGCCTACGATCCAGTTGTGGTGGAATTGATGGGGTCTCGATGAGCAGGGAGAGAATCCGCTTTAACTATCTCTCGGGTTGTTGTTTCTTGTCCCTGAACCCCCGTCGGGTCGTCCCTTTATATACACAGGTTGACGCCCCGTGGTTTACAGAATACCGAGGCCGGCTCATACACGTGTCCGGCTCAGTTTCTACCTTTCCGTAACTTACACACAAGTTACATATCTCATGATGGTTTATGACTATGGGCACTAATCCGCCCTTGGGCCTAGGCCCCTACGCTTCAATAGTAAAGCGCCATATTCCTTGTCTTCATGGGCTTCAATGTGGATGAGCATAACCCGGCCCCTCCTGGGCAGTTTATACTAAGTAGTTATATCCCCAACAGTTAGGTTTACCTTAATACTTCTTTTGTAGTTGTGGATGCTTGCAACAGGGGTTAATCATAAGTGGGATGCTTGTCCAAGAAAGGGCAGTACCCAAGCACCGGTCCACCAACATATCAAATTATCAAAGTAACGAACGCGAAACATATGAGCGTGACGAAAACTAGCTTGATGATAATTCCCATGTGTCCTCGGGAGCGCTTTTCTCTATATAAGAATTTGTCCAGGCTTGTACTTTGCTACAAAAAGGACTGGTCCACCTTGCTGCACCTTATTTACTTTCATTGCTTGTTACACGTTACAAAATATCTTATCATAAAACTATCTGTTACCTACAATTTCAGTGCTTGCAGAGAATACCTTACTGAAAACTGCTTGTCATTTCCTTCTGCTCCTCGTTGGGTTCGACACTCTTACTTATCGAAAGGACTATGATAGATCCCCTACACTTGTGGGTCATCAAGACTCTTTTCTGGCGTCGTTGCCGAGGAGTGAAGCGCCTTTGGTGAGTGGAACTTGGTAAGGAAACATTTATATAGTGTGCTGAAATTTACTGTCACTTGTTACTATGGAAACTAATCTTTTGAGGGGCTTGTTCGGGGTATCTTCACCCCGACCAGTAGAGCAAAGAGTTGCTCCTCAACCTACTGAACCTACTGAAAATGTTTACTTTGAAATTCCTTCGGGTATGGTAGAGAAACTGCTAGCTAATCCCTTTGAAGGAGATGGAACATTACATCCCGATTTACACCTAATCTATGTGGATGAAGTTTGTGGATTATTTAAGCTTGCAGGTATGCCCGACGATGTTGTTAAGAAGAAGGTCTTCCCTTTATCTTTGAAGGGGGACGCATTGACATGGTATAGGCTATGTGATGATATGGTATCCTGGGACTATAAACGATTGAAATTTGAATTTGACCAGAAGTTTTATCCTATGCATCTTGTTCATCGTGACCGCAATTATATTTATATAATTTTTGGCCACGCGAAGGAGAAAGCATCGCTCAAGCTTGGGGGTGGCTTAAGTCAATGTTATATTCATGCGCCAATCATGAGCTCTCAAGAGAAATGATTATTCAAAAAAATTATGCTCGGCTTTCTCTCAATAATCGCACCATGCTTGATACTTCTTGTGTTGGTTCTTATATGATGAAGACTATTGAATTCAAGTGGGATTTATTGGAAAGAATTAAACACAACTCTAAAGATTGGGATTCCGACGATGGTAAGGAGTTAGGTATGACACCTAAGTTTGATTGTGTTAAATCTTTTATGGATACCGATGCTTTTCGGGGATTTAGCACTAAATATGGACTAGACTCTGAGATAGTAGCTTCTTTCTGTGAATCATTTGCTACTCATGTTGATCTCCCTAAGGAGAAGTGGTCTAAATATAATCCTCCCACTGAAATAAAAGTAATTGCACCTATGACAGTTGAAGAAAAGACTATCACTTATAATGATCCTATTGTTCCTACTACTTATGTTAAGAAACCACCTTTCCCTATTAGGATAAAGGATCATGCTAAAGCTTCAACTATGGTTCGTAAGAGTAATACTAGAACATATACGCCTCCTGAGAAAATTAAAGTGGAACCTAGTATTGCTATGGTTAAAGATCTCTTGGCTGATAATATTGATGGGCATGTTATTTATTTCTGTGAACACGCTGCTAACATTGCTAGACCCGATGCTAAGATACATAGACCTGTTGTAGGCATGCCTGTTATTTCTGTTAAAATAGGATATCATTGTTTTCATGGCTTATGTGATACGGGTGCTAGTGCTAGTGCAATAGCTCATTCCTTATATAAAGAAATCATGCATGACATTGCACCTGCTGAGATAGAAGATATTGTTGTTACAATTAAACTTGCCAATAGAGATACCATTTCACCAATTAGGATTGTTAGAGATGTTGAAGTCTTGTGTGCGAAAGTTAAATACCATACTGATTTTCTAGTTCTTGGTTCCCATCAAGATGACTTTTGTCCCATTACATTTGGTAGACCCTTCTTGAATACTGTTAATGCTAAGATAGATTGTGAAAAGGATGTTGTTACAATTGGCTTAGGGGATATGTCTCATGAGTTTAATTTTGCTAAGTTTCGTAGATAACCCCATGATAAAGAATTGCCTACTAAGGATGAAATAATTGGTCTTGCTTCTATTGCCGTGCCTCCTAATGATCCTGTAGAACAATATTTTCTAGACCATGAAAATGATATGTTTATGAATGAAAGAATGGAAATAGATGAAGTATTCTTTAAACAGGGTCCTATCTCGAAACACAACTTACCTGTTGAAATCCTAGGGGATCCTCCTCCACCCAAGGGTGATCCCGTGTTTGAGCTTAAACCATTACCTAATACTCTTAAATATGCTTATCTTGATGAAAAGAAGATATATCATGTTATTATTAGTGCTAACCTTTCAGAGCAGGAAGAGGAAAGATTATTGAAAACTCTGAAGAAGCACCATGCTCCTATTGGATATACTCTTGATGATCTTAAGGGCATTAGTCCCACTCTATGCCAACACAAAATAAACTTGGAAGAAGATGCTAAACCAGTTATTGATCACCAACGATGGTTGAATCCTGAGATGAAAGTACTCGTAAGAAAGGAAATACTAAATCTCCTTGAGGCAGTTATAATTTATCCCGTTGCTGATAGTCAGTGGGTAAGTCCTGTCCATTGTGTCCCTAAGAAGGGAGGTATTACTGTCGTTCCTAATGATAAAGATGAATTGATCGCACAAAGAATTATTACAGGTTATAGGATGGTAATTGATTTCCGTAAATTAAATAAAGCTACTAAAAAAGATCATTACCCTTTACCTTTTATTCATCAAATGCTAAAAACACTATCCAAACGTACACAGTTTTTCTTTCTAGATGGTTACTCTGGTTTCTCTCAAATACCTGTGTCAGCGGATGATCAAGCAAAGACTACTTTTACTTTCCCTTTCGGTACGTTTGGTTATAGACTTATGCCTTTTGGTTTATGTAATGCACATGTTACCTTTCAAAGATGCATGATGGCTATACTCTCTGACTTTTGTGAAAAGATTTGTGAGGTATTCATGGATGATTTCTCCATTTATGGATCATCCTTTGATGATTGTTTGAGCAACCTTGAATGAGTTTTGCAGAGATGCGAAGATACTAGTCTTGTTTTGAATTGGGAAAAGTGCCACTTTATGGTTAATGAAGGCATTGTCTTGGGGCATAAAATTTCGGAAAGAGGTATTGAAGTTGATAAAGCTAAAGTTGATGCTATCAAAAAGATGCCGCGTCCCAAGGACATTAAAGGTATAAGAAGTTTCCTTGGTCATGCCGGTTTTTATGGGAGGTTCATTAAGGACTTTTCTAAAATCTCTAAGCCTCTGACTAATCTATTGCAAAAAGATATTCCTTTTGTCTTCGATGATGATTGTGTAGAAGCGTTTGAAATACTTAAGAAGCTTTGATTTCTGCACCTATTGTTCAGCCACCTGATTGGAATTTACCCTTTGAAATTATGTGCGATGCTAGTGATTATGCTGTAGGGGCTGTTCTAGGACAAAGAGTTGATAAGCAATTAATTTTTATTCAATATGCTAGTAAGACTCTAGACGCTGCTCAGAGAAATTATGCTACTATTGAAAAAGAATTCTTAGTAGTTGTATTTTCTTGTGGTAAGTTCAGACCTTATATTGTTGATTTTAAAGTAACTATTCACATAGATCATGCTAATATTAAATATCTTATGGAAAAGACAGATGCTAAACCTAGACTTATTAGATGGGTTCTCTTGCTACAAGAATTTGATTTGCATATTATTGATAGAAAGGGAGCTGAGAACCCCGTTGCAGACAACTTGTCTAGGTTAGAGAATGTTCTTGATGACGCACTACCTATTGATGATAGCTTTCCTGATGAACAATTAGTTGTCATAAATGCTTCTCGTACTGCTCCATGGCATGCTGATTATGCTAATTACATTGTTGCTAAATGCATACCACCTAGTTTCACATACCAGCAAAAGAAAAAGTTCTTCTATGATTTAAGATATTACTTCTGGGATGACCCATACCTTTATAAAGAATGAGTAGATGGTGTTATTAGACATTGTGTACCTGAGCATGAACAGGAACAAATCCTACGTAAGTGTCACTCCAAGGCATATGGAGGACACCACGCTGGAGATAGAAGTGCACATAAGGTATTGCAATCCAGTTTTTATTGGCCAACTCTCTTCAAAGATGCCAGTATGTTTGTCTTGTCTTGTGATGAATGTCAAAGAATTGGTAATATTAGTAGACGTCAAGAAATGCCTATGAACTATTCTCTTGTTATTGAACCGTTTGTTGTTTGGGGCTTTGACTATATGGGACCTTTTCCTACCTCCAATGGATATACACATATTTTAGTTGCGGTTGATTACATTACTAAGTGGGTAGAAGCTCTTCCAACTAGTAGTGTTGATCATAACACTTCTATTAAGATGCTTAAAGAAGTTATTTTTCTGAGGTTTGGAGTCCCTAGATATCTCATGACTGATGGTGGTTCACATTTTATTCATGGTGTTTTTCGTAAAATGCTTGCTAAGTATGATGTTAATCATAGAATTGCATCCCCATATCACCCACAGTCTAGTGGTCAGATAGAATTGACTAATAGAGAGCTCAAATTAGTTTTGCAAAAGACTGTTAATACATCTAGAAAGAATTTGTCCAAGAAACTTGATGATGCATTATGGGCTTATAGAACTGCATATAAAAATCCTATGGGTATGTCTCCATATAAAATGGTTTATGGAGAAGTATGTCACTTACCTCTCGAACTTGAACGTAAGGCATATTGAGCTATTAAAGAGCTCAATTATGATTTCAATCTTGCCGGTGAGAAGAGGTTATTTGATATTAGCTCACTTGATGAATGGAGAACCCAGGCATATGAGAATGCCAAGTTGTTTAAAGAAAAAGTTAAAAGATGGCATGACAAAAGGATACAAAAGCATGAGTTTAACGTAGGTGACTATGTGTTGCTATTCACCTCTCGTTTAAGATTTCTTGCAGGAAAAATTCTCTCTAAATGGGAAGGCCCTTATGTTATCGAGGAGGTCTATCGTTCTGGTGCCATAAAAATCAACAACTTCAAAGGCACAAATCTGAAGGTGGTGAACGGTCAAAGAATCAAACATTATATCTCAGGTAATCCTATAAATGTTGAAACTAATGTTATTGAAATCGTAACCCCGGAGGAATACATAAGAGACACTTTCCAGAATGTTTCAGACTCCAAAAAGGAATAGGTATGTGGTACGGTAAGTAAACCGACTCCAAAACTATTCTAATAGCAATTTTTCTCCGTTTTGGAATATTTCAGAAAATAGGAAAATAAGCGGTAGTCCGGGAAGGACACGAGGCGTCCACGAGGGTGGAGGGCGCGCCCTACCCTACAGGGCGCGCCCCCTACCTCGTGGGCACCTCGTGTGCTCTTCGGACTCCGTTCTCTTGCACGATACTTCTTTTGGTCGGTAAAAATTCATTATATAATCTCCCGAAGGTTTGGACCACACCGTACCACGCAAATATCCTCTGTCTTTGTTTCGATCTGTT
Source organism: Triticum aestivum (assembly GCF_018294505.1). Lineage (NCBI taxonomy): Eukaryota > Viridiplantae > Streptophyta > Magnoliopsida > Poales > Poaceae > Triticum > Triticum aestivum. Next base: position 520,302,113 of record NC_057807.1, read on the forward strand.
TCTGTTGCAGATTTAGAGCAAGATGTCTTCTCAAGAGTATGTCGGGGAGAGTCGGGTGTCTCACCCGACGCCAGGTCCAGGAACAAACAGTGATGCTTATCACTTTGGGCCATCAACGGAGGATGAGATGGAGGCCGACTTGAAAAGGATAGATGACATGGAGGAGGATCAAGAAGTTACCTCTTGTTTCCAAGCCGGATTTACGATGGGGGAACTACATAGCTTAGCAATTCCAAACTCGGTCATCCCTTCCTATGTTAAATTTCTTTCTTATGAAAATATGAAAAAGAGTGTCACTTGTTCTCCAGCAGCTATGCAACATCCATGGGTGAAAGGAGCTTTAGCCGTCACGGGTAAGCGCCGCAAGGAAAATATGGATCTCAAGCAGGAGGTCAATAAGCTCGAGGAGGAGAATGTATCCAAAGGGGCACCATCGCCAAGAGGATCACACCATCACTTCCGAAGAAGGAGACATAATCACATGGGTATGGGCACTCCCCTTGGCAACTGCCAAGCTTGGGGGAGGTGCCCCGGTATCGTATCACCATCACACTCCTATCTTTACCATTTTTCTTAGTTTGATCCTTTTGGTAATATCTTGATCTAGTAGAATAAAATTTTGGTATGAATTAGTTTTGAGTTTTGCTTTGTGATCCCTCTATGTAATCGAATCCGTGAGCTATATATAATAAAGATTAGTGTTGAGTCAAGGGCTTTGCTATCTTGCTATGATCTTGAGAAAATAGAAAGAATAAAAAGGAAATAAAAGAGATCATATTGATCTTATGGATAGTAATCACTTCACATATAAAGAGTATGATGATTAAAAGTTGTTGAGAGTTGGCAAACATAGTTTTGGTCATCGTTGCAATTAATAGGAAGTAATAAAGAAAGAGAGGTTCTCACATATAAATATACTATCTTGGACATCTTTTATGATTGTGAGCACTCATTAAAGTATGACATGCTAAGGAGTTGATGCTGGACAAGAAAGACAATGTAATGTGTTATGTTTTCTCACATCTTAGTTAAAGTATATTGTCATGGATCATTCAAACATGTTGAGCTTGCCTTTCCCCCTCATTCTAGCCAAATTCCTTGCACCAAGTAGAGATACTACTTGTGCTTCCAAATATCCTTAAACCCATTTTTGCCATGAGAGTCCACCATACCTACCTATGGTTTGAGTAAGATCCTTCAAGTAAGTTGTCATGTTGCAAGCAATAAAAATTGCTCTCTAAATATATATGACTTATTAGTGTGGAGAAAATAAGCTTTATACTATCTTGTGATATGGAAGTAATAAAAGCAACGGACTGCATAATAAAGGTTCATATCACAAGTGGCAATATAAAGTGATGTTCTTTTGCATTAAGATTTTGTGCATCCAACCCTAAAAGCACATGACAACCTCTGCTTCCCTCTGCGAAGGGCTTATCTTTTACTTTTACTTTATGCAAGAGTCAAGGCGATCTTCACCTTTCCCTTTTTCATTTTATCCTTTGGCAAGCACCTCGTGTTGGAAAGATCCTGATATATATATCCAATTGGATGTAAGTTAGCATGAACTATTATTGTTGACATTACCCTTGAGGTAAAACGTTGGGAGGCAACACTATAAGCCCCTATCTTTCTCTGTGTCCAGTTAAAAGTACATAACCATAAGTATTGCGTGAGTTTTAGCAATTGTGAAATACTAAATGATAGTTGAGTATGTGGACTTGCTGAAAAGCTCTTATGTTGACTCTTTCCGATGTTATGATAAATTGCAATTGCTTCAATGACTAAGATTATAGTTTGTTAGTTTTCAATGAAGTTTCTGATTCATACTTAACATTGTGAATAGATTGTTACTTGACCATAAGAAATCATATGACAAAATATATTTATGTTGTTGTTATAAGAATGATCATGATGCCCTCATGTCCGTATTTTATTTTATCGTCACCTCTATCTCCAAACATCTGGGCATATTTTTCGATATCGGCTTCCGCTTGAGGATAAGCTAGGTCAAAGCTTGCGGGAGTTGATACTTCCATTTTGCATCATGCTTTTATATCGATATTCATTGCATTATGGGCTGTTATTTCATGATATGTCACAATACTTATGGCTATTCTCTCTTATTTTACAAGGTTTACATAAAGAGGGAGAAAGCCGACAGCTGGGATTCTGGGCTGGCAAAGGAGCAAATATTAGAGACCTATTCTGCACAGCTCCAAAAGTCTTGAAACTCCACGAAAGTCATTTTTGGAATTAATAATAATTATTGAGCGGAAGAAGTACCATAGGGGGCCCACACCCTGTCCACGAGGGTGGGGTGCGCCTTACCCCCCTTGGCACGACCCCTGCCTTGTGGGCCCCCTGGCAGCCCTCCGGTGCCCATCTTCTGCTATATGAAGTCTTTTACCCTGGAAAAAATCATAAGCAAGCTCACGGGGCGAAACTCCGCCGCCACGAGGCGGAACCTTGGCGGAACCAATCTAGGGCTCCGGCGTAGCTGTTCTGCCGGGGAAACTTCCCTCCGGGAGGGGGAAATCATCATCATCATCATCACCAACGATCCTCTCATCGGGAGGGGGTCAATCTCCATCAACATCTTCATCGGCACCATCTCCTCTCAAACCCTAGTTCATCTCTTGTATCAAATCTTTGTACCAAAACCTCAGATTGGTACCTGTGGGTTGCTAGTAGTGTTGATTACTCCTTGTAGTTGATGGTAGTTGGTTTATTTGGTGGAAGATCATATGTTCATATCCTTAATGCATATTAATACCCCTCTGATTATGAACATGAATATGCTTTGTGAGTAGTTATGTTTTTTCCTGAGGACATGGGTGAAGTCTTGCTATTAGTAGTCATGTGAATTTGGTATTCATTGAATATTTTGATGAGATGTATGTTGTCTTTCCTCTAGTGGTGTTATGTGAACGTCGACTACATGACACTTCACCATTATTTGGGCCTAGAGGAAGGCATTGGGAAGTAATAAGTAGATGATGGGTTGCTAGAGTGACAGAAGCTTAAACCCTAGTTTATGAGTTGCTTCGTAAGGGGCTGATTTGGATCCACTTGTTTCATGCTATGGTTAGGTTTACCTTAATACTTCTTTTGTAGTTGCGGATGCTTGCAATAGGGGTTAATCATAAGTGGGATGCTTGTCCAAGAAAAGGCAGTACCTAAGCACCAGTCCACCCACATATCAAATTATCAATTTAACGAACGTGAATCATATGAGCGTGATGAAAACTAGCTTGACGATAATTCCCATGTGTCCTCGGGAGCGCTTTTCTCTATATAAGAATTTGTCCAGGCTTGTCCTTTGCTAAAAAAAGGATTGGGCCACCTTGCTGCACCTTATTTACTTTCATTGCTTGTTACCCGTTACAAATTATCTTATCACAAAACTATCTGTTACCTACAATTTCAGTGCTTGCAGAGAATACCTTACTGAAAACCACGTGTCATTTCCTTCTGCTCCTCGTTGGGTTCGACACTCTTACTTATCGAAAGGACTACGATATATCCCCTACACTTGTGGGTCATCAGCCCATCAATTGATATCAATGCAAGGAGTAGGGATTGCCATGCAACAAATGCACTAAGAGCTATAAGTGTATGAAAGCTCCATATGAAAACTAAGTGGGTTTGAGTCTAATCCTATAATGAAAAATTCCCACTAGTATATGAAAGTGACAACATAGGAGACTCTCCATATGAAAAACTTTGTGCTACTTTGAAGCACAAGTCTAGAACTAGCATGCCCCTTCTCTTTTTTTCTTTTTTTCTTTTTTTCTTTTTCTTTCTTTTTCTTTCTTTTTCTTTTCTTTTTTTTATATTTTTTTGCTCATTGTCCGGAGTCTCATCCCGACTTGTGGGGGAATCATAGTCTCCATCATCCTTTCATCACTGGGACATGCTCTAATAATGAATAATGATGATCATCACACTTCTATTTAATTACAACTGGATACCTATAACAAAATATGACTCTACATGAATGCCTCTGGTAGTGTACCAGGATGTGCAATGATAAAGCGTAACATGTATGAAAAATGATGAACGGTGGCTGACCCACAAATACTATGTCAGCTATATGATCATGCAAAGCAATATAACAATGAATGCTCAAGTCATCAAAACGGAAGCGGTGGAAGTTGCATGGCAATATATCTCGGAATGGCTATGGAAAGGCCATAATAGGTAGGTATGGTGGCTATTTTGAGGAAGATATAATAAGGCTTATGTGTGATAGAGCGTATCATATCACGGGGTTTGGATGCACCGGCGAAGATTGCACCACGTCTCGAGGTGAGAAAGGGCAATGCACGGTACCGTAGAGGCTAGCGAATTGCTGAAAAGTAAGAGTGCATATAATCCATGGACTCACATTAGTCATAAAGTCATATACTTATTGCAAAATTTTATTATTCCTTGAAGCAAAGTAGTACTATGCATGCCCCTAGGGGGGGAGGTTGGTAGGAGTTAACCATCACGCACCCCCGACCTTCACACATAGATAGACAATCAAAGCTAAATTGTGCTCCAACTTCCCGGCATAATGAGAGACTATACGTGCATGCTTCAAGAATCACAAACCTTAACACCAATATTCTTACTAACTACAACCATTTACTAGTACCTCCCACACATTATCATCTTTATATTCCAAAACTATTGCAAGGGATCAAACATATCATATTCGGTGATCCATAAGTTTTATGTAGGATTATATGACTAACCATGCAAATGACCAATTCCTGTTGACTCTCTAAATAGTTGTGAGTGAATCAAGATAATTTAATTGTTTCTACTAAAGACCATGCTCTAACAAATATAAGTGAAGTAAAAGAGCATTCTACAAATAACTGGTTTCTATGTGAAGAGAAACAGGCACTCCAAACTTCAAATGATATAAGTGAAGCACATGAAGAATTCTATAAAGCCATACTCAAGAGATATAAGTGAAGTGCAATTAGCATTCTATAAATCAACCATGTACTATCTCATACCAGCATGGTGCATAAAAGAAAAGTGAAAATTAAATGCAAAAGAGGCTCCAAGCTTTGCACATATCACATGAACGAAACAAAGATGAAAACATACCGATACTTGTTGAAGAAAGATGGGATGCCTTCCGGGGAATCCCCAAGCTTAGACGCTTGAGTCTCCTTGAATATTTACTTGGTGTGCCTTGGGAATCCCCAATCTTGAGATCTTGCCTCTCCTCCTTCTCCTCATATCTGGACCTCCTCGATCTTTGATCACTTCATCCACACAAAACTCAACAAAAACTCGGTAAGATCCATTAGTATAATAAAGCAAATCACTACTCTAAGTACGGGTGCAAACCAATTCATATTTTTTTGCATTTTAGCTACTTTAATATAACTTTTCCATGGCTTATACCACCGATAGAATCGATAGTTTCATCAAAACAAGCAAAACAATGCATCAAAAACAGAATCTGTCTTAAACAGGACAGTCTGTAGCAATATGAACATCTACCATACTTCAGGTACTCCAAAAATTCTTAGACATTAGGACAAAATAAAAAAATTGTATGGAAATAGTGTGAAAAACATTTCAGAAACATTTGACGTTCCAGTAAAAAATGAAAGTTCACGTGCTACAGCCAAAGTTTCTGTTCCTGCACCGCACATACCAACAAGCAATCTAATCATCATAATTAAAGGCAAATCTTGGCACATTATTTTTATAATACAATGGATTTGTACAAGCGGATAATTATTTTTGTGAGAATCATCATGAAAAATTCATAGTTTCCGTGAGCATGAACACAAACGTTGAAGGTCGACCCTCACTTCACCAATGCATCACCTTTAAATGACTTCTCTTTTTGTCAAGTTTTAAGTTTCCCTCTATATATTTTTTGTTTTTAAACTTTATAAAAGCACTCAACAGAATAAAATGACTCTCTAAAACTTCCGGGTTGTCTCCCTGGCAGTGCTTTATTTAAAGCCATTAAGCTAGGCATAAAGTGCTCAAGTAATGGATCCACCTAGATCCCAAGGTATATAAAAGCCAATTTTAATTAACAATGATTTGGCATTTAGTAGTGAGCACAAAGCAACATATATCATGCAATGACGAAGTCTAACTCTCTTCCTATGCATCGGCATGTCATAAAAGAACAATTCATGCACATCAATTAAAGGCCAATACATAGCATAAGAAGTTTGTTGCAATTTTATCGTGTTGGTAACATAGAGAGGTGGAGATGTAGTTCCTCTCTCATAATAATTGGAAGTAGGGGCAGCAAGCACATGCATATTATATTCATCAAAATCATCATGTGCAATGGTAAAAGGCAGACCATCAATATAATCCTTAACAAGTGCAAACTTCTCTGATATAGTGTAGTTGGGAGAATTCAAAAAGATAATAGGACTATCATGTGTGGATGCAGTAGAAAAAATTCCATTCTTAACATAAGGTACAATAGCAAGTCATCTCCATAAGCATCATTCATATTGGCATCATGGCCACAAGTATAGCAAGCATCAATTTCATCAAAAAGGGATATTTCAAACGAATCAATGGAATCATAGCAATTATCATAGCATTCATCCTTCCGTAAGAACAAAGGGACATTAAACAATGTATGACTTCAAGATTTACTCTCATTAGATGGTGGGAACGGGTGATCAATCCGCTCTTCCTCAATTTGTTCTTTGCTCTCCTCATCATCTTTTTCATCCAATGAGCTCATTGTTTCATCAATTCCTTCTTCCATAGACTCCTGCAAAATATTAGCCCTTTCTTGGATAGCAGCGATTTTCTCAATAAACGCATCAATATCAGAATTGTATTTATAATTATCATAGCAATATTTAAGGATAGCAAAATTTTCAGGTCTATAAACTAAATCATCAAAATTTCAAATTTTTCAAACAAATATTCAATTTCATAAGCACCCTTAAGAGCAACAAATTCTTCTATTCGTTCCACATCATAGTAATCATATATACCATTAGCATAAGAAGCCAAGGTTTCATTATCATTAAATTTGCATGAAAAGGGAAGATGTGGAGCGTTCATCCTAGAGCAACAAGTATAATCATATCTAGAGCATAGATTGCAAGCATACCATTTCAACATATGAATTTGATCCCATAATAGTTTCCCTTTTTGTGTTAACCGATAATCCCTAAAGTATTCACGTTGATCCAACATTACTCCCATTATCAAGTTGAATGGGGTTTTCTCAGGATTATCGAAGTAGTGCATAATATTTTTGCACATAACGAGCATCGAGGGTTTTAGGAGGTTCCCCATCTCCACGAGTAGCAATTACCACTAATTTTTTTGGTGTTCCGTGTTCCATATCCATAACTAAAGATAGAGAACAACTTAGCACTGAAAAAAAAAACTACTTAGTGATAAAGCAAACAAGTACACACGAGAATATTCACCCCACGCTATTGCTCCCCGGCAATGGCGCCAGAAAAAGGTCTTGATAACCCATAAGTATGGGGGATTGTTTGTAGCCTTCCTCGATAAATAAGAGTGTCAAACCCAACGAGGAGCTAAAGGCAGAACAAATATTCCCTCAAGTTCTATCGACCACCGATACAACTCTACGCACACTTAACGTTTTCTTTACCTAGAACAAGTATGAAACTAATTTGCAAGAATAAAACTACGAGTACTTTGCTAGATAAAACTATGAATAAAATGCAAGGTAGTAAAAGTAGATAGCTTTTGTCAACAAGAAAGTCATTTGTCCCTAGGCAATCGATAACAAGTACCGGTAATCATTGTTGCAATTTTATATGAGGGAGAGGCATGAGCTAACATACTTTCTCTACTTGGATCATATGCACTTATGATTGGAACTCTAGCTAGCATCCGCAACTACTAAAGATCATTAAGGTTGTGAAACCCAACCATAGCATTAAGTATCCAGTCCTCTTTATCCCACACGCAACAACCCACCTACTCAGTTTTAAGCTTCTGTCACTATCGCAACCCACCATAAGCGAATCATGAACGTATTGCAACACCCTACAGCGGGGATCCCTCACGTTTGCATGAGACGGAGGGCACCGTAGGACAGCACCATAAATAAAATATACAATCATACCAAACAAGATCACGATTAACCCAGAGGACAAAACGGATCTACTCAAACATCATAGGATATCCAAATATCATTGGGAAATGATATATGGAGTTGAGCACCATGTTTAAGTAGAGATTACAGTAGGGAGAAGGGGTATTACACTACTTCATAGAGGGAGGAGAGTTGGTGTTGATGGTATCAAGATTTTTGGTGTAGATCGCCGTCATGATCCTTGCCCCGGTGGCACTCCGGTGCCACCGGGAGAGAGGGGGAGAGAGCCCCCTCCTCTTCTTCTTCCTTGGTCTCCCCCTTAGATGGGAGGAGAGTCCCCCCTCTGGTCCATGGCCCCCACGGCTGAGGAGGGGCGGGAGCCCCTCCGAGATTGGATCTCCCTCTTTGTTCTCTTCTATTTTGCGCTCCCCAGATCTGGCCCTTCATGCTTTCTTAAATTTCCGGAGATCCGTAACTCCTATTGTGCTGAAATTTTTACACGATTTTTTTTCATAACACTACAAAAAAATACACTTCCATGATGATACGTGTTTGTCACAGTAGGTAATGTTTTTTGTCATCCATGATGATTTTGTGACAGAATCAAGATAGTCATACCTGTGCTGTCATAGAAGTGTTCCATGACATTACCAAAATTATCATCACAGATGTGTCCACTTCCATGATGATAAATCGCGCGTCACAGAAGAGCTTTCATCAAGGGTGACTAACATGTGGCATCCATCGTAACGAAACGCTGTTAATCCATCGGGTCGGGTTTTGGATCGGATAACCCGTTAACAGCCCCGACCAATGGGGATTTTCCACGTGTAAAATCATCATTGGCTGGAAGAAACACATGTCGGCTCATTGTTGGGACAGATGTCATCCACTCATTGGACAGAAGGCGCCTATGATACGTCAACACGTGGCACGGCTGTCGGTGTCAAAACCGGCGGATCTCGGGTAGGGGGTCCCAAGCAGTGCGTCTTAGGATCAATGGTAACAGGAGGCAAGGGACACAATGTTTTACCCAGGTTCGGGCCCTCTCGATGGAGGTAAAACCCTACGTCCTGCTTGATTGATATTGATGATATGGGTAGTACAAGAGTAGATCTACCACGAGATCGTAGAGGCTAAACCCTAAAAGCTAGCCTATGGTATGATTGTTGTTGTATATGTCTATCCACTAGCCTGGCCCCGGTTTATATAATGCACCAGAGGCCTAGGATAACAAGAGTCCTAGCTGAATACTCCGGTGGGGGAGGAGTCCTTGTCTTGATCGCCAAGTCTTGTTGATTCTTCCTTGTATGCGGCAGCTGTCCGGACTGGCCCATGAGTATACGGCCATGGGGGTCCTCGGCCCAATCCAACTGATCGGGAGACGACGCGTTGAGTACCCCCTAGTCCAGGACACCGTCAACGGCCCAATAGAGGCCCATTCCTATTAAAAGACCGGCCCGTTTGACTTGGTCAAAAGGTGGCGGGCCGGCCCATGGAAAGCATGTTAATGGAATGTTCGCATATAGCCGATTTATAGACAGCTAACCCAAGGCCCGTTACGCCCTATCCGAATTAGGACCAGTAGCGTCATCTGGGCCATCCAATATGATTCCAGCCCGTTTTCACTTCTGGCCCATGTATGGGCCATGACGTCTTTCGGCCCATATGAGGCCCTTTGTAACTCTTGGCCCATTAACGGCCCGGGGTGAAACTAGCCCGCAGTAAACAGTGTATCACTTTATACCCATTAACGGCCCATGGTGAAACTGGCCCGTAATGAACAGTGTATCACTTTATACCTATTAACAGCTCGTTATTCCGTTGGGCCGTTTCCAGCCCATGTTATCTTTCGGCCTTCTCAGAGCCCATTTACTCTTGGTCTCATTTCCATCATTCATTTACTTACGGCCCGTTACTGTCATTTTCTGCTTGTGGGCTAAATTCAGCCCGAGGTTACAGTCGGCCCGTTTTGTGGCCCGTTAATATGTTGGGTCGTTTTCATAGCGTCATCAAATACGGTCGATTAACGACGGACCGTTATGGTCGGCCCATGAACAGACGATTCCAACTCTAACCCGTTTACGGCCATAATGCGGTCTGTTATTGGCCCATGTTTGGCCAACCGATCATACGACCCGTATAAGGCCCATTGATGATACGGCCCGTAGAAGGCCCATTGTGTCTATGACACGTAGAAGGCCCATTATTTCTACAGCCCGTAGGAGGGAAATGGTAACTACAGTAAATATGTAGCCCATGGTTATTGTGGCCTAGTTTTAAAAAATAGGTTATTGCGGCCACTAGCAAACTTCGGAAAAAGAACTGCACTGACTACAAGCAAAGAAATAAACAAGACAATAAGGAAATAAATAAGCAAGCAACTTATGCTAGGCTATCACGGCTATTACACATATTACATCCACTGGGCATCAAAGTTCGCCACGAGTGCAAATATAGGGAACACAGCAGCATATAAACGTTGCAGCAAAACATGTCCAGAACTGGAACCACTTCAGAAGAGCTCAAGAAACAATATCCTGGGTACCCATAATGCTGGCAAGATGCTTTAGCAAGCTTATTAATTGTCTCTTGTTTGGCGCTTAAGTCCTCTAGCACTTGTTGTTGCACCAGAAAGTATGCATCTGAATTCTGCAGGGACTTCCTCAGTCCTTCGGCTTCCTGTCGCATAACATCTGATCGATGTCTTTCAACTTGAAGTTGAGACTCAAGAAGCCGAACTGATTCAGGCAACAAGTTCGAAGAGCTGGTGCCAGCAGTAGTAGCCAGTAACTCAAACACTACATCAAGACAGGACTTTGGGGTTGTCTTAGTGTCTTCAATATAGTTTTTATCAGCTTTCTTGGAGACCAACAGGGATGTCTCACTATCTTAAACCTTATCTGCATTACTTCCTTTACCATTGCATAACGGGGTACACTTCTCCAATATTTTATCCGCGTTCTAAAAGAGAAACAAACAAACACATCACAGGTTTACAATGTAGTATATGAAACTCATTTTGGTAAACCATTTCAGTAGTAAGGTGGACAGGATAACAGCATGAAACAAACATATATCTATGTAATATGGTCACTGTATGGTCTATATCATTCTAGATTATGTTGCCAAATCAAGATAGATACAGTTCGAATCATATCTATTTAAGACAAAGCAGCATAGACACAATATAAGTGTGGGAAACTACACAGCAACAGCAACACTTGTAATGTGCATGGCATGAGAACATAACTGTTTATTCAATTGAAACTGAAATCAACATAGAGCAAGTTACAACAGCAAACAGCCAAACACGTTGAAGAAACAGGTTTAAAACATACTGTTGTGCCATTAGAGCTTCAATTGTATCCTTCAAATTTGAAATTAGTTGGTATGAGTAAATATAGTGATGCAAGAGCAAAGTAGTATGAACCATAGCTACGGAACCTGACCTGAGAACAATTCTTCTTCTGCTTTAAGCGTTGACTTGGGGTTCGGAGTGGTGGTCCTCGTGCTTTGGGCACTGCAGTTGCCTTACTAACTGCTCGTGTTTGGGTGCTTTGTGGTGGAGATGGTGATGTGTCAACGGGAACTAGGTGTCTATCTGCTGGGGTTGGGGTTAGAAGGGGTGTAGCTGGTTCTCTGTCCAACTGCGTAGGGGTACAATCTGCATGAGTGTGGGTTATGTGTGGTGGGGATGGTTCTTGGGCAAGTACAACCATGGTTCTATCTGCATCGACAGGTAGCACGATCTTTTCTGAAGACCATGTTTTTACTCCCATAGATATTGCCATCACTCCCTCCAATTGAAATGGCTGATAAACAAGAAAAGTAATTAAATGTACAGACATTGTAAGATAGACAGGTGCAATGGATAGTAGGGAAGAAAATAGGGCATGAAATAATTCACATTTATGTTTTCTAACCAAACAGAATAGCAGGACATAATTTCACATATATGATGGCTAATTAAACAGGATAGCATGACACAATTTCACATGTATAATGGATAACTAAACAGGATAGAATGAAATACTTCAAAATATGATGACTATGTAAACAGGATGACATGATATAACTATACAATGTGTCTATTAAAGTGGTTGGCTTGCCATAAATCACAAACATGTCGTCGATGGAAACATGATGGCATGATATAATTCACGGATAGAATGACATAATTTAAAATATGATGACTATGTAAACAGGATGAGTTGATATAACTATATTATGTCTTCAGAAAATGGGTTGGCATGCCATAATTCAGATACATGTTGTCTATGTAAACATCATGGCATGACATAATTCAAATATATGATTTATATACTAAGGAAGTGAGCAGAGGGCAATCGCATATATGATGTGTCAACTAAGAAGATGGCATTCAATATTGTGTATATGATGTAAAAACTAAGCATTGCAATACAACATATGCATGATATGAGTAATATAACCTTGCTAAGTTTGAGCATACACCTCAGGGGGATAATAGGACTGGTCATCTTCCTCTGAATCCTCCTCTGAAGAGCTATCTGTAACCAGCAAGATATCTGCTTCAGCGGGTAGCATTGTCTGCTCTGAAGACCTTGTTTTCACTTCAGATTTCTCCATCACCAATTCAAATGGATGATGCACAGGAACAGCAGTTGAATATACAAACATTGTCGACAAACACAATGAGAAATACAAAAAAAGGACCGCATGATATAATTCACATATATGACGCTTGCCTAAATAGCATGGCATTGCATAATTCACATACATAATGCCTTGCAATAAGATAACATTGCATAATTCACATATATAATGTCTTGCAACAAGATGCCATTGCATAATTCACATATATGGTGATTAGACACTAAACAGGTGGCATTCACACAAAGCATGTCTAAACTAAGCAAATAACATAGCAATGCAAGATACCATACGCACAATATGAGCAACATAACCCTGCCAAGATAGAGCATGCACCTCGGGGGGGGATATGACTGGTCATCTATCTCGGAATCCTCCTCTGAGGAGCTATCGGTAACCAGCAAGACATGCGCTTCGTCAGATAGCATTGTCTGCTCTGAAGACCTTGTTTCCCCTCCAGATTTTTCCATGACCGTGTCGAATGGCTGATGCACAGGAAGAGTAATTGAATGTACTAAAATTATTGACAAATTTAACATGTAATAAAAAAATGATGGCATGATATAATTCACATATAAGATGACTAGCTAACCAGGGTGGCATTGCAAAATTCACATATATGATGCCTGGCTAAACAAGATGGCATTGCATGATTCACATATACGATAAAGAAACTAAACAGATGGCATTGACACAAAGCATGTCTAAACTAAGAACATGACATCTTTAATGTATACAATAAGCAATGCAAGGCACCATATGCATGATATTACCAACATCGGCATGCCAAGTTAGAGTGAAGACCTAATGGGGTAAATAGGAGTGGTCTTCTCCTTCTGAATCCCCCTCAGAACAGTTATCTTCCTCTTGATTACGATCTGAAATGGGTGGAGGGGGGCTGCCTTTGTGCCCACCATGGAATGACGTCTACATGAAATTTTATTGCCACGCAAGGCTTGTCTCTTTTGCTCTACATGATCAGTTCCATTGTGTACAATAACTGGCATGCATAGGAATAAAACATAGTGGGATTATGTAAGGAGTGCATGCACAAATCCAGAGTGATGGTAGCAAACTCTGGATAGACCCAAAACCAATGATAGCAGGCAGATAATAGCTTTAGTTAAAAAATATAGATAATGGCTCCTTTAATGTTTGTTTGCACCCAACATGAAACTCATAGTAGACACCGGAGATTAACTAGATAGTAGACATATAGTACTGATTGCTGCCCCAATATGTACCCCACAACCATTTAAAAACTCAAGTTTCAGCATTACTTTGGACCTGACTCAGAGTCTAATAGGTGAACACGATGATAATGTAGCATGTGATCATATTAAGCGATGCATAACGTAAGCAGACACGGAAGAGTGCGACCTCTCTTGTGGACCCGTGTAGTCCTCAAGGTCATCTGCTCAGTTGATGATGGTAATGCAGTTGTCGTGGCTGCCGGCAGCGGGGAAGAAGATCTGAGGCGGCGAAAGATAGTTTGGAGAGCAGATCCCTGCTGTGGTGAACCCTTCCGTCATTGGAGCAGCTAAGCTGGGGTGGAACACAGCGCCGCAGGAGCAGGACAAACTGTCGGTGTCAAAATTGGCGGATCTCGGGTAGGGGGTCCCGATCTGTGTGTCTTAGGCTGATGGTAACAGGAAGCAAGGGACACAATGTTTACCCAGGTTCGGGTCCTCTCGATGGAGGTAAAACCCTACTTCCTACTTGATTAATATTGAAGATATGAGTAGTACAAGAGTAGATCTACCACGAGATCGTAGAGGCTAAACCCTAAGAGCTAGCCTATGATGGTATGATTGTAATTGTGATCGGCCTTCTAAGGACCATCCTCTCTGGTTTGTATAGACACCGGATAGGGCTAGTGTTTACATGGAGTCGGTTACAAGGAAGGAAACACAATATCCGGATCGCCAAGCTTGTCTTCCACGCAAAGGAGAGTCCCATCCGGACACGGGCCAAAGTCTTGAGTCTTGTATCTTCACGCTTCGATAGTCCGGACGATGTATATAGTCTGGCTGTCCGGATACCCCCTAATCCAGGACTCCCTTAGTAGCCCCTGAACCAGGCTTCAAAGACGATGAGTCCGGCGCGTAGTCTTGTCTTCGGCATTGCAAGGCGGGTTCCTTCTCCGAATACTCCAAGGTTATCTATCGAACACATAGATCGTGTCCGGATCTGCAAGATGATCCTCATACATCATTGTAGGGAACGTAGCATAAATTCATTCTGCTAGCAATCTTGGTACGTCATGCTCCTGCATCGTGGCCTGGTCCAATACGAACGGGCGTTTCCTGCTCCACTTCGACTCGCGTCGCGAGGTGGTTTTATTGGCACGTCCTGCCAAAGGAGATATTGTGTTCCTCTTATTATGGGATCTTTCATCAACATGGGCGTGTGTGGCCCCACGGCGACCGTTGGTATGACTTCGTGTATTTTAGATAAGTCTCAAGCGGTCACGCTGAGGACTCTTGATATTCATCCTCTTTATAAAGGAGCCGAGGCCCACACCTCTTTTCCACCTCTCCTGCTCCTTCTCGCACCTCGAGCTCCAGCACTCAAAACCTAAGACTCAACACCCTAGATCCTCCAGTATGTCCGGATCTGACGCAAAAGGCCAGTGGGTGGCCTCCTCGATCCAAGAGGAGTATATTACTAAGCTTAGGGAGGTCGGATACCTGACCGCCGATATCCAGCACAGGCTTCCTGCTCCAGGGCAAGTTATCCCCACGCCGGAGCCCAATGAGAGCGTCGTATTCGTTCCTCACTTCCTCCGAGGCCTAGGCCTCACCCT
This sequence comes from Triticum aestivum, assembly GCF_018294505.1. Taxonomy (NCBI): domain Eukaryota; kingdom Viridiplantae; phylum Streptophyta; class Magnoliopsida; order Poales; family Poaceae; genus Triticum; species Triticum aestivum. The sequence goes on from NC_057807.1 coordinate 520,317,631, forward strand.
CGACCCCTTTGTGAGGGGGCTCATGTTCTACTACAGCTTGGATTTCCATGATTTGGCTCCAGACGCCATCCTCCACATCTCGTCGTTTATTATTGTGTGCGAGGCTTTTCTCCACGTCAACCCACACTTCGGCTTATGGCTCAAGACCTTCAATGTGAAGCCGAAGATGAACGAGGGGCGACATGCAGAGTGCAGAGGTGTCGTAATAAGCAAGAACGTCGATGCCCCATGGCCAGAGGGCTCTTTTCTAGAAGTGTCCGATGTGTGGCAACGGAGGTGGTTTTATGTTACAGCTCCCAGAGGCACAAAGCGGGTAGCTTCCCCCGAGTTCCGCTCGGGCCCTCCGTCACAGTTAGCGTCTTGGACCGATGTAGGACGGAATTACGGGCCTGCTGGCGATATACCAGAGCTGCAGAATCGTATCCGGGGGCTCATAGAGAGAGACATAAATCTTGTCAGCATAATGCAAGTGATGCTAATCTGGCGGATGCTGTCGTGCAAACGTTGGCCTCTCCGGATGTGGGAGTTTAATCCGGAGGGTCCGCGGACTATTAAGCACTTCTTCGGCCTGAAGCTCGAAGGGATGTGTAAATTATTCTTCGGACCACAAGTAAAGTGTCCGGACACCACCGAGGATGCGGGCCTAAGCTGCAATCGCCTAGATGCCCAAGTAAGTAACCTTAATGCCGGACACTTCATTCACATTTATCATAATTGTAATTCTGAAAATCCCTCTGTGGCCAGGAATAGCTCAACAAGGCGGAGAGAATTATGTGTCCGGCGCCACTTCCTAAAGGCTCGCCTGGTCCAACCATTGCAAAGGTGCTTAGCCGGGCGCTCAGCAAAATCCCCTCAAGGAAAGGCAAAGGGAAGGGCGGTGAAACCGCACTATGCGTCCAGACCGGAGGAATCGTACCTCTACTATGGAGGATAGCCAGGAAGGGGAGGTTGAAGCCTCCTCCCCATGTGGGAAGAAGAGGGCAGCCCCCGAAGACTTGGAGGCGGAGACGTCCAAGCAAGGGAAGAAGGTATCACCAGGGGGCTCTGCCGCAACGAGCACCCTTACCACGTCGTGCCGACCAACGGGCCAGCCCTCCACCGAGCTGTAAGTTATTCATTATTTTGAAGGTATGGCGTTACTCCGAGATCTGTAACCGAGACTTCGTCTTCTGTAGTCCGGCAAGTAGCTCTTCTCAACAGAGTTCGTCTTCGGGGGGGGCCTTCGTTCGGATATGATGGAGAGTGAGACTCCACCTACCTCTCTGCCTCATGAAGCGGGCGACATGGAGGTGTCATCACGGAGGAGTCCGGATCTACCGAAGCCGGGAGCGAACACGTCAGTCACCCTGAGCTCGGAGCATTTGGCTCCTACGGGGGGCGATGAGAAGGGTCCGGCACAGTTGGATGTCCGGCCAGACGTACTGACAGGCCTTCTGGAGCGAGCCGCGCTCTCAGGGGAGCACCGCTCTTTAATGAGCAAGGTGCTCAGGAAGATTTCATCCGCTACCAGCGGTTTGAATGAGGCATTTACAAGCCTACTCAAAGGCTTTGAGGTATAAAGTGAAAAATGCACTATATTATTATTATTTTGGTTATGAAGCACGCTCTAGGTGTGCTCCCTATGGATAGTAGCCCCTGAGACTCTGGTTGCCCACCATAGGTGGCAAATGTGGGATCATATATTAATGGATGCGCTGTGTATATGTGCAGGTATACAAGGATCCGGCAGTCGACCAGTCTGTTGTAGTTGCCGAACTGAGAAGGCAGATCGGATATATTGATGCCGATATCACGTTGGTTAACAAACGGCTTGAAGAATCCTAGGGTATGTACTCTGCTTCCCTTATTATATTGTATAGGAAAATGCGAGAATGGCATAATGTTAATGCCCTGTGTATGCACTACAGATGGTCCTGCTGCTGTGGAGGCCCTAAGGGCTTAGCTTGCTCAAGCCAAGGAACAAGCTCGGGCTAGCAATGTGGCTGCTCTAAAGGCGGCTAAAGAGTTGAGAGCCGAACAGGCTGCTCATCGCCGAAGCGAGGAAAAGATAGCCAAAATGGCTGAAGAGTTGAAAAATGCCACCGACCGGTATGTGCTCCTTGAAAAGGAGAATAAGGCTAGTTCGGTCGAGCTGGACAAGGCACTTAATGCCGTCAAGGAGATGCGGACCAAGATCCCGGGCATGCAGGAGGAGCTCCAACAGGCCGACAAAATCGTGGCGGGGGGCTCCTACCTACTGTGGACAAAGTTTTTGGATCCAAAGTATGCTCCCCTAGCTGGGCGTTGGAGTCCTGCAGACGCATATGCGGACTTGACGAATAGTACAGCTGACGCTGCCAAGTTCTTCGAGGATCAAGGTGATAAGGAAGTGGAGAAGCTTTTCTAGTCGCAGTTCAATGCTCCCAACCGCTCGCTGCCATGGAATGAGAAGGTGGCTGCTGTGGCGGAGCTTCATAGGCTGTCCAGGCTTGCAATGCGGTCTGTAATAAACCATCTTTGGCCGAAGGGGCCCAAGCCGGACAATTATTTTGGTTTGGTGCAACAATTCCTTCGGGTCGTGACTCGGATCGACGCCATAAGGAGGTCGGCGTGCATAGAGGGTGCGCGGATGGCTCTTGCCCGCGTAAAATCCTATTGGACGGATATGGAGGCCACCATTATAGCCACCTAGGATCCGGCGGGAGGCCAATATCCGGCCGAGCACTACTTGGCGCAGGTCACAGAGGGTGCTCGCCTAATAGAGGCGCGGTGCTCGAAGAATATATTTTTTGAGTGATAAGTCGAATTATTGTAAAAACAATGTTTATTTTAATTATGAGGCTATATTTATATTTTTTGCCTGAAAATATGATTGTGTCCCCTGTACATCCATTCTTATATGTATAAGTAGTCCGAAAGATAGCAGTCGTTGGCTTCAGCCCCCATGCATACAATGTGGGGGTGTTCGTGAAGAATATGCTTAATTACACTTGATCCAATGTGTTGGTCCATTAAGGAGGTGATCGCACGTCGAACTAGGCAACCGAACTATATAGCTGTAACACTTTCGCTTAGCCATGGGAATATAATTGTGGGGCTACTATGTAGCCCCTGGTACCTTCGCACGCATCCGAATACGGGCGCGTGTGTACATGGCCGGTAAACAGCCCTTTGTTAATGCAGAGGAGTCCTAGAGATTCTGGTGAGTCTTCGAGTGGTTGAACAGTCTCTCGCTGTATCATGACGGTCAGTTTTTGGCTTTCTCTACTGAGGCGCTCATCCGGAATAACAAGGGCACAATCGCAGTAGTTCTCCTTTGGCCTGCCTTAGTCGATAATAACGGAACATAAGGCGGCAAACCCAGGAGTCGGGCAAACCCAACATTTGACCGAAGACATGATTCGGAGCTGATGCATATAAGGCCAAACTCGTGACGCCGAACACTCCCGAAGGTTTTCGGACTTTATAACAAAAGATGGGCTCAAGAATGCCCATTCAATATGAACCATGTGTTTCCAGGTACGTGCGATAATCTGTCGTGGCGAAATGCCAATAACGACAGTATCCTCTGTGGGTATGGAACCCATGGAATGGTTTAAACAACAAGAGGCAATAAAAAAAGGTTTACACAGGGGCTTAATCTAACAAGAGGCCCTGCTGCACGTCTACGCCTTTGTCTCCGTTGTTCCGTATCATGGAAGGGTATCGCGCAAACGTTGTCTGTGGAAAAAAAGGAAAACTCATAGGACAATACAACGTAAGTATGCGATAGATAGTAAAAGTGTAAGATGATGGCCTGCCAATAAGGTTGAGCCAAGTTTTGGGGCTACATTAAATATTTATAGCCCCTGGTTTCCGCTATGGGATTACATAAACGGTGTCCGGTTGAATTTTATCCGGGCTACCGGACTCGTCTAACCGTGTCTGTGGTCTTAATGACTAGTCATGTTTTATGGTATTAGAGGCCGCTTATAGTCCGGCCGTCAGGGCCGTTGCGTGTTCCTCTGCGCGTGAAGAGCGCTCTGTGATTCCGCTAACAGTGATGACGCCACGTGGACCGGTCATCTTGAGTGTAAGGAAGCCATAATGCAGCAATGCATTGAAGCGGGTGAAGGCCAGTCTTCCAAGCAGTGCATGATAGCTGCTTTGGAAGGGTGCAAGGATGAAGAGTAGTTCTTCACTTCTGGAGTTGCCTGGGGGGGGGGGGAAATGTTACCCTCAGTACGACTGAGCCCCTGCTGTAGGTTTCAATGCCTGGTATCACCCCTTCGAAGGTGGTGTTGCTTTGGTTAATTCTGGATAGGTTTATCCTCATCCTGTGGACAGTGTCCTCGTATATTAAATTGAGACTACTGCCACCGTCCATGAGGACACGGGTGATATGGTATCCGTCGATTATTGGGTCAAGCACCAATTCCTGTGATCCTTCACGCCGAATGCTAGTTCGGCCGTCCATGTGATCAAAAGTGATCCGACGAGACATCCAGTAGTCAGATGTGGGCACGATGGGCTCTACATCGTGCGCGTCTTTGAGCGTGTCTTCTTGCCTTCTCATGAATGTGTGAGTCGCGCGGATCGTGTTTACTGTTTTATTCTCTGGTGGCAATTTTTTATGTCCCCCAGTGTTCGGCTGGCGAGGTTCGTCCTCGTCTTCACTTGGTGTTTCCCTCCCTTTGTGTTCGGCATTTAGTTTGCCGGCCTGCTTGAAGACCCAGCACTCTCTATGGGTGTGGTTCGCAGGTTTTTCCGGGGTACCATGAATTTGGCATAGTCTGTCCCGGACTCTGTTTAGGCCGGATGGCTTCTTTTGCTGAGAGCCCCTGAATCCGGCATTGAACATTGTGTTGTCCGGGCTCCCTTCCTTGCTTTGGCGTTTGTGTTTATTACGCCGAGGCTTCCCGTTGCCGTCCCTTATTTCGGATGTACTGGGGTCGCTGGTGCCTTTACGGGCTAACCAGCTGTCTTCACCCGCGCAAAAGCGGGTCATAAGGCTTGTTAAGGCTGCCATTGTCCTTGGATTTTCTTGGCCGAGGTGTGTGGCGAGCCATTCGTCGCGGATGCTGTGTTTGAATGCCGCTAAGGCTTAGGCGTCCGGACAATCGACAATTTGATTCCTCTTAGTGAGGAATCTGTTCCAAAGCTTGCGAGTGGACTCTCCGGGCTGTTGGATTATGTGACTTAGATCGTCAGCATCCGGAGGCCGGACATAAGTCCCTTGAAAATTGGCCCTGAAAGCGTCTTCTAGTTCCTCCCAACTCCCAATTGAGTTTCCGGGGAGGCTTTTCAACCAGTGTCGAGCTGGTCCCTTCAGCTTGAGGGGAAGGTATTTGATGGCGTGGAGATCATCCCCACGAGCCATTTGAATATGCAGGATAAAATCCTCGATCCGGACCCCTGGGTCTGTCGTTCCGTCATATGCCTCTATGTTCACAGGTTTGAAACCTTGTGGGAATTCATGGTCTAGTACTTCTTCGGTGAAGCACAGGGAGTGTACAGCCCCTCTGTATCTGGGCGCGCCATGGCATGTAGTCGGCTGTTGTTGTGTCCGGAGTTTATTTCGAACTGGTATTTGGCTTGTATTAGCGTTTGGGTGACCATATTCCCTCGTTGGGGTGTGTCCTTAGATCCGTAGATGGACCTGGATGCACCGGACTTCTTATCCAGCTTCTCACGTAGATTATGCGCGGTGTCGGTAGCCGCTCTGTTATGATTGTGACGCGGTACGTCTGGTCTCCTGGTTGTATTATTCTTTGGTGGAACGGCCTCGTCGTCGAATTCTGGCAGTAGCTTGCGCTTTGGGTAGCTTTTGGTATGGCAATCGTCGCCATATCTTTCTTTAGTGTATAGCACTTTATTCCATCTACGACTGAGCTTTTCCTGTGCGGCCTTAAGCCGTTGTTTCTACTTCTTTAGACTTCTTGCTGTGGCCAACAGCTTTCGGTGGATGTTATCTCGTTCCACTCGTTCAACCGGGATGATGAATGCATCGTCGTCCGGACTGCGTTCCTGTTCTGGGGCGGTTTCATGAGCTCGTCCCTCCGGATCATTGTGATCGGATGTTTGCTCCGAACTTGGTTTGGTGTGACCTGGCTTGTCCTGCTCCATCGCTGGGTCCGTGTGGTCATTACTGCCTTCTGGTATGTCAGCCCTTCTTGCGCTCTTGTCGCAGTTTTTACTATTGCTGGACTTTGAGCGATGTCTACGCCGCCATTTTGGCTTTTGTCCGGGTGTTTTATCGTCCGGATCATCGGTGTTGTCCTTCTTGGGCGTATCCACCATGTATATGTCGTGTGACAAGGTAGTAATCCCGCGCCCAAGAGATTCTAGAGCTTCTCCTGCATCATCGTCCATACCGCTGATGTCTCGCAAAATTAGGTGTCATGTGCTTCGGATCACTGCGAGGGTTAAACAGCGACAACTGAGTTGGGCTAGTCATTGGGGGCACATGCACGAAGACTACTCGGCTGCCATCTAGGTCAAGCCGGCTATATTAATTAGGACATCTATCGACGGACCCCTTTTCTACGAGTTTATCTTTAATTTGAGCTTTGTTCCTCGTCTAGTTTGTCCGTCGGTATTCATGTTGTCTCCTTTGGGCAATGAGGTTATGATTTCTTGTCATGTGGCATTTTTTCGTGTTATATGTTATAATCCGGCGCTTTAGATCAAAATGACGACAACTGCGCCTCTGGGCCACGTGCATGAAGACTTCTCGATAGTCATTGACGAGGTCAAGCCGGCTCCGGTAGACAAAAGAAAACTAGTACTACTCCACTATATAGGCAGGAGCCTCCGCGCTTGCTTACTAGTGTTGCTCTCTTCACACTGTCTCGGCCTCTCCAGATCTAAACATGACATTGGTGGCCTCTCTCTCTCTCTCTCTCTCTCTCTCTCTCTCTCTCTCTCTCTCTCTCTCTCTCTCTCTCTCTCTCTCTCTGCTCACCGCTGGTCACAGGTCCAGCCGGATCCTCTCCGCCGGGGAAGGTGAGAAGGTGCAATGTTCACGCGGTCGTCCTCGGCGACGGCTCTTACCCACTGCTGGCGCATCCCGATCAGCCTGCCTTGTCGTTATCTCCCAAGCACTGCTGGCGAGGGAGGGCCTCCGACCCCTTCTTCCTCGCTGTCGTAGTGTGGGCAGATCCGGCCTCCCGCCGCCCACCTAGCGACATCCCGACGACCATCAGGTATAACTTCCTTCGAAACCGGCTTTCCTCTACTTCCCGAGCTCCTGACGTCACTGCATTTGTATCTTTTACTATTTCTCAGGCCCCCTCATAGATAGGATCGATTGGCTATTCGAAAACCACCTAATTTTTTTATGTTTAAGAGGTAAAACTAGTTCATGCACTCGAATCTAGTACTACTTGGTTCAAACAAGGAAGAAAGGGGGTGGGGTGGGGGAGGATTTGTTACCTTAATCTAGGAATTGGTCGAAAGAGGAAATAATGGGGGCGAAAAGTAGCAGAGACTGGCTATTCAACTGGTCTCTAGGTCTAATAGGGAAATAAAGGGAAATTCAGTACAAACTCAATATAAACCCGATCTATTGGTTGAAAAAGGAAAGAAAGTGGGTACTGGGGGACAAGTCAACAGAGTAAGTCCAGCACTAGATTTGCTAGCCTCGCAAAGTATAAGGTGGCTATACCGAACAAAAATGGGACCAACCCAGATATCCTGTTCTGATGTTTGTTGCCCCGAGCCACTCTTATGTAATTCCATTGGTAAAATGTAGCAGTCACACTATTGAAAGTAAGGACCCATTAAACCAATGTTGTTTTCAATGTAATGCCTCTAGTAATATGAATCAATGGCACTTTTCTACATGTCCTGGTAAATTTCCCATTAAGATAAGTTCGTTCTTTTTGTTAGAAATGCAACTGTCCTGGTCCGCCTACTCTCCCATGCCCAAAGTAATGTCGTATTTAACGGTTGTCATAGTTAATACTAATGCCCACACTAATATCTAGCAATTCCACTACTTTAGAAATTGCTAATGTCCTTGTAGGATTGCCATTCAGATAAGGAACATGCTTCTTTTCATTTGATGCATGTTTCATCACTTGTTAGTCACCCTCCTTTCCACCTTTTTTGTGCAAACAAAGATATACATTTCACGCTCAATCTTAGTTGAACTGCACAAATGATATCCAAATTATAGTTGAGCATTCCAGGAGCTTCACAACCAACCTTGATGTTGCTCAATTTTATTGCAACTAATGAAGAAGAAGCTCTGTGGGTTTCATTTTCTGATGGAAATGGAACCGGGGCTGGAGCCCTTTTCTTAAAAAAATTTGAAGAAGAAGCTGCTAGCTCACGGGACATTGCTTCATTTTAGGTGAACTGCACCAAAAGGTCCCATGAATTGAATCATCCATGTTGGTGACTGAAAGTGTCAGCTTCAGCATCCCAGTCTAAGCACCCCCGGCCTCCATCCTTGCGATGCATGGTACACCTCGTTTGCCCCTCCTCCACCCTAGTGTCTCTGATAAAATGAAGTAATAATACAGCTAAAATACAACGAAGGTCTTCTCTATCATTTCATTTCCAATGTAGATAAAGAAAGTGCTTCTCTTCCTAAATGTATGTTTCATCAACTAGTCCCATTGTTAATTTTTAAGCGTTTCTACAAACTGGGGTGCTTAATTTTAGTTGATCTGTACAAAAATAGATATTTGAATGTCTCAAGGCGCCTCCTTGTACTACCGCTGTACACTGATGTTAATCACTGGCAGAAGGTGTATCTGGGAGACTTGGGATGATGTCCAGTATGAGGCGTTGCAGGGCTCATCTCGCCCTCGCAGCATGGCATACTATGATACTATCACAATATTTTCTTCTATTTATTTTGTGTGTTTCATCAACTAGTGCCACTATAATGTAATCACACTTTTTCATTATCTGTGCAAACTGGGTTATTCAGCTGCATTTTGGTGGAACTGCACAAATGTACGTATGGAACCGGCATATATGCAGAGTGCAAGGTGTGCCAAGTAAAAATTACCGACACCAACCATGCTGCATGCGTGCATTGGCATCCACCACCACCAGTGGGATGTGTGGCACTCTCTGTGGATGGATCTTTCTCGGCAGCAAATCCTCTAACCAAATACTAGTAGCTTATATTGGAAGTTTTCTAGGGAGTACTCTTTTCTGAAAGAAGCACCAATCTATTTTTCTTTATTTGTACACTGTGTCACAACTTTGACCCAAAGGTCCAGAGCTATTTTAGGGTGATTGGCGTAGTACTCGGAGACTGATTGTAAGCATGATTTCCATTAGTTGTCACATTGATTGTAAGCATGAGCAGGTGGAAGATTAGGTTAGTGTGAAGCTTACCTTAAACCCTACCGCCACCATTGAAACAAGGCAAGCATCGAAGGAACCGTGGAGAACGGCGGGGAAGCGACGTCGCGCCATCCGGCCTCCTCTTGCGGTGGGAGAACGAATACTCCTGTGGATCCAGTTGGCTCTGCACCCTCATGAACGGCACACCATACTCGATCGATTCGTTATCCTCTGGGTGCTCAACCTTCGACCTGTACACCCACCACCTCCGCCTGACTGTCGCCTCGGGCGAATCTGTTTGCTCCATCGCCCAGAGGAGATACTCGATGAACTCGGAGGACTGTGGCATGACTGCCGTCGAGGAGTACATGTACATCGCCGCCCTCATCGCCACCATCTCGCTCTTTCACATACAATGCCGCATGGCCCACACCGTCCTCGAAATCTCCCACTCATTTTCAAACCAAGTAAGGATCTCCTTCAACCTGGCTGCCTGGTCGCCGCTGGCAATCTGCCTGATTCGCTGCTGCATCCTCTACATAGATGTCCTTCAGAGTGGTTCGGTGCTAGCTTTCGAAGATGGGAGGAGAGATGATGGTCTTGCAATAGAGAAGAGGGAGAGGCGAGACAGTGGTTTTGGAATGGAGATGATGGAGAGGAGAGGAGGTGGTTTTGCGATGGAGAAGATCAGAAGAGGGAGAGGCGAGACGATGGTTTTGGAATGGAGATGATGGAGAGGAGAGGAGGTGGTTTTGCAATGGAGAAGAGGGAGAGGAGCGTGCGGCAGCAATTTAGGATTGGACGAGAGGGCCAGCGCATTGTGACTGGATCAAAATCAAAATCAATTTACCCTTCAATTAAGAAAGCGACCCCACATTAACTAGTCTCCCTTTTATTCTGGGTCATAATTGACTATGATTTTCGCACATAATGTTATACGTTGCAAAAATAATATAATTTGAGAGTACATTCAGATACGAACCAAACGATACAATTTTTGGTGACATGCATTCACATTTTGCTTGTCAAATACAGTACGTGGTCAAACTTTGACCCAAAATACGCAAAACAACAAAAAAATACTTCCAAGACCAGCGCCGCTCTTCCGCTCTTCTCCTCTTAAACGACCACCGCTCCTATCATGTTCCAATCTAAATCCAGTGCCACTCCTCTCCTCTTCCATTTCAAAACCACCGCCCCTCCTCTCCTATTCCAATCCAAAACCAACGTCGCTCCTCTCCCGTTCTAATCCAAAAGCAGCGCTGCTCCTCTCCTCTTCCATTCAAAAACCACCACCGGCGAGTAAAGGTGTTGTGGAGAAGTAGATCGATGGAGGAGTACAACGGATACGTGAGGATCGCAGACGGCGACCCTGTGAAGCTAGCTAGGATGTTGGAGATACAGTCTTGGTTTGACAACAAGGACCAACTAGCGGTGACGGCGACAACCATGGTCAAATATATGCAACAGAGCGAAAAGGCGGTGATACACCCGGAGGGAGTCGCGCATGAGTACATAGAGCTGCTCTCTAGGCCATGGAGCAAACAGATTCATCGAATCCGATCGTGAGGGAGCGGTGGTGGGAGTACCAATCCTAGATGGAGCATCCACCAGAGATTGAAGGATTGAGCATCTACATGGTGCCGTTTGTGAGGGTGTCCTGCCAGAGTGAGCCGGTGGAGTCTTCGTCGATCAAACCCAACTGCAAGAAGAGAAAAGCAGTTGGCTCGACAACGCTTCCCGCCATCCCCTCCCTCGTTGTTCACATCGTCTCACAGGGCGGCTGTCTGCCGCCGAGGAATAGGAGGGGATGCAGGTTGTGAATTATCAAGAGGAGCTTAGGGTTATCAGTATTTGCAGGTTGTGAATTGTGTTTTGTGTTGTGTATTTTGAGAGTACTTTCATATATGAATGTCTTCCGAATTTCAGATTTGCAGTACTGAGCATATGAAGTATTTTATGAATTCTAGAGATCTATTTTGAGCACTTAAAAAAATGTAGTTTCATAGGAGTATAAAAGTGTAGACAATGTGATTCTCAGAGAAGAAACTGCAAGTTTCAGTTTCACATAAGAAACTGCAACTTTTAGAGGCGGAGCATTTATATTAACACGGCCTTTTCAAACAGGGTTAACATCATGTTGGAAGTTTTATTCATGGTCGAAAATGGAACTACCACCTAGTTAACATCATGCTGATCAACATTCATGCATAGCACATCTTCATATGATGCACAGTCAAAATGCCCAAACAATGTCGAGTGTGCGAAACACAGAGAAAACGAGGGACGAAGTTTTGGCAAGTGTTGGACGTGGTGTGCGTAGATGACAATGGAGACCCACATGTCAACAAAGGCAGAGGCAAAAAAATGGTGATATTTTCCCTACACAGGTGTGAGGTGGAATCGAACCCGGGCGGAAAAGCTGTCGGGTAGTGTCACTTGGCCAATAGGCTAGTTCAGTAGTTTCGTTAATAATAAGGCACTTCCTCAGGTGGTCGGATCCCCTCCTGCGCCTTTGTGCACTCGCCGCGATGCCGATGTCTGCTGTTGTGAACATGCTGAACAAACGAGAAGAATCTGGAGAGGACTATATGCGGAGAGGCGGACAGTCGGGACCCACCAAGTCTATGGTCGTGCGCAAGCAAGTGCCTCATCGAAAAAATACTTCCTCCTAATGCTATACTGACATTGGGGCCCACGGGTTTGTCAACATAGTTACATTTTTTAGGTGCTTCAACGTAGTTACTATAGGATATAAATTCACAACGAAGCCAGGGAGCTGGCAGGTATCATTTGTTATCACCGGGGCAGCAAGTATCAGCTGGGTTTTGGGCTGCCCCATCTAGGCTTTCATTTTTAACATGCGCTGCCCACGACCTCGGATGGGGGGTCCATAGGCCTGTTTGTATTTTCTTGAGGGCCGTCATGTATCGACCGGCCTATGGACCTCCCATCCGAGGTTTTATTTTCCTGAATATCGGCAGCCCAATTTATGTTTTTTTTTGAAGAAAACATAGAGGTCTGTTCTATTTTTTTATATAAGAATAGGAATGCCAGGTCCAACTTATGTTTCCCTTCTAACTATATTATATACATTTAAATTATTTTATATGTTTTTATATGTTATTTTTATTGTCATCATATATTTAACAAATACTTACATATGTAAGAAAACAATATCACACATCTTATTAACTTATAAAAATAATTTCTTAACAATAAAATCCTGGATTGTTTTGGCATGAAAATCCTAGTGATTGTGTACAAAAGCTTGGTAAGATTTAAGGACGAATGTAATAATATCACTTATTATTTAAATATATTTCTAACAAAATGCTCAGCCCCTTTTTATTTTTTGATAACATTGCTGGCCCAACCCAACATTATAATTAGAATCAGCCCAGCAAAATCGTGTATTTCGAGAAAGTGCAAATGGCGTGTAATTTTTTAGGATATAAAATAAATGGGCCGCATGGACGCTACATTATTTGTTCACCCAGCCCAGCTAATGGCTGTAATTCAAAAAAAAGATCAAATTGATTGTAAATTCTACCGCGCAAAAAAAACTGTAAATTCTGAAAACATGGGTTGAATACGTGCCACATTTTTAGAGGCTGAAATGTGGGCCAATGGGTCAAAGCCAACGCAAGTCGTTGTCAATTTAGTCAACAAATGATTCTGACATGTTAGCCGTTGGATTTACATCCAACGACCAGCATCCATCTTTAATCTCTCTTCCTCCTCCAGCACCGCCGGGACCACCTCCTACCTTCTGCTGCTAGCAGCTCTTCTTAGCACGCTTCACTATGAAGCGCTACTCCACCGTTGGCCAGGCCATCCCTCCACCGCTCCACACCTCCTGTTCTTCTCCACCGACTGCCGAACCACACCGCACGAGAACCAGTTAACCCTCGTACACCTCTCCATCTATGACTCTACTCCCGCGTCTTCCCATCTCCGGCTCGTTGCTGTCCGGGGCCTCACCATCGTCCACCACCTTGGATGCGCTCGGCGCAGCGTGGTCAACGTGGTCAATGAACTACACCATCGGAAGTAGACTGTGTGTGGAGAGGCTGACAGCTGGGTCCACGACCGCACACAAGGAAATGCCTCCTTATTACGCGCAAAATAATGATTCCTCCACCTAACATCTGGGACCTACCAGAAGGGCCTCTGTATTTCGTGAAAAAAACATGCCCCCCGCTGACAGGTCGGACCCACCAGCTATCTTCGCACGCAAGGAAGTGCCTCCTTGTTACGCACAAAAAAATGAATACTCCCCCTACCAGCTGGAACCCAGCATAGTGGGAGGCTGACTTGTGGGCCTACCAAGTTGACGGGGACGGAGGGCTTTGTCAACTTAGTCAATATGAACGATTCTAGCTCTTATTGCCGTATGATGTTCATCCAACGGCCGTAGTGCTTCTTCAACCTCTAGCCTTCTTGCTCCAGCCGCCCAATCCAGCGCGGGTCGTGCTGCGTGCTCCTGCCTCCCATGGCCGGTTGTGATCCCGCGGAGGCCTCACCAGCCCCTACTACTCCCACCGCTGGTCAGGCCATCCCTCTACTCACCCACACCCCATGTTATTCCGCGGCAACGGCAGCCTCACACCGCAGCCAAACCAGTGGACCCTCGTACTCCACTTCGCGTGGGCATCCACTGTTGCGTCTTCCCCGGCTCCGTGTCGTCCCCTTCCTAGGCCTCACCGTCGTCCACCGCCGTGGTGCTCTCAGTGCAGCATGGTCAATGTGGTCAACGACCGACTTCCACCAGAAGAGTACTGTGCGTGGAGAGGCTGACAGCTGGGTCCACGGCGGCCGCAAGGAAGTGCCTCCTTATTACGCGCAAAATAATTATTCCTCCACCTGATATTAGGGACCCACCGGACGGGCCACCGTATTTCATGAAAAAAACATTTCCCCTGACTCCTGGGACCCACAGCTACACCTTCGCACGCAAGGAAGTGCGTCTGGGCAAAAAAAATGATTCGCCCCCCTGACTGTTGGGACCCACCAGCTACATCTTCGCACGCAAGGAAGTGCCTGACAGTCGGGACCCACCTAGTCGAAACGTATGTAGCGTTGTCATTCTAGTCGCGAACATGTACGCACATATATACTGATCGATGTAGAGGCGTGCATGTGTCGTAGTAGAGGCGTGCACGTAGCATGTACACATACATACAGCGGCCAGTGTGCAAGAAAGAAAATACGGCCACATATGTGTACATACGGGCGGGGTCTCGAACGCCTAATCGCGCATACGTACGACCAGGGCTCGTGTACATGGCTGGGTCGGAACGGAGAAACAACGTCGTCGTCGTGTTCATGGGGAGCCAATCGGCAGGGTCGGAACAGAATGCGTCATCGTGTTCATCGGGAGGGCTTGGACGGAACAGGCGATGGAAACGAGGCCTGGCGTACCGCAGAACGGAAGAAACGGCCTTGTGTTCGACCAGCCACGTTCGAAACGGGATCCTGTTCATCGGGAGGGGTCTGGCGTACCGCAAAACAGAGGAAAGAGACCTCCTACGGTCGAAATGGGGGTCCTGTTGATCGGGAGGGGTGTGGCGTACCACAAAACGGACGAAACAGACTTGTGTTGGAGCGCTATGGTCTAAACGGGGGTCATGTTCATCGGGAGGGGTGTGGCGTACCGCAAAACGGGACTCCACGGGATACTGTTCATCTCCACCGTCGACCTCCTCCAGCCTCCACGGGCTACCGTCGACCTCCTCCAGCCTCCACGGGCTCCTGTTCATCCAGCCTCCACCGCGCGCTACTCCACCGGCTACTGTTCAACCACCCCTCCACGGGAACCCCTTCACCATCTACTGTTCATCCAGCCCTCCACGGGGTCGTCCTGTTCATCCAGAGGAAACGCCACAGGGTCCTATTCAGCCACCCCCACTGCTCACTGTTTATCCAAACCCCCCCCCCTCCCCCGCAACGCTCACTGTTCATCCAGAGAGGCAGCATCGATCGGCTTCAGTTAGCAGCAGCAGCGAAGGAATCGCTCGATTGGGTTCAGTTAACAGCCATCGATCGATCGCTCGGGTTCAGTAACACGTAGCCTGTGGTGCAATCGCTCAGGTCCAGTTAGAGCCCAACGCCTCGCTCGGGTTCAGTTAGAGCCAACGCCTCGGACACATGTGTGTACGTGTACGAGAGAAACGCGCATCGCTCAGCCCCCGACCACCCACCGTAACCGGGAACTCCCCGAAATTTTCCTCGCCCTCGCTTCTACCATGGTTTTTTCCGTCATGGACGGCCCAAAGAATGTCATGTAGCTGCGTCTCCGGCCTGCCCAGGACGAAAAGCCCATTTTCTGTCATGATTTTTTGTCATAGAAGTAGGAGCCCAGCACATCTGTGATGATACCGGGTTTTGTCACAATTATCGTCATGGAAGTGTCATAAGTATGACAGAAAAAAATTTGTTCGGCCCAAAATGTCACGGATGTGTCTTTGTTTTGTAGTGTAAAATATCTTTATTGCACCAGAAGAAAGGCTCCAACCAACGTTTGAGGAGGCCACAAGACACCAGGGCGCGCCCTGGTGGGTTGTGGGCTCTATGGGCCCCCGTCGTTGATTCCACCTCCCAAAAATCACATAAATTCCAAAATAATTTTCCATAAATTTTTATCGCGTTTGGACTTTATTTGATATGGATTTTTTGTGATACAGAAAACATGCAAAAAATAGGAACTAGCACTGGGCACTGGATCAATAGATTAATCTAATAAATCATATAAAAAGTATGTGAAAGTTGTATAATATTGGCATGACAATAAAAAATTATAGATACGACGGAGACATATCAGACACTTACTGAAATCTCTTTACAAATGGCTGATAAATCAACTGCTATACCCATCGGTATTTGTGAGGATGTGCATGTTGTGGTTGCAAATGTTACTATCTTAACTGACTTTCTTATTCTTGATATTCTCGAGGATGGCAACATGTTGATCATCCTTAGTAGACCCTTTTTAAATACTGCAGGGGCTGTTATTGATTGCAACAAAGGCAATGTCACTTTTCATGTTAATGGTAATGAGCATATGGTACACTTTCCAAAGAAACAACCTCAAGTTCATAGTATCAATTCTATTGGAAAATTTTCAACTATTACTATTGGAGGTTTTGAATTCCCTCTCCCTACTGTCAAAAAGAAATATGATATTCTTATTGTTGGGGACATACATATCCCCGTTGAGCTAACCTAGTATAATTGGAAAATTCTCCGGCTTCATGTTACTTGAAATAAGTTTGTTAATAAGACTTGATCAACCGTGTTAATGGATTCCTTTTTATGGGCATGAGATGGATGAATTTAGAAAGCACAACTCTCTGTACCCACTTTTTACTTTCTATTGTTTATATTAAATAAAGCAAAAATACTATTTTTCGTCTGTTTTCTGAATTATCCGTGCAATAAAAAAAGTCCCAAAAATGAAAGTTCTCCAAATGCCCTGAAAATTTACTATGATTTTTTATAGAATACTTGAGAATTTTTGGCACTGATAACACACCAGGGGGCTGCACCAGTGGGCCACAAGCCCTAAAGGCGCGCCCTGGTGGCTTGTGGGTCCCACGTGGGTCCCCCTCACTTATTCCAACACCCATCCACTTCGTCTTCCTCCATAAAAAATCCCACCATTGCTCAAACTCGTGTTCTAGCTCATCTTGCTGCCATTTTCGATCTCCTAGCTTAAAGCTCCATTTGCAAAAGCTGTTTTGGGGGATTGTTCATCGGTATGTGACTCCTCTAATGGTCCAGTTAGTTTTTGTTCTAGTTGTTTATATATTGCAATTTTTTGCTGCTGTGGTGACCTTGTTCTTGAGCTTGCATGTCAAATTTATATGGTCCCAAGTAGTATTTATGCATGATATAGCCTCTAGGCACTTGTGGGAGTAGTTACTATCAATCTTATTAAGTTTGTTCACTTTTATTTTGAGTCACTTAAAATTTCAGAAATTTTCAGAGGAAGAAAATGATGAGGAGGTTGTTAAGAGGCTCTTCAAGCCGGGGTTCTAAAGAAAATGAGGATGAGGAGAAGAAGAAGCCCAAGTATAATCTTCCTCGCACCACAGAGATTTGGCCGTGTGAATGGCCAAGTGATGCATTCTTGAGGGCGGATGGAATTTATGAGGATTTTTATTATTTGGCGGAGAATGCAGGCATCACCGACTTCCTCCACGATAAGTATGACCAACACCTTCTGATCACTAATACCTTTGTGCAAAATTTTCACTTTCGTTATAGGGAAGATCCTCCTATGGTGTAATTTCACTTATATGATGTGCCTAAGAAAATGACTCTTTGTGACTTTTGCAATGTTTGCAAATTACCTTATGAGGGCAGCGTGAGTGAACCACGTCCTAGAGATGTGGAAGATTTTATTGATGAAGTTACCGTAAGGGAAGAGAGAGGGGTGTCGAAAGCAAGAGTGGCTAGCGTACATTTCCCTAGTTTACGCTATTACGCATTATTTGTTGGGAGATGTTTGATTGGTCGTGGGGGGAGTGGAGGCCTTAGTGCCCCTGACCTTGCCATTTTACGCCATGCTCTATATATTGATAGAACTTTTAGTTTGGGTGCTAAGGTTGCTCGACGATTGAGTTTAAACAGTTCGAGGGGTCCTATCTTCGGAGGTATTTATGCCTCCCGCCTTGCTAAACATTTTGAGATACCCATTAGGATAGATGAGAAAGAGGAGATGTTGTTACCCACTAAGTACTTAGACTATGATAGTATGGTAGCACATGATTTCATTTCCAAAGACGATGACAAGCAGCTCATATATAATTTAGTGTTCAATCAGGGTACCTTTCATATTATTACTTTGCCTACACCTTCTTTGTTTGATATCCATTTAGTCAGGTACATTATCATGCCCGATGACATTTATGCATACTAGGAGCGGACTCGATCCCCAGTTCCTGAGCCAGAACCATCACCTGACCCGTATGAGGAGTCCGTTTATCAGTGGGAGCCACAGGAGCTCGCTAACCAGTGGAACCCTTAGGATCCTCCTCAATACCCAGGAGAGGGCTACTTTCATCCGTGGGACTAGACCAACTTAGGCCAAAATCCTAAGCTTGGGGGATACATATTTCTCACCGACATTACATTCATGTTCACACACTCATTCCAGTTGTCATTGTCCATACGTTTTCATTGTAACATCCATGCTAGTTTATTTATTTTTCTTGCTTTCTTCTTGTGTGTTTGAAAAACTTTGGAAAATCCAAAAAAATAGTTCTAGTTTCTTTCTAGTTTAATTAGTAGTAGTAAAAGAAAACCCAAAAATATTTCTCGTTCTTCTTTTGCTTGTTGGGAGCTTTCCCGTGTAAATAGTTTTTTCATTCTTGTTTTGCTTTCTTCAGAAAAACAAAAACTCCAAAAATATTTCAGTGTGTTTCTTTGTATTTCTTTTTCTTTTCTTTGGGTCATAAGGAGAAGTCCATGATGAACATGTTGAGTGGCTCTTATATGCATTATTGTTGATCTAACAAACAGCCCATATTACCTTGTCTTCTCCTCTAAATAAATGTTTGCATATTCCAGCTTAGTCCAATGCATGTGCACTCTTATTATTTTCCACATCGTTCGGTCATGCAAGTGAAAGACAATAATGACGATATATGATGAAATGATTGAGATGGAGAAAAGCTGGTGCAAACTTGACCTATTTTGTTTTTTGTAAATATGATTAGCTCATCGTTCCTGATTCCTCTTGTTATGAATGAGACATGTTTGCAATGACAATTAGATATTATAGTTACTCATGTCATGCTTAATTAGGTAGGGGTGTATAATGGTTTGTCTTGAGTGTCAACATGCATTTTAAAATGGTTATGATGTAGTATGATAGGATGGTATCCTCCTTTGAATGATTCAAGTGGCTTGACTTGGCACATGTTCGCGCATGTAGTTGAAACAAAATCAACATATCCTCCACGATATTTATGTTCATGGTGATTTATTTCCTACTCATGCTTGCACTCAATGTTGGTTAATCTCAATGCATGTTTATGACCGTTGTTGCTCTCTAGTTGGTCGCTCCTTAGTCATTTTCTAGCCTTCACTTGTACTAAGCGGGAATACTGCTTGTGCATCCACTTCCTTAAACCCAAAGTTGTTCCATATGAGTCCACGATACCTACCTATATGCGGTATTTACTTGCCGTAACAAGTAAATTTGCTTGTGTCAAACTCTAAACCTTCAAATGATACTTTGTTCTGTATGCCTGAATCGCTCATGTAGCGACTGGGGGTTGTTAGTATCTTCCATGCTAGGTGGGTTATTCTCACGATGAGTGTCAATTCACTTGTCATTCACGAGAAAGCGGCTGGTAATCGAGATGCCCAGTTCCATGCTCAAATCAAATCAAAATAAATATCAAACAAAACTCCCCAGGACTGTTGTTGGTATGGACGGTACCCGTTGTTTCAGACGAGCCGTGGAGTGTGATTGTTGGTGGTGGAGGAGTAAAAACTTTACCATTCTGTTTGGGAACCGCCTATAATGTATCTAGCATGGTAGATACCGAGATCTCTTGGTTGTTATGTTGACAATGAAAGCATACCACTCAAAATTATATTCATCTCTATTTTAAAAGCTCAAGCTCTGGCACCTCTACAAATCCCTACTTCCCTCTGCGAATGGCATGTCTATTTACTTTTATTGTTGAGTCATCATCCTCTTATAAAAAGCACCAGTTAGAGAGCACCAATGTCATTTGTATGCATTGCTATTAATTGATATTGAGTATGACTGTGACTGGATCTCTTTTGCCATGAATTACAATGTCTAGTCAGTCCTTAATCTCCAGGGGAGCTCTGCATTTATGTTTTGCGCTCTTAGAAAGGGCTAGTGAGATACCACTTTGTTATATTATATCATGATTGTTTTGAAAAAGTGTTTTCATCCGAGATTTATTATTATCGCTCGCTAGTTGATTATGCTATTGATATGATTAAACTTGAGACCAAAATGTTATTGTGAATATGGTTAGTTCATAATCTTTCCTGAAAACCTGAATGCTGGCTATACATATTTGCAACAACAAGATCAAATAGAGTTTGTCAACTAAACTGCTTGAGGACAAGTAATGGTTTAAGCTTGGGGGAGTTGATATGTCTCCATCGTATCTACTTTTCCAAACTCTTTTGCCCTTGTTATGGGCTCTAATTTGCATGATTCAAATGGAACTAGCCCGGACTCGCGCTGTTATCAGCAAAATTGCCTTAGTGTTATTTTTGTGCAGAAATAAAAGTTCTCGGATTGACCTGAAAATTTGTGGAGAATATTTTTGGAATTAATAAAAAATACTAGCAAAAGAATCAACCAGAGGGGACCCACCAGGAGACCACAAGGGTGGAGGGCGAGCCCCCTGGCTTGTGGGTCCCCTGGAGACCCCCCCCCCCCGACCTCAACTCCAACTCCATATAACCCTATTCGGGGAGAAAAAATTCAGAGAGAAGGATTCATCACGTTTATGATACGGAGCGACCGCCTCCCCCGTTCTTCCTAAGGAGGGCTAATTGGAGTCTATTTTCGGCTCTGGAGAGGGGGATTTGTCGCGATCATCATCAACAACCTTACTCCATCACAAATTTGATGATGCTCACCGCCGTACGTGAGTAATTCCATCATAGGCTTGCTGGACGGTGATGGGTTGGATAAGATTTATCATGTAATCGAGTTAGTTTTGTTAGGGTTTGATCCCTAGTATCCACTATGTTCTGAGATTGATGTTGCTATGACTTTGCTATGCTTAATGCTTGTCACTAGGTCCGAGTGCCTGAATTCAGATCTGAACCCTTTATGTTTACATGAATATATATGTGTTCTGATCCGATCTTGCAAGTTGCAGACACCTATTACGATCTATGATCCGGATACCCCAAGGTGACAATAATTGGGATTCTTTCCAGTGATTACCATATTCTGAGGAGTTCGTGTATTCACTAAGTGCTAATGCTTTGTTCCGGTTCTCTATTAAAAGGAGGCCTTAATATCCCTTAGTTTCCAATAGGACCCCACTGCCACGGGAGGGTAGGACAAAAGATGTCATGCAAGTTCTTTGACGTAAGCACGTATGACTATACACGGAATACATGCCTACATTATATCGATGAATTGGAGCAAGCTCTATGTCACCCTAGGTTATAACTGTTGCATGATGAATGCCATCCGACATAATTATCCATCACTGATCCATTGCCTACGAGCTTTTCACAAATTGATCTTTGCTCAGTTACTTTGCTGTTGTCACTATTACAATTGCTACAAAGCTGCTACTATTACTTTTGCCACCGTTAACGTTACTTCCATACTACTTTGCTACTAAATATTTTGCTGCAGATATTAAGTCTTTCACTTGTGGTTGAATTGACAACTCAGCTGCTAATACTTGAGAATATTCTTTGGCTCCCCTTGTGTAGAATCACTAAATTTGGGTTGAATACTCTACCCTCGAAAACTGTTGTGATCCCCTATACTTGTGGGTTATCACATACGGGCACCCATCTACTACCCACACGTTGTAGTTTCTCGGATAAGCTATGAGGAAGAATACTCGTAGAAGAGCGTCACCATGTTAATGTCAGTGATGTACGGCACCGTACCATCGGGGTTCCCAGCTGCTTGGTGATGTAGTAATACGGAGGCTTGTAATGCTCAGGCCTCGGCGCCGCATGGCTGAGCTGATCTTTCGGACGAGCGTGATGCTCAGATCCTATACCACTTCCATCTCTGACAGGTTTTCCGACAGTTCCATGCATCAGCGACAGAAGGAAGGAGAAGGTGGGAGAAAAGGGCGGGAAGTGGGTGGAGAGTGGTGGGGGATAGAAGAAGAGTGTGTGGGATTTTGGTGCGAAAACCGTGTGGGTCGCTACAAAAGCGCGGGCTTCGGCTTCCTTTAGGTGGGCAAGAGGGTGAGAGAGCGACGATTCTCCTGTCTAGACTCCCGCAATCCCATCACCCCCCTTGTCGGTGTCAAAACCGGTGGATCTTGGGTAGGAGGTCCCAAACTGTGCGTTTAAGGCTAACGGTAACAGGAGATAGGGGACATGATGTTTTTCCCAGGTTCGGGCTGTCTCAATGGAGGTAATACCCTACTTCCTGCTTGATTGATCTTGATGATATGAGTATTACAAGAGTTGATCTACCACGAGATCGTTGAGGCGAAACCCTAGAAGCTAGCCTATGATTATGATTGTTGTTGTCCTATGGACTAAACCCTCCGGTTTATATAGACATCGGAGGGGGCTAGGGTTACACAGAGTCGGTTACAGAGAAGGAGATCTACATATCCGAATTGCCAAGCTTGCCTTCCACGCAAAGGAGAGTCCCATCCGGACACGGGACGAAGCCTTCAATCTTGTATCTTCATAGTCCAACAGTCCGGCCAAAGTATATAGTCCGGCTGTCCGAAGACCCCTTAATCCAGGACTCCCTCAGTAGCCCCTGAACCAGGCTTCAATGACGATGAGTCCGGCGCGCAGATTGTCTTCGGCATTACAAGGCGGGTTCCTTCTCCGAATACTCCATAGAAGATTTTGAACACAAGGATCGTGTCCGGCTCTGCAAAACAAATTCCACATACCACCATAGAGAGTACAATATTCCACAAATCTAATCTGCCGACAGCTTTTTCATAGCGTGACATCAGGCCACGGCCCGGTCATTATTCGAACCGTTTTTCACAACCTGTCGCCGCACATATCCCGAGGCAGCTTTATCGGCACGTCCCGTCGAAGCAGAGATCGTGTCCCCTTATCACGGAATTCTCATCAATACGGGTGTGGGTAACCCAACCGTGCCATCAATCGTGGCGCTTGGGGAATAAGCGACTTTAGCGGGCAAGTTGGGAGGCGCAGGATCTCTGCTGCATTTATAAGGGGATAAGAACTCCCTTTTTCACCCAAGCCCTCCTCTACTCATCCATTCCTTTTCGCTCGAGCCCTAGTGCCCAAGTGCTCCTCTTCTCCGCCCAAAAAGTCTTCCTGAAAATGTCCGGATCCGGAGCAGGAGGCAAGTGGATGGCCTCTACCGTCCAGGAGAAGGATATCAAAAAGCTTCGAGGGGTGGGTTTCTGGCCAAGAGAATTGGCCACCATCTTCCGACGGCGGGACGGATCATCCCCACTCCAGAACCCCACGAGAGGGTAGTATTCCTCCCTCATTTTATCCGCGAGCTAGGGTTTCCCCTTCATCCATTCGTTCGCGGCATCATGTATTATTACGGGATTGATTTTCATGATCTATCCCCAAATTCCTTCCTCGACATCTCGACATTCATCATCGTGTGCGAGGCCTTTCTCCGCGTCCCGCCGCATTTCGGCTTATGGCTGAAGGTTTTTAATGTGAAGCCCAAGGTAGTGAGCGGCGAGCATGCCGAATGCGGAGGCGCCATGGTGAGCAAGATGCCCAATGTTACATGGCCAACACGTAATTTTAATGATTCCATCAAGGAGTGGCAGCAGCAGTGGTTTTACATCACCGAGCCACGTGGCAAGGAATGGGCCACCACTCCAGAGTTCAGATCCGGTGCCCCCCTACGACTTACATACTGGCACAAGAAGGGCATGAACTGGGCTTCGTCTGACGAGCTATCAGAGCTCCAGACGCGCGTCCAAGACATGGAAGACAAGAACATTAAGCTCGTCAATGTAGTCCAGGTGATGTTGGTTCATCGGATTCTACCATGTCAACACCGGGCTTGCAATCTATGGGAGTTTGACCCGGCCAAGCACCAGACCCTGCTAGAGCTCTTTGGCTCTACACACAAGGACATCTGGAGGGTACTTTTTAAGTCCAGCAAACCATGGTCGAACTCCGCCGAGGACCGCGGGTACCAACTATCCCACCTCGCAAGTTCGGTAAGTAACTGTACGTTGACAATTCGTGTGTTTTATCTGCACATCCTCAGGAAAATACTTAACGTATTTCCCATCAATTTCCTAGGGCTGGGCAAAGAAGGCGGGGCGGATCTACTGTCTGGTCCCGCTGCCAGAAGAACCGGCCGGCCCACTTCCGATGAAGATGTTGGTCTCGGCGCCTTATAAGGCGCCAAAGAAGAACGTCGAAAAGGAGGCCAAGAAGACCAGGGCGGCCTCCGTCGCCGTGGAGCCTCGGACACAAAATCCGAAGACTCCAATGCCCATTCTTCCTACGAAGAGGACGGGGAGGAGGAGGAAGACGAATCCCCCATGGGGGAAAAAGAAAAGGACGACCTCCACATCCTTGGAGGCCAATTCGCCTAAGAGGGGAAAGACTCCTCTTCAAGAGGAGTCCACCGCCACCAGCAATAGCAGCCCGGACTGGGATCCCAGGGCCGAGCCCCTGGTGAACTCATGAGTATAAAATCCAAACACCCTCATGTGTCCAGACTTGTCACGGCGTGATATTTTAATCTGAGCCATACTTTTTTCAGTCCGGCGAGGTCCCGCGCCGAATAATCCTCGTTAGAGGATTTACTGGGTTCGGATGCAATGGAGAGCGGGACACCCCCGAAGGCCCCCTCCCCCAAACGTATGACTGAAACCGAGGTTTCGTCCCAAAAGGACCCAGGCCACGGAGGGGGGAAAGATCGCAAAGGCGGCGCCAGGAGGCCAGACTTCAGGGTCCAGACATACGAGAGAGAAGGCTCCCGTGAACATCGACGGCGGGGGTGATCTTGAATCCGGCCCCCAGCCTGACACAATCCTGGAGACCCATAAGGTCGTAGGGTCAGGCAGGCGACCTCCGTCAGCTAGAGGAGGTGTGTCTGTTCCACCGGCAACCTCTGTCCAGCCAGAGGTGCTGGATGCTTTATTGGCGGCGCTGAAGGGTGCCTCCATCGTTGATGAACACTGCACCCTTATGGGTGTGGTGATTGAGAAGATTCAGTCTGCTGAGAGTGGACTGAATGAATCCTGTATCAGCCTCATAAGAGGCTTTGAGGTATGTTTTGTGAAGTTTGGAAGAGTGTCATGGTATAGATAGCAGCCCCTGATACACTGTTCGGTGAAAGAAAGAACCGGACAGAGGATCAAATTTATGTTCACAGGAGACTTGATGACATCTATCACTTTTTTTAATAAGCAGGCGTCTGTAGCGACTGCCGCCTCTCATGTTGTGGAAGTATTCGGACTAAGGCATAGTCTGGAGCGGGTCGAAGGAGAACTTGGCCAAGTGAAGAAACAGCTGGAGGGTAACCAAGGTATGCAGAAACCTTGTTTATTTAGCACAAACGAGTAAGTGTGCATGATGAAAATATTTTTATAATGTGCTCTAGGGGCGACGGCCGAAATTGAGGCTCTTAAGATGGTTGTGGCCGAAGCCGAGAAGAAGGCAGCCACAGAGCAGGCTCTCCGTGAGAAGCACGAGGCCAAAGTTATTGAAGCTGAGCAGGAGCTTCAGGAGGCCGTGAAGAAAAGCGAGTCCTTGGAGCAGAGCTTATCAGGGAAAGAGGCCGAACTCTCCCATGCTCGCCAAGCCGCCAGTGATGCCCAGGGGGAAGCCCAGGGTGCCCTGAAAGAAATCCAGGAGGCGAGGAGGATTGCGGCTGGTAAGGCTTTTTCTATACAAAGCGGGTATTTGAGAGGAGAAAATCAAGTTTGATAGCTTGAATTTTGATTTCTACAGGGGTATTCGTGGAGCTGCCGCGGAGCTGCCGCGCAGCATCTCTAATGCCGCCCAATTCTACCAAGCCGAAGAGAGGAATACTGCGGATAAGCTCTTCTGGATGCAGTATCTGGCGCCGAATTATCCGGTGCCTTTCTCCGATCAACTGAAGCAGCTGGTCGAGCTGCATAACTCGACCTAGCTAGCCATGAAGGATTTAATTATCCGGTTGTGGCCCGCTGAGCCGATTCCGAGCAGTTACTTCAGGCTCGTGAAGCGGCTTGTGAGTACCTGCCCTCGACTCGAAGTCATCAAGCGGTCGGTTTGCATAGAGGGTGCATGTATGGCCTTCGCCCGCGCAAAGGTGCATTGGGGGAAGATGGATGCTGAAAAGCTGATGACCAAGGGACCGCCAGAGGGGAAGGAGCACCGCAAACCCGAACTGTATTATGAAGGTGTCTTGAAAGGAGCCCGCCTTGCGGCGGAGCAATGCACCAAGGACATTATATTTCCATGAATACGGTCATGTTTGTCCTTTGTAATGTTTAGACAAGGTCATTTTCTATTATTTATTGCTTGTCGTTTGAAAGTTTTTCCTCCTATGCAGCCGTTTTATATACTAATCCTGAGAATCGGCCAGTCGTCGGCTTCCGCCCCCACGTAGTAAGTACGGGGGTGTTCGGGATAAACCTGAGCACTCTTTATCCCAGTTTTGGGTCCCTAAAGGAGGTGTTCAGCACAGCGAACTAGGCAATCGGACTATAGGGCTTTATCACTCTCACTTAGCCATAGGAGTATTTACAAGGAAGGTAGGCGCAGCCCCTGGTGTTCGGAAGACTGCACGAGGGGCTCTATAAGCGCCTGATCGGAAACGGCCGATCCATCGCACGCTGCATTGTTTATGGCATTATGCGGAAGAAATCCTTAAAGATTTTAGAACCTCTCGAATAGCTGACCAGCTCTCGCTACATCATGACAGTCAGTTTTCGGCTTTCTCTACTGAGGTGCTCATCCAGAAGAACCGGGACACAATCGCAGTAGTTCTCCCAGTGCTACCTTAGCTGATATAGCGGAACATAAGGTACCAAAACATAGGAGCCGGGCAAACCCAACTATTGACCCAAGACATGATTCAGAGCTGATGCATATAATGCTATAAGTTCGGGGTGGCGAACTGCCGTGAAGGTGTTCGGACTATTTTGCCGTAGTATAGGCATACTAAAGCTCCTGGCATATTAAGGCATATCGCAATAAGCAGCCGCCTTTTAACAAAAGAGTTTTAAATAAGAAATAGCAGCAGATGAGCATCGCATAAATTCACATGTTGTATTTGAATGATACCTCAATGCGTATGAGTACAGATGATGTGATAAAAAGAAATATGGTTGCGGAACCTGCTGATACCTGGCGTGAGGAAGTTGTGTTCGGATCCGGGGTGTAGTCGGATGATCATAGAGGGGCCTTACGCACTCGAACTGTTTCCACGCCATCCATTGTGGCCTACGTAAAGGTGAACCTGCAAAAAAAATGCAAGAAATGGTTTTGCGCCACAGAGCGGTTGAGCCGCGGTATGTGGCTTGTAATACCTTTTTCCGGAGTGTTTTTAATTAAGCTTCGAACAATCCGGGCTGTCCTGTCGCGCGGTAGTTCAGACTCCTTTGGCGGTGTCCGGGAGCTTGGCCGTCGACTCGAGGTTCGACTGGAAGGTACCATCCGTTGCTCTTGCTGTTAAAGTGGTTGTAGACTCTTTGGCAGTGAGGGGGAGTTCGGACCTGTCATTAACCGTGATGACACCGCACGGACCGGGCATCTTGAATTTACGGTAGGCATAATGTGGCACCGCATTGAACCGGGCAAACACGGTTTGTCCGAGCAGTGCCTGATGGTCACTGCGGAAGGGGACGATATCAAAGACTAAATCTTCGGTATGGTGATCGTCCGGAGATCCAAAGACCACTTCCAGTGTGATTGAGCCCGTGCAACAGGCCTCTACACCTGGTATGACACCTTTGAAGGTGGTTTTTGTGGGCTTGATCCTTGAGGGGTTGATGCCCATTTTGCACGCTGTATCCTGGTATAGCAGGTTCAGGCTGTTGCCTCCGTCCATAAGGACTCGTGTGAGGTGGAATCCGTCAATGATGGGGTCGGGAACCAGTGCGGCCGAACCGCCATGACGGATACTGGTAGGATGGTCCCTGCGATCGAAAGTGATCGGGCAAGAGGACCATGGGTTAAACTTTGGGTCGATTGGCTCCATTGTATAGACTTCCCTTAGTGCGTGTTTCCACTTGGGAATGTGGCGTGCGTATATCATATTCACTGTTTTCACCTGGGGAGGGGATTTCTTCTGTCCTCCTGTATTTGGTGGTCCGAGCTCGTCCTCGTCATCGTCGCTTTGAGACCCCTTCCCCTTGTTTTTGGCAACTGACCTGCTGGCTTGTCTGAAGACCCAGCATTCTCTGTTGGTGTGGTTGGCTGGTGTTCCCAGGGTGCCATGAATTTGGCATGGACGGTCGAGTATGTGGTCCAAACTGGACGGGCCTGAATTGTTTTTGTTGAATGGCTTTTTCCGTTGACCGGACTTGGACCACTGAATCCGGCGTTGACTGATGTGTCTTCGGCACTATCACCATTTTTGCAGCGCTTGTGTTTGTTGCACCGTGGTTTGCTGTTGCTATCCTTGGCTTTCAATGTGCCAGGATTGCTTGTTGTGTTGTTGCTACGAGCCAACCAGCTATCCTCGCCCGCACCAAAGCGGGTCATGAGTGTTGTGAGGGCTGCCATGGACTTTGGCTTTTCTTGGCCGAGATGTCGGGAAAGCCACTCGTCACGGATGTTATGCTTAAAGGCCGCTAGGGCTTCGGCATCCGGATAGTCGACAATTTGGTTCTTTTTGGTTAGGAACTGGGTCCAAAATTTCCTGGCTAACTCTCCGGGCTATTGGGTTATGTGGCTTAGATCATCTGCATCCAGTGGTCGCGCATAAGTGCCCTGGAAGTTTTCAAGGAATGCGTCTGCCAGGTTCACCCAACTCCCAATGGAATTTGCCGGCAAGCTATTCAGCCAATGCCGAGCCGGTCCCTTAAGTTTTAGTGGGAGATACTTGATAGCATGTAGATCATCTCCGCGGGCCATGTGAATATGGAGGAAAAAATCTTCTATCCATACCGCGGGGTCTGCGGTACCATTGTATGATTCAATGTTCACGGGTTTAAACCCTTTTGGGAATTCATGATCCATTACTTCATTAGTGAAGCACAGGGGATGTGCGGCGCCTCTGTGCCGGGCTTCATTGTATTCGGCTCGGCCGGATTTGTTAGTGTATCTGGCGTGATGGTCCTCGTCACGCGTTGAGGCGCGCCCATGTGATTCGTAGATCGATCTTGACTGTCCTGCTTTGCTTTTTAATTTGTCTCGCAGATCATGTGTGGAGCCCCGAGCCTTAGTGTTACTATTTGTTTGGCGCCGGGGTGCGGGCTAGACTTTGGGCTGGTACGCCGCTTTGTCGCGGCCATGGGGTGGTCGGTCAGCCGCATCATGCGCTGGTAGCGTGGGCTTGAAAGCCTCCTCCTCGAGTTGAGGTAGCAACCTGCGCTTTGGGTAACTTTTGCTAGGGCGCTCGAGTCTATATTCCTCGGCAGCCAGGACCTCGGTCCATCTATCAGTTAGCAGATCTTGATCATCATGAAGGTGATGCTGCTTTTTCTTCAGGCTTTTTGCAGTGGCTATAAGCCGGCGCTTGAAGCGCTCCTACTCGACGGGATCCTCAGGCACGATGAATTCTTCGTCGCCAAGGCTTGCTTCGTCTTCAGATAGAGGCATATAATTATCGTCCTCTGATTCTCCATCTGTTGCCTGTTCCTTAGGGCTAGCTTGCCCATCCTCTTACTCGGCCTGCTCAAAGCCTGGCTGGCCAGGATTGTTTTCGACTTTGGCACCATCCGAATTGTTATTTGTGCCGGTATCACTATTTTTGCTATGGCAGGGCCTGGAGCGGCGCCTATGACGCCGGTGCCTAGATTGCTTCTCCAAGGGGTTATCATATGTTGCCTCATTGCCATTGCTTTCTTTGGGGGTGTCCACCATATATATATCATATGATGAGGTGGTTGTCCAGCGCCCTATAGGCGGTGGTCCCTGTTCTTCTCCTGCATCATCGTCCATACCGTCGATGTCTTCGAAGTTGAAGTCAAGTACGTCGGTTAAGTCATCGACAGTGGCTATTAAGTGGGTGGTGGGTGGGGAACAAATTTCTTTGTCGTCCGCTTCCCACTCGAGCCAGACATAGTTCGGCCAAGAATCTCCAGACAAGGAAAGAGACCTTAATGAACTCAGCACATCACCCAAGGGTGAGTGCTGAAAAATATCCACGGCGGTGAACTCCATGACCGATGCTCAATCAAATTCGATAAGCACGGACGCACGCGGTTCGGATCCTCTAGCCGGAAACGAGTCCGAGGGTCCGATGACACCATCCTCGCAAGAGGTGGGATCAGTGTTCGGCTCCAACGCCGATGAGTGTACGGCCTCCATGGTGGGGTCCATCCACCTGTCCTTCGAAGGCACGATCTACTCCAGATTGATTCCCGACGCCGCCGACGTGATCTCCCGAACACTGTCCGATGGCAGACCGAAGTCATGCCCATCGTGACTGTTCGGCGCACCTGGCATGGGCTCGAATCCGTCGAAGATCAAGTCTCCGTGGATGTTGGCAGTATAGTTCAAGCTTCCAAACCTGACCTGATGGCCAGGGGCGTAGCTATCAATCTACTCCAGATGGCCAAGCGAGTTGGCCCGTAGTACGAAGCCGCCGAATACGAAGATCTGTCCGGGAAGGAAAACCTCCCCTGGACCGCGTCATTGAAGATGATTGAAGGATCCATCAAGCCTTACAGCGACGACATAGTAGAACTCTCAATGAAAGCACCAATGTCGGTGTCAAAACCGGCGGATCTCGGGTAGGGGGTTTCGAACTGTGCGTCTAAGGCTAATGGTAACAGGTAAACCTGGGAATAGTTTGGACTCAAACCACAATTTCAAATCGGTTTTTCTATTGGTCTCTTTTGGTTTGGACTAAATGGGTTGAGCTCCTAATGTAAGCTGGTTTGGTTTGGGCTTTTCCTATTATCGGCTTGGTCTGGTTCGGTCTGGTCACAGACCAAACAGTCTCAAACCATTTCAACCCATGGACGGAGAACTAAATCGGGGACCAGGGTAGCTGGGTAGGGTCCCGATCAAAGCAATCACCCTTTTTTTGCCGGGAAAAGCAATCAACCATTGGCAACGTCTTCTTCATCGTCTCCACTGCTGGTACCGATGATGATGCTCCTGCTCGCCATGGCACGTCCATGCTCCAGCATGGACCCCGACCGGCGCGTACTGCACCAAGAATGGTACCACTACAGAGAAACAAACCAGCATCGACCAGGTTCTCGTGGCCTCATCCCGCACGCCTCCGCCTGCTACGCCACAGCCACTGCCGACCACTCATCCTTGGCGATATGGGGCCTTGCGCAGTGCCGCAGCGACATCTCGCGGTAGGACTGCATGCTCTGGTTGGCCGCGGCGGTGCGGACACTGGCTACACGCTCAGCCTTCTCAACACCCACAACGCCACCGGCATGGACTGATGCATCTAGCCGCGTTCAACCGAGCGCAATGAAGCTCATGTCCGACGACTCCAGCGACGGTGCGAACAAGGGGCTGGTGATGGACATGGCGCAGCTCGGTGGCGGCGGCGGCGGCGGCGGTGGACTGCGGGCTGTGTGTGGCGCAGGTGGTGGCCGAGCTTCCCAACTACTGCCAGACAGTGTGATATGCAACAGTCACATGGTGCCCTATGAGGTGCCCCTTCTTCTTCCCACTCAACGGCGTCGGCGAGTTGGCCGACGAGGTCGGACAGTGCGAACAAGATCATATTATACCGTGATGGACAGAGTGCAGTTAGTCACATACAGTATCTAACATTATAGCTTGTTCTATGTACGTACGTTATGGTGGTGAGTAACATGCAGTAGCAGCTAATCACCCTTCCAACGCCTCTCTTCCTTTAGTAATTGGACATGCCCTTGGTTTGAAACTTCAGGTTGAAACTGTATGTGGGGAATGGGTTGGATGGGTTTCGCTTGAAAATACGTACAGTTTGGATTGGTTTGGATTATAGCATTTGCAATTTGGTCTGGTCTGGTCTGATTGTTGGACTTATACTTGTATGGATTGGGCTGGGTTTAATCTGGATTACAAACTATTCTCAGGTTTAGTAACAGGAGACAGGGGACACGATGTTTTACCCAGGTTCGGGCCCTCTCAATGGAGATAATACCCTACTTCCTGCTTGATTGATCTTGATGATATGAGTATTACAAGAGTTGATCTACCATGTGATCGTTGAGGCTAAACCCTAGAATCTAGTCTATGATTATGATTGTTGTTGTCCTACGGACTAAACCCTCTGGTTTATATAGACACCGGAGGGGGCTAGGGTTACACAGAGTCGGTTATAGAGAAGGAGATCTACATATCCGAATTGCCAAGCTTGCCTTCCATGCAAAGGAGAGTCCCATCCGGACAGGGGACGAAGTCTTCAATCTTGTATCTTCATAGTCCAATAGTCCAGCCAAAGTATATAGTCCGGCTGTCCGAGGACCCCTTAATCCAGGACTCCCTCACCCCTCCCCACCACAGCCCCCCCCCCCCCCCCACACACACACACACGTTTGGTTTCAGTTTGCTGGAAAATTATGGTCCGGACCATGATACAAAACGATACAAAATCGTGTTGGATGATTTTCGTGGTTCAGACAGCTAAGTCCGGAAGGATACAGGCGGCTTAAGGGTCGGCCTTGGAGATGCCCTAAGTTTGAGAGAGGCATATGCACACACGAAACACGATTAAGAGCATCTCCAATAAATGGTCCAAATCTTGGCGGTCCAAACCAGTGATTGTCCAAATTTGGAGCACCAAAAAGTGCTTTTTACATCTCCGAAAAAGGCTCAACTCCAACAGATGGTCCAAGTCGGAGATGTAAAAAAAGAGCAACTCCAACAGATGGTCCAAAACGAAGATGCAAAACCGACCGGCGGCCGCGCGGCTGTTGTTCGGCCACTGTACAGCCGCACATATTGCAAAAAACATCTAAAAACAACATTAAAAATTGTACATGTCCACAATATCAAATTATTACATAGTTGTTCAAATCCATGAGATCAAATGCAACATAAATGCAACATAGTTTTGCACAATACAACATCATTTTTCACAAACAAATAATGAATCTATGCGGCTCTTTTGCCATGCCATTTCCAATGCTCTTCCATCAAATCTTTCTAGAGCTGATCATGCACATCGGTGTCTCCAATCTCACTGTACACCTTCATGAAACGTCTGATGCGATGTTCTTTTCGCATGGGGTTAACGAGAATGCCCATCAAGTGATAGAAGTTGTAATCTAAATGTTTTCCGTGCTTGTTCTCGATGATCATATAATGCATAATCATGCAAGCAGTCATGATGTACCAAAGGATCTTTTGATCCTAGAATCTAGATGGTCCTCGCACAATAGCAAATTGAGACTGCAAAATCTGGAAAGCCCTCTCAACATCTTTTATAGAGGCCGCTTGTGCATTGTGAAAGACGAGTAATTTTTGACCTTCAGGTTTTGCAAACGGCTTGACAAATGTACTCCACCTTGGGTAGATCCCATCTGCAAGATAGTACCCATAGTTGTATGTGTGGCCATTTGCTTCGAATGTCACTAGTGGTGCTACTCCATTTGCTAACTTGGCAAACAGAGGTGACCGGTTGAGCATGTTGATGTCGTTGTAAGATCCAGGCATCCCAAAATATGCATGCCAAATCCATGTTTCATGATCGGCAACTACCTCAAGAATGATAGTGGCATCCTTCCCACGACTCTTGAATTGCCCATGCCATGCTTTTGGGCAGTTCTTCCATTTCCAATGCATGAAATCCACAGACCCGAGCATACATGGAAACCCTCGAGCTTTGTTCATCTCCAAAAGCCTCTGAGTGTCCTGAGCATTGGGTGCTCTCAAGTACTATGGACCAAACACTTCTACCATAGTCATTGCAGATTGCTTGACATAGAAGATAGCAGTGCTCTCTGCCATCGCCAAGTTGTCATCAATGTAATCTGCCGGAACACCATATGCCATCATGCGCAAAGCGGCAGTGACCTTCTATTCAATGCTATGGTCAAGCAACCCAGCACAGTTCCTTCTCTGCTCGAAGGCTGGATTGTGCTCACGGAATTGCAAATGTGCATGAACAAGTCTTTCGACATTCTGAAACGGCGCCGAAAGTAATTCTCCAGGAAAACAGGTGGTGATCCAAAGTAGTTGCGCATCAACCGTTTGTGTGCATCAATATGTTCTCTCCGAATGAATGCACGACCATAGGCGGAACCACCGAGCTTTGGCTTCTTCCCCTTGTGCATGGCCACTAGCATAGCAATGTCCTCTTCTTCATGCAAATCAAATTCCTCGTCCGACAATGAATTGTCCACGAATGAGGAGTCAACCGAGCTCATCTACAATATAGAACACCACCGTTAAACATACTATCCAATCCCAATTAAAATCATCAAGTTTCATCGTTTTTTACCTTAGGGAATTTCGTCGAACACCAAGTGCGCGGGGTGGAAGAAGATGTCCGGCAGTTCGATTGGCCGCTGCTGTGAACGGCGGCGCAAAGGGGAAGGGAGCACAACGGCGTAGAGGAGAAGGAAGCATGGTGGACCACCGGAGTCGATGAATCCAGCCGCGACTGCTTCCCGAAACGGCGGCACCGGGGCGGTTGCGAGACTCCCTCCGGCAGGGGAGGCGACAAGGGCTAGGGCAGCGGACGGTGGCGGTAGCGTAGAGGAGAAGGGAGCACGGCGGACCATCGGAGTCGGCGAATCCAGCCACGGAAGCTTCCCGAAGCGGCGCCAGGACGGCTACGAGACGCCCTCCGACGGGGGAGGCAACGGCGGTGGAGGGCGGCCGCAGCGATGTGGGGCGGTGATGGCGACGGCGAATTGGACGGTGTTGGTGGCGACTTTTGGCGGCTGGTGCTCGGTCGCGAGGCAGAAGGGGAATGAAGTGGCGGTTGGGCGTTTGGCGGGCGGCCGCGGTTTTACATCAGTTACATCTCATGATGTAAATTTGCATCACAAAGTTTTCAATTTTACATCATCGGGAGTCTGCGATTCAAATTTTTTTACATATGGACCGTCTATTCAAGCAGTGTTTTTTGCCCCCAGACGGTCCAAAAGTTAGGTATTTTTATATTTGGACCGTATATTAGAGATGCTCTAAGGCCCCTCCCAATGCTCCACCTTGTACAGGTGCTAAGGCTGCCATGTAAACAAAAAATCTCACTACTAGGGAAAAGCCTATACACAGAATCTTATCAGCAGCGCGCTTTAAAATAAGGCGCTGCTGCTAATTAGCAGTAGCGTGCTCGAGAGTAACTCGCTGCTGAAACAAATATAGCAGTAGCGCGCCCGCTCAAAGACGCGCTACTGCTATAATTCCCACGAGGCCGCCGCGAGGCTAGTTATAGCAGCAATGCGTTATAACGAATGGCGCTACTGCTACGTAGCATAGTAGTAGCGCATTTCGACAATAAGCGCTACTGCTAAGTTTACTACAAAAATTTAGTCCCACCTCGCTCCGTGAAGAGAGTTTCTACCACCTTAAATATGTTACTTCTCAAACTTTGACAAGCACTTGGTCTTCATTGAACTCTATGTGTAGAATTTGTGGCTGCAATATGAGTCTTCACCTGTTCCTAAACCGGCGAGGACTCATATTGACAAATCAGATTGTACACAAAAATATCGTTGATGATCAATGTATTTTTGATATATTGAACAAAGTCTATTTTTACATGCTGACACATAGCAGTAGCGCTTTATTGTGAAAGGCGTTGCTGCTGGGTAGCTTAGCAGTAGCGTCTTTCTCCATAGCGCTCTACTGCTAAGCCATTCCATCTCCCACCCCCATCTCCTCTATCCGATCCACTCACAGTCACACACTCACTATGGATCCCCTCTCAATCCCCCGCGCCGGTCCACCCCCGTCGCCCCTCCTCCGTCTGCGCTGCCGTCACCTCCTCCTCCTTGCTGTGGACTCGATACCGGCCTCCTCCTCCGTCCTCCCTCTCCACTCGCCGCTGGTCGGCCCCTCCTCGCTCCGCCTTCCTCCTTCGTCCTCCCTCCACTGGCCGCCGGCCGGCCCCTCCTCGCTCCGCCTTCCTCCTCCATCCTACTCTCTTCTCCCTCCTCGAGTCGCCCCTCCTTCTCCCTCCTGCCCGCTACATTTTGATTTAGTAGGCTAGTTCATATGCAACATTTTGATTTAGTTGATATGATTTAGTTGATTTAGTAGGCTAGTTGATTTAGTTGACTTAGAACATTTTGATTTAGTTGATTTAGTAGGCTAGTTGATTTAGTTGATTTAGTTGATTTAGTAGGCTAGTTGATTTAGTTGATTTAGAATATTTTGATTTAGTTGATTTAGTAGGCTAGTTCATTTAGTTGATTTAGAACATTTTGATTTAGTCGATGTAGTAGGCTAGTTCATTTAGTTGATTTAGAACATTTTGATTTAGTTGATTTAATAGGCTAGTTCATTTAGTTGATTTAGAACATTTTGATTTAGTTGATTTAGTAGGCTAGTTCATTTAGTTGATTTAGAACATTTTGATTTAGTTGATTTAGTAGGCTAGTTCATTTAGTTCATTTAAAACATTTTGATTTAGTTGATGTAGTAGGCTAGTTCATTTAGTTGATTTAGTATGCACCATTTTATTGTTATTTTTTCTGTACATGGATGGGTACATAGTTGCTTTTGTTTTTTTAATAAGTTACTTTTTGGCAAAATGTAGGTGGTACCTTGTCATCTAATATGTTACTAGATCTCTAGGTAAAATGGCGCCACCACCACCACCACTATGTCGACTGTGCAAGTCAAGATGCGCCAGCAACCTTGCAACTGGCAAGCTGTTCGGCATCTACTTCCAGCCGAGTTTTCGTCATGCGGCGGTAAAAAATTAGATGAAATGTAATAACTATTTTATTTTTAGTGTTGGCATTACTGCATTATGTCATTTTGCTTATTTTAGACAGATGGTCCCATGCAATGTGAGGTTGAAATTCAACAAGCTGACAGGAGACACTGTGACATTTGAGGCTCCTGGGGGGCCGTACACTATGGAGGTCGAGAAAGGACGCAATATGTCGCAGATTGGAGGAGACGGATGGGCCCGTTTCGTCGCTCGCATGCGTCTTACTGGTGGTGAGTTGATCAACTTCTCCTTCCGAGCAGAAAGACCCAAGCTGGCTGTCATTTATCTCAACCTGGTGGAAGATGATGAAGATGATGAAGATGATGAAGATAATGAGGACCCACTCGATGAAGATGATGATGACCCACTTCATGAAGCCATCTTAGCTCAAAGAATAAGGCTGAGTGAGGAGGAGGTGTCCAACCCGTGGGACATAATTCCGCCACGTGCTGACTTTGTTGGTGTGACATTCGTGACCCTCTTGACAAATACCATGGTTGATCGACATGATATGGTATGTTATAATTACAAATGCAAATTATCCGATGAATTACTTAGTGTACAGTCCAATGATATGGTATGTTGTGTGGAATCTAGTCGATGATATGTTTTAATGTAGAGTTCGATCACATGCTTATTAGTGTAGAATCTAAGGAAACTATTAATAGTGTAGATAATCCATATGTACTTATTTGCGAGGCTATTTATTAATTGATATGTTTTCCTTATTCAAAAATTGGCAAAGAGCATATCTGTGAGTTATGGTATCGAGCCTGATGAAGAAGGCTCAGCTGGACTACGCCTTACTGCAAGGGGCTCCGTCACAACCTGTACTTACCGCGTGGACACGGACGGTCGCACACACTTAAACTCGGTTGGGTGAAAGAAATTCCTCGATGGCAAGAATCTTCGTGTTGGACAGGCCATCCTAATTACTATGAGGAACACCAACCGCCCAGGCTTGAGGATGATGATTGTCTTCGATATCATCTAGAACTACATATGTGTGTGTGGCTATATCATCTAGAACTACATATGTGTGTGTGGCTATATCATCTAGAACTACATATGATGATCGTCGTCGATATCATCTAGAACTACATATGATGATCGCCGTTGATATGACCTTGTACTGCTTGAGGATGCATGTTGACTATGCATGAAATTGTTATCTAGTACTCCCTTCGTTCCAAATTACTCGTCGTGGTTGAACTAAAACCACGACGAGTAATTTGGAACGAAGGGAGTACTACCCAGTAATGGTTTATGAATTTGATATCTACTAGCAGTACCTAGTATCTAGTATCTGAAAGGGAAACTGAAAGGGAAAGGGGTACGGGAAAATGATGAAAGATATAGCAGTAGCGAGGGGCCGCAAAATCGCTACAGTTAGGTAATAGTAGCGCGTTCATAAAAAGCGCTGCTAATATCGTCAACAGTAGTAGCGCGGGTAAGGGCCGCGCTACTACTATGAGTTAGTTGTAGCGCCATATTAGTAGCGCAGCCACCCGCGCTGCTGCTAGTCTCAAAACCCACGCTACTACTAGGGTTTTCCCTAGTAGTGTCTGATGTGGCAAGGAAATTAAGAGGAAAGAGATGAATGTGGTGACCCCAGGAAAAAACAATGCCAAACACGAGAACCTAGACACAACACTTAAATGTAGGAAGCCCACCAATGCATGAAGAACTTTAGTTATTATTAAATGAAGGATGCTTAGCACCAATAAGTTAAGCACCTATGCGTTGGGGCTTTAGTTGCTAAAGTTTTTTATGTACTCCCTCCGTCTAGGTGAGTAAGGGGGTGTTTGTTTCCAGGGACTTTTTTGTGTAGGGACTAGAAAAAGTCCCTCTTAGAGACTTTTTTACCAAACGGGGGGGACTTTTTAGGGACTAAACTAGGCATTTGGGACTAAATGAAGAAGACTCTTAAGGAGAGTCTTTTTTGGGACTTTTTGGGACTTTTCCAACAATGCCCCTCCATGCATTCATTGGCCCGCCACCCCATGGTGTTGTTTGATTGTTATTTTTCTATATACTAGGGGCAACATGGTCATTTAATAACCTCTAGGAAGGGACTAGGGACTTTTTAGTCTCTGGAGACAAACAGGAAGGGACTTTTTAGGGACTAGGGACTTTTTAGTTGGGACTAGAAAAAGTCCTAGGACTTATGAACCAAACAGGGCCTAAGTCATCTTAGGTTGTGCACCGTGACCAAGGAGGAGGGGAAAACGAGAGACCTTAATGTTTATTTGTTAATTAATAACATTGCATGCAATGAACTAACCACTGCATGTCGTGTTTGATAGTCTCAAGTCATTAAAAGCATGCACACCCCTCATCTCTTATTGGTTGACATGTGAAGAAACAAGAAACGAGGTACAAGTTAATGCATGGTGCCTAAGTGTTTCGGTATTATTTGGTTCTCGTATGATGATTTACACACCTAGACAGAGGGAGTACTTAGCACCTCATGTAAGCACCAATGCATTGGAAATAGCCTATCGGCTAGCAATTTCAACAGATCAATCTGACCCTACCCCAGTGGCAAAGGACTCTCCCCCCCCCCCCCCCGTGCCCTCGCGTCGTCCTCCCGAGGGTGACTCGAGGGCAACTAGGGTTTCCCCCGCGCCGCCACCCCCCTCAATCCCAGTCCCTCCTCGCTGCCACCTGAGGGGATCGACGGGCAAGCCTGGTGGGTCGTCGATGAAGGTGGCGGTGAGGTGTTGTGTTGCTTCGTGCCCCCGCGAAGGACCTGGAAGCCGGGGCGGCGGCCCCGGACGGCGAGGCGGCGCTGCCTCCGCGACTGGCGGCGCCCGCAGGAAGTGGTGGCCGGCATCCTCGGCTGCCCGAGCAGCGAGGATACGGCGGGCGGTCACGGCGCGGAGTTCCTCTGCCCCAGATCTGAAGGTCAGGCGCCCTCCTCCCCTGCTCTCTCATCCCCTCCGGTCGTGCCCTTCTGGGACTCTGGTCGCCAGATCCGGTGCTGGCGGGGTGCGGGTGCTCAGGTTCGAGTCCGGGGGAAACCCTTGGCCGGTCCTTCGGCCACGACGGCGACGGCACGTGTGCGCGTCGTGTTCTTCCCTGGAGGCGCTGTGGAGGGCTCTCCTCTAAACCCTCATCCCAGACCCCGGGTGAAAACCCAAAACCCGTCTCGGGTTGGCCAGCTGCGGCGCCTAGCGCGTCGCGTCCTCGTTGGAGGCGCCGTCTGGGGTGTCTGGTTCTTCAGGAGAGGGTCCAGGTGGTTGGTGGGCGTCCGTCGGCTGCGAGGCCAAGTTTTCGTTTTTGTGGAGGGTGCTCGTTCCTGCAAGAGCCCTTCTTGCAGCCATTGGAACGGGACCTGGTGCTTCTATGCTCCGCCTCTTGGCCTCTGCAGCTTTCTTCTTCGACGACCTCCCGACGGCTATCCTTCTGCTCCTAGTTTGTTCGGGAGAGGTGGCAGTGCAGCTGTGGTGTGTGCCAGCGGCGTGGCGACGGTTGTGCACTTTGTCTGCGATGGGAATCCGGCTGGCGTCTGCTCTAGTTCTCGGGTGAGCGCCAACGATCCGACGGTGCGGCGCCTTCGAGCCTAGGCGAGAGGAAAGGGTTCCTCTTCGGCGTTGGGAGCGATGTTCTTCCCTTGTACCTGGGTTCAGACAGTTCACACCTTTCTCTGGCTATCGGCTGATCATTGAGGCTTCTCTGTTGCTCCTCTCTCTGCTGACTATGTGCAGTAGGCTTCGACTCTACTAGCAGGGCTCTGCATGTTTTTTCTTTCTGCTGTAGTGTGTGTTGCATTGTTAGCTGTTCACTAAGCTCCATTGTATCTTTCGGTCGCTATTGCTTGGTGGCCTTGTGTAATCCTGGCCGGTTGATGGCTTTGTTAATTCAAAGCTGGGCTCCCCTTGAGCCTTCCTTCTAAAAAAAAATCTGACCCTACCCACTAACCAGGCACGCACCAGCTGATTCTCACGCAGCCTCCGCCGCCACGCGCTCCCGTCCCGTTGGCAGCCCGCCTCAACGTTTGTGACGCGGGACCGATTCCGGTCCACCACCACCATCCAGATCCAGGGACCTCACGCGCCAGCATCACCAACAACGTTGGTCCAACGTCTCCTCCCGTGGCCGCGCACGAGCCCGACGCCGACCGAGCCGGTTCCCCGTCCCCGACCTTCCAGGCTATAAAGCCGCGCGTGCAGCCCACGCCTCCGGCCCGTTTCTTCCCATCCGCAGCCATCCACCCACAGCCAAAAAGAAAAAGAAAAAATCCTTTAAAAAAATCGATTCGCTAATCCTGTCGCGAAGCAACTGCTCCGGCGCCAGCCACCCATGTCGTCGCTCGCCGCCGGCTACGGGCTGGACTTGGACCTGGAGTTGGGGATCTGGTTCGCGGGCCTCTTCTCGGCGCCGGAGCTGGCAGCGGCGAACCTGCTGCTGCAGCTCAGCGTACTCGGAGGGGCGGAGGCCACGAAGCCCTCGCGGTCTTCGGCGAGTTCGTGCTGCGAGGGCCTCTCGGTCGAGGTGGAGGAGCGGGTCTTCGAGGAGAACCCGTCGTCGGCGTCCACGGAGCTGCTGGACACGAGGGCGAGGAGGAGGTACCGCCCGCTGTCAGAGCTCTACTCCGACACGATCCCGCTGACGTCCGCCGCCGCCGCCGCCGCCGTGAAGAAGAAGAGGAGGAAGACGCACCACGACCACGGAGGGGCGTCATCGTCATGGGAGTCGGAGGCGACGAGGTACGGCGGAGACTACTAGAGAGTAGAGGTACACAGGTAGAAGACGGCTCTTGTGTAATTACCGCCTCTCTTTCAGAGAAGAAACGGGAAAAGACAAAATTGTGTTCAGAAAGACGAAGCAGATGGTTAGCGCCTCCGTCTTTTGAATTTGAAATTTGAATCTGGCCTTCCGAGATCTGCAAAACATCAGAGCTCATCATTACCTACCAACTGCATGTAGCACGCCACCGATCTTGGCATGCTCTGAATTTTCTTACCAAGTCGATTTTTGTTCTAAAACTATCCTTTTAATCCAGCTATGTACTCTAGTAGTGCTCTTTCACGGGATTTTGGTCAAATGTTGTCCAAAAATAGTTATGTCAAAGAGGTTCCCCCCCCCCCCCCCCCTTCAACATATCCTTGTCTAAATGTTCATCGCTACTTGAAATACTAGCTATGTTGGCAGTTCCAGCTAGAGAGCTAGCTAGATAGCTTGATCTTATCTTGGCAAGTTGAACCAATTAATATATATACATGAGACTAGAGCTGTTGTTGATTTCAGTATGAACACACGTAAGTTTTATGTTACTCGCACTTTTTCAGGTCTGTCTACGTGTCTCAGGATTTAGTCTTGATCATCATATTCAGTTACCCGACACACCATGATCACTAGCAATTAAGGCGACCGTTGTAGGGATCAACACTCAATGTTGAAAATGGGCATTGATAGTTCATAGAGAGAACGGTTAACGCGTAGATGACATCCTCATATTGGTGGGACGTAGCCGGCCGGCAGCTAGTGTTTTTTTTCTTTGCTGATTCGGTCTAAGTGGAAAGTTTTTCTTCTGTTGATCATAAGGGGAACCTTTCTTGGTGGAAGCCAAGGGAGGTTGAGCTCAACAAGCAATGACATTCCTGACAACAGGTGCACGCAGGAACTCCACCCAACCATCATTAGTTCCACCCAAAGCGTCCACTATGTACGTACATATGTGGATGCATAGTTCGTAGAGGCGTCTGATGTGAAGGGTAAATTAACGGCAGTTTGCTCAAATGATATGTCAGATACATTCAAAATTCAACCGAAGCAAGCAACATACTTTGCTATCAATATTTAGAATTAAGTAAATCAGGAAATGGAGGCAATCTAACTGTTTGCGCCCACATATGAATATAAAACTCGTGACATAGGGCTTCTTCGTGGAAACAGGGCAAATTTGTATGCTTTTTACACAAAGGGCCATTTGTATGTTCCTAGCTATATGTTTTTGGACACATAACATGAAAGACTAAATTGAGGAAGCTAGATGCAGTATCCTGTTTATTGTCAAAAATTGCACCAACAATACATTTGCATGCCCAAGCTGGAGGGTCGAAGAACAATCAGAAGTTATGTCTCGACACTGGTCATGTGGACATGCTATTCAGCCTTGGTAGTTTAAGATTATGATTGATGTTTTGATGTGTAAGATAATGCGAGTACTTCAACTTGATAATTTTGCACAGCTGCAAGGAAATAAGAATTTACCTCATTAATACCCCTCATAGAAGTGTGATAACCGACTAATGTCAAGTCAGTTCATTACTGAAATGATCAATAAATCTTATATATCGTACTTCCTCCATATCACAAATTCATGTCGTTTTGGACTTGTCTTAAGTCAAACTTTTAGAACATTGACTATAGATATTACTTCAAATATTTGGACTGCGAATTCGTAAATCATATGTTTAGATCACGGGAGGGTGGCAGTGGGAGGAGATTCCGAAGAAATCCATGGCTGACAATGTCAATAAAGGCGGCGCCCAAGGGCGTTGTTAATTACCTATTTGTAGGCATTGTCTTCGTAATCTCCCAACCCACTTCCTTCTCCCTTCTCTTCCACTGGGTGAAAACCCAAATTCCCTCTGGGTTGGGCGGTACCGGAGCTGCGGGCGTTGTCACCTCCTTGGGGATGCTGCTTTCGATGCGTCTGGGGTGGTGGTGTGTCTGGTTCTGTTGATTGGTGTAGGGCAGAGACGTCGGTGGTCGGCGTGGTTGACTTTGTGTTCCTCTTTGATTCGGCGTGCATGACGACCAGTGGTTATTTCTGTGGCCGTGCTAGGCGGGGATTGTGT
This sequence comes from Triticum aestivum, assembly GCF_018294505.1. NCBI lineage: Eukaryota > Viridiplantae > Streptophyta > Magnoliopsida > Poales > Poaceae > Triticum > Triticum aestivum. Next base: position 520,361,395 of record NC_057807.1, read on the forward strand.
TCCTCCCCAGCGTTGTAGCGTTCCATCAGGATTCGTGTAAGCCCGGTGCTTTATCTTACGGTCTTGGGCCTCCTCCTCTGACCCTTCATCATCCGTAGCCCATCCTTGCAGTTGCTTCTCCTTCGTCATTTTCAGGGCCAGGAACATAGCCTATCCTTCGGTGTGCTCGATGTTACTCTTGGAGTGCTAAGGTCTTCCGGTTTGCTTTGGCGTCGGTTTTCACCTTGCTCTCGGGGGAGCGTCTTCTTCTCCCGATGGATCGGCGCACTCCGTGGTAGGGCAAGGGGTTTGGAGTCCCCTTCAAAATTAAAAGGGGTTGTTACCGAGGCATCTCGAGCTCATGGAGTCGACATGTGTGTTCTTCATCAAATTATATGCCTCAAGGTTGGGGCGTTTTCATCTGTACGGTGCTTCGGAGTAAGGTTTCTTCGGCATCAAGCAAGTCTTGAGCCTTCGCTTTTTCTTATCCTTGCTTGTTGTCTAGATATTGTATGTTAGCTCTTTGCACATCACATTGTATCTTCTAGCAATTTTCACTTCCATTTTCTTTTTTATTTGCTTTGTATTGGTGACTGATGTAATCATGGCCGGTTAGTGGCTTTGTTAATTCAAAGTCATGCTCCACTTGAGCCTTTTCTCTAAAAAAATATATGATTGGTAGAGTTTCTCTGGTTATTGTTAGCATACAACTACATACCATGACATATGTGTAGTGATAGAAGGAGATGTTGGATAATACATCTAATGTACTGCATCAAGCTATCCGCATGAACTTGTAGTGGTAACTATGGGCATGAAAACTTGCTCAGGCCAGGTGTCCGGTGTTTCTTCCTCCCCACGGAATGTCTCTTAAATGATTAGGCTTCCTCTTGTCGTCGGCGTCGCCACCGGTCCATCCCGCCTTCGATGGCCTTTGGGCTGTGGAGGTGTGGAGGACCTCGGCCCCTTGTTGGCACGAGGGACCACACTCTCGTTCTTATTAGGTTTACCCTCTTTGTTGGGGTTGTGTGGTGGCGGTGACATGCTTTTGTAGGAATAATGTCTTCTATGCTCAGACCCTTCACTGATGGTGCTAGTGTCGTCAGAGGGCATGTGGAAGTGCTTCTCCATCGGATTATCCGGGATTTGGTCGATGCTGCTTTGATGGACCTGGTTTGGATCCACTTCTCCCTTCATCGGTGATGGTTGTTCTTCTGGTGCGCTGGTCCTTTAGGGTCTTAGCATGACAACTTTCGACTATGTACTACAACAACGTTTACCCGGCTCTGATGAGGGAGGGACAATAATGGTAGTATGCCTTTGGTACACTCTAGTGCTTGCAGTCGTCAAACCTGTATAATTGTTATTTAGCTCCGATGGTCTCTATACTACCATGATTGATTATGAATAGATGGACTGTTTCTCCTGAAAAAACTAATGCCTATTCGATTCAGAGCTAGGTTTGATATTTATCCAAGGTACTTCTAAGAGTATTCGCAAAAAAATAGGAGACAAAAGTTTGCCCGCATTTTCTTTAAAGCCCAGCCTAAATAGAAAATGGCGAAAATTAATAAAGCCAACCTTCTCATTTGCGAAGAATAAAAACGTAGCCTTCTCGAAAGCAAAAGAAATTAGCCGACGAGCGTCCACGGCAACCAACCCACCCTGGCCAAATCTACCATGAAAAGACTACAGCGCGAGATGCAGCCGGCGAAGGCGAAGCCGGCGCCGGAGCCGAGGACCAAGGGCGTCGCGGCGCTTGCGCCGGCGCTGGCGGCGGAGGCCTTCACGCCGCGCGAGCTCGACGCGGCGGAGCAGCTCATCCATCTCAGCGGGAGCAGCGCGTCCTCGGGCACCACGGGCGCCCACCCCGTCGCCTACGCCGCGGCCTCGGGCGTCTCCTCCCCGCGCTCCGTCAACGGACTGCAGGCGCCGGCGCCGGGCGCGGTTTTCCTTGGCGGTTCCGGGGACCGGGAGGAAGAGGAGGAGCAGGAGGTGGCCGGGAGCCAGCGGAGGGCGAAGCGGTACCGCCTGATCGCCGAGATCTACGCCGCGACGGAGGAAATCGGAGGCCGCAGCGGCCGGATGAACAGAAAGGATTAGGCGACGAGGTGGAGCGAGGAGAGGAGAGACGAGAGGGATCTTCTTGTAATTAGCGTAATTGCTGGGGGGTAGCTCGTACTTCGTGCTCGCAGTCCTCTCCTTCCTCGCCGGAGAGGAATCGCCATCGATCTACTGTAAATTAAAGCTTCAATCGATGCAATAAGACGTACTACTAATTGGTTGGAGTTCCATCCCTTGTTTGTGTTGAACTGTTGATCATGACGGCTTCTGATTCCAGAACTGATATTTGTCGTCTCCTACCATGTTTCCCTACTTCGTACAGCTTATCGATGATCTCCGTGCGCTGCGACGAGGATCAGATCAGGTCCGGCGCGGTTAGGCCAACTCCACCACGCGACCCTATCCTGTCCGTCCCCGTCCGTTTGGGGTAAAAGGGACAAACGAGACGGCCCAGCGTGCGGGCGTAAACGGACTTTTGTCCGCTTTGTGTCCGCTTTCAACCCATCCGCGGCCCAAGTTTGCGCCGCTTTTAGGATAAAACGGACACCATGCAGACGCGCGGGTCGTCTGCGCGTGTCCTTCCCTGGTCCGCCCGTCGGTGGCACAGGACGGGCCTTTTTCTATCCGCCCCCTCCCTCCCTCCGGCCGCATCCACTCCACTCTTCCCCTCTCTTCCCCACGTCGCTGCCGGTCGCCCGCTGCCATTGCAGCCATGCAACTCGGACGCGCGTTTGCCCAGCCCCTTCCTCTCGTCGTGCCGAGCTACCCAAGCACGGCCACCTTGTTTGCGCGCCCGTCGGCCGGATTTGGGGCGGATCCGGTCGGTCTTGAGCTCGCCCAGCTGTGGGAGGCTGGGCCGCGCCATGGACTGCCCGGGAACCTCGCCGGAAAGCCCTGGCAGGCAGTGGCTCGTCCTCTAGCCGTTCGGATCTGCACCGTTGGTGGCCCGCCGGCAGATACGCGAATGGCGGCCGGCCGGGCTCGGTGCTTGCCCAAAAGCTCGTCGGCGCACCGTTGCCCCTCATCAAGTGCGACCACTGCCCAAGGGTGGTCGTGCGCCGCGTGCCTACAACGCCGGAGCATCCCGGATGGGTGTTCATCAAGTGCTTAAACGATGGGGTATGTGCTCTTTTAGCTTCGGTTTGTGCTTTCGATTATACTAGTGGTGCTAATTTTAAGTTTTATTGTGTAGAACAGATGCAAGTTTTGGTATTGGGAAGAAGAGTACATCGATATGTTGATAGAGCGAAATGTATTGCATGTTCGTCCACTTTTAGCTAGCCTAGAGGCTTTAGATGAGACAAGTGCACTTGTTGCTAGATTAGAGACTAGGCACGATACTATGTGCGAAGAAGCAACAAGGCACGATACTACGTGTGAGGAAGCAACGTCGACTTCTGGCTTGAAGAAGAAAGGAGGGTGCAACGTCGTGCCTCCTCCACAGATCAACAATGAGTGCATCGAGAAGGCGCTAACCCAACTCAAGGGAGTAGTTATGAAAGTTGGGTATCTTCTCAAATGTATTCTTGTGGTTCTTGTTTTCTTTGGCCTTGCTTTACTAGTCAAAATGTAATGATGTATTATCTTATGGTTCTTGTTTTTTTGGCCTTGCTTTACTAGTCAAAATGTAATGATGTATTATCATGTACCAAAAATGAATGATAAAAAAAATTAAGGACTTGCAAAGAAATATACGCGGACAGGATGGGGCAAATGGATGCGGCCGCGCGCTGGGCGCACGGCCACCGCATCCTAGGACAGGTCCAAACACGACCTCAAATCCCTACCCAAACAGACAGAATTCGGATAAAACGGACGTCTGTTTGAAATCACACGGTGGAGTTGGCCTTAGGTAGCTCTGGGCAGAGCGGCGAGGCGAGGCCGATCAATTTCGATTGCGCCCGCGCGTGCATGCAATTTTCGCAATTAACTATTCAGAGGCTGATGCGAGTGCGATTCGATCCACACGATCTGGGAAATTCGTAGTAAGAGCACTGGTCTGGAGTCCAATTCCTGGCGCGTACATGGTCAGAGATGCTTGCGGTGTGCTTTGATCAAAAGATTTTGTGGAGGAGCTAGCACCAGCTGACGGCTGGTGGCGCCCAGGGAGAATGGCGGTACAGGCTTCTTACTACGGCCAGGCAGCGAGGTTCCGATCTAATTAACCGCTGCCTCGCCATACTGGTTTGGTCGATTCAGGCGAGTCCAATTTCTTGCATGCAACATGAAGGAGTGACTGACGGTAGCTGCTGAAGCAGAGACAATGGTGGGGTTAAATGGAATGTTCTAGAAGCTTCCAAGCGAATCTTGGAGGTAGGCAGGCAAGCCGTCCATGCGAAATTAGATCTTGCACATACATGGTGTCCTGTTAAATCCAACTAGCTTATCTTTGACCACTAAGGTGTGACTGTCACTCATCATGACTGATGACTACAGATAAATTTATTTGATTCTTCAGGTTGAAATGATCTGATCGATGGAGTCATTCTCAGTTACATACCTTGTAGTTTGATCGATTTCAGCGCCTGTTATCGCCGGAGGAGATCATACGACAGCAATCCAACAAATTGGTGTTGTAGTTCTCTGCCATTCTTGTCAATTTTCCTTCCTTTCAGATGTTGTTGGACATGCATCTTCAAGATGGTAATCTAATTTCAATGCCCCAGGACGGTGCCATATGGGGAGATACAAGGAGTCAAGGAAGACAGAAAATCAGGGTGGAGGTTTTTTTGAAACTTCATATCTTTGTTCATACAGTCGACATCTACTAGTTCCTACACCCATGAAGGAATCTCCTCGATCAACGCACCATGCTCCTCACACCCTTACCAGACAAAGAAACTTGATGCGCTACTCTATTGACACCTCGACTAATCCTCCTTAAATTGACATCTTGGAGGCATTGCATCAAACCCAAGGCTTCTTTCTCCGGATCAACATAAACAAACTTATCAAACAAGGGAGAAGGTCCAACACCAGCCGAAGACCTTGCAAGCACTCTTGAAGCTCGACTTCAAACGGCACTATATCCCAAGTTGAATTAACAGTGTTACCCTTAGCATCACACGACACCAAGCCGACACACCGAATGAGGAGCTCTTATTGTACCATGCACCACACTAGCACTAGATTTTGCCAGACCAAATGGAGGAGGATCCCAAACCTTTGTATCAAACACACCACTCTTCCCATGAGAAGAAGGGACATGACCATGCATGACTACAGTGTTCTATCTTTCAATGCAGCTAGCAGAGATAACCAATGTTTTATCTTTCGACCATAGCCTTCCATTCACCAGAGATCACATTATTTCTGAGATGCACATGCCCTTAACGGGAAATGACAACATATAACGCAAAATCTAGGTAAACCTAGCCACATTAAGTGGGCTTATGTGGTGTTAATAGCATAGATATTAGCTAAATTTGATAGTTTGAGCATTGGAAACACAAATTCAAACCAGTAGGAGGATAAAGAATAGTGGGTACAAGAATATTGTACTCCCTTCGAACCATATTAATTGACGTTGGTTTAGTATAAAGTTGCACTATACCTTTGTACTAAACTAACGTCAAATAATATGGATCATCACGTAGCAAATCACGCGCCGGGGGGGGGGGGGATGATTGTCATTTTATTATAAACAAACATGAGACTCAGGACCCCAAATGTTTTTTCTGCAACAATCGGTTGGTTGTAAACAAAAGGGTACATGTGGAATGGTAGATAGAAGCCAGAAGAATGACCCAAAATTATACGGCTCCTAAGTGGTCTTTTCTCCTCTGCGGAATCATAAGAGACAAAGTGAAATGTTTTGGTTTGCATGGGTCATGTACCGATAGAAAGCAATAAAAAGGTATGTAACACAAACTTTTGGATGAAATGTCTGGACATGGATGGCCCTTGATGGTTTGTGTAACAAATTACACGGTTCGGGGGGGGGGGGGGGGGGGGGGGGGGTCTTTTCAAGAGTCATGTACACAAACTCAGATTTCCTATCTACAGAAATGGCAAAGCTCCTACATTGTCATAAAAAAGTTTAAATGATACCCCGCGTGTTACTACTAGAATTAGCTGAAACATTTTCGAAAAATGGCAAGGAACACAACAACTAAAAAAATAGGAATAGAAAGAGGCATTGACGAATTGAGATGTCATGTATCTTTGATTTCTATAGGAAACAAAACAAGGAAAACTCTAAAGTTGTCATTTGATGTCACATAGGAGAAACACAAGAATAGTAGATGCAGAGAAAACAAAACATGTTCCTATATAATAGCCATGTTCAAATAACAATTATATATAAATTATAAGATAGCAATTTTTGTTCTGGACGATACAAAAAAATCCTATAAGAATCATATTCTCTAGAGTTCACGTGTGTTTTCCTTGTTCCAAACTTGTCCTAAAATAATGAAAACCTGAGTAGCCTAGCCCTGCGTGGCAGCTAAAAGATGATCATGCAGATGGGACTGCACATACCTGTTATCCAGTTCCGCAAGGATTCATTTTTTTAAAAGTTCCGCAAGGATATGGTAAGATCCAGTCATATATCTCACCACAAACTAATTAACTGGTTTCAGAAGAAGCGGTATAATTTGATTTTATTTTGTTCTTTCAAGTATAAAGTACTCCCTCCATTCCATAATGTAGTATGTATAGGGTTTTTTTACGTCAAACTTTATAAAATTTGACAAGTTTATAGAGAAAATTATTTATATCTGCAGTACCGAATATATAAAATGTGAAACTGCATCTTATAATGAATCTAATGTTATATACATATTGACATCCTAGATAAACTTGTTCGAAATTTGTGAGGTTTGACTTTTCAGAAAAAATCTGCAAGCACTGCTTTATGGAGTGGAGGAGGGAGTATATAGTAAGCACTAGGCATTCAGCCGGGAATCTGGTAAAACGTGTAGGATCAATCGATTCAGTAGCTGCTGAGAGCGGTGTCGGCACAACGGGAGCTGGCCGAGGCGGTCCATGGACAGTACAATCAACTGTGGATCCTGTGGGCCGATGAGCAGTGCCGCACAAAGCTGTCTCCGATCGGATGGCAACCTGTCCCCGGTCTGTGCAGGCACTGTCAAGCACGTTGCAGCCACAGTTGGCATGCGTAGCAGCTTTGGCACGAACAGGGACGACCTGGGCTGGGATTAAGCAGCAGCATCTTCAGCTCCAGAAAGGACGGAAAGAAGACGTACGAGTAGCATGCCGCCGGCGTTGAGTTTGCCTCGCACGACCGCGCGCGCGGAGCCTAGAGCTTGTCGATTGTGTGAAGCAAACTGCAAGAAGAACAAACACACAAAGCTTACCAGCAAAGGCGCGCGTCGACCAGCTATCGTGCAATTCCTTGTGGGAAAAGGGAAAGGAAATTAAAGCTGATTTCTCGTTATAGCGGAAGGGTGACGGTTTCGGATGGACCGTCTACTTTTCCTTCCTTCCTTCCTTCCCTGGCCACACCGCACTGAAATACTCCCTAGCACCATATCTCTCGTATAATCCAAAAAAGAAATTAAAAAAAAGCATATCTCTCGCGGCTTCTTCTGTACTATCGCCCCTGCTGCGATCAGTACACATATAGCGTCTGTTTGGTTTATGACTAACTTTGTCACAATTAAGCTCAGGCAAAGAGTGGCTGCTACAAAAAATGTGGCTAACAAAATGACCACCATAAATATGGTAAGATTTGTCCAAAAATTGAGTCTATGATATATGGACCGTGTAGCTAGAAAAGTGTGGCAAAACCACAAGTGTGACAATGAACCGAAAATATGCCTAAGATATTATGGCATGACTAAGTTTAGGCGTGGCAACATTAGGCTGCAAACCAAGCAGGCCCATAGGTCACCAAAACACAAGTTGTACTGACTTGTACCGTCATTTTATCCTCCTGGCTTCTTTGCTACACGTACACCTGCAAGATTGCACGCACGCGTACTGTGTATACTATATTAATGGCCCTCAAAAAATACTACCACCTCTGTACTAAAATATAAAACATTTTTTAGGCTAGTTTAGCATACAAAATATCTTATATTTTGATACGGAAGGAGTAATATATATATTACACGCGTACGTGGCAGGTGGCACAAGCCGACCACGACCACCATATCTGCATCTCCGTCTCGAGCCACACCACCAGACATCACGTCAACCAGCTCGCCCCAGCCGCCGCCCACCCAACGTTCACGTGACCGGGTCCATTCCCCGCCACCCAGACCAGGCCACGGGCCCCACGCGGCAGTGTCATCGCTGCTTCCCCACCACCACCGACGTCACGTCTCCTCCCGCGGCCGCGCGCGAGGCCGACACCCACGGATGATCAGCCGCCTCCCCGCTATAAACGGCCCGTGCAGCCCACGTCTCCGTCCGCCCCGTCCCTATGTTCGTCTTCCGCGTCCACCCAGCTAGTTGCAACCCAGAAATCTCCGGCGCAGCCCCAACCCTCTCGAGAAGCGATCGATCGCCCGCTGTGCGCGCCATGTCGTCGCTCGCCGTCGGCCGCGGGCCGGAGAGTGAGCTGTACTGGCTCGGGGGCCTCTTCACGGCCGCGGAGCTCGCCGCCGCCGACCTGCTGCTAAAGCTACGCGGTGACGACGATGAGGCGGCGGCGGCGTCCGCCGACACGTCATCATACTCGCGGCGGTTCCCGAGCTCCCGCCGCGAGGACCTCGCCGTGGTCGACCAGGAGACGGAGGAGGAGCGGGCCTTCGAGGACGCCGCGACGGCGTCTGCGGCCACGCCGTTCTCCTCGAGGCGGTCTGCGAGCTCGTGCTGCCAGGTCCCCGTGAAGGCCGAGGAGGAGCCTCGGCCGATCCTCAAGGAGACGGCGCCGTCGCTGCTGGGGTCGATGGAGCTCGACAGGAGGGCGAGGAAGAGGTACCGCCTGTTGTCTGAGTTGTACGCCGCCACGGCCCCGGTGACATCATCTTCCGCCTCCGCGGAGAAGATACGGAAGGTACACGGCGACCACGGCGCCGGCACCGTCGAGTCGTCGGTGGACCAGGCGACGAGGAATGGCGAGGGACTAGTAGCACAGAAGGGCTTCTATGTAATTACAACACCGTGATCTTAGCGTTGTTTCGCCTCCTCAGCTATACAGTACTTAGTACTCCCTCCGGTCCTTTTTACTCTGCATATTAGGTTTGTCTGAAGTCAATCTCATCCAACTTTGACCAAGTTTATATAAAAAATTATAGACATTCACATAACAACACCAATATCATTAGATTCATCTCGGAATATATTTTCATATTATATTTATTAAATATTATAGATGCTAATAATTTCTAATATAAATTTGGTCAAACTTAGCAAAGTTTGACTTTCGGCAAAACCAATGTGCAGAGTAAAAAGGACCGGAGGGAGTAGTAATCTTCTCGGAGAAGGAACGGAAGGAAAACACACTTGTACAGGACTAAAAAAACTAAGGTGGTTACCGCCTGAAACTTTTGAATCTGAGCTTCCAAGGTCAGGTCGCATCCGTCCCCCAAGAATTTGAATTTGAAATTTTTCTTCTCTCCTGGTACTTATTACATGTAAGCACACACACCAAGAATATATTTTTTTGACATGCAAGGCATGAACACTGACAATTCCATTTCGACGACATAGGAGTTGAGGAATACGTATCCCAACTATTGGGGGGTGGGGGGTTCGGCAGTCGTAATGGTTAGACTAGCCATAATGCATAGTAACATACACTAGTAACATACACATATCCCTAGACTATGTTACTACCTTCATAGTGAGTAGTAACATAAGTGTAGTAAAATACAAAGCTTCATTTATTAGGTTATAGACTCATATTGCATTGGGACATGTGATGTTACAGTAACTAGCTAAGTTACTAGTACTACATCTCTCCTCATTAACTCATTGCCACATAAGCAAATTTGCTGAGTTGGACTCGATGTTACCACCGAAGTTACTCCCATTGTGACTAGTCTTAGCACCTCCTCTCAACTCTGGTTTCGTTAGTACTAATCCTCTCCCCCGCAAAAAAAACCCTCAACCTCTTGCGCGAAAAAAACCCTTTGAAATAAATCAGAGGTTAGAAACCAGCGTAAAAGTTGAAAAAAGCATGCACGTAGCACGTTGTCCACTTCTTCCACGATGTTCCACATATCTCTCCATCTATTTATTTATCTATCTATCTCCATCCCCCATCATCCTCATATCTCCAACCGACATCCCGCCGCAGACCCATTAAAGTTGTGTTCGGTTGACAGGGTTGCGATGGGGTTTTGGCTGCGATTGGGGTGGATTTAATCCCCTACAAGTCAAAAACCCCCCAAATCCCTCCAATCCTCTTGACAAAGGGTGTGACCGAACAAGGCCTAAGTTGTAGCAGACAAGGGAGGCAATGAAGAAGACGTTGAGGCGCAGGGCAGTACCGTGGAAATCGAAGGCCCTGTGCAAATCAAAATTAGGCCCTAGGTGTGAAAGAAAAAATTATTTTTTTGTCAACCAGTGTAGCTTTTCACAAAACATAGCACCAGTTCAAAGTAGAAGCTTAAAAGAAACAACAGGTACCTAATCTGCATTTTTTTAGTTGTACTATATGCTATTTTGGAAGAGCCGAGAGATGCATAGGGTGGCTTGGTGTAAAATATTTCAATTAGTTCTTTACTCGGTACCTAATGCTTCAGTTAACACTTTGATTAAGAAAAAATGGGGCCCCTCTGGTGCTGGGGGCCCTGTTCGGTCGAGCATGTTGCACATGCTCATATACGGCCCTGTGGAGGTGTATCGGGAGGTCGGTCCCATCGTCTCTAGCTGTAACGTGAAGAGTGTCGTGTTGGTGGAGGATTGACTCATCATCATGGCCACAGAGTACCTCATTGAGTGGAAGGATGGGCACGAGCCAACCTGGATCCTGGTGGGGGCGATAGCCGAGAGGAGATATCAGCAAATGTAGTTGCGGAGTATAAGGCGCCATGGAGGGAGGCCGACACGGAGGCGATGGGTGCACTGCTCGCGGACAAGGTGATATGGTGAAACAAGAACGCGAAGGGTGTGCATGGGCGCACGGTGATGCCCTTTGCGACGGGGCTCAAGTGATCAAGTACGTGAGTTTTCTTTGCATGCCCGTGGAGGCGGGCATAGTCGTCGTCCATGGGCAGGGTAAGACCATGTGACAAGTGGGTGCACCCTGTCGGAGTAGGGCACCTGGGCGGAGGCCCCTGACAAGAAGAGGGGGTTACTGGCGGTGGGACGTTCGGCCTGGTCAGCCTTGCCCTAGAGCACGGTAAAACGGAGCAAAGCTTTCCATAAGAGAGTAGTCCAAGCAAGGGTATGCGCCCGACAAAATGCACGGTAAGCCAACATGACAAGGAATACCCCCAAAAGGGTGAGATGCCAGAACACCATGTCTAGGGACCCTACAAACAACACCGGCAAGGCCTGCCGCTCAGTCCAAGCTAAAGTTTCCTCATGTAGGAATGTGTGATCGATGGAACGAGATGTTCCAAGTCCCATTCTGAATCACCGAGGTCATTAATAGAAGTGGTAGGAGAAAATCGACGTTAAGCGAGCTCATACCGAGCCACGAGTAATGCCAAAAGAGAGTACCTTCTCCATCTCCTATCGAGAAGCTAGTACCCAGGCAGATCTCGTTCTTAATTGGCTGGAGGGGACTTCCAGAACTGATATCCCTCTGTCTTCCGACGTCGTTGTCCCATATGTATTAAGAGGTCATCTACTCCTTCCGTCTGGGTTTATCAGGATGTAACCAAGCTTCCCATTCAAATACCGCCTCAACATAGTACTTGTTAATGGTTCTCATGAACTATCAAAAGGGGCCATTTTGAAGATTGAGTGTTGGTTCGTACATACGTTGGTTATTTGTGGTGTCCATCCATCGCCTTAATCGCTTAGATAATAGAATGTTCAGTTCCAGCTCCAAAGTTAGCACTTGATTATCAAGATTGGTGTGGAAGAAAAAGAAAATGCGATCAGCTAGAAGAAAAAGGAAATGCGATCACAAAAGGAAAGGGGAAAGAAGAAAAATCAATCATGGACGTACGTACACCTCAAAAAAGGTGACTAACATAAAGCTTTCATGTGTTCATACTCTAATTAACAACAACTCTAGTCTTGCGTATAAATATTGCTTCAACTTGCCAAGATAAGATCAAGCTATCTACTTGCCAAGATATAGACTACCCTAAATGGTCTTATATTTAGAAACGGAGGGAGTAGCTAGCTTTGGAGCTGGAACTGCCCATGTATCATTCAAGAATCCATGAACATTACGACAAGCATATGTTGAAAGGAAGAAAAAAAATTGCATCCTATTTTTTGGAGAAAATTAGCACAAAAACATCATGAAAAGCACGGTTAGAGTATGCCAAGATCACTGGCGTGCGCTTGCAAGCAAACTATACATACAACTATGGTACTCATATACTACTCTTTTGGGCTGTCCATTCCCGCATCATGAGACTGGTCGTAATGATAGTATCATAGTTAGTATCATGCGCGCCAACTAGACAATTTTGATGAGGTGTCATAGCATTAAATGAAGAAAAAGAGGATGTAGTATCATATCATGATACCGTATCATATTAAATGCTATGCTACTTTGTGTCATGCATGACAATAAATAGAGTACTACATGATACTAATATATAATACTATGCATTAGGGAGGTAGTATCATACACTAGTATCATATGCATGATACTAGTATATGATACTCCCCATTACAACCAGCCTGATGGGTCAACTCCGGTCTTGTCAAGTTGGGGAGCGAATGCCAGTTATTAGGGTCCTTAATAGTCACACATGCTTGTCAAGTTGAGAGAGAGAGAGAGAGAGAAGAAAGATTCAAATTCAAATCGTGGAGGAGGGAACCCTTTTGGAGCTCTAATGTTTGGAGATCTCGGAACCCAGATTCAAATTTCAAATTCAAAACTGGAGGCGCTAACCATGCAGGACCACGGCGTTGGGGACAGGGGGAAACCACGGCGTAATTACACAAGAGCCATTTTATACCCGTGTAAGTAGTACTTTCTCTCCTCTCTAGTAGTCTCCGCCGTACCTCGTCTCCTTGGACTCCGATGACGGCCCGCCGTGGTCGTGGTGCGTCTTCCTCCTCTTCTTCGCGAGGATCGTGTCGGCGTAGAGCTCCGACAGCAGGCGGTACCTCTTCCTCGCCCGCCTGTCCAGTCCCGTGGACGCCGACGCTGGAATCTCCTCGACGACCCGCTCCTCTGCCTCGACGGACAGCCCCTCGCAGCGCGAGCCCGCCGAACACCGCGAGGACTTGGTGGGCTCCGCCTTCGCCTTCGCCTCCGCCTCCGCCTCTCTGAGAACGCTGAGCTGCAGCAGCAGCTCCGCCGCCGCAAGCTCCGGCCCAGAGAAGAGACCCGCGAACCAGTTCCCCAACTCCAAGTCCAGGTCCAGCCCGCGGCCGACCGCGAGCGACGACATGGTTGGCTGGCGCCGGCAGACCAGTTGCTTCGCGGGAGGAGGAGCGAATCGGAATAACTTTTTTTTTTGTTCTCGGGGACTCGGGGATGGGTGGGTGCGGATGAGAAGAAACGGGTTATGGGCGTGGGCTGCACGCGCGGCTTTATAGCCGAGACGCCACCGTGGTTACGAGCCGGCTGGGTCGTTGTGTGTGCAATGCGCATACGCACGTCTCTGCCAAGCGTGTGTTGCTGAATGGCCACTGAGCAGTTTCTTATGTGGTATACAGTTCAGGATCCTGTCTAAAAAAATTGTGTCTATACTACTTCCTCCGTCCCAAAATAAATGTCTCAACTTTAAACTAACTCTAGTACAAATTTATACTAAGCTCAAGACACTTATTTTGAGACGGAGGGAGTGTTAAGGATGAAGTCGTACGTGAAAAATGAGAAATGGTAATCGAGTAGCCGGTGAGCAGTAGTAACCATGCATACGCAAAGCGATTTTTAGACGAAAAGCAGATACAGCAACGTAGCACATGCGAAGTCGTCGTTGTCTGAAAAAAATCGGAGATTGCACCAAATTTTGTTTCCTGCAAGGAACTGCGAACTGCTGCTGTATGGCGTCGGAGTCGCCGTCGCCGTCGCCTTTCTCCTCTGAGCTTTTGCTTTTGCGGTTTGCTTAGCGCGGTCGTCGAGGTCTTCGCCAGGCGCCGTACGTCTTGAACGCAAACCCGAAAGCGCGTGGGGTCTGGGCGTACGTGTACTCCCGCATCCAAAGCCACTTGGATCCTGTACTCTTGTCATCTTGTGCACTCCTGTGCCGGTTGCAACCGAAGCAATGTACATAGAGTCGCGCTGGTCGACCGGCGGATTCCCTCGACCGGTTCAGTCCCCCGCCGTCCGATTGACCTTTCTATAACCGTTGGATGCATCTTCCCCCTCCCCCAGATGCGTCTCCGACTCTCCGTAACCCCATGCACGTCATGCCTGCAGAAAAACAGAGAGATCCCCTTCCCACCACGTTCCCCTCGGCATAGCTCGCGCGAGGAAGAAATCGGCCGCGGGCGTCCATAGCCGTGACTATCGAATTGCAGCACCTCTCGTGGAACTGCTCGCAGGAAGAGCACCCTGCCAACCGGGCACATCCAGTCATCTTTGTCCACCTGGCAAGAGCACAGTGGTCGCAGGGTTTCAGCTCGACCACTTGTCGGTTGCATCTCCATCTCTTGCCGGCTGCAGCTTTGTCCCTTCCGGTTGCTACTCTGACATAGCCCGTTCCAGCTCCTCCACTTACAGGTTGCAGCTTTGCTATGGCCGGATGCAGCTCCTCCACTCGTCGGTTCAAGCTCCACACCCTGCCGGTTGCAGCTCCTCCACTCGACGGTCCAACCTCGCCCCTTGCCGGTAACAGCTCCTCCGATCGCCAGTTGCAGCGTCGCCACTCGCCGTTTCGAGTCGCCCGCCCGGTTGCAGCTCCTCCACTCGCCGGATCAATGCAGCTCTGTTGAGCGCCATGCCGGTCCCAAAATCTCGGTGTGACGGTTGGAGCTGGGCGCCATGTCGGTTCCAAAATCTCACAAACACCGCATCTCCTTGTGAAAACATCAGCTTGTCAGAAGCGGCTCGCGATGTTGGTCGTAGCTGCGTGTGTCGCCTGTTGATATCCACACACCCCCTCCCCTTCCCAAACTTGGAGTGGCCCCATTGGTGGCCCCGTCGCTGCAGACGTGACGACTTCTCACAGAACCAACGAGCCTCGCGGTGGTGGTGGGTGCCTCTCACATCAGTGGTTGGGGGCGGGGATGCGATGGCAACTAGGGAGTTAGGGAACAAGAGGTTGCGCGGTGCGCGTGGAAAGATAAGGATTGAAACAAGTGCTCACTCCAGGACACGCGTCGCGTGGGAGGTGACCGGTGGGGGACGAGCACAGTTGGTGCCACAAAAATGTTGTATTCAAATTCCACCGACAACTCAAGAAGTGAAAAACAGTCAAACCAAATTAATGTTAGTTTTCTGATTAGGCCAGAATTTTGGCCCGTTTACATAGTCAATGTTGAATTTCTTGTTCTCATTTCTCAAGCTCTGTTTGAAAGTTATATTTGAACGCGACATTGTAATACATTATTTTAGTGTCATATTATTTTTAGATTCTTGGACAAAATTGTATAATTGCTTTTATGATAGGTGCATTGGAGATGCTCTCACATGCGCTTGACCTAGCGTCTATGCGAGTTTTTTGAAACCTAAAGAGGTCCAAGGGCACGCCAATGTCTCTCTTGTAGCGAGACTGATGGTTTGCCTCGCCCACATTCACACTACAGGGAGTCGGTGGTGGTTCAGCCCAGTGGAGACATGGCGGTCTTGATGATGTCATGTTGACATCATGCTAAGATCGCACCAAAGTTTGTTTTTTATTTATATTCTAATGGATATGTTTAAAAAATGTACTTAAGAAAATTTTAAAACCGTGATTTTTGGAAAATGTTAACACTGTATAGAAAATGTTAGCAATTTAAAAAAAATGTTGATAGCTTTAAAAAAATGTTCGTGACAATAAACATGCCCCTTGGGTTGTGTAGCTCCCGTGGAAGTCCAAAATGAGCAAACATGTCACTTGGGTTGTGTAGCGTGACCATGCGAATTAGTGTCGGGTGGCCCGTTGGATGTTTTTTACGGCCCGTAAATTGATATCCCACACGTGAGATATCTGGGCTATATTGAGGAGGCATTTTCAAAAAGAATGAGCTAGATCGCAGGTATTTGCACACGAGGTAGTAGCGGTGTCTAGTCAAAACGGTGAACGAAGTGTACAAAGGCGAGTATCATGGGCAGCGACAAAGTGAGGGGTCTCTCGAACTTCATGGAAGACGCAGTTTGGAACGGGATTTTTGGTTCTCAGGTGCTCCACACACAATGAAGGTTTTCGATCGAGATGGTTACATTTAATTTGAAGTAAAATTGTCTAGTTGTAATACATATCCAACAGCTCACTTTGCAAATTGATCTCTAGACATGCTCGACTAGTGTCGGTGAATTGATACATAATTTGGAAGTATGCTTCTAGTCCCGAGCTCACATGCACATGATATGAACGGTGTAATTTGAAGAAATAGTAAGAATAAAAAATCTGTTTTTTTTTAACAACAAACATTGCTGAGTTTTATGCTCGTGTGAAAATATTTATGATGAAATGACATTCATGGATATGTGGGAAAAAGCAAAACAAAATCACTGCTCCAAAAATACTTTTTAGAGAATCTTTTTATCCAGACCTGCATGAGCATGGATGTCATTCCATCATGAAATTTTGCATGATGTAAAACACTCCACAATGTTTATCTTTAAAAAAAGTTTTTTTACTATTTTTTGAATGTTTTACTGTTCACCTAGGTGCATGTACATGTGCATTCTGGGTGCTCCTGGTACTCACAATCTGGAAACAACCCTACTAATGTTATTAAAAACCGGTAAAATTATTGTTTACAGATAAAACACATATCTAACCTGGCACAAAAATTCCCGTATTTGAGTCCAATTCAATTTTGAGAAAAAATGTAGAAATTTTATCGTGGTCCATAGCAAATTTAAAACGGGCCTCTAATCTCACTCCAAAGAAAGCATGGCCGGCCTAGGTAAGAAATCCGGGTAGCCATGGACCTGTGGACTTCATTCTCGTGTCCAAAATAAAGAGAAGAAATTTTGCTCAAAAAGAAAGAAAAAAGAGAAGAAAAAAAAGTCGAGAGAAAGAAAACGTAAAAGAAGAGCATCATCTGACTTTTGATTCGCCACAAGCCAAACACCACACGCTTTTGGGTCTTTGTCCGGCAAAACCGCGCTGGCTGGACGCGAAGACCTTGGTGATCCTGTTAAGCAAACTGCAAAACGGGAAGCCTTAACTAGCAAGGCGTCGCCAGCCTTGCATGCAGTTCCTTCCGTGAACGGAAAATAAGTACTACACTGATTTTTATTTTCTTTATTTGTCAAGGATAGACGCCTTGCATGCAGTTCCTTCCGGGAACGGAAGATAAGTACTACACCGATTTTTTATTTATTTGTGAGGGATAAGTATCTCTGATTTATGTTAGAAGTATTCCAGTGGTGTAACTTTTTTCTCGCGAAAAGGATCCGGCCCTACCATAAAAGTTCATGAGAAAATATAAAGCAACTCAAATATAGTAAAATTTACATCGATATCCCTGCACCATCGAACAACCATTGCTAGAGTGGACAAGGGCCTCGAGGGGATGTAGCTTTGTTTATGCATGTTTAGCTTTTACGTTAACTCCATTTACCAGTCACTGGGGGGGGGGGGGGGGGGGGGTATGTCGGTTTCTCTTCTAAGCCATTGCTCATTGTAATCCTAGTCGGTTAAGGGGTTTGTTCCAAATAAAGGAATTAGCAGATGATTGTTTTGCATACTTTTCGTGTGCCAGTGTATATGAGGCACTCGTCAACCCCAAAGAAATTCCATTATGCACAAATATAGCTAGAAGATACTCCCTCGGTCCCATAATATAAGAGCGTATTTGACACGCGGGAATGGGTGTAGGTTGGCAATTAAAGCAAAAAAGAAAAAGACTTTGGCGGCAACTAACACCTCGTGACTTCATCCTCAATATATGCCACGGTGGATGACAGAGCATTCTCGAGCGCTGATCAAGCCCCATAACAAAGTACTAAGAATGAAATCAACGCATGACGTGTTGTCATTCGCTCATTGCACGAAAACGGAGAGAACAAGATATATGAATTCTACATGCAGAGCGCAAAGCGCGAGAGGCAAATATGGTGCTAGAAGGACACTCTCACAACCTCTCGATGCGAGAGCCCAGTCCGTCATCGTCGTCATCCTTGGTAGACATTAGGCTCGCCCGGGTGGGCAGTGGTCCATTTCAAATTTTGAGAAATCAACTTCTATCGTCATATACTATTTTGCCTATTTCAGCCCAAAAGTAGCAGCTCAATTACCCAACACTACTCTTGCACTCATCCACATCCGTTCGTCACCAGGGCGAGAGACCTAATTCTCTTAATCGGCTCCTCCCAGGCTCCTACTCTAGCCCCTCCCCTCCCCTGCTCCTCTGCGAGGAAAACGTTGGCCCGCGCTCACCTGCTCCCCTCCCCTCGCGGGCTCGCCACGCCTTCTTATTCAGCAAATGTCGAGCTGCCAAATATTTTTTGGGAGGAATTACCACATGTTCATTAAACAAACTAATTACAATGAGTGTGTGTGTGTGGTCACTCCATGAGACAAACAGAGGGTCTAGTGTCTTGAAGATTTGCACAAAAGGCTCCAAAAATATTTTTTTTTACAACTTTACTTTGGAAGATCCATATGCCCAACCTAATCATCATCCATCATCGATCACCGCCGCCACCATGACACCACCGAAGAAAGACACGAGCAACCCCCACACCCCAGATCTAGAAGAACTCTATTGCAACGCTGCTTTGTGAGCCAATTAAACGGTCCGTCAAAGGCGATGGAACCGAGTCTTTGTGGCACGTTGGTCGGGTATCATCCCCAAGCCTGCCAGACCCCGACGACATCGCCTTCATACAACGTGGTCGAAGAAGAAGAGCGTTGCTACAAGCCGCCATCCACACACCACACTCCAAGACACCCGCATACTTTGCACCAGCCGACGTTGTCGCCCGACAAGACGCCAAGCATCAGCCACCACAACCTAACATTATCAAACCGAGGTCCAATAGACACAGGTGCTACTTGCTTACCGTCACTGCCAATTGAAGCATCACCAGGGGGGGGGGGGGGGGGGGGGAAGAAGCAGAGCCATCTTATTTCAATGCGGCATCGATTCCACTACCAATTCAACGCCACCGAAAAAAACTATGCCTATCCTATCTAGTCGCCGGGGTCCCCGACCCTCGGGCTGCCAAAGCAGTGGCCAAGGGGCCAAAGGACCTGCGGCCACACTGGCGAAGGAAGGAGGCAGAGAGATCGCCTCGCGATCACCCGTGGAGAGGCAGTTGACAAGAGAAAAATTGTGAACACCATTTGTCACGTATTTATGTTATCTCTTCCAAATATTGTAGTACGACCCTTGCATTATGTTTGATTTTTTTTAATGAGGGCACCTCTATTTCATCGCTAGGCCCGCCACTAGTCGCAGTGGTGGTTATTTGGATACCAAATCCGTTTATACACCAGCGCACACACGTACGATCGGCAGTTCGGCACAATGAAGAAGAAGAATGCAACACACGAGCATCACCACCATCCATCAGGTAGGCACGCCCCACGGCATATGCTCGGCCCGCAGCCTCCGCCGCCACGCGTCCGGCGTCCAAGTCCACCCAACGTTCACGTGACGCGCGACCGATTCCGTCCACCACCACCCATTCCCAAACCTTGCGACCCCACGCGCCAGCGTCTCCTCCCGCGGCCGCTCACGAGCCCGACACCGACCGAGCCGGATCCCCGCTATAAAGCCGCCCGTGCAGCCCACGCCTCCATCCAGTTTCTTCTCATCCGCATCCACCCATCTCCAGAACAAGAAAAAAAAAATCTCCTCTTCCATTTCAATCCTACTCCTCGTCCTCCTCTCGCCGCGGGGCCAAGTGTAGCGGCCGATCACGGCGGCTGCTCCGTCCATCCATGTCGTCTCTTGCCGTCCGCTGCGGGCTGGAGTGGGAGCTCGGCTGGCTCGGGGGCCTCTTCACGGCCGCGGAGCTGGCGGCCGCCGACCTGCTCCTGCAGCTCAGCAGAGACTACGAGGCGGCCGCCGCGGCGTCGAAGGCAACGACCATCGCCTGGCCGCGCTCGGTGAGCTCGTGCTGCGAGATCCTCGTCAAGGAAGAGACGGAGCGGATCGTCGAGGAGACGGCGCCCTTATCGCTTGGGTCGCGGGCGAGGAGGAGCTCGGCGAGCTCGTGCCCCGAGGACCTCACCGTGGTCGGCGAGGGGGAGCTGGAGCCTCCGCGGATCTCCAGGGAGACGGCGCCGTCACCGGGGTCGATGGAGCTGGACAGGAGGGCGAGGAAGAGGTACCGCCTGCTGTCGGAGCTCCACGCCGCCAAGAGACAGGGGAAGGCCGCCGGCCCTGCCGCGAAGAAGAAGAGGAAGAGGCACCACGACGGCGGCGAGTCGGAGTCGCCGTCGTCGGAGGCGACGGGATACGGAGGCTACTAGGAGTTGAAAAAGGGCTTTTTGTGTAATTACGTCGCGGTCGTAGGGTTATTTCCGTAGCAATCTTTTCCGAGGCGAAACAGAAAGCGACAAACAAAGAAGAAGAAGGTGGTTAGCGCCTCCACTTTTCGAATTTGAATTTGAATCTGGGCTTCCGGTGCCCACCCAACTAGCTACTTCGTGCTCATCAGTGCAAATATCTTTTGACAGTTCCCTCCTCCGTGATCTGAATTTGAATGATATGAATCTATCTCCATTCGTTTTCTAATTTCTATACGCGCACACATGACCAATGGGGTTGGTGTCCAAGCGCGTTTGATCATCAATGCGAGGTCTTTGATTCGACAAGATCGGAGCTGGTCGATCCTGATGTGGGATTCGACGGCCGCCTGGGCACATAGGAGCACGTAAAGTACGGACTCAAGTGCGTTTTGCTCGCGAGCACACGCCAATGATCTTGGCATCTGAGATTCATTGTCTAGGCAGTAGCTCTTTTTTTTATCCTACTCCAGTAGTTAGTAGTTGTGGGATTTTGATCTTGATTATCTTGGCAAGTTGAAGCAAAAGAGCAGAGTAGCATATAAGACCACTGTTGATCACAAATGAACAAACACTATCATTCTTATTATTATCTTTTCGCGTGAGAAAAGCGCCTGAGGGTTGTATCTTCTACTCCCTCCGTCCTGAAATACTTGTCGGAGAAATGGATGTATCTAGATGTATTTTAGTTCTAGATACATCCAATTTTATCCATTTCTGCGACAAGTAATTCCGGACGGAGGGAGTATATCTAAATAGCTAGCCCCCCACTAAGTATTTCTCTCAACATCCAAGCATGCCACATCATCGCATAATATGCATGAGATAAGGCACATCCCCCACTATCATATGTCCCTCAACATGCAAACATGCAACTTCATGGAACATGCATGAAAAAAATACCCATCTCAACATGCAAACATACAACTATACATTACAAACATAATAAATTATTTCAGTTTTAGCCTTTTACATTATTACTTAAATAGTCATGTTTCATACAACAAATCACACTGAAAATGTTGCAAGATATTTCCGCAACAACATGCGGGGTATCATCTACTTCCTCCGTTCCAAAATAGATGACTCAACTTTGTACTAACATAGTACAAAGTTGAGTCATCTATTTTAAAACGGAGAGAGTAGTTATTATACACAATTAAGTCTTAGATCCTATTTTGATGTAAAAAGAAGTCTTAGATTTTATTCAGTCAGGTGACAACAAACACTCGCTGAATAAACATTACACATGGGCACTCTCGACGTGTCCGTTGATAGCTGATGGGCTGGCCCATTTTTTTCCGTGTTTTACTTCTATTTTTATTCTTCATTCTCTATCTATTTTTTCTTTCAAAGTTTATTTTTCTTTTAGAATTTATTTCGTAAGTTAAAAATTCGCAAAACACGTTCAGGATTTTTTTTGGAAAATGTTCACAATTCCAAAATTTTATTGCTATTTCAAAAATATTCGAAACTTGTGAAAAGTTGCCCATTTTTTTATTTTTTATTGTCTTCCAAAATTGATCAAGATTTCTAAAAAGAAAATGGCATTTCAAAAAGTACTACAAATTTGAAAAATATTCATATTTTATTGAAATTTTCAAAATTAAAAATAATGTTTGTGTTTAAAAGGTACACATTTTTAAAAAATCTTATGAAGTTTCAACACATGTTCACATTTAAAAAATGTTCTCAAATTCAAATAATGTTCATGTTTTCATAATTTTTTTTGGTATTTTTATAAAATGCTTGTGAATTTTAAAAGATGTTCCCTTTCATATTTTGTTTGTGCTTTTTCAAAAGTGTACATAACTAAAAAAACTGTTCAGCATTTTAAAAATTATTCATGTTTGCTAGAATATTCAGAAACTTCATACCTTTAAATCCCCTCGATTGAAATGATTGAAAAGAAGAGTAAATTTAATAACTCACTAGTCTTCTCTGGCGTACTATGACGTAACAAACCTCTTAAATGCCCTCGACCAATGATTGAAAAAAAATAGCGGATTGATTCCTCCACACGCGGCGAAACCGAGAAACTAAATGTTGCTTTTTCGTGTGCACGCGGGGTTTTGCTTGCACTTATAATTCTCACTGACTTTAAATGCATACTATTTTATCTCCCGCTGCAACGCACGGGCATATATGCTAGTAAACCTCAATTGACGCATCATTGATATTCAAAAATGAATTAAAGCAGCGGGACCATGGAAACACTAGGGATATATGCATGTACAAACAAAATCAACCCCGTCTACAAATCACACACACATCTATACTTCAAACTTCGTTTGGGACATGCACATGGTTTTCTGAAAATGAAAAAAAACAGTGTCAAAAAATTGAAATATATGTCGCAATATATAATAAAAGAAATCCTAGATTGTGTAAAAAAATTTAAAATTGCTAAATTATGCACGCGTATGAGAAAACTCACTTTTTTTTCGGAAGTCTGGGCATGCCGTGTAAGTGTTATATTTAAGGAATAACAGCACAATAATGTGAGAGCACTTAATTAATGAAAATTATAATTTAATGCCGTCTAAAAGTCACCACTCATATATACTCCCAAATACGTTTGGTACATGCACATAGTTTTTTGAAAATAAAAAACAGTTGTGTAAAAAAGTGAAAATTTGTGTCGCAAACATATTAATAAACAAACCCTGGATTACATTAAAATCATAATTCCTAAATAGTGAAAGCGCATCCGAAAGCCCATTGTTTAAAACAAACCTAAAAAAGTTCAGCGATTTTGCAGACATTTTAAAAGTACAAGATATGCTTGAATTGAGTTGCGATCCTTATCAAAGCGCAGAGTTCACCGACATGTTGAACTGATAAGCACTCGGCTGGCAGGGGAAGCAATGAGTTAGATATGGATGTGTGGACTGTGGACGAGATGAAGAGTGATCGGCATAAACTAACCTTGCAAAACTGTTGATGCACCTTGTTCTAATGGAATATTTTAACCACACTCATGCATGTGGAACCATGAAACGACCGTGCCAGTAATAACCGGGAGAGAGAAAAATCATAGATGGTATACATATAATAATGTTAAAAACAAAACACATCTATGGGTTTAGTAGTTGCTAAAATTAGGAGCCTATTCTGGCTTTGACACAAAGAAGAAAATAGGTAGTATAATTTTCATATAAGTATTTTCTATTTCTAAGTTGTACAAGATTTTAGGAAAAACAATAGATACAAAACCTCTATATGTACAATATTATAATATTCCAAAAATTTCTAGCCCGTGCAGTAGCACGGGTTGACGACTAGTGTATCCCTAATTGCATTGCATGGATTTGTGTGGACTTAAAGGACGTACGTACAGAGAGGCGTCCGATGTGAAGGAGACATTTAGCCACGACCATGATTAGTTAGCGTAAACTACAACGGTAATTTAATTAGGCTCCCAGGCCCAAAAATAATTTTGAAAATGTCAAAGAAATCAAGACAAATTTTTTATGTGTTCTCAGTCACATCCTGTAACATTCCAAATTTTCAATTTAGAATGTTATACATATTTTATTTGCATTTTGCCTCGATCCTAGAAATTCTACGCAACTCAAGGCCCCATGGAGAGAGTTGGGGATTTCGTTATTTTCGTATTTGAGTTTTTCTCAAAATCTTGAAAATAGGATCATTTGATTTTATTTATTTTATCTTTAATTATTTCGAGCATTAAAATATGAGAGAGGAAATAAAATGACCTTCCCAAAATAAAGAAATAATGAGGATTTAATAAGGAAAAATCAAATAAAGGTTTTTTTTGATGTTTTGGCTATTTTATTTGAATTTAGGAAAAATTGCATGATTTTCAAAATTTCATTTTTAGGAGCAAAAACATGTTCATCTCGTTCTAAATATTTTATTTGGACGACGAAAATTTATTTCGGTATTTTTAGATTTTTATTTATTTTTCTAAATTTTTTTTTAGTTCGGCGTAATTATTTAAAAAAAAAACTCCCCGCGCCCGACTGGGCCGAAGCCCAGCCGAGCCAGGCCGGCCCGCCCACGCCACCGCCTTTCCCCGCCGTGCCGCCGCCAGACTCGGGAGTCCGAGTCACCGCTGCCGCCGCCGCCCGACCCCTTCCCCAAGTCGGAGCAGCCGCCCCCCTATATAAACCGCCGCCGCCCCCTGGAGCCCCGAGCCGCAGCCGCCGCCACCGCACACCCCGCCGCCGGAGCCGAGCCGCCCCGTTGCCTCGTGTCGCCTGGAGCCGCCGCCGCACCCGCCGCCCCTAGCCAACCCCGGTGGAGCCGCCTCGCCCCACCGGAGGTACCGCCGAGCCGCCGCCGATGCTGGTTTCTTCGAAAAAAAACACTTCGGTTTTTCTAGAAAACCCTAGATTTATTTTATTTATTTTATTAGATTGTTTTTTTGGTTTATTTATTTAGCGAGCGTTCTCTCGTTCATTCGTTTTAACGGACATATCCGTCGTTTAGATCCAGTTAAACGAACGTTCGTTCGTTAATCCGTTCGTCGTTTTTCTTTTTCTCGGATTTATTCCGCGATTTTTCTGATCGCGATTTCTGATCCGATTTTCGTTTTAGTTTATCTTTCCGCTCGTTTATCAGAATCAGGCGATTCAAGCGCCTAGAGTTTCCTCTTGAAACCCTCTTTCCAAATAATCTACTCAACCCGATTTTGCTTCTATAAAATTGGACTTTGGTCCAGATTAGTAAACGAAGCTTGTTTCTTTCGCCATTTGAGTTTTGTTTCTCGTTCGATTTGATTCTTTTTGAAACCGGAGTTCTTGAGTTGAACTTTCTAGTTATATCTTCTTATTTGAGTTTTACCCGTGCATTAGATGAGTACTTATTTTATGCTTGTTTGTTTGTTTGCTTACGATAGAGTACCCGGATTGCGCCGCTTGCTACTTCGAATCCCTAGGTTACGCGGATCATCAGCAAGACAAGTAACACTTTGATCATACCTCTTTACTACCCAGTTTTTATGCATTAGATCAATCCTCAAACATTGCATGATTAGGATCTAATTAAATTGTGGGTTTTGGGAAGTAGATGAGGTAATACCTATTACCTGTTTTATTATCAAACCCTTGGGAGTTACTTCTACGTTTGCTTATTATGCCATGCTATGTTAGTAGACGTGGATTGGAAGAGTGAATTTCCATGACAGATGTGAGATTGTTAATTGATGGTTTAGTTAAGGTGGCAACTTTAATACACATCTAGGTGGATTGAGGCACTTGGGTATTCCAGGATTGCTTGTTTGTTTTTGGACCGCCACCCAGGCTCAAAGGGATCATAAGATTATTCATACTAAAAACTTTCGTGTGCAGCCACATGCTATTATGGGCTCTAGCATAGTTGACTAAGTCCCGCGAACTCTTACAGTGGTAGACTAGCAGATGTAGGGGAAAGTAGGTGTACCGGTCTACCCATCGTAAGGTGCTAGCGCTTTTGAAATACTACTTCTCGGTGATTCGTTTCTCAAACACCATGTAGTGCGAGAAAACCAATGGAGGAGATCGAGTCATGTGGGGAAAAGTGCGCAAACCTCTGCAGAGTGTATAAACTAATCATGATTAGCCGTGTCCCCGGTTATGGACATCTTGAGTATCTAGTACTTGGATTATCATGTGAATCTCATCATGTTACTTTAATTAATATTGTTGGGTTTGTTTAATGATGATGCTTAATTGGGATTGAGGATGCTGTCAACCATTTTCAATGTTTAACAACCACCATGATAGTTAAATAATTTATTCCTTTGTAGTAGGGAAAAACTGGCTTTACGCAAATACTGTAACCATAGAGCTATCCACCAAGCCATATATTCATGTAGCATAGCTTTACTCTTTCATTATTCTCTATGTGTTACTTTGCCAGCATATTCCATGTGCTGACCCGTTTTCGGGCTGCAACATTCATGTTGCAGACTTTTCAGACGACGAGTAAGATGCCTTAGGATCGTGGTTCTATACTCAGTGATGCCGTTGGAGTTGATGGACTCACTTATCTTCCAAGCCTTCCGCTATTATCGTTATTAGATGGCCTTAAGCCATATTTATTGTAATAAGTTCTCTTTGGAGACATTCGATGTAATAAGTGTGTGATTGCCACTCTTCAAGTACTGTGCGTATCAGCATGACTGATCCAGGGATGACACTGATGCACAGAGATCGGACTGTTTGAGGTCTGGTCGCTACAAGATGGTATCAGAGCACACGCTGACTGTAGGACACGACCACTAAGCAAAAGCCATAGATCACTACTCTCTCTTCTCATTCTAACTCCTCATCTTTTCTATTCTTCTAGGATGGCGGATGCAAGGAACAAGTTCATGCAACCGGATGAAGATACACCCTTTGGATGACACCTGAAGAAAGTAACCAAGTACCTGAAGATCGGAGTATCAAGCTTCACCGGAACCTACAACGCCACTTTACTTCAAGAGAAGTGTTGGATGATTCAAGTTCAAGTTCCAGGAAGGACGTTCATGCCAGTCACTGAGCCTATAGAGTTTTCCTTTGATGCACCAACCTGGAGTTTAGGGAAGAGCATGGCAACTCACATCACCATGGGACGTATTGGAGAAGTTTATCACAAGGAGCTTAAGGATACTACCTACCAGATTTGTGGGCGCCGAGATGAGCAATGGGAGATGATCAACACCAGGAAAGACAGATCAGTTGCATCTTTCATCAAGGAGTTAAAGCAGCACATTCGACGCCAGGAGAACCAGATGTGTGCAGGCATGATGGATCTGAAGAAAGCCATGACTAAGATCACGGAACTGGAGGAAGAACTCAACTCTACATGTGATGGATATGAGGAGGAAATATCAACGCTAGTCGAGAAGAATGATGATCTGAAGAAGAAGCTAAGAGTGTTCATGGGATTTCCAGCAACTGGAGAAGACGAAGATTGCACTTGTCCCGAGAACTACATCATCATCGATGATACCGACTTGGACCCATATGATAGTAATGATGACTATGTTGATGAAGCCGGAGGCAGATATCATGGAGTCTCCATCGGAGCAGTTTTTCTAGTAGACCACCATGAAGTAGTAGAATTTCCCTCCATGTATCTATTATAGTCTGAGCACTTTGTAACGATAGATAGACCGTTGTATGCCCTTGCTTGTTTGAATGAAGTGTTTTGATTGCTATTTGTCTCATGTGCATATGGGTAGTGTTTTCCCTTTAGACCTCATTCTATTCTATATTCTCTTCTTTTCTAAACCCCAGATGCCTCCGAGATGCGACAACGGATTTGCTTTTCCACGGAGCTCACTCAGTTGATCCAGCAGCAGAATGCATTGATGTAGATACTAGTCCAGAAACAGAATCAGGGGAACAACAACAACAACAATCCACCACCACCACCACCTGTTGATCACTTAACCATTTTCTTAGGCTGAATCCGCCGGTGTTCTCCAGTAGCACCGAGCCGATTGTTGCAGATGATTGGCTTCGTAAGACATCCAGGGAGTTGACCACTGCAGGATGCACAGATGCGGAGAAGGAGCGATTTGCCGCACATCAGCTTTGAGGGACCTGCAGCATCATGGTGGGAGAATTTCACGCCACTTATCCAGCAGACACTGTCACATGGGATCAGTTTCAGCAGGCTTTTCGTATTGCCCATGTTTCAGCAGGAGCTATGGCCATGAAGAAGCGTGAGTTTCGCAACTTGCGCCAGGGAGGAAGAACAGTTGGCCAGTATGTGGATGATTTCAGTAAGCTAGCACGTTATGCCCCAGATGACGTCGCTACGGATGCAGCTAAGCAAGAGAAGTTTCTGGAAGGGCTGAATGATGAGCTGAGCATGCAGTTGATGGTAGCAAGTTTCAACAACTACCAGGAGTTGGTAGACCGTGCTCTCATGATTGAAGGGAAGCAGTAGCAGATTGAAAACCGCAAGAGGAAGTATGGACAAGGGAAGTACAATTCTGGAGCTCAGCAGAAGCCCCGTTTTACTCCGAAGTCAGGAGGACAGTTTCAGCATACCCATGGAGGAGGTAGCTCGCACAATCACAATGGTCCCAAGAATGGTACCGGGAATGGAGGAAGTAGTAGCCAGAACCGTACCAACCCCTCAACACCAGCCAAGAAAGATCCGAGTCAAGTCGCTTGTTTTAAGTGCCAGAAGACCGGACATTACGCCAATGAATGTCCTGAAGGCCAGACTGGGAATGGCAATGGAAGCTCTGGGAAGAAGCCGAACCCTTTCAACAGAGGACAAGTGAACCACGTTAGCGTGGAGGAGGTTGAAGCTCAACCAGATGCAGTAATAGGTAAGTTTTTGGTTAAGTCATTTACTGCACTCGTTCTGGTGCATCGCATTCATACATATCAAGGGGATTTGTGGATAAGTATAGACTGCCCACTAGGGTTCTAAAAACACCCATGCTAGTAACCTCACTAGGAGCAGAGTATATGGCCAGTCGAGGATGCTTTCAAGTTCTGTTGGGTATAGGCAAGCATGTTTTCCCCTCGGATTTAATCATTTTGGAATCCCAAGGTTTGGATGTGATTCTGGGTATGGATTGGCTATCAATGTATGGAGGAAACATTGATTGTGTCAGTAAGTCGATTCTGCTTACTACCCTAGAAGGGAAAAGGATAAGGTATGTATCAAGGCATGAGCCGAGGAGGATGCACGTAAATTCCTTATCAGGAGTTGTGCAGGAGGAAGTACCAGTAGTGAAGGATTTTTTGGATATATTTCCAGAGGAGTTGCCAGGCATGCCACCAGACAGAGACATTGAGTTTTTGATTGAGCTTTTGCCAGGCACAGGGCCAATATCCAAGAGACCATACAGGATGCCTGCAAAAGATTTGGAGGAGATTAAAAGTCAGATTAAGGAGTTACTGGATAAAGGATACATTCGCCCAAGTTCTTCACCTTGGGGATCACCAGTACTTCTAGTGGAGAAAAAGGACGGATCGTTAAGGATGGTTGTTGATTATCGAGGATTAAATGCGGTAACCATCAAGAATAAGTACCCACTGCCAATGATCAATGATCTGTTTGACCGACTGCAAGGAGCAAAGGTGTTTTCCAAGATCGATTTGCGATCAGGATACCATCAGTTGAAGATACGAGAATAGGATATACCCAAGACATCTTTTACCACTAGGTACGGGCTGTACGAGTATACCGTTATGTCATTTGGTCTGACTAACGCACCCGCATATTTCATGAACATGATGAACAAAGTATTTATGGAGTTCCTGGATAAGTTCATCGTGGTGTTCATTGATGACATCTTGGTCTACTCGAAGAATGAAGAGGAGCATAAGGAGCACTTGCGTTTGGTATTGGAGAAGCTCAGAGAACACCAGTTATATGCCAAGTTTAGCAAATGTGAGTTCTGGTTGAAGGAAGTTGGATTCCTCGGACATGTTATATCCGGAGAGGGTATAGCAGTAGACCCCACCAAGGTTGTCACCGTGACTAATTGGGAAGCACCAACGATAGTTAGGGAGATCAGAAGTTTTCTTGGACTGGCAGGATACTACCGGAGATTCATTGAGAATTTTTCAAGGATTGCTAAGCCCATGACAGAGTTGTTGAAGAAGGATAGCAAGTTCAATTGGACTGAGGAATGTGAGGCCAGTTTCCAGGAATTGAAGAAACGTCTAGTTACCTCACCAGTGTTGATTCTGCCAGATCAGACTAAGTATTATGAGGTGTATTGCGATGCTTCACGTCGAGGACTTGGAGCAGTGCTTATGCAGGAAGGAAGAGTTGTTTCGTATGCATCACGATAGCTTAAACCTCATGAGTTAAATTATGTCACACATGATTTTGAGTTAGCAGCCGTAGTGCATGCATTGAAGACATGGAGACATTTTCTTATAGGAACTCATTGTGAGGTGTACACGGATCACAAGAGTTTGAAGTACATCTTCACGCAAAAGGAGTTAAATCTCAGGCAAAGGAGATGGTTGGAACTCATCAAGGATTATGATATGAGATTGCAGTATCACCCTGGAAAGGCTAACGTAGTAGACGGCGCGTTGAGCCGTAAGAGCCATGTTAATACATTCATGACCGCAGGACCACCAAAGGAGTTAGCCAAGGATTTTTGCGAGCTATGTTTGGAGATAGTTCCGAGAGGCTATGTAGCAACATTGGAAATTCATTTGACTTTGATGGATAAGATCAGAGAAGCTCAAAAGACCGATAAGGAGATTGCTAAGATAAAGGAGAGGTTGAGCAAAGGAAAAGCCAAGGGATTTCGTGAGGACGAGCACGATACCCTCTGGTTTGAGGACCGCGTTTATGTACCCAATGACCCTGAGATCAGGAAGTTGATTTTGCAAGAGGCCCATGATTCGCCGTATTCAATTCACCCAGGGAATACCAAGATGTACTTGGATTTGAAGGAGACTTTCTGGTGGACCGGAATGAAGAAGGACATTGCCGAGTATGTAGCAGTTTGTGATGTATGTCAGAGGGTAAAGGCAGAGCATCAGAAGCGAGCAGGATTGTTGCAACCATTGCCGATACCCGAATGGAAGTGGAATAAGCTAGGCATGAATTTTATTATAGGATTGCCCAAGACTCATTCAGGCTATGACTTGATTTGGGTGGTAGTTGATCGTTTGACGAAGGTAGCTCATTTCATTCCAGTGAAGACTACTTACACCAGTGCCAAATTGGCCAAGATTTACATGACCAGGATTGTATGTCTGCATGGAGTTCCAAGGAGCATTGTATCAGATAGAGGAACCCAGTTCACCTCAAAGTTCTGGAATCAGTTGCACGAAACCTTGGGTACCAGGCTAGAGTTTAGTACCGCTTTTCATCCGCAGACAGATGGACAGACCGAAAGAGTCAATCAGATTTTAGAGGACATGTTGAGAGCTTGTGCGCTAGATTATGGATCTAGTTGGGACGACAATTTGCCGTATGCGGAGTTCTCTTACAACAACAGTTATCAATCCAGTTTGAAGATGGCCCCTTTCGAAGCCTTATACGGAAGGAGGTACAGAACCCCGTTGTCTTGGGACGAAGTTGGAGACCGTCAGTTGTTTGGACTAGATTTGATTAAGGAGTCTAAAAGGAAAGTGAAGTTGATTCGCGACAGGCTCAAGGTAGCCCAGTCCAGGCAGAAAAGCTATGCTGATGCAAAACGCAAGGAGACAGTTTACAAAGTTGGGGATAGAGTTTATCTTCGGGTATCTCCACTTCGAGGAGTTAAGCGTTTTGGTGTTAAAGGAAAGTTAGCGCCACGTTTTGCGGGACCATACAAAGTTTTGGAACGTATGGGAGAGGTTGCCTACAAATTGGAATTGCCTGAGGGATTGTCTGGAGTTCACGACGTGTTTCACGTTTCCCAGTTGAAGAAGTGCCACGCAGAGATGGCCGATATACCACTGAGAGATATAGTGCCACTAGATGCGATTCAGTTGGACAGTGATTTGACCTATGAGGAGAAACCAGTTAAGATTCTTGAGTATGCCAGCCGAGTAGTCACCCGCAGCAAGGTTATAAGGTT
This sequence comes from Triticum aestivum, assembly GCF_018294505.1. NCBI lineage: Eukaryota > Viridiplantae > Streptophyta > Magnoliopsida > Poales > Poaceae > Triticum > Triticum aestivum. The sequence continues at coordinate 520,393,543 of NC_057807.1, forward strand.
CTGTAAGGTTCAGTGGAGCCACCACACTGAGGATGAAGCCACCTGGGAGCGAGAGGAAGATTTGCTGAAGGACCACCCTCACCTATTTTCTAGCCAACCCCAATCCCGAGGGCGAGATTCATCTTAAGGGGGGTATGTTTGTAACATCCCAAATTTTCAATTTGGAATGTTATACATAGATCATCATTGCATATCATATTTTATTTGCATTTTTCCTCGATCCTAGAAATTCTACGCAACTCAAGGACCCATGGAGAGAGTTGGGGATTCCGTTATTTTCATATTTGAGTTTTTCTCAAAATCTTGAAAATAGGATCATTTGATTTTATTTATTTTATCTTCAATTATTTCGATCATTAAAATATGAGAGAGGGAATAAAATGACTTTCCCAAAATAAAGAAATAATGAGGATTTAATAAAAAAATCAAATAAAGTTTTTTTGATGTTTTGGCTATTTTATTTGAATTTAGGAAAAATTGCATGATTTTCAAAATTTCATTTTTAGGACCAAAAAAATGTTCATCTCGTTCTAAATATTTTATTTGGACGATGAAAATTTATTTTGGTATTTTTAGATTCCTATTTATTTTTCTAGATTTTTTTCTCAGTTCGGCGTAATTTTATTTAAAAAAAAACCTCCTCGCGCCCGACAGGGCCGAAGCCTAGCCGAGCCAGGCCGCACCGCCCGCGCCACCGCCTTCCCCGCCGTGCCGTCGCCGGACTCGGGAGTCCGAGCCGCCGCCGCCGCCCGACCCCTTCCCCAAGTCGGAGCAGCCTCCCCCCCCCTATATAAGCCGCCGCCGCCTCCCGTGGAGCCCTGAGCCGAAGCCGCCGCCGCCTCACACCCCGCCGCCGGAGCCGAGCCGCCCCGCCGCCTCGGGTCGCCGCCGCCGCCGCCACAAACCCCGCGCCCCTAGCCAACACCGCCGGAGCCGCCCCGCCTCGCCGGAGGTACCGCCGCCGCCGTCGACGCCGTTTTTTTGAAAAAAAACCACTTCGGTTTTTTTAAGAAAACCCTAGATTTTTATTATTATTTATTTTATTAGATTGGTTTTTTTGGTTTATTTATTTAGCGAGCGTTCGCTTGTTCGTTCGTTTTAGCGGCCATATCCGTTATTTAGATCTAGTTAACGAACGTTCGTTCGTTAATCTGTTCGTCGTTTTTCTTTTTCTCGGATTTATTCCGCGATTTTTCTGATCGCGATTTCTGATCTGATTTTCGTTTTAGTTTATTTTTTCACTCGTTTATCGGAATCAGGCGATTCAAGCGCCTAGAGTTTCGTCTCGAAACCCTCTTTCCAAATAATCTACTCAAACTAGTTTTTGCTTCTGTAAAATTTGACTTAGGTCCAGATTAGTAAACAAAGCTTGTTTCTTTCGCCGTTTGAGTTTTGTTTCTTCGTTCGATTTGATTCTTTTTGCAAACCGGAGTTCTTGAGTTGAACTTTCTGGTTAGATCATCTTATTTGATTTTTACTCGTGCATTAGATGAGTACTTATTGTATGCTTGTTTGTTTGTTTGCTTGCGATAGAGTATCCGGATTGCGCGGCTTGCTACTTCGAATCCCTAGGTTACGCGGATCATCAGCAAGGCAAGTAACACTTTGATCATACCTCTTTACTACCCAGTTTTTATGCATTAAATCAATCCTCAAACATTGCATGATTATGATCTAATTAAATTGTGGGTTTTGGGAAGTAGATGAGGTAGTACCTATTACCTGTTTTATTATCGAACCCTTGGGAGTTACTTCTACGTTTGCTTATTATGCCATGCTATGCTAGCAGACGTTGATTGGGAGAGTGATTTTCCATGACAGACGTGAGATTGTTAAGTAGTGGTTTATTTAAGGTGGCAACTTTAATACACATCTGGGTGGATTGAGGCACTTGGGTATTTCAGGATTGCCTGTTTGTTTTTGGACCGCCACCTAGGCTCAAAGGGATCATAAGATTATTCATGCTAGAAACTTTTGTGTGCAGCCACATGCTATTATGTGCTCTAGCATAGTTGACTAAGTCGTGCGAACTCTTATAGTGGTAGACTAGCAGATGTAGGGGAAAGTAGGTGTACCGGTCTACCCATCGTAAGGTGCTAGCGCTTCTGAAATACTACTTCTCGGTGATTCGTTTCTCAAACACCATGTAGTGCGAGAAAACCAACGGAGGAGATCGAGTCATGTGGGGAAAAGTGCGCAAACCTCTGCAGAGTGTATAAACTAATCATGATTAGCCGTGTCCCCGGTTATGGACATCTTGAGTATCTAGTACTTGGATTATCATGTGAATCTCATCATGTTACTTTAATTAATATTGTTGGGTTTGTTTAATGATGATGCTTAATTGGGATTGAGGATGCTGTCAACCATTCTCAATGTTTAACAACCACCATGATAGTTAAATAATTTATTCCTTTGTAGTAGGGAAAAACTGGCTTTACGCAAAAACTGTAACCATAGAGCTATCCACCAAGCCATATATTCATGTAGTATAGCTTTACTCTTTCATTATTCTCTATGTGTTACTTTGCCAGCATATTCCATGTGCTGACCCATTTTCGGGCTGCAACATTCATGTTGCAGACTTTTCAGACGACGAGTAAGATGCCTTAGGATCGTGGTTCTATACTCAGTGATGCCGTTGGAGTTGATGGACTCACTTATCTTCCAAGCCTTCCGCTGTTATCGTTATTAGATGGCCTTAATCCATATTTATTGTAATAAGTTCTCTTTGGAGACATTCGATGTAATAAGTGTGTGATTGCTACTCTATTATAAATCCTTCAAGTACTATGCGTGTCAGCATTACTGATCCAGGGATGACACTGATGCATAGAGATTAGACTGTTTGAGGTCTGGTCGCTACACATCCAAATGCTACCTGCAAATTTAGAGGCAAAAAGGTTAAGCATTTTGGCCTTGGCAAAAAAAACACACCAAATGTTACCCCAAATTTGTTTTTCACCGAAGAAACCACGCTGCTCCGTTTCGCATGAAAATTTTCAAGCATGTTTGCGACACTAACACGAACATCCACAAAAAAATTCAGAATTTTTTCAAATATTTACTTTTTTTCGTGTTATTGTTCATGCGGGAGCATGTGCTCCCGAGAGCCAAAAGTGGGGAGCGCTGAAAATATTATGATTATGTTGTCAAAAAATTTCAGTATTTATATGCATACCCAAGCTAGAGGTTCGTAGAACAATGAAGCTTATGTTCTTACTATAGTTTCAATCTTGGTAGTTGAAGATTATGTCTGGTATGTGTGTGTATCCTAACAAGATATATTGCTCATAGGCAATAAATGAAATATTTTGTTATCTAAAAATTATTAAATTTATTTCAGATTATTGTATTATCTAGTTGGAAAGAAAGATGGTGACCCAAGAAACGAAGTTAGCCAAAGGTGAAATAATTAGTAGTGTTTAGTGGATTAAAAAATCCACATTGAGCCTAAAGGCAACCATACTATCAAGAAGGGTGCAGACAATAAAACTAGGGATGACGACTTATTCAGAATCTACATGTAATCCCTCAAAATTTGCACTAGAAATGTCTTTTTATCACCACTTTTCTACATTGTCGATACTGCTGAACCAGTCGGCCGATACTACCAAACCAGGTGAGATGAGAGGACTACTAAGCAAATTCCACTTTCTCCAAGTGCAATCCGGAAGTACCTCATGCTTTCCTGGAACTACCTCATGGTGCTCCTATTATTGTTGTGCCTCATGAGAATTATTCAAAAATAATTATGGAAGATGATACACTTGATGGTGATATTTCTTCTTTGTCTTATGGCATAATGTATGAAGGAACTATTGAGGATGTTTTTGTTATGCCTACTACTCGTTGTGATGATTATGATTGGGAAAATAATGATACTTCTTATAACCTTGAAGATCCTTTTGGCACCAACTTAGAAAATTATGATGATAATAATTGTTATACTATTGGTGCTATTCATACTATTAATGATGAAAGTGAATATACTTATGATATGCAAAGTCACAAGCTTGGGGATGCCATGTTTGATGAGAATGACATGTTTGATAATTTATTTGCTGCAACTAATGTTTGCCCTAAGCTTAGAGATGCTATGCTTAATGAAGATGATCTTTTTAGTCCCCCTACTTTGAATGATCAAATTTGCATGCCTCTTATTTATGATGATTGCAATATTCATGAAAGTGGGTTTGGAAGAGTGTCAACTATAGATAATAATTGTCCCACTATTTTGGTGGGTGTTGAATATTATTATAATTAAAAAGTGAATTTGGAGAGTTCATGACTTTATTTAGTAATGATTCCACTATTCCGGAAAAGGTTTCAGTTGACTATGATGAGAACAAAGTTGCTACTTATGATGATTATTGTAATGATACTTTTGTTATAAAAAGTAGTGATAATTATTGTCATAATTTTGAATATCCTTTTACAGAACATTACATTTTTAATGGGGAAACAATTTATAGTATTCGAGTTTCATATGACACTCCCACTATTATTAATGAATTTTTTTGCTTATCACTGGTATGCGTCGGTGCTATACAAACGATTTTAACCCTTTTCTGCGATGAAATTTGGAACCGTCGCCAAGTGAGTGTGGGCGATAGGGGGCCCTTCCCACATGACCCAGAAATCATTGGGATATGCCCTCCTAGCACACACGCTCGGCAACATGAGGTCGTGTGCGACCGAAGAGCGAGTGCTACCTCTTGAGCATGCATTGGTTTTCCCTTGAAGAGGAAAGGGTGATGCAACAAAGAGTATTTCCCTTAGTTTTCAGAACCAAGGTATCAATCCAGTAGGAGACAACGCACAAGTCACCTAGCACCTTCACAAACAATCAAGAACCTTGCAACCAACGTGATAAAGGGGCTGTCAATCCCTTCACAGTCACTCGCAAAAGTGAGATCTGATAGAGATAATAAAGTAAATAGTTTTGGTATTTTTGTTGTATAGATTGGAAAGTAAAGATTGCAAAATAGTAAACGAGATGCGATGTAAATAAAAGAGATGTAATATAATAGGAAAGAGACCCAGGGGCCATAGGTTTCACTAGTGGCTTCTCTCAAGATAGCATGTATTATGGAGGGTGAACAAATTACTGCCGAGCAATTGATAGAAAAGCACATTATGAAGATATCTAAGGCAATGATCAGGAATATAGGCATCACCAAGTAGACCGAAATGATTCTGCATCTACTACTATTACTCCACACATCGACCGCTATCTAGCATGCATCTAAAGTATTAAGTTCATAAGAACGGAGTAACACATTAAGCAAGATGACATGATGTAGAGGGATTAATTCAAGCAATATGATATAAGCCCCATCTTTTTATCCTCGATGGCAACAATACAATACGTGCCTTGCTGCCCCTACTGTCACTGGGAAAGGACATCGCAAGATTGAACCCAGAGCTAAGCACTTCTCCCATTGCAAGAAAGATCAATCTAGTAGGCCAAACTAAACCGATAATTCGAAGAGAATTGCAAAGATATCAAATCATGCATATAAGAATTCATAGAAGAATCAAATAATATTCATAGATATTCTTGTTCATAAATCTACAATTCATCGGATCTCGGCAAACACACCGCAAAAAAGAGTTACATCGAATAGATCTCCAAGAACATCGAGGAGAACTTTGTATTAAGAATCAAAGAGAGAGAAGAAGCCATCTAACTAATAACTATGGACCCGAAGGTCTGTGGTAAACTACTCACGCTACATCGGAGAGGCAATGGTGTTGATATAGAAACCCTCCATGATCGATTCCCCGTCCGGCAGATCGGCAAAAAAGGCCCCAAGATGGGATCTCACGGGTACAAAAGGTTGCGGCGATGGAAAAGTGGTTTTGTGGCTCCCCGGATGTTTCTAGGGTATAAGAGTATATATAGGCAAAATAAGTACGTCGGTGGAGCTACGAGGGGCCCACGGGGTGGGGGGCGCGCCTACCCCCCTAGGCGCGCCCTCCTGCCTCGTGGCCTCCTCGTGGAGTTCCAGACTTCAACTCCAAGTCTTCTGGATTTCTTTCGGTCCAAGAAAGATCACCGCGAAGGTTTCATTCCGTTTGGACTCCGTTTGGTATTCCTTTTCTGCCAAACTCTAAAATAGGCAAAACAAAACTCGCACTGGGCCTCCGGTTAATAGGTTAGTCCCAAAAATAATATAAAAAGCAAAGTCCATTAAACATCCAAAACAGATAATATAATAGCATGGAACAATCAAAAATTATAGATACGTTGGAGACGTATCAGCGAGCAAATACGATTATATGTACAATAGTGCTAAAAAAATACAATTATACAGGCGAAATTGTTTCTGGTTGTAAGTACGTCCTACACAATCAGTCCCTTCTAAACGTTTTCGTTTGTATATACATCCCACACAGTCGCTCCAAGAAAAACATTTCCGTTCGCAGGTACATTACACACAATTTTCCCCGTTAAATCGTTTGTGATAGCGTTGCCATCGCACATAATATTAACAATTTTATCGTTTGCATTATTGAATGCATCACACACGATGCATACAAGAAACTATGTGGTAAAGGCTGTCCATCACATACATTTTTTATGTGGTAAATGTTTGCGCAAGGTGGCCTAACACAAACAGTTTTGAAGAGAATGTCGTGTGTGATTGCTCATCGATCCAACACGGTTTATTTCTAAAAACTGTGTGCGTTGCCTTAGATCATCGCCCACGGTATTTTCTCAATAACCTTTTGCAATAGAAAAAACCAATAACAGGCTAATTCTCCATTAGCAGGATAATTGCCCTATTATTAATAATCCGTTTATTAATCTAATTGACATTCATATTAAACACATAATATATTTCATTCCTATATTAAGGAAGTGGAATTTCATAATTGAAATACATCAGAGTACAACATGATATAGCTTCAGCACTCAGCTACCCCATTACACAACTGCACCAGCACCAAGTTTCACATGCAACATCTAGAACCTCTCGAAATTAGCATCATAGATGATACATAGACAGATGCATCTCATCTGGAAAACTGCTGAAGCGCAAGGCGAATATTGAGCCTTCATTGATGTTGAAGGTCTTTGCAACTTTAGGCCAGTGCCTGTGGATGATTGACCGTCCATCCTTCGTCCTCTTCAGGAACACTTCAATATTGAACCATGGGTGTTGTATGAATACCTTCCTCGCCTCCTAACCATACAGGTGGTTTGAGAGGTAATCATCAGTGAACTGCTTTGGAAAGGCCTGAAAACAAGGATGTGCATAAATATCTTCTCTATATTGAATATGGGACAAAGGAATAAAAAAGACAAGGTATAATAGTTAGTACCATCCTATAGTGAACTGATGTCTTCTTCATTGTGCAAACAAAGGAGTTGATAATTAAAGCAAGCTATAAGGAAAAAAGAATTTATGCAAAGGAACAGATATTTACCTCATATCGCTTTTTCATCAGACCTACTAAACCGGCTTCATAGTCGCGGCTGGTATACAGACGGTTTAGATATCTAGAGTGGATGTCCTGAGCATTGAGGTGGGCATAGCTTGATAAATTTATTTTCCATTTGCCCTTGTCCACAGCGGAAAATTCTTCCTTGGCACTATGATTTGATAAAGCGTCAGGGTTGCTAGGAGCAGTATGGCCAAAGCCGGTAATCACAACATCATCTGTGGTGCCATCAACAGTCTTGTCTGGGCTTGGCGGTTTAGCAGATGTTCTTGGTGGGCTTGGTGGATCGGCAGCTGGGCTCGGCGGATCAGCAGACCGGCTCGTTGGATTCATTTCTACCGGTTCAACAAAAGTATCCTGACCTTGAGGTACCGGATCATCCAGAATAATGTCAGCATTCTGATCAAGAGCCTCTGAGGTCTTCTCCGGTTCAGTGGCCGGATTATCATCAGTTGGTGTCGTCAGCTTGGCTTTCTTGCTAAGTCTGGCTTTGGCACTAAAAAGAACAAACACAGAGGTTAGTACAATAAACCAGTGCAAGCATAAAAAAATTAAGTATAGTATGCTTACCCAGGAACGGTCTTGAGTGGAGGCATCTGTGTGGCTGATGACTCGCCGGAGGATGAATGGGAGGTTCCCTTGTAATTCAAATCAAACGGATTAAGAGGATATCGGAAGTAACCCGCCTTGGGATAAAGTGTATTACAAGAACAAGAGACCTCTTGACGGCGTTTGCGAACCGGAGAATATGTTAAACCGAAGGAGGTAACCACTTGACCACTGTGCCGGGTTGTGCGGCGAGCTTCAGGCTGCTGTGTCTTCAAAGAAAAGTGCGGATCCAAATAAGCAAGAGGGTGTGAATGTTTTACTTTCCGGACTGCTCGACAGAGTTTTGGTACTGGCACATGATTTGAGTCGGAGGATAGAATAATTACCTCTGCATCACCAACGTGGCTAGCTTCCGCATCATCCTGATAATAATCATTGTCAATGAGGTGTATGAAAAAAGAACCAAGAGAGTCAAGTTCTACCTCTGATTCTGGGTTATCGAGCTCTTCGTCATTGGGCAAGTAAGAGGCTTCGGAAATTCTTTTCTTTGCGGGCTTCTTTGTAACCCTAGTCTTGACACGAGGGGCTCTTACCGGTTTATCTTGCGACTTCGCCGGTTTATCTTGTGATTTCTTTTTCCAGAACAGATCATCACCTTGCATAGATGGACAAAAAATTATAAAGGAATATTTAAGAAGGGACAGATTAAGACAAAAATGAGGCAATTCTTACAGCTGGCGGTTTATTTGAAGTACAAAAGGGACTAAGCCCTACTTTGCTGCATACCGCCACCGGTTCATCAAGCATATTCTTGACAGATTCAGTGACCTCATCATCGGTGAGCTGGATGTCAATATGACGCCGAGGGTCATTCAAATCCCCCGTGTATTCACACATCAAACCGGGGCGCCGGCTTATGGGCATAATGCTCCAAGAGACCCAACATCGAACGAAGTCGATGCCAGTCAGACCGTTTGCAACAAAAGCCCTAAGTTTTGATAACTGAGGGGCATATTTTGATCGTTCCTTGGCAGTCAGTCGCTGAGGAACTGGATGTTCTCTGGTAAGCCGGTGTGCACGGTAACCCGACAGAGGATTCTCTTCAGGTGGAGATGTATCATGGCAGTAAAACCAAGTTTGATTCCAGTCTTTGGGACGACTATGATGCTTGGTGTGAGGGAAGCTAATGTCTTTTCTCTTTTGGATGGAAACCCCGCCAAACTTAGTGTTAGGCCCATCTGTGAACTCGGTGCGGCGATTCAAATAGAAATAGTCTCTGAACAACTCAACAGTGGGTTCCTCTTGCAGATAAGCCTCACAATAAACTTGGAAATTGCAAATATTGGATACAGAGTTAGGCCCAATATCTTGAGGGCGGATCTGGAAGCTGGCAAGAACATCACGAAAGAATTTTGAACCGGGCGGGCTAAATCTGCGACCCAGATGGTCAGCAAAAACAACTACCTCTCCATCCTTGGGCTCAGGAGGATTTTCTGGACCGGGGACTCTCTAATTTATGATTTCCTTCTTAGCTAAAACGCCAGTGGAAACAAGCCCATTTAACTATTCTTCAGTAACCCGGGAAGGAACCCAATTGCAAGCATAGAATGTTTTGGCCATTTCAATGGAAAAGCTGGAAAAAAGGATCAATGCCGGTTTATAGATTCATGACTAATGCAGATAAACCGGCTTAAGGACAGAGGAAGAATAAATTGAAGCATATGTACATGATAAACCGGATTGTTTATATTGAGGTTGAGTTGGCGGTTTAAGAGAGGGCTAATGGTACCTGGCGGTTTATCATCTTCTAAAGATTAAACCGCCTACAATGATGTGGAAGTTATAGATCTGACAAAATTCCTAAGTATTGCACAAACAGGTTTTACAAGTTGGTATTATATTTTTCGATCTACCGCAGTCTTAAAAAGGAGAAAAATTCAGAAGCCCTAAGTGGTGCCAGCGGAACAACTAAGGGCCAGATGGGATTGGTTTACTGACAAAAGAGATGTTATGATGAAGAAAAATGGGTTCTAGCTATGGCCGCATAGGAAAAAGGTCACGTTTTATCTAAAGGATCCATGTGATAGCAAAGTTCAAGTAAAGAGCATCAAGAACACCGAAACCCTAATGGTTGATCTGAGGTGGAAGGAAGGAAAACTTACAGAGTTTGAAGGAGTAACGGAGAGGTGTCGCGTTTCTCTGGTCAGATCTGGTTGATGCAGCGGCCATTGTTGGTGCAGAGGCGAAGGTCGACGATGGAGGCTATGCTCGAGCACTGAGGCGACGCAAGGAAAACAACGAGGCGAAAGGGCATGAAGGGGAAAAGAAAGAATGACCCTTGGTCCTATTTATAAGGCGAAGGGATAAGTGATAGGCGCGGGAATCGAGGAACCCAGAAAATGGATGTGTGAGACAGCTATCGCCTTGGTTTTCGAAGGTTCACTAATAAAAGGGAGGTATTTACAGGTTTTTATATGGAGATGACATCATGGCGATTTATTACAATCTTGGAAGATGACGTCACATCGGTTTACCAAGTTCATATGGAGATGACATCATGGCGGTTTACAAGGTTCATACGAGGATGTTCAAGAAGGAGTTTTTCTAAGTGTTAAAGATTGACATGAACAGGTTTAAGTCAACCTGGGGCCTAATGTTGGGGATATAACTATTGAGTATAAGCCGCCCAGGAGGGGCCGGGTTATGCTCACAAGGAATCATCCGTATTGAAGCCCATGAAGACAAGAAGTACGATGCTTTACTACAGAGACTTAGAGGCCCTACAGAGACTTAGAGGCCCAGAGCCCAAGGGCGGATTAGGGCCCATTGACATAAACCGCCATGAGATATGTAACTTGTGTTGTAAGATAGGGAAAGGTAGAAACCGAGACGGACACATGTATGAGCCGGCCTCGGGATTCTGTAAACCTCCGGGCGTCAACCTGTGTATATAAAGGGACGACCCGATGGCGGTTCAGGAACAAGAAACAAAAACTCGAGAGATAGGTAAAGCGGATTCGCTCCCTGCTCATCGAGACCCCATCAATTCCACCACAACTAGATAGTAGGCTTTTACCTTCACCGCAAGGGGCCGAACCAGTATAAACTCCCCGTGTCCTTTGTCCGGTTTAACCCCTTTAAGCTAATCTCGTTGCGATGGCTCCATGACTAAGTCCTCTCACTAGGACATCTGACGTGATAATTCCACGACAATGATCTTCATGACAGAGAGTCTCCTATGTTGTCACTTTCATATACTAGTGGGAATTTTTTATTATAGAACTGGGCTTGTATATTCCAATGATGGGCTTCCTCAAAGTGCGCTAGGTCTTCGTGAGCAAGCAAGTTGGATGCACACCCACTTAGTTTCTTGTTGAGCTTTCATAAACTTATAGCTCTAGTGCATCCGTTGCATGGCAATCCCTACTCACTCACATTGATATCTATTGATGGGCATCTCCATAGCCCGTTGATATGCCTAGTTGATGTGAGACTATCTTCTCCTTTTTGTCTTCTCCACAACCACCATTCTATTCTACATATAGTGCTATGTCCATGGCTCACGCTCTTGTATTGCGTGAAGATTGAAAAAGTTTGAGAACATCAAAAGTATGAAACACTTGCTTGGCTTGTCATCAAGGTTGTGCACGATTATATACTTTGTGTGATGAAGATAGAGCATAACCAGACTATTTTATTTTGTAGGGATAACTTTCTTTGGCCATGTTGACTATTTGATTTTGTAGGGATAACTTTCTTTGGCCATGTTATTTTGAGAAGACATGATTGCTTTGTTAGTATGCTTGAAGTATTATTATTTTTATGTCAATATTAAACTTTTGTCTTGAATCTTTTGGTTCTGAACATTCATGCCACAATAAAGAAAAAATACATTGAGAAATATGCTAGGTAGCATTCCACATCAAAAATTCTGTTTTTATCATTTACCTACTCGAGGACGAGCAGGAATTAAGCTTGGGGATGCTTGATACGTCTCCACGACTAATCTCGTTGCGATGGCTCCACGACTAAGTCCTCTCACTAGGACATCTGATGTGATAATTCCACGACAGTTGGCGCCCGATACATCTCCAACGTATCTATAATTTTTGATTGTTCCATGCTATTATATTATCTGTTTTGGATGTTTAATGGGCGTTAATATGCTCTTTTACATTATTTTTGGGACTAACCTATTAACCAGAGGCCTAGTGCCAGTTTCTGTTTTTTTTGCCTATTTTAGTGTTTTGCATAAAAGGAATATCAAATGGAGTCCAAACAGAATGAAACCTTTGCGAGGATCTTTCTTGGACCAAAATTAATATAGAAGACTTGGAGTTGAAGTCTGGGACTCTACGAGGAAGCCACGAGGCAGGAGGGAGCGTCCAGGGGGGTAGGCGCGACCCCGACCCTCGTGGGCCCCACGTAGCTCCACCGACGTACTTCTTTCGCCTATATATACTCTTATACCCTAGAAACATCAGGGAGAGCCACAGAAATACTTTTCCACCGCTGCAACATTCTGTACCCGTGAGATCCCATCTTGGGGCCTCTTCCGGTGATCTGCCGAAGGGGGAATCGATCACAGAGGGCTTCTACATCAACACCATCGCCTCTCCGATGAAGCGTGAGTAGTTTACCACAGACCTTCGGGTCCATAGTTATTAGCTAGATGGCTTCTTCTCTCTCTTTGATTCTCAATACCATGTTCTCCTCGATGTTCTTGGAGATCTATTCGATGTAATACTCTTTTGCGGTGTGTTTGCCGAGATCCGATGAATTGTGGATTTATGAACTTGATTATCTATGAATATTATTTGGTTCTTCTCTGAATTCTTATATTCGTGATTTGATATCTTTGCAAGTCTCTTCGAATTATCGGTTTAGTTTGGCCTACTAGATTGATCTTTCTTGCAATGGGAGAAGTGCTTAGCTTTGGGTTCAATCTTGCGGTGCCCTTTCCCAGTGACAGTAGGGGCAGCAAGGCACGTATTTTATTGTTTCCATCGAGGATAAAAATATGGGGTTTATATCATATTGCTTGAGTTTATCCCTCTACATCATGTCATCTTGCTTAATGTGTTACTCCATTCTTATGAACTTAATACTCTAGATGCATGCTGGATAGCGGTCGATGTGTGGAGTAATAGTAGTAGATGCAGAATTGTTTCGGTCTATTTGACACGGACATGATGCCCATGTTCATGATCATTGCCTTTGATGTCTTCATAATTATGCGCTCTTCTATTAATTGCTCGACAGTAATTTGTTCACCCACCGTAATACATGCTATCTTGAGAGAAGCCACTAGTGAAACCTATGGCCCCCGGGTCTCTTCTCCATTATATTTAATCTATTATTTGTCCGTCAACTTGCCAATTTCTGTCGCCGTTCCTTTTTATTGCAATCTTTACTTTCCAATTTATACAATGAAAATACCAAAAATATTTACTTTACTATCTCCATCAGATCTCACTTTTGTGATTGGCCGTGAAGGGATTGACAACCCCTTTATCGCGTTGGTTGCAAGGTTCTTGATTGTTTGTGTAGGTACTAGGTGACTTGTGTGTCGTCTCGTACTGGATTGATACCTTGGTTCTCAAAACCAAGGGAAATACTTACGCTACTTTGCTGCATCACCCTTTCCTCTTCAAGGGAAAACCAATGCATGCTCAAGAGGTAGCAGCCTCCAGGTCCGTGGAAGCCACCCTGTTCTTCTTTCCCCCTTAAGGGGAGTATTGCTCTCTTCCTCCTCCTCATCTTCTTCATGAGAGGAGAGAGTATCGATGTCTTGACGCAACATCCGAAGCGCCTTTATGGCGGAGGTCACCTCTGGCCTCCTTGCCCTTCTTCTTGGCCTTCTTCTCCAGCGCCTGATACGGCACCGGAACCAGCATCTTCGTCAACAGAGGGATGGTTGGGTCTTTGGGTAGCGGAGCCGGACATTGGATCCGCTCCGCCTTCTTTGTCCAGCCCTATGGGAGTAACGTAAAGCTAAATATACTCCTTGGATTTACAAACTGAAGTTATCATAAAACTTACGGGAGTGGCAAGATGAGTGCACTCGAAGCCGCGGTCTTCGGTCGTTTTCAGCCACAACTTCTGAGCCTTGAAAAACAACTTCCATATGTCTTCGTGCGTTGTGCCGAAGAACCGCTGCAGGGTTCGAGGACTGGCCGGGTCGAATTCCCACATGTACCGAGTCCGGTGCTGGCAGGGGAGAATCCGGTGAAAGAGCATCACCTGGATCATGCTGGCAAGACTAGTGTTCTTATTTATCATACCCTTGATGCGACTCTGCAGTGTCGTCACCTTGTCAGGCGGCGCTCAATCCAGGCCCTTGTTGATGCATGAGGTAAGCCACATTGGAGGCCCAAATTTGAACTCGGGAGCGGTGACCCATGTGGTGTCACGGGGTTCCGTGATATAGAACCACCCCTGCTGCCATCCCTTGATAGTCTCCACAAAGACCCCCTTTGGCTAGGTGACGTTGGGAAGTTTGCTCAACATGGCGCCGCCGCACTCCGTGTGTTGACCTTCAACCACCTTCGGCTTCACATTGAAGACCTTGAGCCATAGGACGAAGTGGGGAGGGATGCGGAGGAATGCCTCGCACACGACGATAAACGCCGAAATGATGAGGAAGGAATTTGGGGCTAGATCATGGAAATCTAGCCCATAGTAAAACATGAGACCACATGCGAAAGGATGGAGGGGAAACCCTAGTCCACAAAGGAAATGGGGAATGAATACTACCCTATCATTAGGCTCCGGGGTGGGAATGATCTGCTTCTTGGCAGGGAGCCGGTGAACTATGTCCGCGGCCAAGTACACAGCTTCCCAGAGCTCCTTGATGTTCTCTCTGTAATAGAGGAAGCCATCCACTTGCCCTGCGCTCTAGATCCGGATGTGGCTAAAAGTGTTTGGTGGCGATGGAAAAGATTGGAACTTGGGCGCTGGAGCTCGAATGGCAGATGCGCTGAGGAGGAAGAAGGCGTGGGGTAAAAATATGAATCCATATCTTCTTATAAAGGCAGTGGATATCAAGCGTCCCTTCATAAGCCTTAAATTTCGCCTATTCCCAAGGGGACGTGTGAATGGCACGGTTGGATTACCCAAACCCCTATTGATGAGAATCCCATGATAAGGGGACACGATCCCTTTTTTGACAAGATGTGCCTATGACCGTGCCTCGAAACACGAAGCGGGGACTATAAAATGGTTCAGAATACTAACAAGGCCAGGACATAACGCCTCACCGGAAAAATCGCCTATGGACGTGACTTACTTTGTTTTGAGTATTTTTGCCCTTACAACTTAAGGTTGTAGTTATTAAACAGAGCCGGATACAGCTATATTGTGCGGAGGACTGCGTTAGAGTATTCCGAGAAGGAACCTACCTTGCAATGCCGAAGACAATCTGCGCGCCGGATACATCGTCATTGAAGCCCGGTTCAGGGGCTACTGAGGGAGCCCTGGACTGTGGGTCCTTGGGGAGCCGGCCTATGTGACATGGGCCGGACTGATGGGCCATGAAGATACGAGATGGAAGGCCTTCTTCCGTGTCCGGATGGGACTCTCCTTTGCGTGGATGGCAAGCTTGGCGTCAAGATGTATAGTTTCCTTCCTCTGTAAACCGACTTTGTACAACCCTAATCCCCTCCGGTGCCAATATAAACCGGAGGGCATAGACCGTAGGGACAATCACAATCATACATGCTAGACATCCAGGGTTTAGCCATTACGATCTCGAGGTAGATCAACTCTTGTAACCCCTATACTCATCAAAGTCAATCAAGCAGGAAGTAGGGTATTACCTCCATTAAGAGGGCCCGAACCTGGGTAAACATCGTGTTCCCTGCCTCCTGTTACCATCGATCCTTGGACGCACCGTTCGGGACCCCCACCCAAGATCTGCCGGTTTTGACACCGACACCTACAACAATTTCATCTTATGTTCTCTTCTAGATAAGAACTTTGGAGTGATTCTTTGTCACGTGTTGAGGGATTGTTATATGATTCAATTATGTGAGCATTGTTAAGATGTTGCACTAGTGAACCCTAAGCCTTGTTTTCAAGCATTTCAATACCATTTGTGCTCCATTTTATCACTTGCTACCTTGATGTTTTTATATTTTCAGATTACGAAACCTATATCTACTATCCATACTACACTTATATCACCATCTCCTCATCGTACTAGTCCACATATACAATTTACCATTGTATTTGGTGTGTTGGGGACACAAGAGATTTCTTGTATTTGATTGCAGGGTTGTTTGAGAGAGACCATCTTCATCCTATGCCTCCCACGGATTGATTAACCTTAGATTATCCACTTGAGGGAAAATTGCTACTGTACTATAAAACTCTACGCTTGGAGGCCCAACAGAGTCTACAAGAAGTAAAGTTGCATAGTATACATCGAAATATCACTCATCATCATCAACACCAGGGAAGAGAAGGCCAGGGAAGAGATGCCGGATCCGGCATAAAATGTTGTCGGGTTTACTGCCTAGGCGGAGGAGGCCCTGCGTGCGGTGCATCAGCCGCTCGACCAGGCAGTGCTCGTTGCGTCTCTGTCCATGTCAGACATTGGGCGACTAAAGAAGAGTCTGCAGCTAGAGAGAAGAGGAGGGTGAACACTCTGTGTGCAGCGACCGCTCTCAAGGCGGAAGGCGAGGGACCGAACTTCGTCATCCTATCGTCCTCCGAGGACGAAGACCACAACGATGATGGCGCCATCGTCCTTTCGGACGATGAAGACAAGTAGGCGTCCATCTATTGTCTCTGTCGGCTCTAGCAATCTTATGTCGCCCATGCTATCACTCTCTTAATTTCGTATTACGGTAATGTCAATTCGCTCTGTTAGGCTTGAGCACATCTATGAATGTGCTTATTAGGTTTATCTGAATGTGCTATCTCTAAATCTGCTTTGTTTGACACCGCCGCGATCTATCTTTCTTGTGTCACTAAATCATGAACCCGTCTTTTAAAGTAGGCAATGTCAGGTCAAAAGGTTATTTCTCTGCCCCTCGGCACACACATGCACACAACTCAAATGGATCATACAATGCATATTCAAGGATGGCTCTCGAGTTCGACCCCCCTCGGACGGCATTATATTCCACCATTTTTTGCCAATAAACCAGACACTGACAGGTGGGCCCCGGGGTGTCCCACTAGTGAGCTAGGTAATGGTCAACTACTTTGACCCAATGACAAGGCTCTGTTTTGGGAATTTATGAGTGTGGCCTGAGTAGAGGAGGGGAAAAGTGAGGAATATTAGTTGGGTGGGGCAAAATTGAGCAGAACTAAGCAGTGAGGAGAATGAAAGTAGAAATCCCTTTATGATATTCTTGTAGTTGTCAAGAAGAGAATGGACTTCTTTCGAGCCCAACTCCTCTCGTAAGAAGGTGTTGATTAAAGGAAATATTACCAAGAACAAGTTACACACCACAATCGTGACCAATAATGATAATATGGAAATATGTAGCGTATACGTACAACACATGAGAATCTCCGATGCAACATGCCAATGGCAATCCATTGGTGAACTGGACATAGCCGACAAGATGCAATTTGCCCAAGATTGACAGACGAACATGATGTGCCACGGACCTGCATGGCAACGCGTTCGTGTTGGATTAAGGCTCAATGATAATTAACAGTGTAAAACTTGGTCAGGCCAAATCTATTCCGGGCCATATTGATGTGTCCAAAAGAGCAAGGGGAAATAGAGAAATATGCAATTGTGACAACAAGTTCTATAGTATGAATATGCAACGGTAACAAGGACTGTCTATATAATGTAATTTAAACTATGTGTATACCTAGCCATGTGAATGCGCAACGGTAACAACGAGTGTGAAACCAGGCATCAAATAACTTACATACCATAAATCATGATAGGAAACAACTATGGTAGGGAAATCTATAGCATGTACATACAATGTGTGAGAACCTCAAGCGTGACAAGTCGATGGGTGCCTGACCCAACAATTCGTTGGACAAAGCCGATTAGACGTGCTGCATGCTTGACTAACAAGACAGCTCCCCTGCAAAAAAAAAAAAAAAAAAAAAAAACAGACAGCTCAGAATGTGACACGCGTCTACACAGTGACGCGTATTCGCATTGTAATACAGGATAATTGTAATTACGCGTGAAACGTGTTTCATGCCATGCCAAATCTATTCCAGGCTATGTCATTTATGGGATGCCACCTAGGGAAATAATTCAAACATTTCCAAAAATCCAAGGGGAAAATAAAGAAATAAAAGCCAAGCCCCTCTCTATCGGGAAACAAGAGGAAAAGGAGAAGGGGAACAACCAAAGAAAAGACTAGAAGAGAGAGTGGAGGCGAAATTATCCAACCCGCGTGTCCATGGCAACCCACCCACACTAATCTTCCATGAAAAACCTACAGCGCAAGGTACAACCAGTGAAGGGGAAGATGGAGCCGAAGCCCAAGAGGAAGAAGACCAGGGCGGCGGCGCCAGCAGAGGTGGAGGAATTCACGGCGCTTGAGCTGGAAGCGGCTGAGCAACTCATCCGCCTTAGCGAGAGCAGCGTGTCCTTGGGCACCCTGCGCGTCCTCCCCGTCGCCCCCTGCGTGGCGCTCTCGGGTCAGTCCTCCTCCCCTCCGCGCTCCACGAAGGCCCCACCAGCGCCGCCGGCTTCGGGCGCCATAATTCTTGGTGGTTCCGAGGACTGGGAGGAAGATGAGGAGCATGAGGTGGCCGGGAGGCAGCGGAGGGTGAAGCGCTACCGCCTGATCAGCGAGATCTACGCCGCAACGGAGCCAATTGGCGAGCGCACCGGTAGCAAACAAAACAAGAAAAGGGAGTAGACGAGGAGAGATTAGTAAGGAGAGGCACCTTCTTGTAATTCATGTGATTTCTCGGGGGGTAGATCGTAGGTTGAGCTTGTAGTCCTCTCCTTCCTCTGACCGGGAGGCGGGGTGTTAAAACTTATCTTTGCACTAAGAAGAATTGTTGGTTGGAGCTGAATCCATTCATGGCAGCTTATGTACTCTGAAATGAATTGGTTTTGTTTGTTTCATACTGTGTTGCTAGCTGGCTAGACTGGATGTCTGCTAACTGGTCCTATTTGCAGATCGATGGTCTCACTCGAGAAGATGATCAGATCAGCTCCAGCCATGGTTGTGGCTTCGTAGCTCACAACCCTGTGCGGCACTACACGACTGATCGATGCCTATTTGCATTCAGTTTTGGCAATTCATTACTCCAACGAACATGCGAGTGCTTCAGACCGGTTTGAGCCCGGACCCGGCAGATGGCTTGGTCGTGGCCTTCGGTTTTAGATGTTAGGTTTAGGTGAGAGGTATGGGTATGTGGCCCAGCTTGCACCCTTCATTATTCTGATAGAAGTAGCGGCAGATGCTGTCAAGATGGCGGATTCAGACATATTGTTGTTATACTTTGTAAGGTCCTCGAGAATAATCAATAAAATGGTCGTATGCATCTCCCAGATGCAGAGGCCGGGTGGCATCCTCCTTTTTCGAAAAAAAACGAACATGCGAGTGTGAGTCACAAAAATCTTGATTGAGTGATTCATGAAATTTAGTGTATTGTTTATTTGATTCTAGTACAGATGAGGTGCATCTCCCTGGTCTCGGAGTTCAATTTCCTGCAGAAATGCTTGCTGCGTGCACACAGAACTATATATCAGCAGATATGGTGGAGGCCCGAGTCTCTTCCTCCAACAATGAGCGTGTTCTGCCAATACAACCTTTTGCCTCATCACATTAGTTAGTCGATTCAGGCAAGTCCCAACTTGTTGCATGCGACATGGCGGGATGTGGTCAATCTGGCTGCTGGATCAGAGACAATGGCACCGTCGGCGTGGGGTGGGGGTGGGGGTGTAATGATCTAGAAGAAGATAGCTTCCATGCGCATTGGCGTGGGAGACGCTACAAGGTAGTTACCCACGAGAGAGATACATATCTTGCCTCTACGTGGTTCATTTCTATTACACCAAACGCTTGAGGTTATAATTTGAGACAACTGGCCAAACTACATATAAAATATTATAATAATCATATGTCAGTGGGTTGGGATAACTGTGATGATGAGTGTTTCAATAATTTCATAAGTGGCACAAGGCAAACCAAGGGTTAGTTTGTTAGAATGTACGTTTTGGAGTAGTATACCACCTACAATAAGGTGTTGAATCTATATATGTTGACCAGCTTACTAGACTTTTTGGAGATCTATTTTAGATAATCTTAAGATGAGCTAGAAAGATCGCCATTTTGGTTAAAAATATATGCCGGACTAAGGACCCAAATGTTTAGTTATGCATGTTGTTGTCGTGGCCTGCCCCTCTCTCTCTCTGCACCTCCCTCCCTCTCACTCTGTGACAACCGAGAAGAAGAAGGAGGAGGAAGAAGAAGACAGTGGACACGGGAGGATTTTCCGGCGCACGAACACCCGCCGCACAGACGGCCTTTTCTTCCTCGAGCACGAACTCGATCCGGCAAACTACAACACGGAGGAGGGAGCAGGATTTATACGGGCGTGCACAGACACGCCGTGCCGCGCTCCCACGCACCCCACTCACGCATCCCCCACGTCGCGCGCTCCCAGGCTCGCGTACCCGACTCGTACGCACGAAGTCGACACAGCCCGAGTCCAGCGCCCCGACACGGTCACTCCTCCACGCATCTCGCCAACTGACTACGGCCCACGCGCTTGTACGCGTGGACACACACGCACACACCCTTGGTCACGCGTGCACGCGCCCAAGCCTGCCATGGACCTAACCCGACGTGTCCACCGCGCGCATGCGCACCGCGTTTGAGCCCGCCATGGCTTATTTGCCCTACATTTCACCCCCTAAGCCACGACTCAGAGGAGTCTTGGCGTCCTCCACGCCGACATCCGCCAGCAGCGCGTGCTCCGCCACCGGCTCCCACCGCAGCCGAGGGCAGCCCCTCTTGAAGTGGCCGCGCTCGCCGTACTTGTAGCAGCGCCCGCGTGGGTTGCCGCCGTTGCCCGACACCACGCTCCGCCCGTCGTCCTCGTCGTCGTCGTCGTCGTGAGCTCCTCCCGCGCCCGCCACTGCACCATGGTCAGGAGCAGCTGATCGTCCCTACGCTCGCCGCCGTCTTGTCAACGACGCCGAAACCGCTCGTCGAGCGCGCGCAGCCCGAGCACCTCGTCGAACGCCATCTCGTTGAGGTTGCAAACCTGCTCGATGCTGGCGACGACGGGGAACAACTGATCGGGGACGGTGTCCAGGAGCTTCTTCACGAGCACCGCGTAGCCTAGCGTCTTACCGAGGTTCGCATACCGCGTCGTCATCCCCGCCAGCCTCCCGGCGTACGCATCTAGCGCCTCGCCGTCCGCCATCTTCAGGCGATCAAACTTCCCACACAGCGTCAACAACCTCGCCGCGCGCACCCGATCGGCGCCGACGAACCTCACTTTAGGGAGTCCCATGCCTCCCTTGCGGTGAGTTTCTTCGCCACCTGCAGCAGCACGTCCTCCAGCAGCCCTGCGAGGATCATCATGCGTGCCTTCTTGCACTTCTTGGCGTTCACCGCCGCGTCGCCCGGCGCCACCGCCTCCCACAGAGTGTGGGCGTCGAGGACCGCTTGCGCCTTGATCGCCCACACCGTGTAGTTGTCTGGCGTGAGCAACAGCATCGCCATCGACACCGATCCGCCCGCGCCTCTGCCGTGTGGCACAATCGCCATTGCCGCCGTCGAGCTCCTTCACCAAGCTCTGATACCAATTGTTGTTGCCGTGGCCTGCCTCTCTCTCTGCAGCTCCCTCCCTCTCTCTGCCACAACCGAGAAGAAGAAGGAGGAGGAAGAAGAAGACAGTGCACACGGGAGGATGTCCCGGCGCATGAATGCCCGCCGCACAGACTACCTTTTCTTCCTCGAGCACGAACTCGATCCGGCGGACTACAACACGGAGGAGGGAGCAGGCTTTATACGGGCATGCACAGACACGTCGCGCCGCACTCCCACGCACCCCAAGTCCCACGCTCCCAGGCTCGCGTACCCGACGCGCACGCACGCAGTCGCCACGGCCCGAGTCCAGCGCCCCGACGCGGTCACTCCTCCACTTATCTCGCCAACAGACTACGACCCACGCGCTTGTATGCGTGGACACACACGCACACACCCTTGGTCACGACACACGCGCCCAAGCCTACCATGGACCGACCCGACGCGTCCACCGCGCGCATGTGCACCGCCTTTGAGCCCGCCATGGCTTATTTGCCCTGCAATGCATTCTACATCATCTTTCATCCTTTCAGAAGTGGACAGGGAAATATCTTGTGGCTATGATGAAGCTTGGCAAGGGTAATAACAAAAACCGTTGGAAAATTTGCGTCTTGGCGATCCCTACATTTCTGCCACGACGATGATTAGTTTGCGTAAACTGCAACCGAAATTCAATTCGGCTCCCGGGAGCACGTCCTCCCGGCCCCAAAAATAATTTTTAAAATGTCAAAAAATCAATAATTGTTTTATGTGTTCTCAGTCACATCCAAATGCTACCGGCAAATTTAGAGGTAAAAAGGTTAAGCATTTTTACTTGTGCAAAACAAATTTTGAACACCAAATGTTACCCCCAAATGTCACCCCAAATTTATTTTTTCGCCAACGAAACAAGACTCCTCTGTTTTGCTTGAAAATAAGCATGCTTGTGACACTAACACAGACATCAAAAAATTCAGAATTTTTTGAAATAATTACTATTTTAAGTAATTGTTCATGTGGGAGCTTGTGCTCCCACGAACCAAAATTGGGGAACACTAAAAATAATATGATTAAGTTGTCAAAAGATTGCAGTATCTATATGCATGCCCAAGCTGGAGGTTTGTAGAACAGTGAGGGCTTATTTTCTTACTATAGTCGTGTACTCATGTGCACACATTACCATGGTTTCAATCTTGGTAGTTCAAGATTATGTCTGATGTGTGTGTTAATCCTAACAAGATGTATTGCACATCCACAATAAATGAAATATTTTGTTATCTAAAAAATATTGAATTTATTTCAGATTTAGTGTATTATCTAGTTGGAAACAAAGATGGTGATCCTAGAGAAGCAGTTAGCCAAAGGCGAAATAGTTAGTAATTTTCTAGGAATTTAGTGTATTAAAACAATACACATTGAGTCTAAGGGCAACCATACTATCAAGGGTGCAAACAACAAAACTAGGTATGAACACTTGTCAAAATCTGTAAGTAATTCCTCAAAATTTCCACTCGAAATATCTTTTTATCACCACTTTTCTACATTGCTAGTAATGTGAACAAGTCGGCCGATGATAGGACTACAAGAAAATTCCACTTTCTCCAAGTGCAAGCCCAAACTACCTCATGTTTTCCAGGCACTGCAGCAATATTTTATATTTTAGATCCATCTTTCTTTGATCTAGTACTACTGTCCATTATTTCCTTATTTATTACTTCCTCTGTAAGAAAATATAAAAACGTTTAGATCACTAAAGAAATATAAGAGCGTTTAGATCACCACTTTAGTGATTCAAACATTCTTATATTTCTTTACGGAGGAAGTACGTCTGAGCATATGATTCCTTTCCTCAATTGGACAGTTCCAGTATAGGACTGGTACATCGAGTGCTGCTCTTAGGAACCTTCGAGCCAAAAATTAGCCACTCACTGCACCCCATCAAGCACCACATTTAATCTTTTCATCGGGGCTTTGGTGAAAAAATAAAGGTAACATTTAATAAACAGATTGATCTAACTTTTTGGATCTGTTTAGCATATTTATTTTTGGGCACTAGAGTATAATGCCAAAATTGACTCTACAAATGTCTAAATTCCCCTTATGGAAGTTATCTAGAAATACCTATGGAAATACAAGTACCTCAAGGTACCACACGAGAATTTTCAGAGGTGCCCGACACCAACTAGCTCCTCATTGCCACCGAACCATACTACGTCTAGTAGTACCCAAGTACACTCATACATATGTATGGGGGATAAAAAATAAACTTGAAAAATGAACTGGCCTCTAATCAAACTACTTTTGTGAATGGAAGATATATCCGGAAGGTTTTTTTTCTTGCATGAAACGCTAAATACTATTCATATAAAAAGCAAGATGTAGTCTTGTTGAAAGCTGATTTGAAACATATGACAAAATTAAATGGCCTCCACTTTTAAAATGCTAAAATTCAAAGGATTTTTTGACAAGTGGTGTGATTGATGAAGAAAACAATGAGGCATAATTTAATGACCATGTTGTCTCTTTCTTTTAAACCATTAGAGAGCATGGATAAGGGGATTCCCTATTTCCTACCTTTTTTCTCATTTAGCTACTGATTAAAATGCTAGTAGAAATGGTGTAGTCAATAAGGTGGAGTGAACATGTTAGAATATGTAGATGAAACTAGTTTTTTTGTGAAATGATTTGGCTAGTGCTAACAATCTGAAATTTATTAATTTTTCTTTTGATAAAATTGTTGATATGAAAATAAACATTTATAAGAGTGAATTATTCGTGTTTAGAGAGGCACAGAGCAAATCTGAATACTAAACAAGATATTTACCTGTCATGTAGGCTCGCCGCCAACAAATATTTTGGAATACCTGTAAACGTACGAATGAACACTTAGAGATTGGATTGGAAAAGAAGTGAAGGGAAAGTTAAGAAAAGGTGTGTTAGTTGGCAGTGCAAATTGCTGGCATTGGATGTATATTAGTGTTGATACAGTCTAGCCTGTCCAACATTCCCATCTACACGATATCCTATGACAGGGATTCCTATTTCTGTGCCCCTCATTCCTTAGTTGCGCTCAGTTTTGCCCATTGCATCTAACTTCCCCACTTACCCCTGAAGGAAATATGCCCGAGGCAATAATATAGTTGTTATTTTATATTTCCTTATTCATGATAAATATTTATTATTCATGCTAGAATTGTATTAACCGGAAACTTGATACATGTGTGAATACATAGAAAAAACTACGTGTCCCTAGTATGCCTCTACTAGACTAGCTCGTTGATCAAAGATGGTTAAGTTTCCTAGCTATGGGCATGAGTTGTCATTTGATAATGGGATCACATCATTTGTGGAATGATGTAATGGACAAGACCCATCCGTTAGCTTAGCATAATGATTGTTCAGTTTTATTGCTACTGCTTTCTTCGTGTCAAATATATATATTCCTCCGACTATGAGATTATGCAACTCCCGGACACCGCAAGAATGCCTTGTGTGCTATCAAACTCCACAATGTAACTGGGTGATTATAAAGATGCTCTACAGGTATTTTTGAAGGTGTTTGTTGGGTTGGCATAAATCGAGATTAGGATTTGTCACTCTGAGTATCGGAGAGGTATCTCTGGGCCCTCTCGGCAATGCACATCATATGAAGCCTTGCAAGAAATGTGACTAATGAGTTCATTGCGGGATGATGCACTATGGAACGAGTAAAGAGACTTGTCGGTAACGAGATTGAACTAGGTATGAAGATTCCGGCGATCGAATCTCGGACAAGTAACATACCTATGACAAAGGGAATAACATATGCTGACATTGTGGTTCGACCGATAAAGATCTTAGTAGAATATGTGGGAACCAATATGAGCATCCAGGTTCCTCTATTGGTTATTGACCGGAGAGGTATCTCGGTCATGTCTACATAGTTCTCGAACCCGTAGGGTCCGCACACTTAACGTTCGATGACGATATGTATTATAAGAGTTATGTGTTTTGGTGACCGAAGGTTGTTCGGTGTCCTGGATGAGATCACGAACATGAAGAGGAGTCTCAAAATGGTCGAGAGGTAAGTATTAATATATTGGAAGGTTATATTTAGACACCGGAATGGTTTCGAAAAGGTTCGGGTATTTTTCGGAGTACTAGGAGGTTACCAGAACCCCTCGGGGAATTGTTGGGACTACATGGGCCATAGGAGAGAGGGGAGGCAGCCCACAAGGGGTGGCCGCGCCCCCCTCCCACGGGGAGTCCGAATTGGACTAGGGGATGGGGCGAGCCCCCCTTTCCTTCTCCTCTTCCCCCTCCTTTCCTTTTTCCCCCTCCGTGTGAAGGAAAAAAAGAGGGGGGGGGGGGGCGAATCCTACTAGGAGTGGAATCCTAGTAGGACTCCCCCTCCTTGGCGTGCCCCTTGTGGCCGGCCTCCTCCCCTCCTCCTTTATATACGGGGGCGGGAGGCACCCAAAGCACATCAATTGTTTAGTCGTGTGCGGTGCCCCCCTCCACCTTTTACTCCTCCGATCATATTGTCGTACTGCCTAGGCGAAGCCCTGCACGGATTAGTTCACCAACACCATCATCACGCCATCATGCCGACAGAACTCATCGACTCCTTCATGCCTCTACTATATCAAGGGTTCGAGGGACGTCATCGAGTTGAATGTGTGCAAAACTCGGAGGTGCCATATGTTTGGTACTTGACCGGTTTATTCAAGAAGACGTTCGACTACATCAACCGCATTAAGTTAACGCTTCCACTTTCGGTCTACAAGGGTATGTGAACACACTCCTCCCCCTCTCGTTGCTATGCATCTCCTAGATAGATCTCGCGTGAGCGTAGGAATTTTTTTGAAATTGCATGCTACATTTCCCAACAGTGGTATCAGAGCCAGGTCTATGTGTAGATGATATGCACAAGTAGAACACAAAGAGTTGTGGGTGGTGATTGTCATACTTCTTATCACCAATGTCTTATTTTGATTCGGCGGTATTGTTGGATGAAGCGGCCCGAACCAACCTTACATGACCGCGTTCATGAGACCGGTTCCACCGACCGACAGACAAGCAACTAGTTTTGCATAAAGGTGGCTGGTGGGTGTCTGTTTCTCCAACTTTAGCTGAATCGAATTTGACTGCAGCCGGTCTTTGTGATGGTTAAAACAACAAACTTGATAAATCACCATTGTGGTTTTTGTGTCGTAGGTATGTACGGTTCATGCTAGCAGCCCGTAGGAGCCACGTAAAACTTGCAACAAACAAAGTAGAGGACGTCTAACTTGTTTTTACAGGGCATGTTGTGATGTGATATGGTCAAGACATGATGTGATATAAAGATTGTTGTATGAGATGATCATGTTTTGTAAAAGTTATCGGCAACTGGCGGGAGCCATATGGTTGTCGCTTTATTGTATGAAATACAAGCACTATGTAATATCTTTACTTTATTACTAAGCGGTAGTGATAGTCGTAGAAGCAATGGTTGGCAAGACGACCACGACGCTATGATGGAGATCAAGGTGTCAAGCCGGTGACGATGGATCGTGACGTTGCTTAGGTGATGGAGATCATGAGCACAAGATGATGATGGCCATATCATGTCACATATTTTGATTCCATGTGATGTTTATCTTTTATGCATCTTATTTTTCTTAGTACGGTGGTAGCATTATATGATGATCCCTTGCTAAATTTCAATGTATAAGTGTTCTCCCCGAGTATGCACCATTGTGAAAGTTCTTCGTGCTGAGACACCACGTGATGATCGAGTGTGATAGCTTTACGTTCAAATACAACGGGAGCAAGCCAGATTTGCACACGCAGAATAGTCGGGTTAAACTTGATGAGCCTAGCATATACACATATGGCCTCGGAACACTGGAGACCAAAAGGTCGAACGTGAATCATATAGTAGATATGATCAACATAGTGATGTTCACCATTGAAGACTACTCCATCTCACGTGATGATCAGACATGGTTTAGTTGGTTTGGATCACGTACCATTTAGATGACTAGAGGGATGTCTATCTAAGTGGGAGTTCTTAGGTAATATGATTAATTGAACTTAATTTATCATGAACTTAGTCCTGATAGTTTTTTGCATATCTATATTGTAGATCAATGGCCCGTGCTACCGTTCCTTTGAATTTTAATGCGTACCTAGAGAAAGCTAAGTTGAAAGATGATAGTAGCAACTACACGGACTAGGTCCGTAACTTGAGGATTATCCTCATTACTGCACAGAAGATGTATGTCCTTGATGCACCGCTAGGTGTACCACCTGCCCCAGCAACTGCAGACATTATGAATGCCTGGCAGTCACGTGTTGATGACTACTTGTTAGTTCAGTGTGCCATGGTTTACGGCTTAGAATCGGGGCTTCAAATACGTTTTGAACGTCATGGACCATATGAGATGTTCCGGGAGTTGAAGTTAATATTTCAAGCAAATGCCCGAGTTCGGAGATATGAAGTCTCCAACAAGTTCTATAGCTGCAAGATGGAGGAGAACAGTTCCGTTAGTGAGCACATACTCAGAATGCCTGGGTACCATAGTCATTGACAGAGTTCTTCAATCACTGCCACCAAACTATATACAACGGAGCCTGCCTGCAGGGGTTTGTCTCTCGTCACACTATCTCACACAAGGTGGTGGGGGACCCTCTCTCTCATCTTTGGTCACTGATCTAGTCACATCTCGTCCGCAGGAAAGGGAGGATGTGCATTGTTTCTTCGTTCAATGGCGTCGAGGCAGCACGTCCCAATCTGCGGTACCCGTCGTTCTCCTTGACCAAGCTCTGGCGCGGTAGGGCCTTCACCACTTGCTTGCTGCCGCAATATGGGCAAATCCCGCCCGCCGCCGCCCTCCTAGTTACAACCCGACGACCCCCAGGTACAGCTTCCTCCCCTCCGACCTTGCTCCACTGCCCATCTTCCCACATCGCTGTAGGTGTAAAATCTTGCATGTGGATCTTCCCTAGTTCTTTGCCCAAAATGTAGCTCACCCGTCATATTTTCCATATTGCAATCTCGACCTCACACCATTTTAGAAAATCAACTGTGCTGTTATCTTCCCTTAGGACAAGGAATATGCTTCTTTTTTGTCGTTGTATGTGTCATAACTGTTATTGGCCAGTAACTGTTTCCTTTTCACTTCTTTTTTGCAAACAGGTTGATCCATTTCACCTTGTTGCTATTGCGCCCTTTTGGTGAACTGCACAAATCACTTTTTTCTTAAGAGTGTCTTGTGTAGTTCTACTAAAATGTCAGACGGACAATGTCTGTACATTTCAGTGCGACTGCACAAAGGGAGATTGGTTTTGCTCTATTGTCACGCCCAAGATGCGACCCTATCCTAAAGGAACTCGAAGGTCCCACCAAGGATAGAAGCGCATCTTGAAGACGCTTTTGCAAGGTGGATATCATTACATCAACATTACATAATAGATGGGGATACATACAAAAGGCATACAATGGCACAAGGGTACAACAATACATCATACATAAGATCAACATCCGACTACGGATGAAACACAAACAGAAACTCAAACGACATCCACCCTGCTAGCCCAGGCTGCCGACCTGGAACCTATCCCCTGATCGAAGAAGAAGTAGAAGAAGAACTCCAAAACAAGCAAACATCGCTTTTGCATCATGATCATCGCAAAAACCTGTACCTGCAACTGTTGTTGTAGTAATCTGTGAGCCACGAGGACTCAGCAATCCCATTACCATGGGTATCAAGACTAGCAAAGCTTAATGGGAAAGGAAGGGGTAAAGTGGTGAGGTTGCAGCATCGGCTAAGCAAGTATGGTGGCTAACATACGCAAATAAGAGCGAGAAGAGAAGCAAAGGAACGGTCGTGAAGCTAGCAATGATCAAGAAGTGATCCTGAACTCCTACTTAGGTCAAACATAACCCAAAGACCGTGTTCCCTTCCCGGACTCCGCCGAGAAGAGACCATCACGGCTACACACGCGGTTGATGCGTTTTAATTCGGATCAGGTGTCAAGTTATCTACAACCGGACATTAACAAATTCCCATCTGCCACATAACCATGGGCACGGATTTCGAAAGATAATACCCTGCAGGGGTGTCCCAACTTAGCCCATGATAAGCTCTCGCGATCAACGAAGGATATTCCTTCTCCCAGGAAGACCTGCTCAGTCTCGGAATCTCGGTTTACAAGACATTTCGATAATGGTAAAACAAGACCAGCAAAGCCGCCCGATGCGCCGACAATCCCGATAGGAGCTGCACATATCTCGTTCTCAGGGCAACACCGGATAAGTCAAGCTACGAGTAAAACCAACCCTCAAGTTGGCCCGAGGTGGCCCCGCAGGTTGCTCGTTTCGGACCAACACTTAGAGAAGCACTGGCCCGGGGGGGGGGCTAAAATAAAGATGACCCTCGAGAGAGCTACTCCCAAGGGAAAAGTAGGTGGTGGTGAAGCAAATGGTAAAACCAAGGTTGGGCCTTGCTGGTGGAGTTTTATTCAAAGCGAACTGTCAAGGGGGTCCCATAAATCACCCGACCGCGTAAGGAACGCAAAATCCGGGAACATAACACCGGTATGACGGAAACTAGGGCGACAAGAGTGGAACAAAACACCAGGCATAAGGCCGAGCCTTCCACCCTTTACCAAGTATATAGATGCATTAATTAAATAAGAGATATTGTGATATCCCAACATAACCCTGTCCACCATGGAGCAATCTTCAACTTCACCTGCAACTAACAATGCTATAAGAGGGGCTGAGCAAAGCGGTAACATAGCCAAGCAATGGTTTGCTAGGAAGGGTGTCAAAGGTTAGAGGTTCATGGCAATTTGGGGAGGCTTGAAGAGCAAAAGATAGGTAGCGCATCATAGCGATAGAACGAAGCAACTAGCATAGCAATGATAGTATTGAGATCCAAGGTGATGGTCATCTTGCCTGAAATCCTGCTAGGAAGAAGAACGAGTCCATGAAGAAGATGAAGCCACGAAGACGAACCAAGCGTAGACGAACGAATCCTCACGATCGCAACGAAACGAGAACTATCGAGAAGAAGTACACAACATAGTAAACATACCACACATAGACAAGACATGATGCACAACCAAACATGATGCATGAGAAAACTAGACGAGGCTACTCATGGCAAGAGATGATGCAAACAAGAACAACACATCAAGGCAAGTTTAAATAAGGCCGGAAACAACATATAACAATTCCGGTAAGTTCTCATATGTAAATTTCGAAGTTGGTCCAGATCTGAATAAACATTATGTTCAAGTTGTTAAACAACAAGTTAAGATGCACCAAGATGATCTACACGAGATTCTAGTCAAGTTACATATAAAGTTCGTTTAATTCGGAGCTACAGCCTAGAAGATATGAGCAAAACAAGTTAAACATGGCATTGATGCAAAATGCATACAAACATCAAGCAAACACCTCAAAACAAGGATGCAACATGATAATATGAAACTACATGCAAAATCAAGTGAGTTTCATATAGAGCACACTGAAAACGGAGCAACAGTTCGACACATACACTCTATACAAGTTTAAAGGACAAGCTGTCCAAAACAGCAACTAGGCAACTTACAAGCATCAAACCAATATGCTATAGAACCTCAACATAAGAACAAAAGGCATGGGCATGATGTACAGGTAAAGCATGACAAAACATGAACACTGAGCTATCTCCAGAAGCTACTAGAACATGCTTAAAAGGACATGGCAAGATTGCAAATAATAACAGTTTACAGACTTGGCAGAAATAACATCAGGTTGCAATGTTTAGAGCTATCAAACAACATGTTACAGGAACTTATCATGGCAAACAAACGCATGGCATTAATCTACTAATTGCATATAACAAAAGTCCCTTACTGACCATGAGCCAAAAGGGCACAGAAAATATGATGGCACCCATGTAAACATGGCAAATGATATGACATATTCATACATGGCAGGAACAACAATAAGTAGGCATGTTGGTGAGCTTGAAACACTCACCACAGAGCAATACATGGCATGGAAAGGAAACCAACAGTAAGAAGACATGTTTGTGAAGCTAAGCATGGCAAGAACAAGTTCATAGGGTACATGGATCACTAGCAATGCACACGGCAAAACTGAACTTAATGTTAACAGGCTGACAGCAATATTATTTAGCAATTTGAGAGCAAGATTACAAGTTACATCAGGCTATAAATTCAACCAGGGGCATGAATGGATAGAGCATGATATTTATAACAAAACATCCTTAGTGAACATCTCCAGATTATGCATAGAATGACTTGTAGCAGCAGGTTTACATAGCATCATGAAATAACAGATTCAGACAAGCAAAACAGCAACAGCAAGTACCCCACTTAACAAGCTTGATTCACTCAGTACACAACTCACAAAAATATATGGATGGCACCCCTGTAAAGATGGCATGATGTAGCACAAAAGACATGTAGAGCTCATGCTCATAGGATGCACACATCAAATGCAACAAAAATGACAAATCATCAAGTTATAACAGTTTCAGCAGAATAACATCATATAGCACTCTTGCAACGAAGATTCAGGCATCCGAGGCTCGGTGCGAACAATTTGACATATTACACGCACGAAATGGAGCAGTATGCAGCAAGTTATGATGCGATGAACAGGGGAACATAATGCAAAAATATCTCGGGACTTAGTGGAAATCGGGGTCGACCTGCGAGATCCGGATCTGGATCTGGATCGGGCATCGCCGGAGGCGGGGAAGAAGACGGCGGGGACGGTTGCCGGCGGGCGCGGGGTGAGGCCGGGCGCGGCACCGGCCGTCGGGGACGTGAGGGCGGCGCCGGAGATGGTGGGGAGCGGCGAGGCGCGGAGGGCGACGAGGCGGGGAGCCGAGGCTCGGGGTGGAGCCCGGCGTTGGCGGCGAGTCCGGCGGGGCAGAGCCCGGCGGCGGGGCGAGGAGCCGGCCAGCGAGGCACGCCGGCGGGCAGAGGCGGCGAGGCGCGGGCGCAGAGGCACAGGCGGCGGCGGCTGGGAGGAGCTCTGGCGGCGCCGGGTGGCCGGAGGGTGACGGGCGGCGCCGGCGAGGCGGCGGTGGACGCCGGCGATGAAGGTGCGGAGGCGGCGGTGCGGCGAGGACGGCGGGGCGCAGGAGCGCGCGGGCCGGGCGGCGGCGCGGACGGGCTCGCGCGTGCCCGATCCGGGTCCCGCGGGCCGCGCGGTGGTGGGAGGAGAGAGAGGGTGAGGTGGCGGCGTGCGGTTGGAGGAGAGCGGTGGCAGGGTGACGTGGCGGCCGGCGATTGGCTGGAGCAACGTGGCGGCGGGTGGTCGACGCGTCCGGCGCGGAGGCGGACATGTCCGGCGGCGGGGAGGAGTTTGGCTAGGGTTTGATCTGCGCGAAAACTCGGGGGGATGCACATATATATTGTTGGAGGGAGCTAGGAGACTCCAAATGAGGAGCGGTTTTCGCCCACACGATCATGATCGAACGACCGAGATCAAGGAGGGGGTTTGGATGGGTTTTGGGCCACTTTGGAGGGGTGTTGGGCTGCAAGACAAAAGAGGCTTTTGCGGTTACCCGGTTAACCGTTGGAGTATCAAACGACCTCCAAATGGCACAAAACTTTACAGGCGGTCTATCGGTGCTATACCAAGGTCGCTTGGCAAACCTCGGGCCATTCCGAGAAAGTTTAACACCCGCACACGAAAAGAGGCAAAAGGGGGCGCATGGGGACATAGGAGTGTCGGATTGCAAAACATACAACGGGGAGAATGCTCGGATGCATGAGACGAACACGTATGCAAAAAGAGATGCACATGATGACATGACAATATGCAACACGCAAGCAAATTACATGGCAACTACGGCGAATAACTGACAGACACCTGACGCATCGAATCCGGGGCGTTACATCTATCCTCCTCATCCAACTCCGAGTCTAATCTTCTCCAACTATTTCCTTAATCTTCTCCAACTAGTTAGTCTTAAGAGAGAATGCAAAGGTAACTGGCTTCTATTTGTGTGTTTATTGTTTCATCAATAATCCTCTGTTATTGTAATCACACTTACTCAATATCTTTGGAACATGGATGCTCAACTCTATTTTAGTGGAACTGCACAAAATGGTCGAATGTTGCATGCTCCTGACAGCTACTTTTTTGCCAACATGCCTTGTTGATTTAGACAGAGCAAGAGGGAAGTTGCTGCCAATGAAAGCATGGATCAATTTTAATTAAACACCTTCTCTCAACTTTTTCTTGAGTTGTGATGTAATTATTAGCTCTGGTCTGCTAATCATTGAGATGCATTAGCAAGGAAGTTAGTTTTTTTCGAAAGAGCATGGATGTTAGTTTCCTTTCTAGTATTTGATTGATGTTGTAATGAGACAACCTTCCAGCTAGCAAGACACACGAAACAAAAGCTAAAAGCTTCAGAGCATTGTACAATTTCATGCCGCTGGAAAATTATTCGCATACGTCAATTATGTAAGCAAATGCTGGAAGCTTGGTATACCATTTCCAGAAGCCATTCAACATCCGGGTTCATGTGCCATGCACCAAATTAGAGTGCACAACCGCATGGGAGACTCAGCCCGATCGATGCACCACACTAATAGTGAGTAATGAGCGATCAAATCATAAGCCCCATCTTTCCCATTGTAAGTTGCTCGGAAGAAGCAACCATCAATACACTCTCCTTTAAATCCGCTCATACTAGTATGTATGAAGGTGCAAAACCAAGTCTACATATGGCATGTCGGTCAACGCGCTTCTTCTTGTCATATCATTGACATGTGGGATCGGAGTGTGAGCAAACTGATCTCAATTGACGGCAAAATGGCCAACCCACCGCTCCTTGAGAGAGACGAGGAGCAAGAACACAGACGTGCTAGGTGTCGCACGGAGGCCAAGATATATTCGAGCATGGTTGATCGATTTCATCATTACATGTTCAATGTTCTTTAATAGTACTATTCGGCTGCCATTTTCCGCACTTGTCCAGAATAAATATGTACTTTATGAAAGATTAAAATAAATAAGAGTACAGACACTCCACCATGCGGCTCCTAGTATGTGTATACTAGTAGTATTGTACTACATGTACTACTAAACCTTGCACTTGGTTCTTCGCCTCTTCGGGAAGTTGAACAGTGATGGTACTACAGTGTATGCCTCTGGCAATCTTGCACCGAATGAACTGCTGCACGTCCACCGCCTGGGCGACGGTAGGTTGCATAATTCAAAAGCTTCTCCTCGTCTTGCCAGCCACCGCGCTTGAGGTAGACAGAGAGGGCATAAGCAAGCTTTACCCTTGTCCTGCAAGCTTCTCCTCGTTCTACGAGTTGACGGGGCACACCAAAGTACTGCTTGTCCATACTGCCTCCTTTTTGGTTAATATGGCTTAATCTTTTTTGTGGGTAAATGCTACCTCTTGAGCACTGCGTTGGTTTTCCCTTGAAGAGGAAAGGGTGATGCAGCAAAGTAGCGTAAGTATTTCTCTCAGTTTTGAGAACCAAGGTATCAATCCAGTAGGAGGCTACACGCAAGTCCCTCATACCTACACAAACAAACAAGAACCTCGCAACCAACGCGAAAAAGGGGTTGTCAATCTCTTCACGGCCACTTGCGAAAGTGAGATCTGATAGAGATAATAGGATAAGATAAATATTTTTGGTATTTTTATGATATAGATTGGAAAGTAAAGATTGCAAAATAAAGTAGATAGGAAACTTACATGATGGAAAATAGACCTGAAGGCCATAGGTTTCACTAGTGGCTTCTCTCAAGATAGCATAAGTATTACGGTGGGTGAACAAATTACTGTCGAGCAATTGATAGAAAAGTGCATAGTTATGAGAATATCTAGGCATGATCATGTATATAGGCGTCACGTCCACGACAAGTAGACCGACTCCTGCCTGCATCTACTATTATTACTCCACACATCGACCGCTATCCAGCATGCATCTAGAGTATTAAGTTCATAAGAATAGAGTAACGCATTAAGCAAGAAGACATGATGTAGAGAGATAAACTCAAGCAATATGATATAAACCCCATCTTTTTATCCTCGATGGCAACAATACAATACATGCCTTGCTGCCCCTGCTGTCACTGGGAAAGGACACCGCAAGATTGAACCCAAAGCTAAGCACTTCTCCCATTGCAAGAAAGATCAATCTAGTAGGCCAAACCAAACTGATAATTCGAAGAGACTTGTAAAGATCACCAATCATACATAAAAGAATTTAGAAGAGATTCAAATATTTCTCATAGATAAACTTGATCATAAACCCACAATTCATCGGATCTCGACAAACACACTGCAAAAAGAGTTACATCGAATAGATCTCCAAGAAGATCGAGGAGAACTTTGTAGTGAGATTCAAAGAGAGAGAAGAAGCCATCTAGCTAATAACTATGGACCCGGAGGTCTGTGGTAAACTACTCACAACTCATCGGAGAGGCTATGGTGTTGATGTAAAAGCCCTCCGTGATCGATTCCCCCTCCAGCGGAGCGTCGAAAAAGGCTCCAAGATGGGATCTCACAGGTACATAAGGTTGCGCCGGTGGAAATAGGGTTTCGTGGTGCTCCTGGATGTTTTCAGGGTATGGTAGTATATATAGGCGAAGGAAGTCGGTCAGGGGAGCCATGAGGGGCCAACGTGGGTGGGGGCACGCCCACCCCCCCTAGGGCGCGCCTCCCTGCCTCGTGGCCGCCTTGTTTACTTCTTGACGCCCACTCCGAGTCTTCTGGATTGCGTTTGTTCCAAAAAATAACTCTCCCGAAGGTTTCATTCCGTTTGGAGTCCGTTTGATATTCCTTTTCTGCGAAAAACTGAAATAGGAAAAAAAACAGCAATTTGGGCTAGGCCTCCGGTTAATAGGTTAGTGCCAAAAATAATATAAATGTGTATAAATAAGCCCATAAACATCCAAAACGGGTAATATAATAGCATGGAACAATCAAAAATTATAGGTACATTGGAGACGTATCAAGCATCCCCAAGCTTAATTCCTGCTCGTCCTCGAGTAGGTAAATGATAAAAATAGAATTTTTGATGTGGAATGCTACCTAGCATATTTCACAATGTAATTTTCTTTATTGTGGCATGAATGTTCAGGTCCAAATGATTCAAGATAAAAGTTCATATTGACATAAAAATAATAATACTTCAAGCATACTAACAATATAATCATGTCTTCTCAAAATAACATGGACAAAGAAAGTTATCCCTACAAAATCATATAGTATGGCTACGCTCTATCTTCATCACACAAAATATTTAAGTCATGCACAACCCCCGTTTAAGCCAAGTAATTGTTTCATACTTTAGTATTTTCAAACTTTTTCAATCTTCACGCAATACATGAGCGTGAGCCCTGGACATAGCATTATATGTGGAATAGAATGGTGGTTGTGGAGAAGACAAAAAAGGAGAAGATAGTCTCACATCAACTAGGCATATCAACGGGCTATGTAGATGCCCATTAATAGATATCAATGTGAGCGAGTAGGGATTGCCATGCAACAGATGCACTAGAGCTATAAGTGTATGAAAGCTCACCAAAAGAAACTAAGTGGGTGTGCATCCAACTTGCTTGCTCACGAAGACCTAGGGCAATTTGAGGAAGCCCATCATTGGAATATACAAGCCAAGTTCTATAATGAAAAATTCCCACTAGTATATGAAATTGACAACATAGGAGACTCTCTATCATGAAGATCATGGTGCTACTTTGAAGCACAAGTGTGTAAAAAGGTTAGTAGCATTGTCCCTTCACTCTTTTTCTCTCATTTTTTTGGTGGGCTTCTTTGGCCTCTTTTTTTATTTGGGCTTCTTTCGCCTCTTTTATCGTTCATAAAGTCCAGAGTCTCATCCCGACTTGTGGGAGAATCATAGTCTCCATCATCCTTTCCTCACATGGGACAATGCTCTAATAATGAAGATCATCACACTTTTATTTACTTACAAGTCAAGGATTACAACTCAATACTTAGAACAAAATATGACTCTATGTGAATGCCTCCGGTGGTGTATCGGGATATGCAATGAATCAAGAGTGACATGTATGAAATAATTATAAGGTGGCTTTGCCACAAATACGATGTCAACTACATGATCATGGAAAAGCAACATGACAATGATGGAGCATGTCATAATAAATGGAACGGTGGAAGTTGCATGGCAATATATCTCGGAATGGCTATGGAAATGCCATAATAGGTAGGTATGGTGGCTGTTTTGAGGAAGGTATATGGTGGGTGTATGGTACCGGCGAAAGTTGTGTGGCACAAGAGAGGCTAGCAATGGTGGAAGGGTGAGAGTGCGTATAATCCAGGGACTCAATATTAGTAATGAAGAACTCATATACTTATTGCCAAAATCTACAAGTTATCAAAACAAGTACTACACGCATGCTCCTAGGGGAAGGGTTGGTAGGAGTTAACCACCGCGCGATCCCGACCTCCACACATAAGGAAGATAATCAATAAATAAATCATGCTCCAACTTCATCACATAATGGTTCACCATACGTGCATGCTACGGGAATCACAAACTTTTAACACAAGTATTCCTCAAATTCAAAACTACCCAACTAGCATGACTCTAATAATACCATCCTCATATCTCAAAACAATCATCAAGTATCAAACTTCTCATAGTATTCAATGCACTTTATATGATAGTTTTTATTATACCCAACTTGGATGCCCATCATATTAGGACTAATTTTATAACCAAAGCAAATACCATGTTGTTCTAAAAGACTCTCAAAATAATATAAGTGAAGCATAAGAGATCAATAGTTTCTACAAAATAAAACCACCGCCGTGCTCTAAAAAGATATAAGTGAAGCACTAGAGCAAAATTATCTAGCTCAAAAAATATAAGTGAAGCACATAGAGTATTCTAATAAATTTCGATTCATGTGTGTCTCTCCAAAAAGGTATGTGCAGCAAGGATGATTGTGGTAAACTAAAAAGCAAAGACTCATATCATACAGACGCTCCAAGCAAAACACATATCATGTGGTGAATAAAAATATAGCTCCAAGTAAATTTACCGATAGACGAAGACGAAAGAGGGGATGCCTTCCGGGGCATCCCCAAGCTTAGGCTTTTGGTTTTCCTTGAATTTTACCTTGGGGTGCCTTGGGCATCCCCAAGCTTAGTCTCTTGCCCCTCCTTATTCCATAATCCATCAAATCTTTACCCAAAACTTGAAAACTTCGCAACACAAAACTCAACAGACAATCTCAGGAGCTCTGTTAGTGAAAAAAGCAAACCACCACTTTAAGGTAATGTAATGAACTCATTATTTATTTATACTAGCAAAAGAGCCCGTGCGTTGCAACGGGAGAGAAAACATAACACACACTCTTAACCCAACAACCAACACTCAAGACCACAATAGGTCCATCTCCTTTATTTTTGCGAGGCATCATATTTGTGTTGCCGCGTATCCTCCATCTTACCCTCGCTGGTGATGTCCTCGGTGTTCACACAAAACAAAACAAAAACGTGTTTGAATATGTTTAATCCTAAGGTGTCTCTCTCTCCTCCCTCTCCCTCCCTCCCTCTCTCTCTCTCTCTCTCTCTCTCTCTCTCGCTTTCTCTCACTCTCGCGATGAGAAATTTGTTGTTTTCCCCTGTGACATTTTTCAGAGGTATGCATGTGTAGTTACCGATGTTTTCTTTTCTCTATATTGTTATAGTGGGGTGTTTATTTGCAATCCGGGTCGCCGTCGGTACGAAAGGAAAACGGATCTTACGCTACAAAATTATAAGTTTGCTCCCAAAACGATATTTTAAAATATTTAACAGGTAAAATTAACATCATATTTAGACTCCACATATTTTTCTAATAAAATTTCATATATAATATGTTAAAACCGAAGTTACAGTTTAAAAGATACGGATAATTTAGAAAATCATTTGTTTGACTTCAATATATTCGAAAACAATAATTAAAAATACTAGACATGTGAAAATAATCGCATATTCATATTCTACAAATTTTTCTAATCAAATTTCATATATAACATGTTCAAATCGGAGTTACGGTTTAAAAGATATGGATGATTTAAGAAAACACTGTTTGACTTAAATAAGATCCGCGGATGAATTACCTAAAACATTAGGGGGGGGGGGGGGTTCGAAAAATGTAAGATAACGGTTCGGGTGTGACTTAAATTTGGACTGTGGGTTGATTTCAATAAAACACAAGGACTTTTGTGTAAAATATGAAAAAATGATTCGTTTTAACTTAAAACAGGACTGCGGGTTGAATTCTCTGAAATAGAGGGACTTCTCTGAAAAATGCCATGATGGATGAAAGAAACCCAATTTGCTTTATTATTAGGTAAAGATTGGTATTAAACCTACTCTATTCCAACTTCTCTATGGTTCATACCCCCCGATACTAGCCATAGATTCATCAAAATAAGCAAACAACACACGAAAAACAGAATCTGTCAAAAACAAAACTGTCTGTAGTAATCTGTAACTTTCGAATACTTATGGAACTCTAAATGTCCTACAAAAATAGGAAGTCCTAGGAAATTCGTCTATTAATCTTCTTCAAAAAGAATCAACTAAAAATCACGTTTCTGATTTACTAAAATTACTCTCGTGCGCGCAAAAGTTTTTGTTTTTCAGCAAGATCAAATTAACTTTTACCATAGGTTATCATATAGGTTCTACTTGGCACAAACACTAATTAAAACATAAAACCACATCTAAACAGAGGCTAGATGAATTATTTAATACTAAACAGGAGCAAAGAGTAAAGAACAAATATAAAATTAGGTTTCCTCTCAACAAGCACTATCGTTTAACGCCCCTAGCTAGGCATAAAAGCGATAATATACATCTAAGTATTGCCATCTTTGGTATTCAAATCTTCAATAGAACACTTATAACGCTTAAGAGTTTCCTTTTTATTAATGGTCAAACTCCTAGGCAAGAAATCAAGAAATTCATTTGTAGCAAAAGGTTCCTTAATAATAGCGAAAAAATTGGGATGAACACTTATTGATTTGAGATCCGCATTTTCCTTACTAGAAGATTCACCCTTATTTTTAGGAACATACATTAATTTGGCAATTTTGGTAGGAGGAGTTGGAGTATTTTTCATGGATGAAAAGTCAGACCCTAAGTTGGTAATAATATCCTCAAGTTACCAATTCTTGTGGAATCTTGGTCTATTCTTTCGTTAACTATAGGTTCCTTTTCTTTAAAAAATTCAGAGTAACTCCAACCTTAGATCCATATTGGGTAATTTGGTTGTGGATCTTTCTATCCAAATTTTCAATTAACTCAGCGGTGGCAACTTTATTTTCAATAATTTCAACCCTTTGCATCACATGTTCCAAAGTTAAAGCAGTTCCATTAACCAAAAGATGGGGTGGACCAAACAAATCTAACATAGCATTATAAGCATCAAAAGTATGTCTACCCAAGAAATTCCCTCCGGTAATGGTATCAAGGATATATCTATTCCAAGGGGTAATGCCTACGTAAAAATTGCAAAGAAGAACGGAAGTAGATTGCTTCCTAGTAGATCTATTTTGAGCATTGCAAATTCTATGCCAAGCTTCTTTTAGATTTTCTCCCTCCCTTTGTTTAAAATAAAGAACTTCATGATCAGGAGTACTGACGATGATAGGAGGACTAGCCATGACGACGAAATAAACGATCTGACACACGAGCACACAAGAGGCAAGCGAAAAAGAGGCGAACGGAAAAGAGAGGATGAATAAAATGGCATGGGTGAAGTGGAGTAGAGGAAAACGAGAGGCAAATGGCAAATAGTGTTATGCGAGGGAGAAGAGTTTGTGATAGGTACTTGGTATGTCTTGACTTGTGTGAAGACCTCCCCGACAACGGTGCCAGAAATCCTTCTTCCTACCTCTTGAGCACTGCTACCTCTTGAACGGTTGCAAAGTAGCATAACTATTTCCCTCAGTTTTGAGAACCAAGGTATCAATCCAGTAGGAGGCTACACGCAAGTCCCTCGTACCTACACAAACAAACAAGAACCTTGCAACCAACGCGAAAAAGGGGTTGTCAATCCCTTCACGGCCACTTGCGAAAGTGATATCTGATAGAGATAATAAGATAAGATAAATATTTTTTGGTATTTTTATGATATACATTGGAAAGTAAAGATTGCAAAATAAAGTAGATAGGAAACTTATATGATGGAAAATAGACACAGGGGCCATAGGTTTCACTAGTGGCTTCTCTCAAGATAGCATAAGTATTACGATGGTGAACAAATTACTGTCAAGCAATTGATAGAAAAGTGCATAGTTATGAGAATATCTAGACATGATCATGTATATAGGCATCACGTCTGCGACAAGTAGACCGACTCCTGCCTGCATCTACTACTATTACTCCACACATTGGCCGCTATCCAGCATGCATCTAGAGTATTAAGTTCATAAGAACAGAGTAACACATTAAGCAAGATGACATGATGTAGAGGGATAAACTCAAGCAATATGATATAAACCCCATCTTTTTATCCTCGATGGCAACAATACAATACGTGCCTTGCTGCCCCTGATGTCACTGGGAAAGAACCCAAAGCTAAGCACTTCTCCCATGGCAAGAAAGATCAATTTAGTAGGCCAAACCAAACTGATAATTCAAAGAGACTTGCAAAGATAACCAATCATACATAAAAGAATTCAGAGGAGATTCGAATATTTCTCATAGATAAACTTGATCATAAACCCACAATTCATCGAATCTTGACAAACCCAACGCAAAAAGAGTTACACCGAATAGATCTCCAAGAAGATCGAGGAGAACTTTTTATTGAGATTCAAAGAGAGAGAAGAAGCCATCTAGCTAATAACTATGGACCCGAAGGTCTGTGGTAAACTACTCACAACTCATCGGAGAGGCTATGGTGCTGATGTAGAAGCCCTCCGTGATAGATTCCCCCTCCGGTGGAGCGCCGGAAAAGGCTCCAAGATGGGACTCACGGGTACAGATGGTTGCGGCGGTGGAAATAGGGTTTCATGGTGCTCCTGGATGTTTTTAGGGTATGGTAGTATATATAGGCGAAGGAAGTCAGTCAGGGGAGCCACGAGGGACCCAAGAGGGTGGGGGCGCGCCCAGCCCCTAGGGCGCGCCTCCCTGCCTTGTGGCCGCCTCATTTGCTTCTTGACGTCCACTCCAAGTCTTCTGGATTGTGTTTGTTTCAAAAATAACTCTCCCGAAGGTTTCAATCTGTTTGGACTACGTTTGATATTCCTTTTCTGCCAAACACTGAAATAGGCAAAAAAACAGCAATTTGGACTGGGCCTCCGGTTAATAGGTTAGCCCCAAAAATAATGTAAAAGTGTATAAATAAGCCCATATAAACATCCAAAATGGGTAATATAATAGGATGGAACAATAAAAAATTATAGATACGTTGGAGACGTATCAGTAAATGAGTGTAAGCATTCTTAGGACAATCAGCCAAGAGACTGGTCACTAGAAAACGAGGTACCCCGCAAAAAAGGAAGCGAGGTGTTTCATCAAGCCAGCTCCCAGTCACATTCAAAGCGCAGCAAGCACGGTTTACACAAAGATGCGCCACAAGGTTTGCTGACCTGTTTACAGGCTGAATAACAAAAAAAGAGAAAATATTACTGAGCGCTCCTATTTCTAACAGGATAGGAGCCATAATTAAGCGAGAATTGTGGCGACTGTTCCATGCAATCAACTTCCTTTATCACATGCAAGAACCCTTGAACAGAGGCAAATGTGTTGAAGATTGCTTTATCATAGTTTAAAATAAAATAAGAGTGCAGACGCTCCACCATGCGGTTCCTAGTAGTACATGTATAGTAAGTAGTACTAGTAGTACGTAATACTACTCGGATTACTACTATAGTAAATTTTGCGCTTCGATCTTTGCCTCTTCGGGAAGTCGAACAATGATGGTACTAGTACATTGTATGCTTCTGGCCATCTGACACCGAATTAACTGTTGCACGTCCACCGCCTGAGCGAGGGAGAGCTTGCATTAGTTAAAAGTTTCTCCTTTGTCCTGCGAGCCATCGCGCAAGCTTCTCTTTGGTCTGCAAGTTGACGGGACACAACAAAGTAATGCTAGTCCATACTTCCAGTTAATATGGCTTAATTTGAAATGAGATAATTACACTGGCTCTCACTGTATATTTGTAAAAATACGGTAAGTGGACTCCATAATACGCTCATTGTGGGCATTATATACATTTTCGGTGTTTATACGGTCACTAGCTCACCCTAGCTGAGTATGTGTGTGCATGCAAGTGCAGGTTGAGCACTTGAGCATGACCGTGTATGTTCTGTCGTGTTATCGGACATGCATGCATTAGGGCGTCACACGTGTTTTTGCGTGCATGTGTACGTGTGACTATTACATGCATGCACGAGGTTGTAGTCCCTCACATTCACATGTTCATATGTTAATGCTTTTTCAAAATGTTGCATGCATGGTTTAATCATTCGTTGTTCACGCATGTATTCCCGATATTATTACGTTGGTAAAGACAATTTCTTGAGGAAAACGAGCCCATGAATTGAGTACAAAGGGGACCAATAAGCCAGGACGGAGGGAGTACTAGTAGTGAACCGGAAGGAGGGATT
The DNA here is from genome assembly GCF_018294505.1 of Triticum aestivum. Lineage (NCBI taxonomy): Eukaryota > Viridiplantae > Streptophyta > Magnoliopsida > Poales > Poaceae > Triticum > Triticum aestivum. The sequence continues at coordinate 520,437,902 of NC_057807.1, forward strand.
AGGTACTAGTAGTACTACGTAACAACATGTAGTAACAAAATTCCTCTATTCGCATCATATCTACGTGTCATGCAAGAAAATAGAGATACGTACAAGTGAGACTCAGTAACGGTCATACACGTAGTGAGAGTACGTGTAGGGGCCACTCAGGAGCAATCAAATCACACAGTAAGTTAGTCTGAAGAAGCAACCATCATTTCACTGTTCAATGACACGTACGCAATATAAAATGGTTGATATGGAGAGAAAAAGAAAACCACTCCACTATATATACACTAGAAGGAGCCTAAGCTACAAGCCTGCTTTCTTGGGGTGGTCTCTTCACAAGCATAGAACGACGATGGCCACACCAACGGTCATAGATCCGTCCTGATCCCGCCGCTGGGGGAAGGGGATGATGTTCTGCGTAGACAGGGTGGACAGCGGTGAGGGAGAAAACCCACTGTCGGTTCGTCCTGATCGGTGCTCCCCGCGGTATGGGTCGATGCCGCCTCCCAACCGCCCTTCTAGCTGCACCCCGACGACCCAGGTACAACTTCCTTTTTGTGCCGTCTTGCTCCACTACCGCAGCTCCCCACATAGCTCCATCTCCATGTGGATCTTTGTCTACTTCTACCGGCTTCTATTTGTGATGAGTATATGTCTCATGAACTAGTGCCACTACTATTATTCTAATCAGACTTCTTCAATATATTTGCCAACAAGGATGCTCAGCTAGATTTTAGTGGAACTGCACAAATCGTATAATCCGAGGGTGCTAGGCTTGTTTCCTTCGACAAGTTCTACCTAGCCAGGAAATTAAATCCTGTTTAGGATTTAGGGTTTAAGTCGTAGAGACGCCATCAGTAGTTTTTTTGTGTACACACTCTCACAACTTTTTTTTCTTTAGTTGTGAAGTAAATATTGGCTGTGATCTGTGAATCATTGAGATGCATCAGCATGCATGTTAGTTTTTCTTTGTATTTGATGGAATGTTGGAACGGGGCAACATTGGAGTCAGGATACATATATGAAACAAAGTCTGAGAAAGCTTTGTACTCCCTTCGGTCCATTTTTGTATGCATATAAGGCTACTCATAGTGGGGAGTATCATATACTAGTATCATGCATAAATTACATAGGGGACTAATAAACCAGGATGGAGGTCGTATGTCAGAGTGTATGGTGGGTCATGTGGTAAAATGTTGTAGTACTTGCTTGTAGCCCATTACTATACATGTTGACTGGCTATACATGACATGGCAACGTGTTAGCCATCAACCTGCTATGTTATTAACCATGCTTAAGGTATTCTTGCACACACACACACACACACACACACAGAGTCGTGTCACATGCATGCAAAACCGGAGAGAGAGAGAGCTGCATGCAGATAGATCTGGTGAGCCTGTATCCAGAGAGATGGAGAGAGTAGTACTTTGCATGTGCGTAACTACCCAGCATTTCCTCATAAGCAAATCTGGGGGCAAAATAGTCTATACACTCTGGTGTATAGTAATTTTTTCTTGACATGCGGGTTGTCCTAGGAATATGGTGATACTGGGAGGTGCGCCATGTAGTCACTGGGCTACCGTGTTTCGTACTCCTCTGGTGTAAGAGTGAAGAAAGTTAGTTTTATCACCGAATAAACAAATAAGGGTGCAGAGGCTCTACGATGCTCTGCCGCCACAGTAATAGTGACCAATGAGCCGTCAAATCATATAGACCCGGTTGTTAATTGGACGCACAAGCAAACCATCACTCTTCATTGAATCCGCTTCTCCCTCATGCAGTAATGTATTCTTTTGGAAACCAAACCTTTTTTTCGTTGAATCCTCTTCTCCCTCATGCAGTACTGTATGATTGGTTATCTTTGCAAGTTTCTTTGAATTATCAGTTTGGTTTGGCCTACTAGATTGATCTTTCTTGCAATGGCAGAAGTGCTTAGCTTTGGGTGCAATCTTGCGGTGTCCTTTCCCAGTGATAGCAGGGGCAAGAAGGCACGTATTGTATTGTTGCAACCGAGGATAAAAAGATGGGGTTTATATCATATTGCATGAGTTTATCCCTCTACATGATGTCATCTTTCTTAATGCATTACTCTGTTCTTCATGAACTTAATACTCTAGATGCAGGCAGGAGTCGGTCGATGTGTGGAGTAATAGTAGTAGATGCAGAATCGTTTCGATCTACTTGTTGCGGACGTGATGCCTATATACATGATCATTCCTAGATATTCTCATAACTATGCACTTTTCTATCAATTGCTCGACAGTAATTTGTTCACCCACTGTAATACTTATGCTATATTGAGAGAAGCCACTAGTGAAACCTATGGCCCCCGGGTCTATCTTTTATCATATAAGTTTCCCATCTACTTTTATTCGCATCTTTACTTTCCGATCTATATCATGAAAATACCAAAAATATTTATCTTATCTTACTATCTCTATCAGATCTCACTTTTGCAAGTTAACGTGAAGGGATTGACAACCCCTTTATCGTGTTGGTTGCGAGGTTCTTGTTTGTTTGTGTAGGTACGAGGGACTTTTGAGGAGCCTCATACTGGATTGATACCTTGGTTCTCAAAAATTGAGGGAAATACTTACGCTACTTTGCTGCATCACCCTTTCCTCTTCAAGGGAAAACCAACGTAGTGCTCAAGAAGTTCATCCAAGTGAACCGTATGATGTATGTCGCACACACCTTCATCTGGCTGCCCGTTTCTTTTGTTGCTCCTCATCGCAAATAGTTAATTGCACTGAACCGTATGCCCTGCATCACACATAGAACTAAAATCTAAACAGTGTTTGATGCATCCATCATTGCAAACGTTTTTCACCTTTTTGACGGGTTTTTTTACAACACTATTTGCGATCAAGGCATCGCACACAGTTTCGTCAAAGGGTCTCTGATGGTAGTGTCGCGTTAGCAGCATCCTGCACTAGTGAACATCTTTTGAAGAACACAATCTATATGATTCTGGTTGTTAAACTTCACAATATATGAGAGTAGGGTGTTATCTAGTACAGTCATGAAAGGTCTCGGAGTATGACGCATAAGCTCCACCCGCAGGGAAGTCTCACGGTAGCCTACTATCAGTCAGGGGTTTGTGTGAAGCTCGATTTGCAGAAAACTTGCAGTTCAAGGCCTAGTCCGATGTTCAAGTTGCTTACTAGTGTAGCATAGAGTTCTAGGTGGAACTTTAGCTTAACAGTCTCCACTCTAGTACCGGTATATAAAATAGTGTTTTGGAACAAAAGGTAAATTTTGTGTGCCTCTGAGATCTGGTGGGGATTGCTGGAATTTGGTCAATTTCAGGCCATCCCAATAGCCATTTCAGAATTCCTAATAAATCCTAGAGACCCACTTGTCCCATTCATGCAAGGCAAGAGGTGGGACTAAAGTTTAGTCCCACACTACTAGATTGGTAAGAGTTGGGCCTCCTTATAAGGAATGATGTTTCCCCACATGTATGCGCATGAGAACAGGAGACACATTCACGCACACTCCTCCTACCCCACCCGCCTCACCACGCCATGCCTCGTCACAACACGCCGCATGTTGCGGGAATGAGTTGAGCCGTTGCCTAAATTTTTGGTGCACACGACTGGTATACAAACGGTCACACTAAAGTTGAAGAGATTTTGCTATAATGGAAATTGAATGCGAATGGTGCATCCCTTTGACTACTTGATGTTCGCTTCGCCTCCCTCTCTTCATTTCGCCTCCTGTTGTTGCCCATTCTCCTCCTTCTCCAGTTCCTATAAAAGGAGGTCGTTCCTCTCCAAAGAGATACACTAGAACATCATCTTCCTCTCGCCACCTAGTTCCAAGCTCTAAGTTACTCCAAGGTTCTTCCCCATCCCTACTTGCGGCATGCACCACAAGTCAGGACAATATGCCTCCGAAACCTTGCCACTTTGAGTCTTTAATGGGAGAAGGGTGATAAGGTTTTTGGGGAGCACTCTGCGCGACTATTGACTTCTTCATCACAGAAGCCACGGACATCGGCGACCACTTCCCAAATGATGACCTCTTCCCCAATGTCAACAACCTCTTCGACGACATGGCCGGCAAGGACATCAACCCCAACATCAATGCTTCTGCCGCAGCTTCGTATGTCTTCGGGTTCTTTTCGTTTGAGATCCTACCACAATTTCTTCTTCTAGCTTCTATTCTAGCACTACTAGGGAAAAGCCTATACACAGGATATTACCATCAGCGCGTTCTAAAATAAGGCGCTGCTGCAATATAGTAGTAGCGCGCTCCAGTAGAACCCGCTGCTGAAATAAAAGTAGCAGTAGTGCGCCTGCACTAAGGCGCGCTACTGCTATAATTCCCACGACCCTGCCGCAAAGCTAGTTATAGCAGCAGCGTGCTAAATCGAAGTGCGCTACTGCTAGGTAGCTTAGCAGCAGCGCCTTTACCTATAGCGCGCTACTGCTAAAACGAGGTATCTCCCACCACCCACGCTCTCATCTATCCGATCCACACTCATACTCACACTCACTCCATCTCCCCCTCGACCCCCCCACAGCGGTCCTCCCCCGTCCGCCGCCGTCGCCTACCCCTCTTCCCCTTGCGCCGCTATCACCTCCTCCTCCTCACTGGACTCGGTACCGCCCTCCTCCTCCATCCTCCCTCGACTCATCGCCGGCCGGCCCCTCCTCACTCCGCCCTTCCTCCTCCGTCCTACTCTCTCCTCCCTCCTCCAGTCGCCCCTCCTTCTCCCTCCTCCATCCACCATCCACAACCCCTCCTCCCTGCTACATTTTGATTTAGTAGGCTAGTTCATATGCAACATTTTGATTTAGTTCCTATGATTTAGTTGATTTAGTAGGCTAGTTGATTTAGAACATTTTGATTTAGTTGATTTAGTATGCAAGTTAATTTAGTAGGCTAGTTGATTTAGTTGATTTATAGAACATTTTGATTTAGTTGATTTAGTAGGCAAGTTGATTTAATAGGCTAGTTGATTTAGTTGATTTATAGAACATTTTGATTTAGTTGATTTAGTAGGCAAGTTTATTTAATAGGCTAGTTGATTTAGTTGAATTATAGACCATTTTGATTTAACAACTATTTAGTAGGCAAGTTGATTTAATAGGCTAGTTGATTTAGTTGATTTATAGAGCATTTTGATTTAACAACTATTTTTCTTTCCTGTGAAGTGGATCGTTAATCCTTTGCTCATATTGCTTTAGGAAAATGGCACGACCACCACCACCACCATGTCGATTGTGAAAGTCAAGGTGCGCCAGCAGCCTTGCCACTGGCAAGCTATTCGGCATCTACTTCTAGATGAGTTTTCGTCATGCGGCGGTTAGAAATTATATGAAATGTAACAGCTATTTTATTTTTAGTGTTGGCATTACTGCATTGTGTCATTTTGGTTTTCTTACACAGATCGTCCCATGCAATGTGAGGTTGAAATTCAACAAGCTGACAGGAGACACTGTGACATTTGAGGCTCCTGGGGGCCGTACACTATGGAGGTCGAGAAAGGACGCAATATGTCACAGATTGGAGGAGATGGATGGGCCCGTTTCCTCGCTTGCATGCGTCTTACTGGTGTGAGTTGATCAGCTTCTCCTTCAGAGCAGAAAGACCCAATCAGGCTATCATTTATATCAACCTGGTGGAAGATGATGAAGATGACGAAGATGATGAAGATAATAAGGACCCACTCAATGAAGATGATGAGGACCCACTTCATGAAGCCATCGTAGCTCAAAGAATGAGGCTGAGCGAGGAGGAGGTGTGCAATCTATGGGACTGTGACGCCCCCGATTCAATCGTACACTAATCATACACGCAAATGTGTACGATCAAGATCAGGGACTCACGGGAAGATATCACAACACAACTCTAGACACAAATAAAATAATACAAGCTTTATATTATAAGCCAGGGGCCTTGAGGGCTCAAATACATAGCTCTATACGCAAGAGTCAGCGGAAGCAACAATATCTGGTTACAGACATAAGTTAAAGAAGTTTCGCCTTAAGAAGGCTAGCACAAACATCAACGATCGAAGAGGCAAGGCCTCCTGCCTAGGACCTCCTAACTACTCCTGGTCATCGGCGGTCTCCATGTAGCAGTATCCGTCGGCGGTGGCATATGGCTCTGGGGATCCACCATCTGGTTGCATCAACCGGAAAGAAGAAAGAAGGGGGAAAAGGGGTAGCAAAGCATCTGTGAGTACTCATCCAAAGTACTCGCAAGCATCAGATCTATACTAAGTATGCATTGGTACCAAATGGAAGGTTTGTATCTATGGACTGAACTGCAGAATGCCAGAATAGAGGGGAAGGCCTTGCCTATCAAAGACTAGCATCTTCAAGCAGCTCCAAGCATCTTGCAGCATGTAGAAGAGTAAAGAATAGCATTTAATATTAAACAAACATGTTGTAACATCAATGCCCAGAGATCCTTCCTCGACTCCCTGCGAGAAAGCAATCCCGGAGCCACATATCCATCACATATCTCATGTATCCATTTCTAGTTATATAAGATACAGATACAAGTCTGAATGTCCATTACCATGTACACGGTATTCGAATATATATCTTCCCTGTATGGGTGCACCATGTTACCCAACATGCTCGATCACTCTGGACGGACACACCTTTCTAGGGTCAATGCCCGGCCTCAGAAGATCAACATGTCACAGCCCTACCTAGGCTCAGCAGAGCACTACTAGGGAAAAGCCTAGCAGCAGCGAGGGCAGGAGCGCTACTAGTACGGTGCTACAGCTAAAGGTTAGCAGTAGCATGCCTCAACACACGCTACTGCTAATTCGACATAGTAGTAGCGCTTCCCCAGAGGAGCGCTACTGGTAATTAGTAGTAGCGCTTCTCCCTGCCCTCGATACTACTATTATTTCGTATTTTATTTCTTTTTTATTTCATGTTGTATTCATACACCTTTACACAAGTTTTCATACAACAGGATTTTAGAGATTGTTTTCACATCATAATGAGTTATTACATCACGGGGTGAAAGAACCGGGGACTAGTTTCAAGTGGATGTCCATCCACTTCAAACTAATCCACGGTTCTTTCACCCAATGATATAATAAATATCATCATCATCATATCATTAACAACTTATCATCATAATACATCATTGTCATATAACACCTCCTCAAGATCATCGTTTTCATCAATGACATCACATAGCAAATTGGTCACTAGTCGTAATCACAAGTACTCCTCATCATCAACTCTAACACATTGTACCACATAATAAACATATTGTACCTCGTAGTACCTACTAAATTCTCTTAGGACCTACTACATTCTCTAAGGTAAAATAGCAAAAAACAAGATAGCCCCTGACTCTCCATTATGTAGAATGGAGATTATCCTGTCTCCAATTCTTGCCTTTCGCTTAATGTTACTTCCAAGAACCTCCTTGCGAGTGTCCAAACATTTTTTCCATTCTTTGATGAGAATGTGTTCACCGGTTTTAGAAATCTGACATGCACAGGTGAGCTCCCTAGATTGACCTGGCAGTATGTTCAGAACTGCAAGGCGACCATTCAAATACATCAGATGAGGCACACAATCCATCGGGAGTTTCTGTTGAAAAACATAGTAATAACTTCATAATTAGCAATGATGTACTAGTTTTAGAAGTATGCAAAAGATGCACGGATGTCGTAATAGTAAAAAATCTTACCAGGGTATCTCCATAGAAGTTACCGTGGTTCAACACATGCACTAGTGGAACATATTCACCATAATTTGGAGGAGTTCGATAATAGGTATTGTAATTCTCAAGATAAGTACAAAATGCGATCAGATGACTTTTCTCCTTATAAGTTAATTCAGAGCCATCAGTGTAGTGGGTTTTGTCTACCATCTTCCGCACATTCTTTGAAGAATCAAAATAATCTGTCAATGGAAATAAGCTGTCAACTATTTTGAAATAAACAATATATATTAGTTAATAACTATGTTCGAGAAACTCACATTGCGGTAGAATCGGACGCGTATCAACAAGGATCCAAATGTCCATATTGTCTTGCTCGATGTCAGGATCACCAAGATCCATGGTGACAATCATACCCTCATAAAAACCATACATTTTGCAAAGTGGTTCCCAATTTTGGCAACCAAAATGGGTTATGCTCTGAGAATTGTATAAATTTACTTCAAAATCCATATCATGATGGGTCCTTAGATGTATTTTCTTTGTTTCAAAATTTTCATGGTCTTCAAAACCCATCCTCTCCAAGACATAGCGTCTTGCATGGCATGGGATAAGCTAGTCGAATTGTAAAAGATGAAAATTTGACGTTGAAATAGTTGAATTCATGCTTAATTACGAAAAAAACACTTATCGTTGTTGCGTACCGTTTCAACATCGAAGGTCTCCTTGAGCTTAATGCTGAAGCGCCGATCTTCGTCCAGCTCAAGGAACCTGTCTCACAGACCTCGATCGTCGTGGCACCACCTGCACTCCCCTGGGAGACTGCCATCGTCCGAGTACGACATTTTCTACGTTCATAATTCAAAGATTTAACTTGTACAATTAAATATATGTACTAAAAACCTAAATTAGATCATTATTTTTCGAGACGAGATCCAAGCCACTCGATATTTCCTACATATTCTAGCACAAGTTATGGCAGAATTCACGGAAAAATCCGGCATGACCTTTGCTAAAAAAGGACATATCGAGCGCCTGAAATTTGCCAGAACGGAAATTAATCAACACTCTGGCAAAACATAGGCCACTCGGAGGTGTAACCTGAACATGAACGGCCACTTGGGCAACCACATATCCTATTTGAGCAACACAAGATATACATGGAGATTTGGCTGGTCTCACCTCGAGGTCGGAGGGGGTCGGTGACGGGGACGACGGCGGGGATGATGGAGGGACTCCTTGATTTCTGCAAAAGCAAAAACCCTATAAGTTATCACTAATACATCCCAGATAATTGCTTAAACTAAAAAAATAACAACAAATATGACATGTTCAACTAGTTTTATTAATTCAACTAGTTCTTACTAAATATAAACTTACTATAAATAGAAAAAAACTAGTTCTTTCTAAAAATAAAGTAGTTCAACTAGTTATATTAATTATCTTTCTAAAAATACATTAGTTCTATTAATTCAAGTAGTTCAACTAGTTTATTAATTTACTTACTAAACTAGTTCAACTAATACTAAACTAGTTCAACTAGTTTATTAACATCTACTACTACTAATTAACATCTACTACTACTAAAAATCATTATCTATGAACCCTAAATTAACATCTACTACTACTAAACAACATCTAGTACTAACTAAGCAGAGAGAAAGGGGTGGGGGAGGGGTGGGGGGCTAACAGAGAGGGGAGATACGGTGGCGGGGAGGTGCTCGGTGACAGAGGTAGGGCGGCGAGGGCGGGCTCGGGATCGGAGGCGGCTGTGCTGGGCGGGCTCGGGCGGCGGCAGTGAGGTCGAGGGCGGCGGCGGTGAGGTCGAGGGCAGCGACGGTGAGGTCGAGAGCGGCGGCGGGCGGTGGCGGTGAGGTTGAGAGCAGCCTCGGGCGGCGGCGGTGAGGGCAGGCTCGGGCGGCGGCGATAGAGGAGTAGCAGAATAGGGGGAATGGAGGACTTATCAAAATTTTGAGCCCGTGCGGGTGGTTAAGTCAGAAGCAGGAGTAGCGCGTTCTAGAAAGCGCGCTACAGCTACGTTAGCTACATCGCGTTCTTGTATACACGCTACTGCTACTCCTTTCTCTTTTCCCCCATTTTTCATTAATTTTATTCACATTTTATTTTTTTTCTTTCACCTTATTCTACTTCTTTCATTTTCAATTACCTTTCTATTTGCTTTCCATTTAATTTTATATCCTTTAGCAGTAGCGAGTTTTGGAACAAAACGCCTTGCTACAAAGGAAGTAGCGGTAGCGCGGTTCAGTATGGATCGCTACTACTATGTGTAGCCTATCGGCTAAGCCGTGGGAATTTTAGTAGTAACGTGCTTATAACAAGGCGTGCTACTGCTAGAACTTTATCTGTAGCGTGGTTTGTCCAGACGCGCTACTGCTACTTATCACCAGCGTGCTTTTTTGACCCACGCTACTGCTAAAGTTCTATGTATAAGGTTTTCCCTAGTAGTGGAGAGGTCCCCGCCGGTCTACATTCTAAGCACTCCGGGGTCTTGGGCCCATCGCCCGCAGCACTCCGGGTCGTTGTGCGACGATCCGGGACGAGCACCACCTCATACTGGATGGCACTGTCCCGACAGGCCCGCGATGCTGAACTGAACGTCTAGCAAAGCTTCGGCTGATACTGCGACGTCGAGGCCCATAACTATTCTTGCGTGGTGGTTAGTGCGTAAAGGCTAGAGGCCAACTCAGAACAAATACCCAAACCTATTAGTGCATTGGGGGCTCACGGAGACGAGCAGAGACTTACGAAAATGTGACCCCGTCGCCCCGTCTCATGGACTTGCGGCAAGGGCCTAGACTGCCCGGCCGCGCCACGTGGAAAACTCGCGGGTGCTCTACGGGCCTGCCCAACTTTCACATCAACTCACGGGTACCCCTCAGGGCCGACCCGACTTCAGCAATGGTCTCAAGTAAAGTCAAGGTAACCGTGTGTCCAAACATCAAGGGGCAAACCCGAGGAATCACCCACGGAGGATTCCACTCGATGTAATCAATAAGGTGAACGTAAGAGGACCCATCCTCGAGGTTCACACTTGAGGTGTTGCACGACAGAGCCGTAACGGGAATGGTGAACGAGGAACCACCCTCTTTGACCACGGCCGAATAGCTACACTACAGAATTATCATCAGGAGTGTGTTATGAGGGATCACCCTCGGCACTCGATAGTAGCTATGTAGAGTCGAGCAGCTAAAGGGGTGTGATGTGATGTGAGGTGTCAGGCTCTGGTCATCGATCACGTTGATCGATTCATCGGAGATGAAGCAGGGGCAACAAGGACAATGTGGGGGTCACTGATGGATCACTAACCAACCTATACTAAGTAGTTTAGGATAAGCAGGTAGGTAACAATAGCAGATACAAAAGTAGGTTATGCATCAGAATAGGAGCAAATAATAATAGTAGCAAAATCTAATGCAAGCATGAGAGTATAGAATGGACGATATTGGGATTATCAAAGGGGGGGGGGGCTTGCCTGGAAGCTCCGCTGAAAGGGAAGAGGGGTCGTCGATGACGTAGTCGATCACAGGGACATTAACAGCGGTCTCGGAGTCTACCAAAGAGAAGAGGGGGAAGAAACAATAAATACACGCAAACATATGCATAATAAGACAATAAGCGGTGCTAGAGGTGTTCTAACGCAGTGCAGATGGTACTAGCGAAGGGGGGAAACATCCGGGAAGTTTTCCGGTTCCGAACGTCTACCAAACAAATGAACCGAAGGGGAAAAGTTCAACGTTTGCTATGCTAGGGACGTGTGGCGGATGAATGGAGGACGTATCCGTATTTGTCTCGTCGTTCTCAGCAACTTTCATGTACAAAGTTTTTCGATCCGAGCTACATTTTAATTTATATGATTTTCCAAAGTTTAAACAATATTCTGAAATTAACAGATTTAGTTTAATTCGAAAATACTAAATACGGAAACTGCTATATGTATACAGAAGTGTACCCAGCAGTGTGTGTGGGTGTATGATAGGTGGGGACAGGGGGCGGAGTCAACAGGCTAGTCTGCAGTCAAAGCTTGATTATTGACTGGTCAAACTGACCAGTGGGTCCCCACTGTCAGTGAGACAGCTTACTAACAGGTTTTATTTATTTAAATTTATCCTAAATAGATAGTGGGCCCGATATGTCAGAGAGGGTTAGGGGATTAATTAGACCGACCCTGGCTAATTAACCGTGCCACATCAGCGTTAACCGCCGGCACTAATCCGGCGGCCGATTTCGGCGGGCATAGCAAGCGCGCCTAGGCTCTGCAGGTTCAGCGCGGCGAGGCGCTCCTAGTGGCGGCATCGGCACGGGCTAGGGTGGGCTCTAGCAGTGGCGACGGCGATGAGTGCGGCGGCCGATGCTCGGTCGGGGTACGACCCGCACGCGTGGAGGCGCACACAGATGCGCACGAGCGCGCGGCACTCGCGCAAGCCCAGGGGTGGTGAAGGGAGGCGTGGTGGTGGTCGAACAGCGACATCAACGACAGCCAAGCGGCGGCTGGAGAACACGGCGCGGGTGCAGGGGGAAGGGGGGAATGGCCCGATCCAGATCGGATCGGGAGAGGGAGAGAGAGAGTCGTGGGGGGAGTGGGGGATGGTTAGGGTTTTGTTGCCACCAGGGGGTTATAGCCAGGGGGTGAGGGGGCCGTGTGGGCCAGCTTGGGGGTTACCTAGGCCGACGTCCAGCGAGGGGCGAGGGCCCCTCCTTTTTTTGTTTTTTTGTTTGCCTTCTCTTTTTATTTTATTTACTTTTCCCTTTTGATTTAATTTTGAAATTGAAACCGAATGGGACTGAATCATCAGGAGGTTAACAACATAAATCGCGGTGACATGGCATCATTGGCATGGGATTACTGTAGCATAATTATCCGGGCATTACAATTCTCCCCCACTACAAGAAACCTCGTCCCAAGATTTAGGAGGTAGAAGGAAACAAAGCGGGGTATTCATCACGCAGGCGATCCTCGCTTTCCCAAGTGGCTTCGTCTTCAGAGTGATGTGACCACTGTACCTTGAGGAACTTAATCGCCCTTTGACGTGTGGGCGTTCAGCTTGGTCGAGAATGCGGACCGGAAGCTCCTAATAGGAGAGGTCCTGTTGCAACTCGAGCACTTCATCATCCACTGCTCGGATTGGGTCCTTGAAGCAGCGGCGGAGTTGTGACACGTGGAACACATCGTGAACCTGAGAAAGGTTCGACGGTAGTTCAAACTGGTATGCCACTTTTCCACGCCTTTCGAGAATAGTGAATGGACCAATATAGTGAGGAGCTAGCTTGCCCTTGATCCCAAAGCGGTGTGCACCCTTCATTGGTGTGACTCAAAGATAAGCCTTTTCGCCAGGCTGATAGACTATGTCTTTATGATGACGGTCATATTTAGTCTTTTGACGTGACTGAGCAGTCTTGAGATTCTCGCAAATGACGCGGACTTGTTCTTCGGTGTGTTGGATAATATACGAACCGAAGAGTGGACATTCACCAGTTTTTGACCAGTTCAGAGGGGTTCGACACTTTCGTCCATATAAAACTTTGAAGGGAGCCATCTTCAGAATAGCTTGATAACTATTCTTGTAAGAGAACTCAGCATACGGGAGAGATTCCTCCCATTTCTTACCAAAGGAAATGACACAAGCTCTAAGCATGTCTTCGAGAACTTGATTGACGCGTTCAACTTGTCGCTGCGACTGGGGGTGAAAAGCAGTGCTAAAAGACAGATGAGTTCCCATAGCTTCTTGGAAACTTGCCCAGAATCTTGAAGTGAATAAGCTGCCACAATCTGAGTTGATTACCAGCGGAATACCATGAGGTGAAACAATTCTGGACATATAGAGAGTTGCCAGCTGTCTAGCAGTGATCATTTCTTTGACGGCTAGAAAGTGCGCAACTTTAGAAAGCCGGTCAATGACGACAAGAATAGCATCGTACCTTTCTGCGATTTGGGAAATCCATTGATGAAGTCCATTTCAACATGGTCCCATTTCCATTCAGAAATAGTGATAGGTTGTAGAGTTCTCGCAGGCCTTTGATGTTCTGCTTTGATACGACGACAAACGTCACATTCAGCAACATAGAGAGCAATGTCTTGCTTCATATTTGACCACCAGAATCTCTGACGAATGTCTTGGTACATCTTGGTGCTACCGGGACGAATAGACAAAGGTGTATCATGAGCTTATTTCATAACCTCCTTAGTCATGTCTAGATTTTTCTCCTTACACAGCACCACTAGGCGGCCTTTGAAGTACAAAGTGCCATCATCATCAATAGACAATAGTGAAGAATGAGGGCTTTCCTTCTGCGAGGTAGCGTTTAATATTCTCAACTTGAGAGTCATATCCCTGCATTCTCTTGATGGAGTCCAAGAGATCTGGTTCGACAACCAGGGTATTGAGGGAGCCCTGGGAAACAACACGGAGGATCATCTTGCGAAACTCCTTAGGAGGGGGAGCGAGTGCACCCAGAGGAACAATATGGAGGTTCAGCTTTATGAATTCTTCAACAAGCGAGGGCTGAACTTTGCGAACCTCGAGATGGTTGCAATATGACTTGCGGCTCAAGGCATCTAACATTACATTAGCCTTGCCTGGTGTACAGGAAATACCAAAGTCAAAGTCTGCTACAGTCTCCATCCATCTCTGCTGACGGATGTCTAGGTCTGGCTGGGTAAACAGGTACTTCAGACTTTGGTGGTCAGTGAAGATCTCGCAACTATTACCGAGAAGGTAATGTCGCCACTGTTTTAGTGCATGTATGACAGCAGCAAGCTCGAGGTCATGAACTGGGTAATTCTCTTCCTGAGCGTGCAATTGACGAGAGGCATGGGCAATTACTCTGCGCTCTTGCATTAGGACACGGCCTAATCCTTGTCGTGAAGCATCGCAGTAAATGACAAAATCCTTCTTAGTATCTGCCAGAGCAAGCACTGGGGCAGAAGTCAGCTTGTCCTTGAGTGCTTGGAAACTTTCCTGTCACTTTTCTATCCAATCAAACTTCACACCCTTGTGAAGAAGACCAGTCAGGGGCTTGGCAATCTTGGAGAAGTTCTCGACAAATCGACAACAATAGTTGGTGAGTCCGAGAAAACTTCTGACTTGCTTGACATTCTTCGGAGGAGTCCAATCGAGAATAGCCTGAACTCGCTTTGGGTTGACGGCAATACCATCCTTGGATATGACATGCCCAAGGTAGGTCACTTCAGGAAGCCAGAATTCACATTTAGAATACTTTGCATAGAGTTGATGCTCTCGAAGTTTTTCCAGAACAAGTCGAAGGTGTTCAACATGTTCTTCTTTATTCTTGGAATATACAAGGATATCATCCAGATAAACCATGACGAACTTGTCGAGGTATTCCATGAATATATAGTTCATTAGACGAAAGAATGTCGCTGGAGAATTTGTCAAACCAAAGGACATAACGGTGTACTCATATGAACCATAGCGAGTAATGAAGGCGGTCTTGGGAATATCCTCTTTACGGACCCAAATCTGATGGTAATCCAACTTCAAATCAAGTTTAGAGAATACTGAGGAGCCAGCAAGTTGATCATACAGATCATTGATTCTGGGAAGCGGATACTTGTTCTAAAGTGTTGCATGGTTGATAGGTCGGTAATGTTGTACCAAATGATTCATACCATCCTTCTTCTTGACAAAGAGAGAAGGTGCTCCCCATGCAAAGGAACAAGGACGAATGAATCCCTTGTGAGGAGATTTGTCGATTTCCTCCTTAAGTTCAAGGAGTTCATGTGGCGGCATCTTGTAGGGTCGCTTGGCAATATGAGTTGTGCTTGGTTTCAAGTCTATGACGAATTCGACAGCACTAGCAAGGGGTATTCCTGGAAGTTCTTCTGGGAAGACATCTTTGAAATCACAAACAACTGTAATGTTCTCTATTCCCTCAAGAGGTGAAGCATTCAGTGCATTCAGAACATATATCTGATTCTCGGCATCCTGAGTTGTTCGGGCTGAGTATTGGATAGTCTGGCCACAAGGGTGAGTGAGTTGGACTGTCTCAGCAACACAGTCGATCAGGGTTTGGTGATGATCCAACCAATTCATGCCTAGAATGACATCTATGTTGGAAACCTTGAGGGACATAAGTGAAGCAGTGAATACTAACCCTCCAATTTCAATGCGGTTGTTGTGGGTTATCATCGAGGTATCCCACATGGACCCTGGAGAGCTAACCACTAGTGGAGGGTACATATTCTTGAACAACAATTCTTGCTTGCATGCAAATGCTTCAGAAATGAAAGAATGTGATGCTCCCGAATCAAATAGAACAAAAGCTGGGACTGAATTCACTAGGAGGGTACCCATCACAATTTAGGGGTCCCGTCGAGCTTCTTCAACCTTTACATGATTAACATGACCATGACTGAGTGCAGGCGGCCTGGCATTTGGGTTTCTGGGTTGACGAGCTCGTCTCTTTTGATTCTATGTTGGGCGGCAGCAGGTAGCATGGTGCCCTGGCTGACCACACTTGCGGCATAGACCATCATTATGGGGAGGAGCTACAACATTGGACTGTCAACCCTAGATCGTTAGCTGTCTCGGTGGCGGAGGTAGACGAGGTGCAACATAAGACGGCCTTGGTGTTCGAGCAGGTCTGTGATGAACATTGTGTGGGATCCAGACTCGACGTCCTGAGCAAGCTGACTTGAGGTTGAGCCAATATCTCGAGTACGCTCGAGCGACTCCTGGTACTTAGTAAGACTAGTTTCAGTTTAGAAAGCTTGGCTGACAAGCATCGCAAAATCTGCGCAATCATGAGCAACAAGTGCGAGCTTTATATCGGGAAGCAGTCCTTCACGGAATTTCTCTTGCTTGCGAGCATCAGTGCAGACGTTATCCGCAACATAGCGGGATAATTCAAGGAATTTCCTCTGATATTCATCCACAGTCATTGAGCCTTGTGAGAGTTTGCGGAACTCCTTCTTCTGGTCCATCAAGCCTTGAGGAATGTGTCGTGCATGGAAGGCTAACTGAAATTCCTGCCAAGTGGTTACAGTCTCTGCAGGCCGCATACCATTGTGGCTTTCCCACCATTGGGCAGCTGGACCCTTCAAGTGGAATGTCGCCAAGGTGACGTAACTAGCAGGGGAAATATTAGCTAACTCCATCTCAAACTGGATGTCACAAAGCCAATCATCAGCATCCATAGGATTGGTGGAGCTGCGGAAAATGGACGGGTTGAGGCGCACGAATTCTTGTAATGTTATTTGGGCAGGCTGTTGATGAGCATTCTGGTTCAGAAGCTGGTCCATTACTCCAGTCATAAACTGATGATTCAGCTCAAACTGTTGCATCATTGTGGCAATATAGGGTGGGGGTGGAGGATCGTCAGCCATCCTACTAGAAACATCAGGGAGCAGTTTAACCAGGGGTGAAGCAGGTGTATGGAGTCATTCATGATGTAACTTGAACAATGAGCAAAGGCGCAGTATGTACAAAGCAGTAGTCATTAAAGACATACATATACATCTACAGAGCCATTTACACGTTGTTAGTATGAGTTCGGACAAGAGAATCATCCTAGACATACTAGGTGGCACGCTGGCACGCGATGGAAGGATACAACAACGAGACATAGCAAAGGCTACATCCACGTCGGAGAAAACCACTAGAGCGAGGAATCTGCAGGGGACGATGCAGGGTGCCCTCGATAAAAGGATCCTGCGGCCCATGAACAATGTGTAGCAGATCCTGGCCCTCAATTCAAGAAAGGCATATTACAAAACTTCGTATGGATGTGATCACGAGAACCTAGGATAGAGTTAGCAAAATCATTTAACCCGAATAGAGGAGAGATATCAGAGTCCAAGAGTATAGACGAGGAATAAAAGATCCTAATACCACCAAATAGGCGATGTGGGCCAGTAAGCCACACAACCATGTTAGTATATCAGTTTTTCAAAGACTAGACTCAACTTCGGCCAAGGAGTTGGAAAGGGGGATCCTATAGGCAGTCGACTCTGATACCAACTTGTGACGCCCCTGATTCAATCATACACTAATCATACACACAAATGTATAGGATCAAGATCAGGGACTCACAGGAAGATATCACAACACAACTCTAGACACAAATAAAATAATACAAGCTTTATATTACAAGCCAGGGGCCTCGAGGGCTCGAATACATAGCTCGATACACAAGAGTCAGTGGAAGCAACAATATCCGAGTACAGACATAAGTTAAACAAGTTTTGCCTTAAGAAGGCTAGCACAAACATCAACGATCGAAGAGGCAAGGCCTCCTGCCTGGGACCTCCTAACTACTCCTAGTCGTCGGCGGTCTCCACGAAGCAATATCCATCGGTGGTGGCATCTCGCTCCAGCGATCCACCATCTGGTTGCATCAACCAGAAAGAAGAAAGAAGGGGGAAAAGGGGTAGAAAAGCAACCGTGAGTACTCATCCAAAGTACTCGCAAGCATAAGATCTATACTAAGTATGCATTGGTATCAAATGGAAGGTTTGTATCTGTGGACTGAACTGCAGAATGCCAGAATAGAGGGGAAGGCCTAGCCTATCGAAGACTAGCATCTTCAAGCAGCTCCAAGCATCTTGCAGCATGTAGAAGAGTAAAGAATAGCATTTTAATATTAAACAAGCATGTTGTAACATCAATGCCCAGAGATCCTTCCTCGACTCCCTGCAAGAAAGCAATCCCGAAGCCACATATCCATCACATATCTCATGTATCCATTTCTAGTTATATAAGATTCGGATACAAGTCTGAACGTCCATTACCATGGACACGGTATTCGAATATATATCTTCCCTGCAGGGGTGCACAACATTACCTGATAATCCCCAAGTGCAAGGAATCATCTTAGCACTTTCCAAAGATGGAAGTGATAAGTATGGAGTGTCAAACCCACAAGGAGCTAAAGGTAAGATCGATATTCTCTCAAGCTCTATCTTCCACCGATACAACTCTACGTGCACCGAACGTTTGCTTCCAACTAGGAACGAGAAATAAAACTATGTTGTGGGTATGGAGAGGATAACTTTGCAGGATATCGGAGAGCTAAAACATAAAAGTAGGTGCTCTTTTCATAAAGTTAGAATATAATACTAAATAATATAAATAGCGAGTGTGGAATAATGGTGGATCGGTGTGCGGAATTGTCCTAGGCAATTGTTAACAAGACCGGTAATCACTATTGCAGTTTCATATGAGGGAGAGGCATAAGCTAACATACTTTCTCTACTTGGATCATATGCACTTATGATTGGAACTCTAGCAAGCATCCTCAACTACTAAAGATCATTAAGGTAAAACCCAACCATAGCATTAAAGCATCAAGTCCTCTTTATTCCCATACGCAGCAATCCCTCTTACTCGGGTTTGTGTTTCAGTCACTCACGAACCCACTATAAGCGAATCATGAACGTATTGCAACACCCTACAGCGGGAATCCCTCACGCTTGCGCGACACGGAGGGCAATGTCGGTGTCAAAACCGGCAGATCTCGGGTAGGGGGTCCCGAACTGTGCGTCTAGGCGGATGGTAACAGGAGATGAGGGACACGATGTTTTTACCCAGGTTCGGGCCCTCTCGATGGAGGTAAAACCCTACGTCCTGCTTGATTAATATTGATGATATGGGTAGTACATGAGTAGATCTACCACGAGATCAAGGAGGCTAAACCCTAGAAGCTAGCCTATGGTATGATTGTTGTAATGTATGTTGTCCTACGGACTAAAGCCCTCCAGTTTATATAGACACTGGAGGAGGCTAGGGTTACACAGAGTCGGTTACAATGGTAGGAGATCTACATATCCGTATCGCCAAGCTTGCCTTCCACGCCAAGGAAAGTCCCATCCGGACACGGGACGGAGTCTTCAATCTTGTATCTTCGTAGTCTTGGAGTCCGGCGGACGATGATAGTCCGGCTGTCTGGACACCCCCTAGTCCAGGACTGCCTCAGTAGCCCCTGAACCAAGCTTCAATGACGATAAGTCCGGCGCGCATAATGCTCGGCATTGCAAGGCGGGTTCCTTCCTTGAATAAGTCGGAGAAGATTGTGAACACCAGGATAGTGTCCGGCTCTGCAAAATAAATTCCACATTCCACGGTAGAGAGAATAAAATGTACACCAGTTCAATCTGCTGACGTATTATGCGGCGTGACATCACACCACTACCAAGCCACTGTTTGAATCGTTTTTTACTTAATACCACCTCAGCACGTTTAGAGAAGCGGTTCCCTTGGCACGTCTTGTCGAAGCAGAGATCGTGTTCCCCTTATTCCGGGATTCTCATCAATACGTGCGTGGGTAACCCAACCGTTCCCGTCGCCACGCCTCCTCTATCGAAGGTGAATCCCAAACGGTCACGGAGGCGGCTCTTGGTATTTTTCCCCCTTTATAAGAGGACCAAGGCCCGTCCTTGTTCTTCAATCTCGCATCTAATCTCCTCCTCGCTCCCAGTTCCAACACCCAGAGCCACCGATTCGAGCGCTTCGGATTCTCAACCATGTCCGGCTCCGACCTCCAGGGCCGGTGGATGCCCTCCTCTGTCACGGAGGAGGACATATTAAAGTTGCGTGAGGCCAAGTACCTGGCCTATGAGGTTTCGCACAGGTTGCCTGCCCAAGGGCAGGCCGTGCCCGCCCCCGAGCCCGGTGAGTTTGTTGTCTTCGTGTCCCACCTGCGCCGGGGTTTAGGCTTCCCGACGGATCCCTTCGTGAGAGGGCTCATGTTCTACTACGGGCTGGACTTCCACGTCTTGGCTCCGGAGTCCATCCTCCACATCTTTGCATTTATTATCGTTTGCGAAGCCTTCCTCCGCGTCACCCCCCACTTTGGCTTGTGGCTGAAGACCTTCAAGGTGGAGCCGAAGATGATCGGGGGGCGTCAAGCAGTGTGCGGTGGGGCGGCCATAAGCAAAAAGGCCGACGCCCCATGGCCATAGGGTTCATTCCAAGAGGAACTCGGGTTGTGGAAACAGGAGTGGTTCTATATCACCACTCCGAAGGGCAGCAAGCAAAAGCCGCCACCTCCATTCCGCCCGGGACCTCCATGCCGACTGATGTCATGGGTCAACCAGGGGCTCAATTGGGGGCCGTCCGAAGACGTGCCCTTATTGCAGGGCCGGATTCGAGACCTCTAGGCGAGGGAGATCAATCTGATCACGGTGATGCAGGTTATGCTAATCAGGCATCTTTTGCCCTGCAAACATCGTCCTCTCCGTCTGTGGGAGTTCAACCCGGAGGGACCTCGGATTCTCCAACACTTCATGGGTGCGACACCCATGGAGATGTATAAGTTTTTCTTCGGACCGCAAGTGGCGTGTCCGGAATTGGCCGAGGACGCAGGCCTAAGCCGCAATCGCCCGGATACTCAGGTAAATAGCTCAAAATCCGGATGCTCTGTTTATCTTCTTTTCTAGAGCTCGCCTCCTGAACCATTACTCTTCACAGGAGTGGGTAGCACAATCGAGGCTGATAAGATGTCCGACCCCCCTCCCCGAGACCGCACTGGAGCCCGTGCTGGTCAGAATGTTGGAGGTGGAGCCCACGGAAGGGGGCGATGGGGAAAATAAAGGAGCTATTATTTCGCCCCGAGGGGCGTTCGAAGAGAGGGGAAGAAACCCCTCCTTCCAGGGGGAGAAGAGGACCGCCTCCGAAGATCCGGCGGCCAAAGCCCCTAAGCGTGGGAAGAAATCTTCACCGGGGAGTCCGGTGTCCGGAGAGAATCCGGGCACACAATCATCGCCAAAGGATCAGCCCTCCAACGAGCCGTGAGTATGAAAAGGGGAGTTAAATAGTAAGGAAATACCTCCATTCGTGCTTCTGTGAGTAACCGAAATATTTATCTTGCAGTTCGGATCTGCAGCCTTCTCAGAGGAGTTCATCTTCGGGGGACCTTCTTCCGGAGATGATGGAGAGCGAAACGCCTCCGTCTGCTGCGCCGTTAGATAAGGCTGACGAGCCTGAAGTATCGTCACGGAGGGTATCCCCGAGTCCGGAGGGGCCAGAGAGTTCGGCACCCGCTAGTATCCGGCCAGGAGAACTGAAGAATCTGTTTGAGAGGGCGTCCATCTCAGAAGATCACCGTGCGTTGATGCGTATGGTGATTGGAAGGATTTCGTCCGCCGAAAGCGAATTGCGCAATGCCGCTATGAGCTTGCTGGCAGGGTTTGAGGTACGCATAAATAACGCATCTTTTTGTTTATTAACAGTTTTGCATATGAAAATGCGCCCTGTATAGATAGTAGCCCCTGAGACTCGGTAGGTTGTCGAAAACGACGGCGTGCCGAGGATCGAAATCATGAGTAATGAATGCCGCCGTTCCTATGCAGGTGGCGGATAGTCCGGGGGCTAGCCGGACTAGTGGGTTTGCCGAGTTGAATCGGCAACTTGACGTGGCGGATGCAGACATCACACTTGTCAACCGGCGACTTGATGAGTCGCAAGGTAAATGAGTTCTCCGCAGTCTCTTTATTAAGGGGTCAAAGTCTTCCCCTGATAAATTTTATGCTGTTGTACAGACGGTGCTGCTGCTGTGGAGAGCCTTCGGGCCGAACTTGCCCAAGCTAAAGAGCAAGCCCGAAGGAGTGACGTGGCTGCCTCGAGGGCGGCCAAGGAGTTGAGAGCCGAAAAGTCTGCGCACTGCCGAAGCAGGGAAGAGGTGGCCGAATTGGCCATGAAAGTAAAAGATGCTGCCGACCGCAATGAGGCTCTTGAAAAAGAGCGCTCATCAGAGCGGGAAGACCTGAAGAAGGCCACCGCCGAAGCCAAGGATGCCCGCTCTGCAATGCGGGCCATGAAGGAGGAACTGCGCCAAGCCGGAGATATCGTGGCTGGCAAGCCTTTTCTGCAGTGTCGCCGGTTCGTGGATCAAAAGTATGCTCAATTTGAGCGGCTGTGGAGTCCGGAAGATCCTTATATGGACTTAGCTGCAAGTGCGGCTGATGCTGTTGAGCACTTCCGGAGCCAGAAGGATCACAAGACGGAAGAGCTGTATTGGTCTCAATTCCATAGTCCGGACCGCTCGCTTTCGTTGACAGACCGGTTGGCCGAATGGGCCGAGCTCAATAGATTGTCCGGACTTGCCATGACTGACATCGTGTCTCATGTCTGGCCAGAGAGGCCCAAGGCGACGAGTTACTTCGGCTTACTGCAGCAATTCCTTGGAGCGGTGCCGCATATCAAGGAGATGAAGCGGTCGGCCTGCATCGAGGGCGCGCGGATGGCTCTTGCCCGTGTGAAGGCGCATTGGACAGAGATGGATGCCACCGATGTTGCCGCCCGGAGCTCGGATAAAAACCGGCTCCCCGCCGAGCACTATTTCAGGGAGGTTATGCGTGGCGCTCGTGTAATAGAGTCGCAGTGCTCGAAAAATGGTATGTTCAAATGAACACTTTAGCTTCTAACACGATTATTGTGCTATAACTGCCTTTTATACTTGTGCGTCCCAAGTAGTGAAACTTCTCCTGTTCGGCCGTTTACGTATACATTTGTATAACTTGAAAGATTGCAGTCTTCGGCTTCAGCCCCCACGCACAAAGTGCGGGGGTGTTCGCAAAAATAGCGTGTTTTCACACTTAATCCGACGTCTCGGTCCTATTTAAGGAGGTGGTAGCGTAGCAAACGAGGCAATCCAGACTATGATGCTTTATCACTTTCTCTTAGCCAGTGGAGCTCGAGGGTGGGGCTACGATATAGCCCCTGGTGGCACCGCACTTCTCCGGATTCGGGGCGCGTTTGTGCCTGACCAGGAAACGGTCCTTCGTCAAAGCGGGGAATTCTAAACATTCCGGTAGTCGATCGAGTGGTTGACCAGTCTCTCGCTGTATCATGACAGTCAGTTTTCGGCTTTCTCTACTGAGGTGCTCGCCCAGCCGAACTGGGGCACAATCGCAGTAGTTCTCCTGGTGCCGCGTTAGCCGATGATACGAAACGTAAGGCAGCAAAACACAGGAGCCGGGCAAACGCAACATTTGACCAAAGACATGATTCGGAGCTGATGCATATAATGCCTAACTCGAGACGCCAAACACTCCCTAAGGTGTTCGGTCTTTTATAATAATGGGCGGAACAATGCCCTAAGCCCCTAGTGTCCAGGTACGGGCATGGTCTTCTGACGCGGCCGATGCCAAAGCGTCAGGCTCCGCTTTGATTATGGGAAGAAACCAAGGGAGAATAACAACAAGAGACAGTAAAAAAGGTTTACGCAGGGTCTTAATCTGTAAAGAATCCTCATGACGGGTGCCTACTGCACGTCTGCGCCTGTGTCTCCGTTGCGCCGTTATCCTGGACGGGTATGCACGTTGTTCATCTGAAAAAAGAGAGGAACGCTTAGTTTGAAAACGATTCGTGCGAAAAAATATGTGTAAAAGAAGGAATATGAATAAGTAAAGTGGGGTTTATATGAACCCGCGGTTGTTTGTGCGCGCAGCCCTCTGCGAGGTGGTATTCGTCTAGGGAGCCCCTAGCCTGCTGAAGCCGGATTCGTCTATCCGAGTTCGGGGTCTTTAAGTGACGCTCGCACTGAAATGACGCCACGTGGACCGGGCATCTTGAGTGTAAGAGACGCGTAATGCGGTATGGCGTTAAAGCGGACAAAAGCCTTTCGTCCCAAAAGTGCTTGATATTCACTTTCAAATGGGACGATGTGAAAAATTATTTTTTCGCGTCGAGAATTGTTCGGTGATCCGAACATGACTTCTAGTAATATGGAGCCTGTGCACTTGGCGTGAGGGCCTGGCGTCACTCCTTTGAAGGAAGTGCGGCTGTGTCGAATTTGCATAGGGTCTATCCCCATCTTACGGACTGTGTTTGTGTACAGCAGGTTTAAGTCGCTGCCTCCGTCCATTAGGACGTTAGTAAATTGTAATCCGTCTATTATGGGATTCAAAATCAGGGGAGTCTGGCCCGCGTTTCGAATGCTTCTGGAATAGTCCAGATGGTCGAAGGTGATTGGTTTAGATATCCAATCACTACGGTTTGCTGGGCTGGACCGTACGAGGCTCTTTTTAGAGAGTGCCGCACTATTTTTCCGTATTATCACGTGAAGTGAATTCACTGCTTTGACCCCTTGTGGGAAAGTTTTTTGTTTTCCAGTGCTCTGCTGGCGGGGTTTATCGTCTTCGCTTGACGCGTCGAGCCCCTTGTGTTCGGCATTTAGTCGGCCGGACTGTTTAAAAACCCAACAATCCCGATGGGTGTGGTTTGCAGGCCTTCTGGGGGTACTGTGGATTTGACATATCCGACCCATGATCTTATTTAAGTTGGACAGATCGTCGCTGTCATCCTTAACGGGCGTTGTTTTGCTATTAGGCCGCGAGCTTTTGAATCCGGCGTTGACTGCCGTGCTCTTTGGGCTTTTCTCTTTATTCCGGCGCTGTTCTTTTCTGCGCCGTGTTTTTCCGTTTCCATCTCTTGTCTCGGATGTACTTGGGTCGCTGGTGCTGCATCTTGCCAGCCAGCTGTCCTCTCCCACACAAAAGCGGGTCATGAGGCTTGTTAGTGCGGACATTGTCCTCGGTTTCTCTTGGCCGAGGTGTCTGGCGAGCCATTCGTCTCGGACATTATGTTTAGAAGCTGCTAAGGCTTCGGCGTCCGGACAGTCGACTATTTGGTTCTTTTTGGTAAGAAACCTATTCCAGAATTTCCGCGCTAACTCTCCGAACTGTTGAGTTATATGACTTAGATCATCTGCGTCCGGAGGGCGGACATAAGTCCCTTGAAAATTTGCTCTAAACGCGTCCTCGAGCTCTTCCCAACTTCCCACGGTATTTTCTGGGAGGCTTTTAAGCCAATGACGGGCTGGCCCTTTGAGCTTGAGGGGTAGGTATTTTATGGCGTGGAGATCATCTCCTCTGGCCATGTGTATATGTAGTATGCAATCTTCTATCCAGACTCCAGGGTCTGTTGTTCCATTTTAGGCCTCTATGTTTATGGGTTTGAATCTTGCTGGGAATTCGTGACCCAGCACCTCATCGGTGAAACATAGTGGGTGTGCGGCACCCCTGTAGTTGGGTGCGCCACTGTCTTCGGACACTTGACGTGTTTCCTTGCTTCCTGTGGCCTTCTTCTTTGGCCCGTAGATGGACCTGGGTGGGCTATCTGTCTTTTCATGTTCCTTATGTGTGGGGCTGCTTTCAGAGTGCGGCCTATCATCTGGCCGTCTATCCAACCAGGCAGCCTTTTTATTTCTTGACGGTGGAGGCTCTATGGCTTCGTCGTCGAATTCTGGTAGCAGTTTGCACTTCGGGTAGCTCTTTGATTGGTGACCATTGCCGTATTTGTCCGTGGTCTTGAGTACTTTGCTCCATCTCATTCTGAGTGTGTCTTCCGCTGTTTTGAGCTTCCACTTTTCTTTCTTCAGGCTTCTTGGAGTGGCGGTGAGTCTGCGTTTGAAACGCTCTTGTTCGACGGGATCCTCTGGCACGACGAATTCGTCATCGTTGAGGCTTGCTTCGTCTTCGGAGGGAGGCATGTAGTTATCATCCTCAACCTCTTCGTCTGCCGCCCTCTCGTGAGGGCTTGCTTCTGCATCCTGCTGCTCTGAGTCTTGCGGGAGGGGATTGTCTTCGGCGCTCTCTGGAGTGTTATTATCTCCTGTGCCGGAATCTCCATTCTTGCTTTGGCGGGATTTAGAGCGGCGCCGATTACGCCGGCGTTTGGGCTGCTTCTTTAAAGAATCCGCCTCCGCTGCTTCTTCGCCGTCCCCCTCTTTTGGGGTGTCCACCATATATATGTTGTATGACGAGGTGGTCTTCCAGTGTCCTATAGGCGCTGGTTCCTGTTCGTCTCCGGCATCGTCGTCCATAGCGTCGATGTCGTCGGAGTCGTAGTCTAGCATGTCGGTTAGATCGTCGACAGTGGCTACAAAGTGGGTGGTGGGTGGGCTCTGAATTTCTTCATCGTTCGTATCCCAACCGTCCTGGCCATAGTCCGGCCAGGACTCTCCCGATAACGAGAGGTTCCTTAGAGAATTTAGGATGTCGCCAAAGGGCGAGTGTTGGAAAATGTCCGCGGCGGTGAATTCCATAAGCGGAGCCCAATTCGAATCGATTGGCAGGGGCGTGGGAGGTTCATAGTCCGACAAGGAGTCCGGCACCTCGGAATCACGAGTTTCGCGGGGGACAAGATCGATGTTCGGCTCCATCACCGTGGGAGTTGAAGCCCCTGAGGCGGCGTCTACCCATCGATCCTCGATCTGGGCGATCGGCTCCGGACTGATAGCCGAAGCGGATTCATGTGCGGCCACCAAGGCACTGTTTGGCGGCAGAGCTAGATCATGCCCATCGTGATAGTGCGGTGCGCTCGGCTGTGGCTCGAATCCGTCGAAGATAAAGTCTCCGCGGACATCGGCCATGAAGTTTAGGCTTCCGAATCTGACCTGACGGCCAGGGGCGTAGCTTTCGATCTGCTCCAGATGGCCAAGCGAATTAGCCCGCAGTGCGAAGCCGCCGAATATGAAGATCTGTCCGGGGAGAAAAGTCTCACCCAGGACAGCGTTGTTGGTTGAAGATGCCATCAAGCCTATCGGTGACGACACAGAGGAACTCTCAATGAAAGCACCAATGTCGGTGTCAAAACCGGCGGATCTCGGGTAGGGGGTCCCGAACTGTGCGTCTAGGCGGATGGTAACAGGAGACGAGGGACACGATGTTTTTACCCAGGTTCGGGCCCTCTCGATGGAGGTAAAACCCTACGTCCTGCTTGATTAATATTGATGATATGGGTAGTACAAGAGTAGATCTACCACGAGATCAAGGAGGCTAAACCCTAGAAGCTAGCCTATGGTATGATTGTTGTAATGTATGTTGTCCTATGGACTAAAGCCCTCCGGTATATATAGACACCGGAGGAGGCTAGGGTTACACAGAGTCGGTTACAATGGTAGGAGATCTACATATCCGTATTGCCAAGCTTGCCTTCCACGCCAAGGAAAGTCCCATCCGGACACGGGACGGAGTCTTCAATCTTGTATCTTCGTAGTCTTGGAGTCCGGCGGACGATGATAGTCCGGCTGTCCGGACACCCCCTAGTCCAGGACTCCCTCAGTCGTAGTCTAGCATGTCGGTTAGATCGTCGACAGTGGCTACAAAGTGGGTGGTGGGTGGGCTCTGAATTTCTTCGTCGTCCGTATCCCAACCGTCCTGGCCATAGTCCGGCCAGGACTCTCCCGATAACGAGAGATTCCTTAGTGAATTTAGGATGTCGCCAAAGGGCGAGTGTTGGAAGATGTCTGCTGCGGTGAATTCCATAACCGGCGCCCAATCCGAATCGATTGGTAGGGGCGAGGGAGGTTCACAGTCCGGCAAGGAGTCCGGCACCTCGGAATCACGAGTTTCGCGGGGGACAAGATCGATGTTCGGCTCCATCGCCGTGGAAGTTGAAGCCCCTGAGGCGGCGTCTACCCACCGATCCTCGATCTGGGCGATCGGCTCCGGACTGATAGCCGAAGCGGATTCAGGTGCGGCCATCAAGGCACTGTTCGGCGGCAGAGCTAGATCATGCCCATCGTAATAGTGCGGCGCGCTCGGCTGTGGCTCGAGTCCGTCGAAGATCAAGTCTCCGCGGACATTGGCCGTGAAGTTTAGGCTTCCAAATCTGACCTGACGGCCAGGGGCGTAGCTTTCGATCTGCTCCAGATGGCCAAACGAATTAGCCCGCAGTGCGAAGCCGCCGAATACGAAGATCTGTCCGAGGAGAAAAGTCTCACCCAGGACAGCGTTGTTGGTTGATGATGCCATCAAGCCTATCGATGACGTCACAGAGGAACTCTCAATGAAAGCACCAATGTCGGTGTCAAAACCGGTGGATCTCGGGTAGGGGGTCCCGAACTGTGCGTCTAGGCGGATGGTAACAGGAGACGAGGGACATGGTGTTTTTACCCAGGTTCGTGCCCTCTCGATGGAGGTAAAACCCTACGTCCTGCTTGATTAATATTGATGATATGGGTAGTACAAGAGTAGATCTACCACGAGATCAAGGAGGCTAAACCGTAGAAGCTAGCCTATGGTATGATTGTTGTAATGTATGTTGTCCTACGGACTAAAGCCCTCCGGTTTATATAGACACCGGAGGAGGCTAGGGTTACACAGAGTCGGTTACAATGGTAGGAGATCTACATATCCGTATCGCCAAGCTTGCCCTCCACGCCAAGGAAAGTCCCATCCGGACACGGGACGGAGTCTTCAATCTTGTATCTTCGTAGTCTTGGAGTCCGGCGGACGATGATAGTCCGGCTGTCCGGACACCCCCTAGTCCAGGACTACCTCAGGCACCATAGGACAGCACCAAAGTAACATACAACTCATACCAATCTAGATCATCAATCAACCAAAATACAAAGATATCTACTCAAAACATCATAGGATGGCAACACATCATTGGATCATAATATGCGGCATAAAGCACCATGTTCAAGTAGGGATTACACCGGGGTGCGGGAGAGTGGACCGCGTAAAAGAGATGAGGAGGGTGATGATGATGGTGATAGTGATGAAGACGATCACCGCGACGATGATTCCCCTCCCGGTGGCACTTCGGCACCACCGGAAGAGAGGAGGAGAGGTTCTCCCCCTTGTGCTTCTTCCTCCATGGCTTCCACCTTCTGGTCCTTGGCCTTCATGGTGATGAAGACCCCTCCGGGATACTCCTCCATGGCCACCGGTGATGATGGCCCCCTCCGGCAGGGTGACGGAGAGGGCCCCGATTGGTTTTTCGTGGCTACAGAGGCTTGCGGCGGTGGAACTTCTGACCTAATCTCCGTTCTGGAAGTTTTAGGGTATGGGAGTATATATGGGTGCAGGAGGTACGTCGGTGGACTTCTGGGCTGGCCACGAGGTAGGGGGCGCGCCCAGGGGGCGCGCCCCCACCCTCGTGGGCAGCCCAGGACTCCCCTGGTGAGCTTCCGGTACTCCATGGGCTTCTTCTGGTCCAAAACCATGTTCCGTGGGGTTGCAGGTCTTTTGGACTCCGTTTGATATTCCTTTTCTTCGAAACACTGAAATATGCTAAAAACAACAATTCTGGGTTGGGCCTCCGGTTAATAGGTTAGTCCCAAAAATAATATAAAATTGGAAAATAAAGCCCAACATTGCCCGAAACAGTAGATAATATAGCATTGAGCAATCAAATATTATAGATACGTTGGAGACGTATCAGGCATCCCCAAGCTTAATTCCTGCTTGTCCTCGAGTAGGTAAATGATAAAAAGATAATTTTTGATGCGGAGTGCTAGTAAGTGCTTAAGTTTGATCAATGATAATTCCAATCACCTTTTCTAGCATCAATAGGTGTCATAATAGCAGCTTATCTCATAAAACTTTTCATGATCAAGTAACAATCTATTCACAATGTCAAGCATGGTTCAGAAACTTCACTGAGAACTTACAAACTATAATCTCAGTCATTGAAGCAATTGCAATTTATCATAACATTAGAAAGAGTCAAGAATGGAGCTTTTCAGCAAGTCCACATACTCAACTATCATATAGTCTGTACAATTGCTAACACTCACGCAATACTTGTGGTTATGGAGTTTCAGCCGGACACTGAGAAAGATAGGGGCTTATTGTGTTGCCTCCCAACGTATTCACCTTTAGGTGATGTCAACAATAATAACCCATGCTAACTTACATCCAATTGGATATATATATCATGATCTTTCAAACACAAGGAGCTTGCGAAAGGATAAAATGAAAAAGGGAATGGTGAGGATCACCTTGACTCAAACATAAAGTAAAAGCATAAAGTAAAAGATAGGCCCTTCGCAGAGGGAAGCAGAGGTTGTCATGCGCGTTTAGGGTTGATGCACAAAATCTTAATGCAAAAGAACGTCACTTTATATTGCCCCTTGTATGTGGACCTTTATTATGCAGTCCGTCGCTTTTATTACGTCCACAACAAGTTCGTACAAAGCTTATTTCTCTGTACTAATAAGTCATGCATATTTAGAGAGCAATTTTTATTGCTTGCACCAATGACAAATTACTTGAAGGATCTTACTCAATCCATAGGTAGATATGGTGGACTCTCATGGCAAAACTGGTTTAAGGGTATTTGGAAGCACAAGTAGTATTTCTACTTGGTGCTGAGAATTTGGCTAGCATGAGGGGGAAAGGCAAGCTCAACATGTTTGGAAGGTCAATGACAATATACTTTAACTGAGATGTCGGAAAACATAAACCATTATGTTGTCTTCCTTGTCCAATGTCAACTCTTTTAGCATGTCATACTTAATGAGTGCTTCACAATCATAAAAGATGTCCAAGATAATATATTTCTATGTGAACCTCTCTTTCCTTATTACTTCCTATTAATTGCAACAATGACCAAAACTACGCTTGCCAACTCTCAACAACTTTTATGCCTCATTCTTTCTATGTGTAAAGTCATCACTAACTATGTTATAAGCATATGAAACATATAAAAATTCAGATTTATGACATTCAATTCATTCAACCATTCACTCATAGGATAGACATCAAGCATGTGAGCAAATGACAAACTACTCCAAAAGATATGAGTGAAGAACACTGAGTAGTAAAATTATTAACTAGCCATAGGAGGATTCTTTTCATTCAATAATTCATATCCAATGATTCTATTCAAACAGCAAGCAAAAAAAATAAGATGACATTGCAAGGATAGCACAACTCATGTGAAGAAGCAAAAACTTAGGTTCAACCGATACTAACCGATAGCTGTTGAAGAGAAAAGGTGGGATGCCTACAGGGGCATCCCCAAGCTTAGATGCTTGAGACTTCTTGAAATATTATCTTGGGGTGCCATGGGCATCCCCAAGCTTGAGATTTTATGTCTCCTTAATTCCTCTCATATCATGGTTTCTCTTTTTATCAAAAGCTTCATTCACAACAAACTCAACAAGGACTCGTGAGATAGGTTAGTATAAACCAATGCAAAACCTTATCATTTTATACTGTAACAAATCACTAACATTATTATTCAACATTGCATACTAAATGCCTCAGCATATTTAACACTCCTATCCTCAAATAGAATCATTAAACAAGCAAACATATGCAAACAATGCAAACATAACAGCAATCTGTCAAGACAGTACAGCCTGTAAAGAATGCAAGAGTATCAATACTTACCTAACTCCAAAAATTATGAGAGAAAATTCCCACTGTAGTATATTTATCAGAGCACATTATGCAAAAAGTTTCAACATTATATCATGCTCTGACTTTTCTAGGGAATTTTTGCAACAGCGGTAAACTTTCTGTTTTCAAACAGCAATATGTATACTAGCAAAATAAGCATGGTAAAGGCTATCCTTGAAATTTTTATTGAAAATAAAGATGCAAAACACTATTCTAAAAAGAAGCTAGCTAATACTAACAAAATAAAATGATGCTCCAAGTAAAACACATATCATGTGACGAATAAAAATATAGCTCCGAGTAAGGTGTACCGATAGTTTTGAAGACGAAAGAGGGGATGCCTTCCGGGGCATCCCCAAGCTTAGGCGCTTGAGTCTTCCTTGAATATTACCTTGGGGTGCCTCGGGCATCCCCAAGCTTAGGGTACTTACACTCCTTATTCTCCTCATATCGATACCTCACCCAAAACTTGAAAACTTCAATCACACAAAACTCATCCAAACTTCGTGAGATAGGTTAGTATGATATAGAGTAAACCATGCACTTGAGTACTGTCAAAGACAAGGTTCATAATTGTTCTCACACAAAGCCTACTGTAACATATCATTTCTACAATTTATATTGATAAATATAAGTCATAGAAACTAGAAAACAAGCAAACTATGCAATGAAAACAGAATCTGTCAGAAACAGAACAGTCTGTAATGATCTTAACAATAACCATACTTCTGCTACTCCAAAAATTATAAAATAAATTGGGGGAAGTGAGGAATTTGTCTATTAATCTTATGAAAAAAGAATCAACTAAAAATCACTCTTCTGTAAAAAAAATGACATCTATTCTCGTGAGCGCAAAGTTTCTATTTTTTACAGCAAGATCACTTTAACCTTCACCCAAGTCTTCCCAAAGGTCTTACTTAGCACTTTATTGAAACAAAAAGCATAAAACATGATTACCACAGTAGCTTAATCATGTGGGAACACAAAAACAGTAAGGATAAATATTGGGTTGTCTCCCAACAAGCGCTTTTCTTTAATGCCTTTTAGCTAGGCATGATGATTTCAATGATGCTCACGTTAAAGATACGAATTGAAACACAAAGAGAGCATCTTGAAGAATATGACTAGCATATTTAAATCTAACACACTTCCTATGCCTAGGGATTTTGAGAGTACACAATTTATAAGAACAACAATCAACTAGCATAGGAAGGCAAAACAAGCATAACTTTCAAAACTTTAAGCACATAGGGAGGAAACTTAATATTATTGCAACTCCTACAAGCACGAATTCCTCCCTCATAATAATTTTCTGAGGCATCATGGATAATAACTTTGTTCTCATACTCAATTGGAACCTCTTCCGAAATAGTGGAATCATTACTAACTAAAGTTGACACTCTTCCAAATCCACTTTCATAAATATCACACTAAGATTCAATATCTTCCAAAATAGTGGGATCACTAATTCCTAAAGTTGAAACTCTTCCAAACCCACTTTAAATGATAGTATTATTCATACTCCAAAAGATATAAGTGAAGTTCATGGAGCATTCTGCAACTAACCAATATCCAAGCTCAAAGTGTATAAGTGAAGCACATGAAGCATTCTATAAAACCATACTCAAAAGATTTAAGTGAAGCACAAAGAGCAATTCGATAAGATCATACTTAAAAGATTTAATTGAAGCACATGAAGTATTATATAAATCAATGAAGGGATATCCCATGCTAGCATGGTTCTATAAGAAAAAGAAAAACACAAAGGACACAAATCATGTGAACAAAACAAAACCCGAGGTATACCGATAATTGTTGAAGAAGAAAGATAGGATGCCAACCAGGGCATCCCCAAGCTTAAATGCTTGAGTATCCTTGGAATATTTACTTGGGGTGCCTTGGGCATCCCCAAGCTTGAAATATTGCCTCTCTTTGTTCTTCTCATATTGATAGCTCCTCGACCTTCGGACACTTTATCCACACTAAACTCCAGCAAAAACTTGTGAGATCCGTTAGTGAAATAAATTTAAATATACTGTATTCCAACTTCCCTATGGTTCATACCTTCCGATACTATTCATAGATTCATCAAAATAAGCAAACAACACATGCAAAACAGAATCTGTTAAAAACAGAACAGTCTGTAGTAATCTGGAAGTTTGCCAAACTTCTGTAACTCCTAAAATTATAAACTAAATTTTAAAATTTGAAAAATTTGTACAGAAGTAATGTGAAAAAAGAATCAGAACCATTTGACCTTCCAGTTAAAATGTAAATTCCTGCACTACAGCCAAAGTTTCTGTTTTTGTTTTGCACAAAGCAAACAAGCAATCTAAGCATCCTAAAACCAAAGCTTGGCATATTATTTTTATAATACAAGGAATATATACAAGGGGATAATTATTTACAGAGAAACATCCATGAAAAATTCTACATTGTTTCCATGAGCATGAGCACAAGTGCTCAAGGTTGACCCTCACTTCTTCAATGCAAAACCTTCCAATCACGTCTCTTTTTGAAAAACTTTTTAGGCATGAAAGGCAAGTAATATTTTTTTTGGAATTTTCATTTTTAAATTTTTTTTTGTACATTTCACCCACAACTAAACATAAACAAAAAGGAAAAACAAAATCTACTTAGTGTAGGAAGCAAACAAGCACACACGAGAATATCAACCCCACGCTATTGCTCCCCGACAACGACGCTAGAAAAGAGCTTGATAATCCCACAAGTGCAAGGAATCATCATAGAACTTTCCAAATACGGAAGTGATAAGTATGGAGTGTCTAACCCACAAGGAGCTAAAGGTAAGATCGATATTCTCTCAAGCTCTATCTGCCACTGATACGACTCTACGTGCACCGAACGTTTGCTTCCAACTAGCAACGAGAAATAAAACTACATTGTGGGTATGGAGAGGATAACTTTGAATGATATCCGAGAGCTAAAACATAAAAGTAGGTGCTGTTATCATAAAGTTAGAATATAATACTAAATAATATAAATAGCGAGTGTGGAATAATGGTGGATCGGTGTGCGGAATTGTCCTAGGCAATTGTTAACAAGATCGGTAATCACTATTGCAGTTTCATATGAGGGAGAGGCATAAGCTAACATACTTTCTCTACTTGGATCATATGCACTTATGATTGGAACTCTAGCAAACATCCGCAACTACTAAAGATCATTAAGGTAAAACCCAACCATAGCATTAAAGCATCAAGTCCTCTTTATTCCCATACGCAACAATCCCTCTTACTCGGGTTTGTGTTTCAGTCACTCACCAACCCACTATAAGCGAATCATGAACGTATTGCAACACCCTACAGCGGGAATCCCTCACGCTTGCGCGACACGGAGGGCACCATAGGACAGCACCAAAGTAAAACATACAACTCATACCAATCTAGATCATCAATCAACCAAAAGAGAAAAGATAATTACTCAAAACATCATAGGATGGCAACACATCATTGGATCATAATATGCGGCATAAAGCACCATGTTCAAGTAGGGATTACAGCGGGGTGCGGGAGAGTGGAACGCGTAAAAGAGATGAGGAGGGTGATGATGATGGTGATGGTGATGAAGACGATCACCGCGACGATGATTCCCCTCCCGGTGGCACTCTGGCACCACCAGAAGAGAGGAGGAGAGGTTCTCCCCTTGTGATTCTTCCTCCATGGCTTCCACCTTCTGGTCCTTGGCCTTCATGGTGATGAAGACCCCTCCAGGATACTCCTCCATGGCCACCGGTGATGATGGCCCCCTCCGGCAGGGTGCCGGAGAGGGCCCCGATTGGTTTTTCGTGGCTACAGAGGCTTGCGGCGGCGGAACTTCTGATCTAATCTCCGTTCTGGAAGTTTTAGGGTATGAGAGTATATATGGGTGCAGGAGGTACGTCGGTGGACTTCCGGGCTGGCCACGAGGTAGGGGCGCGCCTGGGGGGCGCCCCCCACCCTCGTGGGCAGCCCGGGACTCCCCTAGTGAGCTTCCGGTACTCCATGGGCTTCTTCTGGTCCAAAAACAGGTTTCGTGGAGTTGGAGGTCTTTTGGACTCCGTTTGATATTCCTTTTCTTCGAAACACTGAAATAGGCTAAAAACAACAATTCTGGGCTGGGCCTCCGGTTAATAGGTTAGTCCCAAAAATAATATAAAAGTGGAAAATAAAGCCCAATATTGCTCGAAACAGTAGATAATATAGCATGGAGCAATCAAAAATTATAGATACGTTGGAGACGTATCATTACCCAACACGCTCGATCACTCTAGTCGGACACACCTTTCTGGGGTCAATGCCCGGTCTCGGAAGATCAACATGTCGCAGCCCTACCTAGGCTCAGCAAAGAGGTCCCCGACGATCTACATCCTAAGCACTCCGTGGTTTTTGGCCCATTGCCCGCAGCACTCCGGGTTGTTGTGCGACGAGCCGAGATGAGCACCACCTCATACTGGATGGCACTAGCCCAGCAGGCCCACGATGCTGAGCTAGATGTCTGACAAAGCTTCAGCTGATACTGCTATGTCGAGGCCCATAACTATTCTCGCGTGGTGGTTAGTGCGTAAAGGCCAGAGGCCAACTCAGAATAAATACCCAAACCTGTTAGTGCATTAGGGGCTCGCGGAGACGAGCAGAGACTCACGATAATGTGACCCTGTCGCCCCGTCTCGTGGACTTACTGCAAGGGCCTAGACTACCCGGCTGCGCCATGTGGAAAACTCGCGGGTGCTCTACGAGCCCGCCTGACTTTCACATCAACTCGCGGGTACCCCTCAGGGTCGACCCGACTTCAACAATGGTCTCAAGTAAAGTTAAGGTAACCGTGTGTCCAAACATCAAGGGGAAAACCCGAGGAATCGCCCATGGAGGATTCCACTCTATGTAATCATCAAGGTGAACGTAAGAGTATCCACCCTCAAGGTTCACACTTGAGGTGTTGCACGACAGAGCTGTATCGAGAATGGTGAACGAGGAACCACCCTCGTTGACCACGACCGAATAGCTACACTACAGAATAATCATCAGGAGTGCGTTATGAGGGATCACCCTCGGCACTCAATAGTAGCTCTGCAGAGTCGAGCAACTAAAGGGGCCTAATGTGATGTGAGGTGTTAGGCTCTGGTCATCGATCACGTTGATCGAGTCATCGGAGATGAAGCAGGGGCAACAAGGACAATGTGGGGGTCACTGATGGATCACTAACCAACCTATACTAAGCAGTTTAGGATAAGCAGATAGGTAACAATAGCAGGTACAAAAGCAGGTTATGCATCAGAATAGGAGCAAACAATAACAGTAGCAAAATCTAATGCAAGCATGAGAGTATAGAATGGGCGATATCGGGATGATCAAAGGGGGGGCTTGCCTGGAAGCTCCGCTGAAAGGGAAGAGGGGTCATCGGTGACGTAGTCGATCACAGGGACATTAACAGCATTCTCGGGGTCTACTAGAGAGAAGAGGGGGAAGAAACAGTATATACACGCAAACATATGCATAACAAGACAATAAGCGGTGCTAGAGGTGTTCTAACGCAGTGCTAGATGATACTGGCGAAGGGGGAAAACATCCGGGAAGTTTTCCAGTTCCGAACATCTGTCAAACAGATGAATCGGAGGGGAAAAGTTCAACGTTTGCTATGCTATGGACGTGTCGCAGATGAATGGAGGACGTATCCGGATTTGCCTCGTCATTCTGAGCAACTTTCATGTACAAAGTTTTTCGATCCGAGCTACGGTTTAATTTATATGATTTTCCGAAGTTTAAACAATATTCTGAAATTAACAGATTTAGTTTAATTCGAAAATACTAAATAAGTAAACTACTATGGGTACATAGGAGTGTACCCAGCAGTGTGTGTAGGTGTATGATAGGTGGGGACAGGGGGCGCAGTCAGCAGCCTAGTCAGCAGTCAAAGCTTGACTATTGACTAGTCAATCTGACCAGTGGGTCCCCACTGGCAGCGAGACAGCTTACTGACAGTTTTTATTTATTTAAATTTAACCTAAATAGATAGTGGGCCCGACATGTCAGAGAGGGTTAGGGGGTTAATTAGCCCGACCATGGAAAATTAACCATGCCACGTCAGCGTTAACCGCCGGCGCTAATCCGGCGGCTCGGCGCTCACCGGCCGACCGATTTCGGCGGGCATAGCAAGCGCGCCTGGGCTCTGCAGGTTCAGTGTGGTGAGGTGCTCCTAGTGGCGGCATCCGCACGGGCTAGGGTGGGCTCTAGCAGCGGCGACGGCGATGAGTGCGGGAGTCGGTGCTCTGTCGGGGTACAACCCGCACGTGTGGAGGCACAGACAGACGCACACGAGCGCGCTGCACTCGCGCGAGGCGAGGCCGCGCCCAGGGCTGGTGGAGGGAGGCGCAGTGGTCGTCGAACGGTGACATCGACGACAGCCGAGCGACGGCTAGAGAATGCGACGCGTGTGCGGGGGGAGGGGGACGGCCAGATCCAGATCGGATCAGGAGAGGGAGAGAGAGAGCCGTGGGGGGAGTGGGGGTGGTTAGGGTTTCGTTGCCACCAGGGGGTTATAGCCAAGGGTTGAGGGGGCCGCGTGGGCCGGCCTGGGGGTTACCTGGGCCGAGGTCCAGCGAGGGGCGAGGGCCTCTCCTTTTTTCTGTTTTTTTGTTCGCCTTCTCTTTTTCTTTTATTTACTTTTGCCTTTTGATTTAATTTTGAAATTGAAACCAAATGTGATTCAATGATCGCGAGGTTAATAACATAAATCGCGGTGACGTAGAATCGTTAGCATGGGATTACTGTAGCATAATTATTCGGGTGTTACAGGGACATAATTCCGCCACATGCTGACTTTGTTGGGGTGCCATTCGTGACCCGCCTGACAAGTACCATGCTCGATCGACATGATATGGTATGTTATACTTACAAATGCAAATTATCCAATGATATGCTTAGTGTAGAGTCCAATGATATGTTGTGCGGAATTTAGTCTATGATATGCTTTAGTGTAGAGTTCGATCACATGCTTATTAGTGTAGAATCTAAGGAACTATTAATAGTGTAGATAATCCATATATACCTGTTTGCAAGACTATGGGCGAGGTGAAGGAAATATTCCCTAGAGGGAATAATAAAGTTATTATTTATTTCCTCATATCATGATAAATGTTTATTATTCATGCTAGAATTGTATTAACCGGAAACATGATACATGTATGAATACATAGACAAACATAACGTCACTAGTATGCCTCTACTTGCCTAGCTCATTAATCAAAGATGGTTATGTTTCCTAACCATAGACATGTGCTGTCATTTGATTAATGGGATCACATCATTATGAGAATGATGTGATTGACATGACCCATTCCGTTAGCCTAGCACTTGATCGATTAGTATATTGCTATTGCTTTCTTCATGACTTATACATGTTCCTGTAACTATGAGATTATGCAACTCCCGTTTACCGGAGGAACACTTTGGGTGCTACCAAACGTCACAACGTAACTGGGTGATTATAAAGGAGTACTACAGGTGTCTCCAAAGGTACATGTTGGGTTAGCGTATTTCGAGATTAGGTTTTGTCACTCCGATTATCGGAGAGGTATCTCTGGGCCCTCTCGGTAATGCACATCACTATAAGCCTTGCAAGCAATGTAGCTAATGAGTTAGTAACGGAATGATGCATTACGTAACGAGTAAAGAGACTTGCCAGTAACGAGATTGAACTAGGTATTGGATACCAACGATCGAATCTCGGGCAAGTAACATACCGATGACAAAGGGAACAACGTATGTTGTTATGCGGTTTGACCGATAAAGATCTTCGTAGAATATGTAGGAACCAATATGGGCATCCAGGTTCCTCTATTGGTTATTGACCGAGAATAGTTCTAGGTCATGTCTACATAGTTCTCGAACCCGTAGGGTCCGCACGCTTAACGTTACGATGACAGTTTTATTATGAGTTTATAAGTTTTGATGTACCGAAGTTTGTTCGGAGTCCCGGATGTGATCACGGACATGACGAGGAGTCTCGAAATGGTCGAGACATAAAGATTGATATATTGGACGACTATATTCGGACACCGGAAGTGTTCCGGGTGTTTTTGGAGAAAACCGGAGTGCCGGAGGGTTACCGGAACCCCCCCCCCCCCGGGGAGAAGTAATGGGCCTTAGTGGGCTCGAGGGGAGAGAGAGGGCAGCAGCTCAGGAGGTGGCGCGTCCGCCCTTGAGGAGTCCGAATTGGACTAGGGGAGGGGTCGCGGCCCCCCCTTTCCCTCTCCCTCTCCCTCTCTTTCCTTCCCCCTTCCTCCTTCCTAGTAGGACTAGGAAAGGGGAGTCCTACTCCCACTAGGAGGAGGACTCCCCCCTCCTTGGCGCGCCCCCTAGGGCCGGCCGGCCTCCCCCCTTGCTCCTTTATATATGGGGGCAGGGGGGCACCCTAGACACACACAAGTTGATCTACGGATCGTTCCTTAGCCGTGTGCGGTGCCCCCCCACCATATTCCACCTCGGTCATATCGTCGCGGAGTTTAGGCGAAGCCCTGCGCCGGTAGAACATCATCATCGTCACCATGCCATCGTGCTGATGGAACTCATCCCCGACACTTTGCTGGATTGGAGTCCGGGGATCGTCATCGAGCTGAACATGTGCTGAACTCGGAGGTGCCGTACGTTCGGTACTTGGATCGGTCGGATCGTGAGGACGTACGACTACATCAACCGCGTTGTCATAATGCTTCTGCTTACGATCTACGAGGGTATGTGGACAACACTCTCCCCTCTCGTTGCTATGTCATCACCATGATCTTGCGTGTGCATAGGAATTTTTTTGAAATTACTACGTTCCCCAATAGTGGTATGAGAGCCTAGGTTTTATGCGTAGATGTCATACGCACGAGTAGAACACAAGTGAGTTGTGGGCGATAAAAGTCATACTGCTTACCAGCATGTCATACTTTGGCTCAGCGGTATTGTGAGATGAAGCGGCCCGGACCGACATTACGCGTACGCTTACGCGAGACTGGTTTCACCGTTACGAGCACTCGTGCTTAAAGGTGGTTGGCGGGTGTCTGTCTCTCTCACTTTAGCTGAATCGAGTGTGGCTACGCCCGGTCCTTGCGAAGGTTAAAACAGCACTAACTTGACGAACTATCGGTGTGGTTTTGATGCGTAGGTAAGAACGGTTCTTGCTAAGCCTGTAGCAGCCACGTAAAATTTGCAACAACAAAGTAGAGGACGTCTAACTTGTTTTTGCAGGGCATGTTGTGATGTGATATGGTCAAGACATGATGCTATATTTTATTGTATGAGATGATCATGTTTTGTAACCGAAGTTATCAGCAACTGGCAGGAGCACTATGGTTGTCGCTTTATTGTATGAAATGCAAACGCCCTGTAATTGCTTTACTTTATCACTAAGCGGTAGCGATAGTCGTAGAAGCAATAGATGGCGTAACGACAACGATGCTACGATGGAGATCAAGGTGTCGCGCCGGTGACGATGGTGATCACGATGGTGCTTCGAAGATGGAGATCACAAGCACAAGATGATGATGGCCATATCATATCACTTATATTGATTGCATGTGATGTTTATCCTTTATGCATCTTATCTTGCTTTGATTGACGGTAGCATTTTAAGATGATCTCTCACTAAATTATCAAGAAGTGTTCTCCCTGAGTATGCACCGTTGCGAAAGTTCTTTGTGCTGAGACACCACGTGATGATCGGGTGTGATAGGCTCTACGTTCAAATACAACGGGTGCAAAACAGTTGCGCACGCGGAATACTCAGGTTAAACTTGACGAGCCTAGCATATAACAGATATGGCCTCGTAACACGGAGACCGAAAGGTCGAGCGTGAATCATATAGTAGATATGATCAACATATTGATGTTCACCGTTGAAACTACTCCATCTCACGTGACGATCGGACATGGTGTAGTTGATATGGATCACGTAATCACTTAGAGGATTAGAGGGATGTCTATCTAAGTGGGAGTTCTTAAGTAATATGATTAATTGAACTTAAATTTATCATGAACTTAGTACCTGATAGTATTTTGCTTGTCTATGTTTGTTTTAGATAGATGGCTCGTGCTGTTGTTCCGTTGAATTTTAATGCGTTCCTTGAGCAAGCAAAGTTGAAAGATGATGGTAGCAATTACACGAACTGGGTCCGTAACCTGAGGATTATCCTCATTGCTGCACAGAAGAATTATGACCTGGAAACACCGCTGGGTGCCAGGCCTGCTGCTGATGCAACTGACGACGTTAAGAACGTCTGGCAGAGAAAAGCTGATGACTACTCGATAGTCCAGTGTGCCATGCTTTACGGCTTAGAACCGGGTCTTCAACGACATTTTGAACGTCATGGAGCATATGAGATGTTCCAGGAGTTGAAGTTAATATTTCAAGCAAATGCCCGGATTGAGAGATATGAAGTCTCCAATAAGTTCTATAGCTACAAGATGGAGGAGAATAGTTCTGTCAGTGAACACATACTCAAAATGTCTGGGTATAATAATCACTTGATTCAACTGGAAGTTAATCTTCCTGATGATAGTGTCATTGACAGAATTCTTCAATCACTGCCACCAAGCTACAAGAGCTTCGTGATGAACTATAATATGCAAGGGATGGACAAGACTATTCCCGAGCTCTTCGCAATGCTAAAAGCCGTGGAGGTAGAAATCAAGAAGGAGCATCAAGTGTTGATGGTTAACAAGACCACCAGTTTCAAGAAAAAGAGCAAAGGGAAGAAGAAGGGGAACTTCAAGAAGAACGGCAAACAAGTTGCGGCTCAAGAGAAGAAACCCAAGTCTGGACCTAAGCCTGAAACTAAGTGCTTCTACTGCAAGCAGACTGGACACTAGAAGCGGAACTGCCCCAAGTATTTGGCGGATAAGAAGGATGGCAAAGAGAACAAAGGTATATGTGATATACATGTTATTGATGTGTACCTTACTAATGCTCGCAGTAGCACCTGGGTATTTGATACTGGTTCTGTTGCTAATATTTGCAACTCGAAACAGGGACTACGGATTAAGCGAAGATTGGCTAAGGACGAGGTGACAATGCGCGTGGGAAATGGTTCCAAAGTCGATGTGATCGCGGTCGGCACGCTACCTCTACATCTACCATCGGGATTAGTTTTAGACCTAAATAATTTTTATTTGGTGCCAGCGTTGAGCATGAACATTATATTTGGATCTTGTTTGATGCGAGACGGTTATTCATTTAAGTCAGAGAATAACGGTTGTTCTATTTATATGAATAATATCTTTTGTGGTCATGCACCCGTGAAGAGTGGTCTATTTTTATTGAATCTCGATAGTAGTGATACACATATTCATAGTGTTGAAACCAAAAGATGCAGAGTTGATAATGATAGTGCAACTTATTTGTGGCACTGCCGTTTAGGTCATATCGGTGTAAAGCGCATGAAGAAACTCCATACTGATGGGCTTTTGGAATCACTTGATTATGAATCACTTGGTATTTGCGAACCGTGCCTCATGGGCAAGATGACTAAAACGCCGTTCTCTGGAACTATGGAGCGAGCAATGGATTTATTGGAAATGATACATACTGATGTTTGTGGTCCATTGAATGTTGAGGCTCGCGGCGGGTATCGTTATTTTCTCACCTTCACAGATGATTTGAGCAGATATGGGTATATCTACTTAATGAAACACAAGTCTGAAA
Organism: Triticum aestivum; assembly: GCF_018294505.1. Classification (NCBI taxonomy): domain Eukaryota; kingdom Viridiplantae; phylum Streptophyta; class Magnoliopsida; order Poales; family Poaceae; genus Triticum; species Triticum aestivum. The sequence goes on from NC_057807.1 coordinate 520,481,337, forward strand.
CATTTGAAAAGTTCAAAGAATTTTAGAGTGAAGTGGAAAATCATCGTAACAAGAAAATAAAATTTCTACGATCTGATCGTGGAGGAGAATATTTGAGTTACGAGTTTGGTCTACACTTGAAACAATGCGGAATAGATTCGTAACTCACGCCACCCGGAACACCACAACGAAATGGTGTGTCTAAACATCGTAATCGTACTTTACTAGATATGGTGCGATCTATGATGTCTCTTACTGATTTACCGCTATCGTTTTGGGGTTATGCTTTAGAAACAGCCGCATTCACGTTAAATAGGGCACCATCAAAATCCGTTGAGACGACGCCTCATGAACGATGGTTTGGCAAGAAACCAAAATTGTCATTTCTTAAAGTTTGGAGCTGCGATGCTTATGTGAAGAAACTTCAACCAGATAAGCTCGAACCCAAATCATAGAAATGTGTCATCATAGGATACCCAAAATAAATTGTTGGGTACACCTTCTATCACAGATCTGAGGGCAAGATTTTCGTTGCTAAATTCGGATCATTTCTAGAGAAGCAGTTTCTCTCGAAAGAAGTGAGTGGGAGGAAAGTAGAACTTGATGAGATAACTGTATCTACTCCCTTATTGGAAAGTAGTTCATCACAAGAACCGGTTCCTGTGACAACTACACCAATTAGTGAGGAAGCTAATGATATTGATCATGAAACTTCAGATCAAGTTTCTACTGAACCTCGGAAGTCATGTTACGGTAATCCTATTCTGGAAGTCATGTTACTTGATCAAGTTTCTGGAAGCTAATGATATTGATCATGAAACTTCAGATCAAGTTTCTATTGAACTTCAGATCAAGGTCTACCAGAGTGAGATCTACACCAGAATGGTACGGTAATCCTATTCTGGAAGTCATGTTACTTGACCATGACGAACCTACGAACTATGAGGAAGCGATGATGAGCCCAGATTCCACAAAATGGCTAGAGGCCACGAAATCTGAGATGAGATCCATGTATGAGAACAAACTATGGACTTTGGTTGACTTGCCCGATGATCGGCAAGCCATTGAGAATAAATGGATGTTTAAGAAGAAGACTGACGCTGATGGTAATGTAACTGTCTATAAAGCTCGACTTGTTGCAAAAGGTTTTCGACAAGTTCAAGGGGTTGACTACGATGAGACTTTCTCACCTGTAGCGATGCTTAAGTCTGTCCGAATCATGTTAGCAATTGCTGCATTTTATGATAAAGAAATTTGGCAAATGGATGTCAAAACTGCATTCTTGAATGGATTTCTGGAAGAAGAGTTGTATATGATGCAGCCAGAAGGTTTTGTTGATCCAAAAGGTGCTAACAAAGTGTGGAAGCTCCAGCGATCCATTTATGGACTGGTGCAAGCATCTCGGAGTTGGAATAAACGCTTTGATAGTGTGATCAAAGCATATGGTTTTATACAGACTTTTGGAGAAGCCTATATTTACAAGAAAGTGAGTGGGAGCTCTGTAGCATTTCTGATATTATATGTAGATGACATATTATTAATTGGAAATGATATAGAATTTCTAGATAGCATAAGGGGATACTTGAATAAAAGTTTTTCTATGAAAGACCTCGGTGAAGCTGCTTATATATTGGGCATTAAGATTTATAGAGATAGATCAAGACGCTTAATTGGACTTTCACAAAGCACATACCTTGATAAAGTTTTGAAAAAGTTCAAAATGGATCAGGCAAAGAAAGGGTTTTTGCCCGTGCTACAAGGTGTGAAATTGAGTCACACTCAATGCCCGACCACAGCAGAAGATAGAGAGAAAATGAAAGATGTTCCCTATGCTTCAGCCATAGGCTCTATCATGTATGCAATGCTGTGTACCAGACCTGACGTGTGCTTAGCAATAAGCTTGGCAGGAAAGTACCAAAGTAATCCAGTAGTGGATCACTGGACATCGGTCAAAAACATCCCGAAATACCTGAAAAGGACTAAGGATATGTTTCTCGTTTATGGAGGTGACAAAGAGCTAGTCGTAAATGGTTACGTCGATGCAAGCTTTGACACTGATCCGGATGATTCTAAATCGCAAACAGGATACGTGTTTTTATTAAACGGTGGAGCTGTAAGTTGGTGCAGTTCTAAACAAAGCATCGTAGCGGGATCTACATGTGAAGCGGAGTACATAGCTGCTTCGGAAGTAGCAAATGAAGGAGTCTGGATGAAGGAGTTCATATCCGATCTAGGTGTCATACCTAGTGCATCGGGACCAATGAAGATCTTCTGTGACAATACTGGTGCAATTGCCTTGGCAAAGGAATCCAGATTTCACAAGAGGACCAAGCACATCAAGAGACGCTTCAATTCCATCCGGGACCAAGTCCAAGTGGGAGACATAGAGATTTGCAAGATACATACGGATCTGAATGTTGCAGACCCGTTGACTAAGCCTCTCTCACGAGCAAAACATGATCAGCACCAAGACTCCATGGGTGTAAGAATCATTACTGTGTAATCTAGATTATTGACTCTAGTGCAAGTGGGAGACTGAAGGAAATATTCCCTAGAGGCAATAACAAAATTATTATTTATTTCCTCATATCATGATAAATGTTTATTATTCATGCTAGAATTGTATTAACCGGAAACATGATACATGTGTGAATACATAGACAAACATAACGTCACTAGTATGCCTCTACTTGACTAGCTCATTAATCAAAGATGGTTATGTTTCCTAACCATAGACATGTGTTGTCATTTGATTAATGGGATCACATCATTAGGAGAATGATGTGATCGACATGACCCATTCCGTTAGCCTAGCACTTGATCGTTTAGTATATTGCTATTGCTTTCTTCATGACTTATACATGTTCCTGTAACTATGAGATTATGCAACTCCTGTTTACCGGAGGAACACTTTGGGTGCTACCAAACGTCACAATGTAACTGGGTGATTATAAAGGAGTACTACAGGTGTCTCCAAAGGTACATGTTGGGTTGGCGTATTTCGAGATTAGGTTTTGTCACTCCGATTATCGGAGAGGTATCTCTCGGCCCTCTCGGTAATGCACATCACTATAAGCCTTGCAAGCAATGTAGCTAATGAGTTAGTTATAGAATGATGCATTACGTAACGAGTAAAGAGACTTGCTGGTAACGAGATTGAACTAGGTACTGGATACCGACGATCGAATCTCATGCAAGTAACATACCGAAGACAAAGGGAACAACATATGTTGTTATGCGGTTTGACAAAGGGAACAACATACACATACACTAAAATTATATCATGAAGCAAATTGAACGAAACAGTTATGAAATGGAAGCAACATATATACTAAACACAGTTAACAATAACATCGTATCGAAAGTAATTAACTAGAGCGTGGCACTATACATCTAATAGTTTTGTCGTACTGAGACAATCGAAGTTTCGTCGTACAGAGAAAGTAACAAGTAACTAAACAGACACATTGTTTTTAAGCAGTGCACTCTTCCCATCTGTCCATATCCGGGAGGACGGACAAGCTTATTAAAGGCGTCATGTCCTGACGTTGTAGAGCAATGCGGGTTCGGATGTCAGCTTGCGATATTTGGCCAATGTGGAACTTCCCATTCTCTTTGAGGACATCTTTCATGATGATGGACGCAATTTCCTGTTGGATCCGGTAGAAATCATTTTGAAGTTGATTATTCGGCACGGCTCCAAAGGCTTCGGCCCATCTCTGGATATGGGTATCGGATGAAGATTTCATGTAAAGTGATTGCACATCCCTTCTGTACTCCATCATTAGATGGATGAGGTAGAATCCATCGTTCTCACTTCTTGTCGATTGCTGAATGCAACAAAAGTCAGTCTTGTGGCTGAAACAGACCCCGGCCTTATTTGTTTTTTTGCTTTGGTTGTAGCCACCCCGCATGCTGAAGCCCGGCATAGCTCTGTCCAGAACATACTTTATGTGTGTGTAATCTTTCTTCTATATGTTCTTCGACGGGTCCAAATATAGAGCGCGGGAGTAACGAGGGAAAAGAACGATGAGAACAGCACGACACCCCCCGCTGCACAAAATACACGATCAAGTTAGCCTCCATGTGTGCAAAGTAATTATTGAAATGCACGAAAGGATGTATGTGTTATAGTGCTATCCGCGGATGACTTACCCGGGATGATAAGGTAGGAGAATGGTTTCTTTGTCCTTATTGCCGACCAAGAATTCTTCGATGTACTGACTCGCATATTGACAGTTTGCATCATTGATTGACAAGAAGCCCTCATGCATGTAGTATGGGTCCGCGACCGCAAGACCGGTGACTTGCTCTCTCCTGACGATGTAGTTCATGTGCAGCGCATACAAGCGGACAAACGTAAAATCGAGTGTCCTCATTTGAAACATTTGGAAGATGTAATCAAACCTCAGGAAGAAGAGGTCCGCGGGGCATGTGTGGCGTACATCTCGCAACTGCTCGGCACATGAACCGTATAAAGTGGGTATCCTGGATCATCCGAGGCGAGGAGGCTTCTCTCTGTCAAAAGCACATGGTCATGGAGTCTCTTGAGATCCCCTGTTATGGCAGCTAGTGCATTCACCGGTACCATTGGCTCTCCCGCGACATGGATTAATAGCGCATGTTTCATCGGTACACTGTCAACCTTGGTCGAAGGCAGCTGGCTGCTAGAACCAACATTGCCAGCTTTATTGGATTTTCTCGACGCCGGTCCCTTCCTATGCTTCTTCTTAGTGGGTTGAGTTGCTGGTGGGTCAGTCAGACCCTCCATGAGCACCACCTCTAGCGTTGTCGGGCTCAGCATTGGAAAACTTTGGCTAAGTAGTTGAGCTTGGGTGGAACCGGCATCTGGAGGCGTGTCATGTGAGGATTGCATGAACAAAGACTTCTTGCACTCCCGAGGACGTTCCGGCTCTGGTACATGCATCTCATATTCATATGGTTAACTCAGTGTTACTTCCATGTCATAGCCGGTATTGATATACTGGAGAGGGTCCTCAGCCTCCTCCATGTCATCATCCATATCCTCTTCCATGGGGCAGATGGCATCATTTGCTGAAATGGTTGGGCCTCCTTCCTCGTGTCTCTCGATCTCAGCAAGCGGCACAGATGATGGTTGTAATTGTGTAGGAGGGGTTGTGGTCATACCTTCCTGAGGTCCTGTTGGTGTGCTCCCGGCCACCTCGACACGAAGAAGATTTTTCGGCCACAGGATCGGCCAATTTTTGCATCGGCCAAGCTGCGTGGGGGTCTCGTCATCCTCTCCATCGGTTTGTATTGGACGAGGTAAACCCTCGTAGTGCACTTTCACACTCACCATGGAGACTCTTAAGGCGTTATCAGGCATCTGCCGATGGTGGAATAAGCGATCCTTGGGCTTCACTATAGTACCCTTCCCCACATCCACCAACCCACCCTTCATGTGGTAAAGGAGGGTGCACGGAGTGGAGTCGGCCTAAAAAGACATATATGTGCGGTGTCAGAGATCCAAAAAGAACAGCAACTGAAGATTAATTAATTAGTTGAGTTGATGAAGGTGCGACGTGTATTTATCGTGAGGGCTTCGAGCTCAGCCAATATCGACGGCCCGGCGTTCAAGCCAGAGACAGACACTACAAGAAATATGTCAACTAGTGACCTTCTTCCAGTGACCCTGGAAGAATTGGTCATAGATCTATGACCATTTGAGAGAAATTGGTCAAAAGCTGTTCGGGGGGCTCCAAACCCTAAACCATTGCAACCATTTTTGTCAGAAAGGTCGTAATTTCCTTACACGAAATGGTCATAAAGCAAACAGTGCTGGTCCACTATCTTATTTCTAGTTTTTAACAACCAATATAGATGGTCATAGCCTTGCAGATTGTGGTGGGTTGTGATGACTAGGCGCCATCTCATATGTTTTGCCTATGTGTCATGTCCATGTGTCAAATTTTGCCCTAGGTTGTGAAGCAACCTATATTTCTGTTATTCCAAAAATTCCCAAAAATTTCTCATAAATTGTTTGGAGCATATATCCATCAAATATGCCAAAAACATTCCTTGCCTAGTTCAAAAATAACTCAACAATATTCATTTTCCTATTCTGTTCAGAGCAGCACTTTATGAAGGAAGTACCACTTTGGCATGTCTAAATGGTATCCATTTTCTACAGTGCTTACCTATGCCCAAATAACCATCCTCCACCAAATGCCAGCTCAATCCATTCATTATTTTGAGCCCAGCTTCAACATTCGTATTTATGTCCAATGTGGTACTTTGCAAAGCAAGTACCACCTAGGCTCCTCCTTTTGAGGTGAATATTTGTGAAGACGGTCTTTTTAGTAACTGATCATCCTCAGCCAAAACTCACGCCCATTAGCCATGTGCATTTCCCGTACCGCAAATCAAACACTTGGCTGCTTATTCATGTTTGAGCATTGATCGGTCTCCCCGTGAGAATCTTATGTTGTGATTTTCTTCCTAGCACCTACCTGGGGAGTGCCCAACCCACTAGACATGCCTAGGCCGCCCAAAACACATGGCAACGCCACAGTCACGCGGTGACCACGCGGCGAGCATGCGAGTTTACGCGCTATAGAGTTGGGGCCCTCGGCCACCGTCCAAACCTCGACGTATCGCCACCAAACCATGTATTTATGATTAAATAGGTACTTATGTACCTAGAAATGATTTTTGGAAAAAATAAATAGCAAACTATGAGGCATCTGCAGTTCAAATTTGACCCGCTTCGAGCTGAATCGGCGGAAATTTGTCTTTTTCACGAGAGGTGGATCAAAACTTTTTACACCAAACCATTTTGTCAATTGTGCATTAAATATGTCCTAGTATTTTAGAAAAATGATTTGGTCCAATTTTGCAACAAATACTTGGGAGGTCCTTCACAAAAAAACCTCATTTCGGGCACTCGAAAAATGGAAAATGATTTTTTTGTCCAAAGAAAATGAAAACTCCCTTAGGCAATATTGTTTGCTATTCCAATATACACCCGTGTGCACAATATGAGATCATTTGAACAAACAATGCCATGAATGTGGCCATAAGATTGATCATTTAGCTTGAAAGCCGTTCATCTCCACACGTGATAGCTCGTTTGTGAGAACATTTTTTTAAAATAATTGCCGTATTACAAGTTTATTATTTTTCCTGGGAACTTGGCCACATATAATGACACAATGCGAAGGTATCCCAATTTTTTTGATTTTTTTGAATTTTTAATGCCCGTTTCAAAATGCTTTCAAAACGGCGGGAATGACCGTTCCTAGATAGTGGTTGAATCTTGAATTTTTTTTGGTGTTCCTTTGATTAAATAGATACTTATGTATCTAGAAATGATTTTTGGAAAAAATAAAGAGCAAACTACAAGGCAGCTACAGTTCAAATTTGACCCGCTTCCAACTGAATCGGCGGAAATTTGTCTTTTTCACGAGAGGTGGATCAAAACTTTTTACACCCAACCATTTTGTCAATTGTGCATTAAATATGTCCTAGTATTTTAGAAAAATGATTCGGTCCAATTTTGCAACAAATATTTGGGAGGTCCTTCACAATAAAACCTCCTTTTGGGCACTCGAAAAATGGAAAATGATTTTTCGTCCAAAGAAAATGAAAACTCCCTTAGGCAATATTGTTTACCATTCCAATATGCACCCTTGTGCACAATATGAGATCATTTGAACAAACTATGCCATGAATGTGGCCATAAGATTGATCATTTGGCTTGAAAGCCATTGATCTCCACACGTGATAGCTCGTTTCTGAGAACATTTTTTTTAAAATAATTGCCGTATTACAGGTTTATTATTTTTCCTGGGAACTAGGCCACATATAATGACACAATGCGAAGGTCTCCCAATTTTTTGAATTTTTTATGCCCGTTTCAAAATGCGGTCAAAACAGCGGGAATGACCGGTCCTAGCTAGTGGTTGAATCTTGGAATTTTTTTGGTGTTTCTCTGATTAAAGAGATACTTATGTACCTAGAAATGATTTTTGGAAAAAATAAAGAGCAAACTACAAGGCAGCTACAGTTCAAATTTGACCCGCTTCCAACTGAATCGGCAGAAATTTGTCCTTTTCACGAGAGGTGGATCCAAACTTTCTACACCCAACCATTTGGTCAATTGTGCATTAAATATGTGCTAGTATTTTAGAAAAATGATTTGGTCCAATTTTGCAACAATTATTTGGTAGGTTCTTCACAAAAAAACCTCCTTTTGGGCACTCGAAAAATGGAAAATGATTTTTTCGTCCAAAGAAAATGAAAACTTCCTTTGGCAGTATTGTTTGCCATTCCAATATGCACCATTGTGCATAATATGAGATCATTTTAACAAACTATGCCATGAATGTGGCCATAAGATTGATCATTTGGCTTGAAAGCCATTGATCTCCACACGTGATAGCTCGTTTCTGAGAACACTTTTTTAAAATAATTGTCGTATTACAAGTTTATTATTTTTCCTCGGAACTTGGCCACATATAATGACACAATACGAAGGTCTCCCAATTTTTTGATTTTTTTGAATGTTTTATGCCCGTTTCATAATGCGGTCAAAACAGCGGGAATGACCGTTCCTAGCTAGTGGTTGAATCTTGGAATTTTTTTGGTGTTTCTCTGATTAAATAGATATTTATGTACCTAGAAATGATTTTTGGAAAAAATAAAGAGCAAACTACGAGGCAGCTACAGTTCAAATTTGACCCGCTTCCAACTGAATCGGCGGAAATTTGTCTTTTTCACGAGAGGTGGATCCAACCTTTTTACACCCAACCATTTGGTCAATTGTGCATTAAATATGTCCTAGTATTTTAGAAAAATGATTTGGTTAAATTTTGCAACAATAATTTGGTAGGTTCTTCACAAAAAAACCTCCTTTTAGGCACTCAAAAAATGGAAAATTATTTCTTTTGCAAAAAACTCATTTCTGCTGACGCCTTTTAAAGATATTTATCTTATTCCATGTTGTTATTTATTCTGAAAACTTGTTCACATTTGGTGACAAAATGAGAAGGTTTTCGATTTATTTTAGGATTTCTCAGATCATAAAGTAGCTTAAATGATTTTAACACATTATATTAAGTCAACTATGACCAATTTAGATGGTCATAACATCGTACTGCATTCTGATTGGTCCGTGGACATATCACGTGGATCGTGCATCAAACACCGTCGGATGCTCGGGGATCCAACGGCTGTCCTCGACCCATCCACACCAAGCCCGAAACCCTAGATGGTCATTTGGCATCCACCCCCCGCCTCCTTTCTTTCCAGTTTCCACATCCATCCATCGATCCCCCGTCTCCTCGCTGTCTCGCCCGATGGAGAGAGCTCACCTCCTCCCTTCCTGATCCATCGCCGCCGCCGCCACCTCCCTCCGGCGGAGCTCGCCGTCGTTCATGGCCTCACCACTCAACCGAACCAATCAGCCCACCACACACTCTCACCTCGTTACCGACGCGCCGCCGACGTCCCCCACGAATGGTGTCGTCCCAACGATCTGGATCCCCATGAACCAGCCGCTGGCGACCGCATCCACTCCGTCGCCGGCGCCACCTCCACTCCCCTCCCCTCCCCTCCACTTCCTGGCTGGAGATCCCCTCCTCTCCAATCCCACCCGCACTACACAGCCGAACCCCGCGACTCCCCGCCCTCCGCCAGCCCGAGCCCCTTGCTCCCTTCTCCACCAGGTCCTCCACCTTTGCTTGCCTTGACCTTGTCGTCGTTGGGGATGGGGTCGTCGGGCTCACGGCTGAGCTCGACAAGGTGGAGCTCGTGTGCACCCACGACGATCCTGAGCTCAACGCCGGCTCCTGCTTCCTCTACATACATGGACGCCGAGCCCGCGATGGAGCGCGTGGAGGAGGTCGAAGGGGTGTACTTCCAGGGCATGTCACTCACGGTGCGGCTCGACGATGGGAGGAAGGGGCGGAAGACCGGGCGTGCTGGGTGGATCACGGCCAAGGGAAGGAGGCGCCATCACCGTGGCATCACGGCAGGGACGAGGCTTGCTGCGAGTTCCGCAGGGTGGTGGAGTCGCGGCCCGAGGACTGGCAGGTCGTCGTCTCCGCCTTCGAGAGGATCCCCAAGGTGGGCGGCTTCTCGCTGGGATAGGACCTCCGTCCGTCTGCTTCCACTCTGCTCGGCAGACGCCACCATGGCCGCCAAGGTACTCTTCTGATATGCTCTCCTTCCCCTCCCTCCCTCCCTCATGCGCAGGCTGCTTTGGTTTCCCTGCTGTAAAAGATTCTAGTTGGTTGCTTAACCAATTCGTTCAGTTGATCATCGGTGTATGCTACCTACGCGAATCATCGCAGGACATTCCAAACCTCTCGCCCTCAGATAGCCCACCCGGCTCTTTTGTTCTAGCGTTCTTTAGTACAGTTATTAGTACAAGAAAGAAGCAGTAGTTGGGAGTTGTTACATGCTTGTAGTATAGGTTGATCATTTGCCACTTTGGTACATGCTTATAGTATAGGTTGGCTTAATAGCAGTCTCTCACTGCTAACTTTGAGGACCAGAGGAGCACAAGTTGTTGCATAGCCAAGTCAGACAATCTTAAGCATAAGCAACACTATAGGAACATTTTACCCATATTTGTGTCAAGAATTTGACCCCACTAGTTTAAGCGTGAAATGTATTCTATAGCATCAGCAGTGCCTTTTGTTAAGCACTATGTCCTCATAGTGACTGATGGTCAAAGTATGGCTTGAAGGTAATCGTCACCCATCTGCTGCTGCCACACTGATATTAGAGTAGTCAGCAGCACTGCTCCTCTTGTCTTGGTGATAAGGCAGCAGCGAGCAGCGCAAGAATGTGGCCTTGTCGTTTAATAATCGATCACATATTATATATATATATATATATATATATATATATATATATAAATGAATTGGGGAGGTGGGGTCTTTCTTTTGTGCCTTTTTGGGCTCTGCTTTTTTAATTGTGGAGTGTGGCAGCGATGGATGTACTAGCAACACAAATGTATGCGCCCGGTCATGATTGAGGTGGTGAACCGATTCGACGGCGAACGAAAAGCAGGATCCCCTGGAATCGCTAGCTAATATATTACTACAGAATGAATCAACTACTCTCATGGTCGATCCCATCCCATCTAGTATTATTTACCGTCTATCTGTCTGTATGTATTTACTCTGAACAAAATTAAGTCTGCACATCTGCATCTGGATTGCACAAGTACAGATACATCCGCCCCTGCTATTTTCTTGTTATACATTACATAGATGCATACATACGCCAGGCTATTTCTGTGTCTGTCTGTCTGACCTCTCAAGGATGCATATCTCTTTCGTATGTACTGAATTTTGTAACAATTCCGTTTTCCTCATACTTATAGGATGTTGCGCTTGCTACTCACATGTTTACTGATGCCTCAAATGATGGAGGCGATGGCCGCAAAACTAGTATTCCCCCAGGACAACCCGCCACTTTCCATCATTGCTGTTGCTAAGATTGCAGGTGTTCACACAACCACTGACCCCTGCCTCCCCTCAGGTTCAGTGCCCACACTACACTTCGGTTCTGGGTAAGTGATTACCTTTCAGTGTACATATTTAGGCTTTGACTTCCCCCCTCTGATTACTCATTTGCTTTCTTTTGACGTGAATTATGGATGATGTTATCATGATTTATTCTTGAATTATCTTTTCTCTTTAATCTATTCACTGTAATAATATTTGTGATTGTAAGAAATTATGTTGACGAAAATGACGACCATTAGAACATTATGGGTCAACAAAAAAGAGTTTTTTTCTGGAACATGCTTTTCCACTACTCATTGTCCTTGCCAGTATTTATGTATGTTAATTTGTAGTGTCTCAATGAATCTATCATGATTCTGTACAGGGACTTTATACATGGCATCAACACAGTTCTTCGTTATATTGCCCGTACTACATCTGTTTCCAGCTTCTCTGGCGAGGACGCTATTCAGGCAGCATGTGTACGTTTCTGTTCCACATATGCTGCCTGTCAATGATTTTCAAGAATCATCTCAGTATATACTAAGTTGCCATTGTTATTATGCCTATGTAGGTTGATGAATGGCTCGAGTACACACCACTCATTCTTTCAGGCTCTGAATTTGAAGCCACTTGCTCATTTCTCGATGGATACTTGGCATCTCGAACATTTTTGGTTGGTCCTGGTCTGACAATTGCTGAGGTAATTTCTGGCTTCTTTCGTCCATCTGTAGTTTATAATGTTCCCTCCCTTTGTCTTACCCTGGAGGTCACAACTCTTTTCTCCAGGAGCGGGTAAACGATGGGAAAGTTTAAGGAGGTCAAGTAAGTACCAAAACCTTGTCCGTTGGTTCAACACCGTGGCTGTAGACTATGCACTAGAAGAAGTTATATCTGTTTATGTTGGAAAGCGAACAATTGGCATACAAGATTGGCATTTGCTTCAAGTCCTTGGAATATATTTTTTACTATATCACATAGCCACAGAGTTGTTTACTGTAATGCTAATTCATTGGCTGACACAGAGCTGTTTGTTTGTTTTACTGTATCACATACACCTCTAAGATCATTGATGTGAGATTCTCACTGTTTGTTAATACTAGTAGATCACAATACAGAGCTGTTTGTTTGTTTGTTTTACTATATGGAAGGCTGATTTGATTCACATTTGACATCTCTGTCTGCACTTCCTGACTATTTTCGTCTTGAGTATGTCGGCTTCAGAGTTTCTGCAGAACTCTGAAGTAGATATTGTCAATCTTGTGTGCCAACAACATATTTCATATAGCTGCCTGGATTTCACAACATGGGCTTTCTTTCGAAATTTCTTTGACTATGTAGTGTAGATAAATAAATACTCTTAGCAGACTGGATTTGAGGCATTCTAGTTTATATGGTAGACGAAATTCAGTTTAGATTCTGAATTTGTTGAATATGTGACAATTCCTTCATTCTCAAGTGCAATAGATCCTTTGTGGTAGTAAGAATTCATATTATTGTGATGTTTACTCCTGTATAAGTTTTTCATTCTCATTGTTCTGACCAGTTACCATTTTGGTTTTCAGAAAGGTACCAACAGGGTGCATTTCTTCAGGAACTTGACCACGGAGGTCGCTGGGTTTGCTCCGTATGAGAAGCGTATCACTGAGCCTCTCCATCTCCCTCTCATCTTCCTTTGCTTGCTATTGCTGCTCCGAATTATACATGTTGGCAAAGAGATGTCCATGTTTCCTCAGTACTATGCACTGCTATATTTATGTGGTTGTCTTTGTGTGCATCTTATTTTGAAACCAAGTGAGACACCTCCATCCCCTACATCTTGACGATCCCTCTAGTAGTGTATATTTGAGTTGCTCTCACTACCTCCTGCCCCTAGATTTGTAATTGCCTTTGTTGCCTGCTCATTTAATTAACTAAAACTGCATGTGTGTGTTAAGTATGGCTGTGAGAACGAGATCAATGATGCCTTCCACCAAACAGATTGAACTTTTAATGCTTGCTGTGCATGCTTGTGTACCTAAACATTTTGTACATTTGTTGTTGTTATTGACCATGCAGTCTAAAAAATACATTGTCTTTTCTTTTCGTGTGTAACAGCCAAGATGATCTGCTTTACACTTACAATTTGTGTTGACTGAATCCAAGAAAGTCTCCTGCAGTTCCACCATAAGTAACACTCTGCAGGTGCAGCTCAAATCTTGCTCTATTTCTTTTTTGTGTTGGCTCGATCAGGTTTCTCCCAAATCTAGTTGATCGGATATCATCATGCTATCTTGTTCCTTTCAGTATGTGCCCACGTATATTTAAGCTGCACCTGATTATATATAGGCATAGCACGGGCTCGGGCTTTTAAGCATGCCACATCTCGTTCTGTTTATGTAGCCACCATGTTACATGTTCTGTACTTACGGTTCCTGGCGATGTATTCAAGCCTGTGAACACATATATTTACACGTACCCCTGTTTATATCAAGGCCTCCCTGGTAGGTTATCTACCGGGTGGCAAACAGTTAGATCTCATACTGATGAAATGACCTAGTTCTTTTTATATGCTGCATTCAGATTCGTCATGTGATTATTAGTTATTTTTAACCAATGCTAGACCTAGCATGTGTACACTCTAATCTCTAATGATGTTTGTCTTTGTGTCCAGGAGCTCCAGGTCTACAAAATTTGAAGTTCGAAACCATATAGCTCTACTCAGCAAAGAGTCGTCTCTTCTATTTGATTGTAATAGAATGTAAATATTGTAATAGCAGGCATATCTGGGTTGTAATAACTATGTACAGATTGTAGTAGACTTAGTTAGTTTTATTTGATGAACTACATTTGTACTGTTCTGTTTGAAATATTGATTATGTTCGTGATTTGAAAACGTGTGGAATGGAAACCTAACTTGTGGGATTCACTTACGAAAATAATCAAAGCAGTTTTGAATTTTCTGTCAAGTGGGCCCAATGTATGAGAAGATGACAAGTGGGACCAGCTCCAAAATATAATGGCCCAAACAATGTTAAAAGGCCCAGGCCCAAAAATAAATAAAAGGCTGAAATGGGCTTGGCCCGTGTAACTTATAGAAAAATTAAATATTAAAAAGGCTGAATTATTGGGCTCGGCCCATGTAAAACACCAAATTGGACCGGGCTAAATCTTATCAACGACCTTTTCAATTGGTCGCAACTTTGCCATGTCAGATTACCACGTCGGATCCGATGTGGCCTAGGTAGACAGCTAGTGACCAAAACAGAAGGTCATGGAATCCATGACCTTTTGTTTTGGTCGTAAACGTCTACGACCTTCTCACGGAAGGTCGTTAATTTCAGTTTACGACTGCCAGCTTTTGACCATCTGTATTTGGTCACAAAAAGGACGCAGATGAAAAACAATGACCTTTCAGTGACCAATAGTCAAGGTCACAAGTTGACATATTTCTTGTAGTGGGAGCTAGGGCTGTTGTGACAGCTGGGTGCAGGAGCGGGTGCTGGAGGAGGTGCGGGTGCTGAAGGAAATATGCCCTAGAGGCAATAATAAAGTTATTATTTATTTCCTCATATCATGATAAATGTTTGTTATTCATGCTAGAATTGTATTAACCGGATATATGATACATGTGTGAATACATAGACAAACATATAGTCACTAGTATGCCTCTACTTGACTAGCTCATTAATCAAAGATGGTTATGTTTCCTTACCATAGACATGTGTTGTCATTTGATTAGTGGGATCACATCATTAGGAGAATGATGTGATTGACATGACCCATTCCGTTAGCCTAGCACTTGATCGTTTAGTATATTGCTATTGCTTTCTTCATGACTTATACATGTTCCTATAACTATGAGAATTATGCAACTCCCGTTTACCGGAGGAACACTTTGGGTACTACAAAATGTCACAACGTAACTGGGTGATTATAAAGGAGTACTACAGGTGTCTCCGAAGGTACATGTTGAGTTGGCGTATTTCGAGATTAGGTTTTGTCACTCCGATTGTTGGAGAGGTATCTCTGGGCCCTCTCGGTAATGCACATCACTATAAGCCTTGCAAGCAATGTGGCCAATGAGTTGGTTACGGGATGATGCATTACGTAACAAGTAAAGAGACCTGCCGGTAACGAGATTGAACTAGGTATTCAATACCAACGATCAAATCTCGGGCAAGTAACATATCGATGACAAAGGGAACAACGAATGTTGTTATGCGGTTTGACCGATAAAGATCTTCGTAGAATATGTAGGAAGCAATATGGGCATCCAGGTTTCGCTATTGGTTATTGACCGAGAATAGTTCTAGGTCATGTCTACATAGTTCTCGAACCCGTAGGGTCCGCACGCTTAACGTTACGATGACAGTTTTATTATGAGTTTATAAGTTTTGATGTACCAAAGTTTTTTCGGAGTCCCGGATGTGATCACGGACATGACGAGGAGTCTTGAAATGGTCGAGACATAAAGATCGATATATTGGAAGCCTATATTTGGACATCGGAATCGTTCTGGGTGAAATCAGCATTTTACCGGAGTACCGGGAGGTTACCGGAACCCCCCGGGGGGTTATTGGGCCTACATGGGCCTCGAGGGAGAAGAGGGAAGGAGGTAGGAGGTGGCCGCGCGCCCCTCCCCTTCCTAGTCCGAATAGGACAAGGGAAGGGAGGCGGCGCCCCCCCTTTCCTTCCCCTCTTCCTCCTCTTTCCCCCCTCCTCCTTCTCCAACTAGGAAAGAAAGGGAGTCCTACTCCCGGTGGGAGTAGGACTCCCCCTTGGCGCACCCCTCCTTGGCCGGCCGCCCCCTCCCCTTGGCTCCTTTATATACGGGGGCAGGGGCACCACATAGACACACAAGTTGATCTATGGATTGTTCCTTAGCCGTGTGCGGTGCCCCCCTCCACCATATTCCACCTCGGTCGTATCGTCGCGTAGTTTAGGCGGAGCCCTGCGTCGGTAGAACATCATCATCGTCACCACACCGTCGTGCTGACGGAACTCACCTCCGGAGCTTTGCTGGATCGGAGCCCGGAGATCGTCATCGAGCTGAACGTGTGCTAAACTCGGAGGTGCCGTATGTTCGGTGCTTGGATCGATCGGATCGTGAAGACGTACGACTACATCAACCACGTTGTGCTAACGCTTCCGCTTATGGTCTACGAGGGTACGTGGACAAACTCTCCCCTCTCATTGCTATTCCTTCACCATGATCTTGCGTGTGCGTAGGAATTTTTTTGAAATTACTACGTTCCCCAACAGTGGCATCCGAGCCTAGGTTTTATGCGTTGATGTTATATGCACGAGTAGAACACAAGTGAGTTGTGGGCAATACAAGTCATACTGCTTACCAGCATGTCATACTTTGGTTCGGCGGTATTGTAAGATGAAGCGGCCCAGACCGACATTACGCGTACGCTTACGCGAGACTGCTTTCACCGTTACGAGCACTCGTGCTTAAAGGTGGCTGGCGGGTGTCTGTCTCTCTCACTTTAGCTGAATCGAGTGTGACTACGCTCGGTCCTTGTGAAGGTTAAAACAACACTAACTTGACGAACTATTGTTGTGGTTTTTGATGCGTAGGTAAGAACGGTTCTTGCTGATCCCGTAGCAGCCACGTAAAATTTGCAACAACAAAGTAGAGGACGTCTAACTTGTTTTTGCAGGGCATGTTGTGATGTGATATGGTCAAGACGTGATGCTATATTTTGTTGTATGAGATGATCATGTTTTGTAACCGAAGTTATCGGCAACTGGCAGGAGCCATATGGTTGTCTCTTTATTGTATGAAATGCAAACGCCCTGTAATTGCTTTACTTTATCACTAAGCGGTAGCGATAGTCGTAGAAGCAATAGATGGCGTAACAACAACGATGCTACGATGGAGATCAAGGTGTCGCGCCAGTGACAATGGTGATCATGACGGTGCTTCGAAGATGGAGATCACAAGCACAAGATGATGATGGCCATATCATATCACTTATATTGATTGCATGTGATGTTTATCCTTTATGAATCTTATCTTGCTTTGATTGACGGTAGCATTTTAAGATGATCTCTCACTAATAATCAAGAAGTGTTCTCCCTGAGTATGCACCGTTGCGAAAGTTCTTCGTGCTGAGACACCACGTGATGATCGGGTGTGATAGGCTCTACGTTCAAATACAACGGGTGCAAAACAGTTGCACACGCGGAATACTCAGGTCATACTTGACGAGCCTAGCATATACAGATATGGCCTCAGAACACGGAGACCGAAAGGTCGAACATGAATCATATACTAGATATGATCAACATAGTGATGTTCACCATTGAAACTACTCCATCACACGTGATGATCGGACATGGTTTAGTTGATTTGGATCACGTGATCACTTAGATGACTAGAGAGATGTCTGTCTAAGTGGGAGTTCTTAAGTATTATGATTAATTGAACTTAAATTTATCATGAACTTAGTACCTGATAGTATTTTGCTTGTCTATGTTTGTCTGTAGATAGATGGCTCGTGTTGTTGTTCTGTTGAATTTTAATGCGTTCCTTGAGAAAGCAAAGTAGAAAGATGATGGTAGCAATTACACGGACTGGGTCCATAACCTGAGGATTATCCTCATTGCTGCACAAAAAAGTTACGTCCTGGAAGCACCGCTGGGTGCCAGGCCTGCTGCTGATGCAACTGACGACGTTAAGAACGTCTGGCAGAGCAAAGCTGATGACTACTCGATAGTTCAGTGTGCCATGCTTTACGGCTTAGAACCGGGTCTTGAATGACGTTTTGAACGTCATGGAGCATATGAGATGTTCCAGGAGTTGAAGTTAATATTTCAAGCAAATGCCCGGATTGAGAGATATGAAGTCTCCAATAAGTTCTACAGCTGCAAGATGGAGGAGAATAGTTTTGTCAGTGAACATATACTCAAAATGTATGGGTATAATAATCACTTGATTCAACTGGTACTTAATCTTCCTGATGATAGTGTCATTGACAGAATTCTCCAATCACTGCCACCAAGCTACAAGAGCTTCGTGATGAACTATAATATGCAAGGGATGAACAAGACTATTCCCGAGCTCTTCGCAATGCTAAAAGCCGCGGAGGTAGAAATCAAGAAGGAGCATCAAGTGTTGATGGTTAACAAGACCACCAGTTTCAAGAAGAAGGGCAAAGGGAAGAAGAAGGGGAACTTCAAAAAGAACGGCAAGCAAGTTGATGCTCAAGAGAAGAAACCCAAGTCTGGACCTAAGCCTGAAACTGAGTGCTTCTACTGCAAGCAGACTGGACACTGGAAGCGGAACTGCCCCAAGTATTTGGCGGATAAGAAGGATGGCAAAGTGAACAAAGGTATATGTGATATACATGTTATTGATGTGTACCTTACTAATGCTCGCAGTAGCACCTGGGTATTTGATACTAGTTCTGTTGCTAATATTTGCAACTCGAAACAGGGACTACGGATTAAGTGAAGATTGGCTAAGGACGAGGTGACGATGCACGCGGGAAACGGTTCCAGAGTCGATGTGATCGCGGTCGGCACGCTACCTCTACATCTACCATCGGGATTAGTTTTAGACCTAAATAATTGTTATTTGGTGCCAGCGTTGAGCATGAACATTATATCTGGATCTTGTTTGATGCGAGACGGTTATTCATTTAAATCAGAGAATAATGGTTGTTCTATTTATATGAGTAATATCTTTTATGGTCATGCACCCTTGAAGAGTGGTCTATTTTTATTGAATCTTGATAGTAGTGATGCACATATTCATAGTGTTGAAACCAAAAGATGCAGAGTTGATAACGATAGTGCAACTTACTTGTGGCATTGCTGTTTAGGTCATATCGGTGTAAAGCGCATGAAGAAACTCCATACTGATGGGCTTTTGGAATCACTTGATTATGAATCACTTGGTACTTGCGAACCGTGCCTTATGGGCAAGATGACTAAAACGCCGTTCTCCGGAACTATGGAGCGAGCAACTGATTTGTTGGAAATCATACATACTGATGTTTGTGGTCCAATGAATGTTGAGGCTCGCGGCGGATATCGTTATTTTCTCACCTTCACAGATGATTTGAGCAGATATGGGTATATCTACTTAATGAAACACAAGTCTGAAACATTTGAAAAGTTCAAAGAATTTCAGAGTGAAGTGGAAAATCATCGTAACAAGAAAATAAAATTTCTACGATCTGATCGTGGGGGAGAATATTTGAGTTACGAGTTTGGTCTACACTTGAAACAATGCGGAATAGTTTCTCAACTCACGCCACCCGGAACACCACAACGAAATGGTGTGTTCGAATGTCGTAATCGTACTTTACTAGATATGGTGCGATCTATGATGTCTCTTACTGATTTACCGCTATCGTTTTGGGGTTATGCTTTAGAGACGGCCGCATTCACGTTAAATAGGGCACCATCAAAATCCGTTGAGACGACGCCTCGTGAACTATGGTTTGGCAAGAAACCAAAGTTGTCATTTCTTAAAGTTTGGGGCTGCGATGCTTATGTGAAGAAACTTCAACCAGATAAGCTCGAACCCAAATCATAGAAATGTGTCATCATAGGATACCCAAAATAAACTGTTGGGTACACCTTCTATCACAGATCTGAGGGCAAGATTTTCGTTGCTAAATTCGGATCATTTCTAGAGAAGGAGTTTCTCTCGAAAGAAGTGAGTGGGAGGAAAGTAGAACTTGATGAGATAACTGTATCTACTCCCTTATTGGAAAGTAGTTCATCACAAGAACCGGTTCCTGTGACAACTACACCAATTAGTGAGGAAGCTAATGATATTGATCATGAAACTTCAAATCAAGTTTCTACTGAACCTCGTAGGTCTACCAGAGTAAGATCCGCACCAGAGTGGTACGGTAATCCAATTCTGGAAGTCATGTTACTTGACCATGATGAACCTACGAACTATGAGGAAGTGATGATGAGCCCAGATTCCGCAAAATGGCTAGAGGCCATCAAATCTGAGATGGGATCCATGTATGAAAACAAAGTATGGACTTTGGTTGACTTGCCCGATGATCGGCAAGCCATTGAGAATAAATGGATCTTTAAGAAGAAGACTGACGCTGATTTTAATGTAACTGTCTATAAAGCTCGACTTGTCGCGAAAGGTTTTCGACAAGTTCAAGGAGTTGACTACGATGAGACTTTCTCACCCGTAGCGATGCTTAAGTCTGTCCGAATCATGTTAGCTATTGCTGCATTTCATGATTATGAAATTTGGCAAATGGATGTCAAAACTGCATTCTTGAATGGATTTCTGGAAGAAGAGTTGTATATGATGCAGCCAGAAGGTTTTGTTGATCCAAAAGGTGCTAACAAAGTATGCAAGCTCCAGCGATCCATTTATGGACTGGTGCAAGCATCTCGGAGTTGGAATAAACGTTTTGATAGTGTGATCAAAGCATATGGTTTTATACAGACTTTTGGAGAAGCCTGTATTTACAAGAAAGTCAGTGGGCGCTCTGTAGCATTTCTGATATTATATGTAGATGAGATATTATTAATTGGAAATGATATAATATTTCTGGATAGCATAAACGGATACTTGAATAAAAGTTTTTCAATGAAAGACCTCGGGGCATCAAGATCTATAGAGATAGATCAAGACGCTTAATAGGACTTTCACAAAGCACATACCTTGACAAAATTTTGAAAAAGTTCAAAATGGATCAGGCAAAGAAAGGGTTCTTGCCCGTGCTACAAGGTGTGAAGTTGAGTCAAACTCAATGCCCGACCACAGCAGAAGATAGCGAGAAAATGAAAGATGATCCCTATGCTTCAGCCATAGGCTCTATCATGTATGCAATGCTGTGTACCAGACCTGACGTATGCTTAGCAATAAGCTTGGCAGGAAGGTACCAAAGTAATCCAGGAGTGGATCACTGGACAGCGGTCAAGAACATCCTGAAATACCTGAAAAGGACTAAGGATATGTTTCTTGTATATGGAGGTGACAAAGAGCTAGTCGTAAATGGTTACGTCGATGCAAGCTTTGACACTGATCCGGACGATTCTAAATCGCAAACCGGATACGTGTTTTTATTAAACGGTGGAGTTGTAAGTTGGTGCAGTTCTAAACAAAGCGTCGTGGCGGGATCTACATGTGAAGCGGAGTACATAGCTGCTTCTGAAGCAGCAAATGAAGGAGTCTGGATGAAGGAGTTCATTTCTGATCTAGGTGTCATACCTAGTGCATCGGGACCAATGAAGATCTTCTGTAACAATACTGGTGCAATTGCCTTGGCAAAGGAATCCAGATTTCACAAGAGGACCAAGCACATCAAGAGACGCTTCAATTCCATTCGGGACCTAGTCCAAGTGGGAGACATAGAGATTTGCAAGATACATACGGATCTGAATGTTGCAGACCCATTGACTATGCCTCTCTCACGAGCAAAACATGATCAGCACCAAGACTCCTTGGGTGTTAGAATCATTACTATGTAATCTAGATTATTGACTCTAGTGCAAGTGGGAGACTGAAGGAAATATGCCCTAGAGGCAATAATAAAGTTATTATTTATTTCCTCATATCATGATAAATGTTTATTATTCATGCTAGAATTGTATTAACCGGAAACATGATACATGTGTGAATACATAGACAAACATATAGTCACTAGTATGCCTCTACTTGACTAGCTCATTAATCAAAGATGGTTATGTTTCCTAACCATAGACATGTGTTTTCATTTGATTACTGGGATCACATCATTAGGAGAATGATGTGATTGACATGACCCATTCCGTTAGCCTAGCACTTGATTCTTTAGTATATTGCTATTGCTTTCTTCATGACTTATACATGTTCCTGTAACTATGAGAATTATGCAACTCCCGTTTACCGGAGGAACACTTTGGGTACTACCAAACGTCACAACGTAACTGGGTGATTATAAAGGAGTACTACAGGTGTCTCCGAAGGTACATGTTGAGTTGGCGTATTTCGAGATTAGGTTTTGTCACTCCGATTGTCGGAGAGGTATCTCTGGGCCCTCTCGGTAATGCACATCACTATAAGCCTTGCAAGCAATGTGGCCAATGAGTTGGTTACGGGATGATGCATTACGTAACGAGTAAAGAGACCTGCCGGTAACGAGATTGAACTAGGTATTGGATACTGACGATCAAATATCGGGCAAGTAACATACCGTTGACAAAGGGAACAACGTATGTTGTTATGCGGTTTGACCGATAAAGATCTTCGTAGAATATGTAGGAACCAATATGGGCATCCAGGTTCCGCTATTGGTTATTGACCGAGCATAGTTCTAGGTCATGTCTACATAGTTCTCGAACCCGTAGGGTCCGCACGCTTAACGTTACGATGACAGTTTTATTATGAGTTTATAAGTTTTGATGTACCGAAGTTTGTTCGGAGTCCCGGATGTGATCACGGACATGACGAGGAGTCTCGAAATGGTCGAGAGATAAAGATCGATATATTGGAAGCCTATATTTGGACATGGGAATCGTTCCGGGTGAAATCGGCATTTTACCGGAGTACCGGGAGGTTACCGGAACCCCCCGGGGGGTTATTGGGCCTACATGGGCCTCGGGGGAGAAGAGGGAAGGAGGCAGGAGGTGGCCGCGAGCCCCTCCCCTTCCTAGTCTGAATAGGACAAGGGAAGGGGGGCGGCGCCCCCCCCCCCTTTCCTTCCCCTCTTCCTCCTCTTTCCCCCCTCCTCCTTCTCCAACTAGGAAAGAAAGGGAGTCCTACTCCCGGTGGGAGTTGGACTCCCCCTTGGCACGCCCCTCCTTGGCCGGACGCCCCCTCCCCTTGGCTCCTTTATATACGGGGGCGGGGGGCACCCCATAGACACACAAGTTGATCTATGGATCGTTCCTTAGCCGTGTGTGGTGCCCCCCTCCACCATATTCCACCTCGTCGTATCGTCGCGGAGTTTAGGCGAAGCCCTGCGCCGGTAGAACATCATCATCGTCACCACGCCGTCGTGCTGACGGAACTCATCTTCGGAGCTTTGCTGGATCGGAGCCCGGAGATCGTCATCAAGCTGAACATGTGCTGAACTCGGATGTTCCGTACGTTCGGTGCTTGGATCGGTTGTCACGACCGGTTTTCCAATAAAAATATTTATTGAAAAGCCAATCTTTTAAGTCCAGTATGAGAGAAATCCTCCACACTGGCAGACAAATTCTTGATACAATAAGCCAGTAGCATAAAATATATTACAGGGTCGAACTACGGTTGCTCAACCAACTTATTACAAGCACGCCAATAATCATACATAATGGCAGACAAAACACAGTGGTGTGGAGACATACTACTGACTCAAGGATAGGCTGGTGGTGGAAAAACACAGCGGGGAGAGAAATACAAGACTCTACGTCTGTCATCTCATCGAGCGTCGAGGAGAGGCTCGATGAATTTATTTGGTAGCGGAAGCGGATATAAAACAGTGGCCAAATCCAGGGTCGCACAAGACTGACTGGGACTCCTCTAAGTGTCGGGCTCGCTATCGAACTCTTCATCCATGAGATCGCCTTCGTCAGCATCTGGCCAAATCAACAAGCCAGTGAGTACTTTGAAAGTACTCGCAAGACAGTTCGGACGTAAGATATAACAAATGCATGCATGGATGCAACATGATTAATTCCTTAATGCACAATAAATAAAACTGGCATAACGAGTAAGTAAAAAGGAAAAACGGCGGTAGTCCGCCTAAAATTCCACAGAACATAAATAAGGACCGATCGGGTGTCTGAAGCGACGCCTCGAAAGGTGAACAAATAAAAATAAGGAAAATGATGCCACAGTCGGGCATCTTAGCAACACCACATAAAGGGCTTTTAAAGGAAATGCCACGGTCGGACGTCTGAGCGACATCGCAGAAAGGGCTTTAAAAGAAATGCCATAGTCGGACGTCTGAGCGACATCGCAGAAAGGGCTTTAAAAAGAAATGCCACAGTCGGACGTCTGAGCGACATCACATAAAGGGCTTTAAAAGAAATGCCACAGTCGGACGTCTGAGCGACATCACATAAAGGGCCTTGAAAGAAATGCCACAGTCGGACGTCTGAGCGACATCGCAGAAAGGGCTTTAAAAGAAATGCCACAGTCGGACGTCTGAGCGACATCACATAAAGGGCTTTTATTCACAAGTAAATAATACTCATAATAAACATTCAATTCATGAAAACAAACGGGTTAGTCCATCCACAGGAGTGATCATTTAACCGGACTTAGCACTCATGCGATTCACCGGAGTCTCTGTCAACAAAGCTGACAATTGATTAGGATAAGAAGGAACGAAACTTGACATGGAAGAGATGATTTGGAGGAATATATGACTCTGCAGAGTTTGTACAAAAATTTTCCCACAGTCAACGGATTTCCGTAGTCACGAAGGACTAGTTCCGTTTACGGTATTTCAGAAGAAAACACAGCTAACCGGTACACACCCATCCTACCTCTCGATGCTAGGAATCACCCTAGTCATCGTCCAAGAAAAACTTTTGAGACGGGGAGATCACAATCTCGAATAGCATGGGATCAAATTTATATACGCGCGCTCTAAGGGGTGCCCCCCTCTCGGTCCCAACCGGAAACACCCATGCCCCCTGACCGGATGACTGGCTTTAATCCAGGGCCATGGAACCATCATCACAGCCTCTCCTCTTTGGTGTGTACCATGAAAGCGGTTTGGAACTTACTAAACCATATTCCTTGCGGAAAACATGTGGTAGTACAAGGAAGGAAATGATAGGTACTGGACCGATATGGTTTGACACTGAAGTCACATAGTCTGGCGTAAGACTGGCATGCTACAACACTGCCGTCGTACCCATCCTCATGCCAACACATGGCCATTCATATTCACATTCATCCACGTATGGATCATCGAACTCACTTACCTCATTATCACATAAAATAACGTTCATCGGTATACTCACCGGCATGCCATGAAACTAACTAAATGCAAAACATGCCAAGACACTCATCATATCAAAAGTTCAAACATGCTTGCCTGGTTCAGAGTAGTCGGAGCCTAGCTCGGTGAAGTTCGCGGCTCTGTCACCTCCTTCGGTATCTACGTTTAAAGAAGATATATGCGCTAACGTAAATACCAAGGAGAGCACAGAAGGTAAACCAAATATTTTTCAAATAAATCTGATAAAAAACTAGACAAAATTTTAAAGAGAACAGAAAAACAATCAATCAAAAATACTTTTCTGATTAAAAGTTATAAGGGTTTTTGTCCAGGGACTTATCTGTAATGAAACAGAAGATTTCCAGGGGCTAGTTTATAAAAGCAGAAAACGCTTCGGTAGCGATTACGCCAGCCCGAAAAGAAAACGTATTTGGCAGAAGGCGTTTTCAGATAACGCTTCGTTTAGAAAGGACAGAGAGGCTGACAGCGGGTCCCACTTGTCATGTTTAAATTTTCAAATGGGAGGGACGAGGCTCGTCGGCGCCCGAGAGCTGCTGTGGTCGCCGGCGGCGATCCACGGCGAGGCATGGGGATCAGAGGTTACCAATGTGCTCACCGTGTCCTTCCGCAACGGTGGGTGGTGGTGTTGGTCGCCGGTGAGCACCACGTCGACGGCGGTCTCAACTCCGGCGGACGGTGGTTCGGGCGTGGATGGAGCTCGTCGGAGAGGGCTGCAAAGATTAAATTGAGGTAGGGGTTAGACTACTGGGTGCAAGAGAGGGCTACGGACGAGGTTTGGGCGCCGGAGGTGGACTCAACGAAGTGAATCGAGCTGGAGGCCGAGGCGGGGCGAGGCGGCCGGAGCTGGGGGAGGAGACCTCCTCGAGGTCCCCCTAGTGGCCTGGCGGGGTGTTGGTGAGTAGTGGAGGTGCTGCGTGCACGAGAGTGAGCTCGGGACCCCTTTATATAGGCGGTCCGAGGCGGTTGCCGTGAACGAGGATCACCGACGAGTGATTACGGTGGCACAGTGCTCGGTCGGGGTGGTTAGGGGGTCGAGCATCATCACGGAGGTCCAACGGGTCCGTTTTGGTGTTGAACTGGCCGGGGTTTGGGTGTTAAGGGCGAGCTCGACGGAACGGTGATGGTGCGGGCCCGTCGGCGGCGGAGAGCGCGTTCCGTGCTTGCCGGCCACGGTGGCTGTGCTACGGGCGTGCGCTGGCGTGCATGAGGCCACGCGGAGAGCCAGGGAGCGATGGGTGGCACGGAACGGCGTTCTGCCGTGGTGTGCCTCCTGTCGGCCGCCACGGGAGGTCCCGACGCCGCAGAAGACACCGGCGAGGGCGAGCCAGCGCGCTACCGACGCCAGGAAGGCTCCACGCACGCGTGTGCAGCTTCGGACAAGAGGAAGAGGCGGCGAGGAACGTGCCAAGGGCACTGTGGCCGCGTGACTGAAACTGACGGACTGAAGATGACACTGAAAACTGAATTTTCTGAACTATGAACAGTAACAGTGCCCACCAGGTGTTCGACCGAATGAAATTGGCCTCTGGTGATTTTTCCTTGAGCTGATTTTTGGTGGAGTGGCTTCCCCTTGCTCAAATAGGCTGCCTGAATTTTGGTGGAATTTTTGGAGGAGTGTAGATATGAATTTCACCAAATTTGGCAAATCTGGTCCAAACTTGCAGAGACTGAATTTTGAAAAATTTGAAAAGAGGAGGAGTGGATCAAGATGGTTCTGGGTTGTGGGTTCAAAGGACAATCCAGGAGAATTGGTTTGAGGTCAAAACTCAAATGCAATAGGGCACTTGCTTTGAAAATCTCTCAGGCTCCAAATAATTTTCAGAATTGAATTGAGGGAAACATAATTGGAATAAAAATCCAAAACCAGTTTGGATTAGTTGGGACAGAGAATTTAGGTTGATCATAAGTTGTAGGGGAGGTTTTGGAGGGGTTTTACCACATGGGCAAGAATGCCAAGTCATGGTGGTTCCAAGATATGAAAATCCCAAATTTCATGGAGTTTCTTTTTAAAAGAAAAAGATTAAACTCCCAAAAATAATTTTGAGAGAGAATCAACAGAGAAGAAGTTTCAAAAGGTCAAACACCAAAGTCTGAAGCCAGAATAAAAACCTTGCCAAAGAAAAGAAAGTTTCTTAAGAGGAAGGTTTTCTGGAAAATTTTAAATGGCCTCTTTTCAAAAACCACAAAGTTTTTGCTGAAAACCAAAGTAAAAATTTTGGAGTGTCACAACACCTACCCCCTTAGGAAAAATCTCGTCCCTGAGATTTCAGCTGATCCTTAAATAAGTGTGGATGCTCTGTCCGAAGAAAATCCTCGCTTTCCCAGGTTGCTTCACTGTCGGTGTGATTGCTCCACTGGACTTTGAAAAACTTGATGGTTTTCTGTCGGGTCCTCCTTTCAGACTCCTCTAATATTCTTATGGGACGTTCTCGATAAGTGAGGTCTGGCTGTATGTCAATGTTCTCATGAGATACTTGTTTCTCTGGGTTGCTTACGCACTTCCTTAATTGAGAGACGTGGAACACGTCGTGAATGTCGGACAAGTCTTCGGGTAAGTCTAGCTGGTAGGCTACAGTGCCTCTTCGTGCCACTATGCAAAATGGTCCAATGAATCTTGGTGCTAATTTTCCTTTAATCTTAAACCGTTGCAATCCTCTCATCGGGGATACTCTCAAGTATACAAATTCACCGGGTTCGAAGCTGACCCTATGATGTTTCTGATCATAATAACTTTTCTGTCGACTTTGAGCGGTCTTAAGTCGGTCCCTGATTAGCTTGACTTTTTCCTCGGCTTCTCTGAGCATATCTGGTCTGAAGATGCGGCTGTCTCTGGTCTCTGACCAATTTAACGGGGTACGACATCTCCTTCCGTATAGGGCTTCGAAAGGAGCCATTTGCAGGCTGGCCTGGTAACTGTTGTTGTATGCGAACTCGGCATATGGCAGGCTGTCCTCCCAACTGGTTCCATAGGTGAGGACACATGCTCTCAGCATGTCTTCTAAAACTTGGTTTACGCGTTCTGTTTGTCCATCAGTCTGAGGATGGTATGCGGTACTGAAGGCTAGTTGGGTTCCCAGAGCCTGTTGTAATTGCTCCCAAAATCTTGAGACGAACTGAGTGCCTCTGTCGGAAATTATAGTCTTCGGGACACCGTGCATACAGACTATGCGGGAAAGATAAATCCTGGCAAGCCTCTGAGTGGTGTAGGTTGTCTTTACTGGAATAAAGTGTGCTACTTTGGTCAACCTGTCAGTGATGACCCATATGGCATCATTCCCGTGTCGTGACCGAGGTAATCCGACAATAAAATCCATCCCTATTTCATCCCATTTCCACTCAGGTATTTTGTTAGGTTGCAGTAGTCCGGCTGGTCTCTGATGTTCAGCTTTTATGCGTTGACACGAGTCGCAGCATGCAATGAAAGCGGCTATGTCCCTTTTCATACCGTGCCACCAAAATCTTTCCTGAATATCCTTATACATTTTGGTTCCTCCAGGGTGGATCGAATATGGAGTGGTGTGTGCTTCAGTTAAAACTTGCTGTTTAAGGTCTTCTATGTTTGGCACGCATAGCCTTTCTCCGTACCATAATATTCCTTCATCGTCTATGACGAATTCCGAGGCCTTGCCCATACTCAACTTCCTTTTAATTCCTTCAAAGCTGGGGTGACCGGACTGAGCCTCTTTAATTCTCTCCACAAGGTGTGGTTGTATTTCCAAGTTTGATATGGTGCCTTCTGCTACCATTATCAAGTTGAGCTTGACAAATTCTTGATGGAATTCGGGCCTCAAGCTGTGCAGATTGTTCCCGTCGGAGCTGGGGTTCCGACTCAGGGCATCGGCCACTACGTTTGCTTTCCCTGGATGGTAATGGATACCAACATCATAATCCTTTACCAATTCTAACCAGCGGCGTTGCCGTAAATTTAGTTCTGGCTGCGTAAAAATGTATTTCAGGCTTTTGTGATCCGTATATATCTCACATCGATTCCCAAGTAGAAAATGCCTCCATTCCTTGAGTGCATGAATAACTGCTGCCATTTCTAAATCATGAGTGGGATAATTTTCCTCGTGTTTGCGAAGTTGCCTTGAAGCGTAGGCGACAACCTTGCCTTCTTGCATCAACACGCATCCGAGACCCTTTCTGGATGCGTCACAAAATACTTCAAAATTCTTGTGTATATCGGGTACAATTAATACTGGTGCTGTTGTTAATTTCCGCTTTAGCTCTTGGAAACTTTTCTCGCAGGCTTCTGTCCATTCAAACTTCTTATCTTTCTTGAGTAACTGTGTCATAGGCTTGGATATGGTGGAAAATCCTTCAATAAATCTGCGGTAATACCCTGCCATTCCTAAGAAACTTCGTATGTCTGTTACGCTGGCTGGTGACTTCCAGTCAAGTACGGCCTTGACTTTCTCTGGGTCCACTGCTATAACCGTCTTGAGTCAGCACGTGGCCTAGAAAACCTACTTGTCTTAGCCAAAATTCGCACTTGCTGAACTTGGCATACAATTGGTGTTTCCTTAGCTCTCCTAGTACAATCCTGAGATGTTCTGCGTGCTCTTCTGGTGTTTTGGAGTATACCAGAATATCGTCGATGAATACTACGACGAATTTGTCCATAAACTTCATAAATACTTTGTTCATGAGGTGAACAAAATATGCCGGGGCGTTAGTTAATCCAAATGGCATCACTGTGAACTCGTACAGTCCATATCTGGAGGTGAAGGCTGTTTTGGGGATATCTTCCGTTCGTACCTTCAATTGATGGTATCCTGACCTTAAGTCAATCTTTGAGAATACCTTGGCCTGAGCAAGTTGATCAAACAAATCATTTATCCTTGGCATCGGGTATTTGTTTTTGACTGTGACCATGTTAAGTGCTCGATAGTCGATACACAATCTCAGCGTCCCATCCTTCTTCTTGGCAAATAAAATTGGTGATCCCCAAGGTGAGGAGCTGGCCCGAATGTACCCTTTATCCAGTAATTCCTTTATCTGCTTCTTCAATTCGATCAACTCGGATGGTGCCATTCTGTATGGTTTCTTGTATATGGGGGTGGTTCCTGGTGCTAGCTCAATGCGGAATTCTATTTCTCGATCTGGTGGCATGCCTGGCAGCTCTTCAGGGAATACATCTGGAAATTCACACACTACTGGAACCTTGTTTAGCTCAGAAACGTCCACCTTATTTAACCTCGGTTGCCGGGGTCTTTTTCCTTCCTTGGCTGATACTCTTTGTCTTCCCTTGGTGGTGTGTGAGAATCACGGTCCTGTTGAAACAGTCTATAAAACCTTTATTGGTGGTTAGCCAATCCATCCCTAGGATGACATCCAGTCCTTTATTTTCCAATACAATAAGATTTGTGTAAAACTCCAATCCTTCAAACTCAATGACCACATTCTGACAGTAATTCTGAGAAACTTGCTGAATCCCGGGGGACTTGATTATTATGGATTTCTCCAAAGGAAGCATCGAAAAATTATTTTGCAAAGCAAAACTTTTCGAGATGAAAGAGTGAGAAGCTCCAGAATCAAACAAAACCATTGCAGGTATTGTGTTGATAGGAAACGTACCGAGTACGATATCCGAAGCATTTTGTGCCTCCTCTTTGGTTACGTGGTTCAGATGACCCTTCCTGTGGTTATTGTTGGGATTGAAATTGTTTCGTTTGGGCGCTGAATTATTGCTGTCGTTGTTCGGCTTTGGGGTTGAATTCCTTGGCTTGGGGCACTGTTTGGCATAGTGCCCTTCTTCTCCACAAGCGTAACAAGTAACCCCGGGGCGATAGGTGAATTCCTTGTCCTTTGCATGAAAATTCTTGATTGGGCGTGAGACATTGGATGAGAATTTGGGTGTCCCACCCTTGTTAAAATCTATCTTGCTTCGGTGATTGCGAGTGTGGTTAGTCTGGTCCCTTTTTCGCTTGCGGATATCTTCCAGACTGCGTCTCTCATTTTCCAGAGTAATGGCCTTGTCCACCAGCGTTTTAAAATCAGGAAAAGTGTGCACGACCAGTTGGCATTTAAGTGCGGGCGCCAGACCGTCAAGGAATTTCTCCATCTTCTTGATTTCAGTCATACGCTCCTCATTGGCGTAGCGGGATAATAGGGTAAATTGACTGTTGTAATCTGACACTGTCATGTTCCTTTGTTTGAGGTCATCAAATTCTCTCTTCTTGATTTTCATAATACTCTTTGGAATATGTGCACCACGGAAACCTTCCTTGAAATCATCCCAGGTTATGTCATTTTCGTTGGGATGCATGTGCAGAAAATTCTCCCACCACAATGCGGCTGCTCCTGTGAGATAGTGTGGAGCATATAGTACTTTCTCGAGATCTGAACACTTTGCAATAATTAATTTCCTCTCCATATCTCGAAGCCAGTCCTCGGCTTCAAGAGGCTTGTCAGTGTGAGAAAATGTTTGAGGACGTGTCTTCTGTAGCTCAGATAACTTGGAATGTTGCTGATACTGTCCATGGTGATTTCCCATGTTGATGACTTGGTTCATTATTTCACGATGTTGTTGTTGACTCTGTTCATAAAGGCGGCACATTTGTGAAAGTGCCGATTCATTTCCCGGTTGGCTTGACTGTCCCTGAGTGAACTCGTTGCTGGGTTGTGCATCATAATTTTCCTCTGATGGAATTGGCATGGAGCGAGTCCAAGGACGAGACATTTTTCACTCTGGGGATATATTTTGTAAAACCCATAAGAAAAGCGGAAAGAGTCGCAAAAACAAATCCATAAAATGCATAAGGCTGGCAAATAGAATTAAATAACTCAGCTTACTTAAGAAAAATAAAACGACTTGCGCACGGAGAAGGACTGCTCATTACACATCTTACACGCGGGCGGTAATTATACAGTACATCACTCAGGATATGCGTACCTAATCCTGACATGTTATTAAGGCTAGTGCACTTCTCCAGATCCTACATGATGCGAAAACAGGCTACTTCTCCCAGCCTATGCACATATCTTACAAAGCGGTACAACACACGGCAGCTAAGCGTACTCAGGAAGAAATGTTGACGACCTCCCTTGCCCTGCCGAGGGCGAGGCGTAGCGAGGTTGGGGACTCGACCTCCTCCTCGCTAATGGGCTCCATACGTGTAGTGTTGCGCAGAGCGGGCGGAGCGGTTGCCAGGGGCGGAGCAACACGTACAGGAGTGGGCGCGAAGGTTGGTGTAGTGCGCGCTGGAGTGGGTGCAATGACTTGGTTAAATTCTTCGGTAGAAGGCAGGCGACGAGTAGGCGTAAAATATGCTGATGACGAGACAAAAGTCGGTGGCGGAGCGATGGGTAGGAGCTCCCTCCTGTTGGCAGCACAGCCATGGACTGAGTCCATGCGGGTAGCTACGAAGTCGTCCACCAGGTTGTCGAAGGCTGCCTCCAGGGCCCGGAGATACTCAATGAGCATCTCAAAAGCCTCGTCTCGTTCCCCTCTAGGGCAGGAGTATGCGTAGTGATAGGTGTAAGGCACATGGCACGGAAGATAACGGTAACGACGAGTCTTCATCACGGGAAGGACATCCCTGAGACGAGCTATCGCCTCGCGGGCTGCCATCTGCATAGCATGCCTCTCCGTAGGCATGGCTCTTCCCACGAACCGGAAGCGGCGTAACTCACCACGCCCTCCCCTGAACTGCACCGCGGCCTGGTGCATGGTCAGACTGTCGTTGACTCGGTGCTGGTAGAGTGTGAAGACTGGGCGCACGGATGGCCCCATCGCGACCGGAACGATGGAAGAAAGAAGCTTGACGAACCCATCGGGTACGTTGGCGAAGGTCTGAGACTCGCAGCTGATGTCGGCCATCTACAAAAGTAGGCAAAATTCTGCAGGGTCAGACCATAAATTTATGCTGACTGACAGAAAATGACTACCATTGCAAAAATATAAATTAGCTCTATCAGGCTAATAACCAATTAGCGATCGCACCTAGTGGCTTCCTACAGTCAGCCTGGCTCTGGTACCAAGCTTGTCACGACCGGTTTTCCAATAAAAATATTTATTGAAAAGCCAATCTTTTAAGTCCAGTATGAGAGAAATCCTCCACACTGGCAGACAAATTCTTGATACAATAAGCCAGTAGCATAAAATATATTACAGGGTCGAACTACGGTTGCTCAACCAACTTATTACAAGCACGCCAATAATCATACATAATGGCGGACAGAACACAGTGGTGTGGAGACATACTACTGACTCAAGGATAGGCTGGTGGTGGAAAAACACAGCGGGGAGAGAAATACAAGACTCTATGTCTGTCATCTCATCGAGCGTCGAGGAGAGGCTCGATGAATTTATTTGGTAGCGGAAGCGGATATAAAACAGTGGCCAAATCCAGGGTCGCACAAGACTGACTGGGACTCCTCTAAGTGTCGGGCTCGCTATCGAACTCTTCATCCATGAGATCGCCTTCGTCAGCATCTGGCCAAATCAACAAGCCAGTGAGTACTTTGAAAGTACTCGCAAGACAGTTCGGACGTAAGATATAACAAATGCATGCATGGATGCAACATGATTAATTCCTTAATGCACAATAAATAAAACTGGCATAACGAGTAAGTAAAAAGGAAAAACGGCGGTAGTCCGCCTGAAATTCCACAGAACATAAATAAGGACCGATCGGGTGTCTGAAGCGACGCCTCGAAAGGTGAACAAATAAAAATAAGGAAAATGATGCCACAGTCGGGCATCTTAGCGACACCACATAAAGGGCTTTTAAAGGAAATGCCACGGTCGGACGTCTGAGCGACATCGCAGAAAGGGCTTTAAAAGAAATGCCACAGTCGGACGTCTGAGCGACATCACATAAAGGGCTTTAAAAGAAATGCCACAGTCGGACGTCTGAGCGACATCGCAGAAAGGGCTTTAAAAAGAAATGCCACAGTCGGACGTCTGAGCGACATCACATAAAGGGCTTTAAAAGAAATGCCACAGTCGGACGTCTGAGCGACATCACATAAAGGGCCTTGAAAGAAATGCCACAGTCGGACGTCTGAGCGACATCGCAGAAAGGGCTTTAAAAGAAATGCCATAGTCGGACGTCTGAGCGACATCACATAAAGGGCTTCTATTCACAAGTAAATAATACTCATAATAAACATTCAATTCATGAAAACAAACGGGTTAGTCCATCCACAGGAGTGATCATTTAACCGGACTTAGCACTCATGCGATTCACCGGAGTCTCTGTCAACAAAGCTGACAATTGATTAGGATAAGAAGGAACGAAACTTGATATGGAAGAGATGATTTGGAGGAATATATGACTCTGCAGAGTTTGTACAAAAAATTTCCCACAGTCAACGGATTTCCGTAGTCACGAAGGACTAGTTCCGTTTACGGTATTTCAGAAGAAAACACAGCTAACCGGTACACACCCATCCTACCTCTCGATGCTAGGAATCACCCTAGTCATCGTCCAAGAAAAACTTTTGAGACGGGGAGATCACAATCTCGAATAGCATGGGATCAAATTTATATACGCGCGCTCTAAGGGGTGCCCCCCTCTCGGTCCCAACCGGAAACACCCATGCCCCCTGACCGGATGACTGGCTTTAATCCAGGGCCATGGAACCATCATCACGGCCTCTCCTCTTTGGTGTGTACCATGAAAGCGGTTTGGAACTTACTAAACCATATTCCTTGCGGAAAACATGTGGTAGTACAAGGAAGGAAATGATAGGTACTGGACCGATATGGTTTGACACTGAAGTCACATAGTCTGGCGTAAGACTGGCATGCTACAACACTGCCGTCGTACCCATCCTCATGCCAACACATGGCCATTCATATTCACATTCATCCACGTATGGATCATCGAACTCACTTACCTCATTATCACATAAAATAACGTTCATCGGTATACTCACCGGCATGCCATGAAACTAACTAAATGCAAAACATGCCAAGACACTCATCATATCAAAAGTTCAAACATTCTTGCCTGGTTCAGAGTAGTCGGAGCCTAGCTCGGTGAAGTTCGCGGCTCCGTCACCTCCTTCGGTATCTACGTTTAAAGAAGATATATGCGCTAACGTAAATACCAAGGAGAGCACAGAAGGTAAACCAAATATTTTTCAAATAAATCTGATAAAAAACTAGACAAAATTTTAAAGAGAACAGAAAAAGAATCAATCAAAAATACTTTTCTGATTAAAAGTTATAAGGGTTTTTGTCCAGGGACTTATCTGTAATGAAACAGAAGATTTCCAAGGGCTAGTTTATAAAAGCAGAAAACGCTTCGGTAGCGATTACGCCAGCCCGAAAAGAAAACGTATTTGGCAGAAGGCGTTTTCAGATAACGCTTCGTTTAGAAAGGACAGAGAGGCTGACAGCGGGTCCCACTTGTCATGTTTAAATTTTCAAATGGGAGGGACGAGGCTCGTCGGTGCCCGAGAGCTGCTGTGGTCGCCGGCGGCGATCCACGGTGAGGCATGGGGATCAGAGGTTACCAATGTGCTCACCGTGTCCTTCTGCAACGGTGGGTGGTGGTGTTGGTCGCCGGTGAGCAGCACGTCGACGGCGGTCTCAACTCCGGCGGACGATGGTTCGGGCGTGGATGGAGCTCGTCGGAGAGGGCTGCAAAGATTAAATTGAGGTGGGGGTTAGACTACTGGGTGCAAGAGAGGGCTACGGATGAGGTTTGGGCGCCGGAGGTGGCCTCACCGAAGTGAATCGAGCTGGAGGCCGAGGCGGGGCGAGGCGGCCGGAGCTGGGGGAGGAGACCTCCTCGAGGTCCCCCTAGTGGCCTGGCGGGGTGTTGGTGAGTAGTGGAGGTGCTGCGTGCACGAGAGTGAGCTCGGGACCCCTTTATATAGGCGGTCCGAGGCGGTTGCCGTGAACGAGGATCACCGACGAGTGATTACGGTGGCACAGTGCTCGGTCGGGGTGGTTAGGGGGTCGAGCATCATCACGGAGGTCCAACGGGTCCGTTTTGGTGTTGAACTGGCCGGGGTTTGGGTGTTAAGGGCGAGCTCGACGGAACGGTGATGGTGCGGGCCCGTCGGCGGCGGAGAGCGCGTTCCGTGCTTGCCGGCCACGGTGGCTGTGCTACGGGCGTGCGCTGGCGTGCATGAGGCCACGCGGAGAGCCAGGGAGCGATGGGCGGCACGGAACGGCGTTCTGCCGTGGTGTGCCTCCTGTCGGCCGCCACGGGAGGTCCCGACGCCGCAGAAGACACCGGCGAGGGCGAGCCAGCGCGCTACCGACGCCAGGAAGGCTCCACGCACGCGTGTGCAGCTTCGGACAAGAGGAAGAGGCGGCGAGGAACGTGCCAAGGGCACTGTGGCCGCGTGACTGAAACTGACGGACTGAAGATGACACTGAAAACTGAATTTTCTGAACTATGAACAGTAACAGTGCCCACCAGGTGTTCGACCGAATGAAATTGGCCTCTGGTGATTTTTCCTTGAGCTGATTTTTGGTGGAGTGGCTTCTCCTTGCTCAAATAGGCTGCCTGAATTTTGGTGGAATTTTTGGAGGAGTGTAGATATGAATTTCACCAAATTTGGCAAATCTGGTCCAAACTTGCAGAGACTGAATTTTGAAAAATTTGAAAAGAGGAGGAGTGGATCAAGATGGTTCTGGGTTGTGGGTTCAAAGGACAATCCAGGAGAATTGGTTTGAGGTCAAAACTCAAATGCAATAGGGCACTTGCTTTGAAAATCTCTCAGGCTCCAAACAATTTTCAGAATTGAATTGAGGGAAAAATAATTGGAATAAAAATCCAAAACCAGTTTGGATTAGTTGGGACAGAGAATTTAGGTTGATCACAAGTTGTAGGGGAGGTTTTGGAGGGGTTTTACCACATGGGCAAGAATGCCAAGTCATGGTGGTTCCAAGATATGAAAATCCCAAATTTCATGGAGTTTCTTTTTAAAAGAAAAAGATTAAACTCCCAAAAATAATTTTGAGAGAGAATCAACAGAGAAGAAGTTTTAAAAGGTCAAACACCAAAGTTTGAAGCCAGAATAAAAACCTTGCCAAAGAAAAGAAAGTTTCTTAAGAGGAAGGTTTTCTGGAAAATTTTAAATGGCCTCTTTTCAAAAACCACAAAGTTTTTGCTGAAAACCAAAGTAAAAATTTTGGAGTGTCACATCGGTCGGATCGTGAAGACGTACGACTACATCAACCACGTTGTGCTAACGCTTCCGCTTACGGTCTACGAGGGTACGTGGACAATACTCTCCCCTCTCGTTGCTATGCCTTCACCATGATCTTGCGTGTGCGTAGGAAATTTTTTGATATTACTACGTTCCCCAACAGGTGCGGGTGCGGGTGCGGTTGCCATACTAGGTACTGGTATGGGTCCGGTGTTCATTGAGTTGCTCCTGGAGAAGCTGGGCATGGGAAAATCACTTGGTGGCGCATTTGGGTTTTGTTGCACACATGTGACCACAGTTGGAATCAAGCTTGTAAAGGCAGCCGCCATATCATGTCTATAGGCAGCCATTATCTCAGCTTTGGTCTCACCTTTTCCTTTCTCCATCGCCCGCGCCACCTTCTCGTCAATAGTCACTTGACTGAACTTCTTTCTCTGTCTTTTGGCCTCGGGGTTCTCGCTATAATAGTACTTCCACATGACAAAGGGGTCCTGACACCCAGCTTGCTGTCTCTCCTGATCCGCCAGAAAGTCGAGGTAGGCGTGTGCTCGACCTAATTGGGACTGAGAACCTCCGGCCTCATCGGTGTCGGTCATGTTTCCTGGGGTTCAATGTCGTAGCCGTATAATTATCGAGCTTTATATAATAAAGTGAATAATGACAAAAAAGTGACCTTTGTTTTGCCAGAAATGTCGTTTCATTCCCGAAGCGACAAATCTCAAGCACTCGATATGTCCAACTTTCTAGCACAAGTCATGCCGAAATTCACAAAAAAATTCGGCATGACCTTTGCTAGAAAGTGCACACATAAAGCACCTGAAATTTGCCGGAATGGAAATGAATCAACATTTCCGGCAAAACATAGGTCACTTTGTTGCTGCTGACATATACACAATCATGAACATTGCTGCCCAACTAATGCAAAAAAGATCAACTATACCAATCTAACAGCTCATTAACCAATCTAACAGCTCCACTCCCCATTGCATCATTATGAACACTTTAACAGCCACATTATGAACACTCCCCCTTGCATCATTATGTGCTGACATATGAAGAGGGAGGGAAGAGGGGGTGGCGCACCTCGGGGTTGGGATCGGGGTCGGGGTCGCCGGGGCAGAGAGGGCCGGGAGGGTTGAGGGCGTCCTTCTCCTCGTCGATTTGCGCCTAGCTTCGATCTGCAGAGAGAGAGTGGCCAAATTTTTCAAACATTTCCATTAAAAATCCTCATTTTCAAAATGGACAACAACATAAGCTAATTTTCAAAAACTGTAATTTTCATTTTCATTTTCATTTAAAAAAAACACTAACAGCAAATTAAGCTAACTAACACTAACTAACTATCACTGGGCTAACACTAACAGCAATTAACTAACTAGCACTAACAGCAAATTAAGCTAACTAACACTAACTAACACTAACAACAATTAAATTAAGCTAACAGAATACACCAACTAACACTAACTAACACTAACTAACTATCACTAACTAACACTAGGGAGGGGAGGGAAAGGCACCTGTCTAGTGCTCGCTGGCGTTGCTGGGCGTCGCCGGCTGCTTCACGGAGGGAGGCACTGAGGGGTCGGGGTCGATGGCCAGCGTCGGGGTTACTGATCTGCAGGGACATACCGGAGCGGGAGGGGGTAAGAGAAAGAGAGAGAGAGAGCCAGGGCTGAGGGGTCGGAGAGGAAGGAAGAGGGGGCGGGGGGCATACCGGAGCGGGAGCGGGTCGGGGCGGGGCGGGGCGGGGCTAGCGTTGGCAGTGGGGCGGGGCGGGGCAGGGCTGGCGTCGGCGGCAGCGTGGGTAGGGCGGGGTGCAGCTGCCGGCGGCGGCGGCGGGGCGGCGCCGCGGTGGCGTTAGAGAGCGGCGCGAGTGAGAGAGACAGGAAAGGAGGTGGCTAGCGGAGCGGTGCTATAGCTAACTTAGCTATAGCGCATGTTGGAAAAACGTGCTATAGCTAAGTTAGCTATATCCCTGGTCCAGCAAAAACGCGCTACTGCAATTTTTTTCCTTTATTTTTTTTCTTTTTTATCTTTTTCTTAGCTATAGCGCTTCCCAGGATAAAACGCGCTACTGCTAACTTTTTTTCTTTATTTTTTTTCATTTTATTTTTTTTTCTTTTTCTTTTTTTTTTCTTGCATTTCATTTTCCACAACTTATAGGTTCCTTTTTCTTTTCCTTTTCATTTCATTTTGCAAAACTTCCTTTCTTATTCTTTTTCTTTTTCTTTCATTTGCACTTTTCTTTTTCTTATCTTTCTTTTGCACTTTCCTTCCTTTAATTTGGTCTGTCGTTTGAGCAATATACCAGTGTTACCCTCCGGATAATAATTAGTATACTATATCTTACATCATTTGACCGCTATCGGCGGTATACAAAATAGCTAGACACACACAAACTTTCGGGATTAGTTTGTCAGCTTGGGCGACGACGACGCTTCAGACTGATCTTCTTCCCTCTTTTGTTCGTTCTCGAATTGAGCCCATGGTCGTGACTTTTCCTTCTCCACGGATTACGATCTTTCTTAGGTAATGTAGTCTTCATTCTTGTTTTGACGTATGTTTCATCGTCATCAGCATCATCTTCCCTCATCGGATCACCGTACTGGTCATAGTCTTCCTCGTTGGCGACTCCATCCATTCTGGTGATGCTACTTTTGCTTCTCCTCATGACAACACGGCTGGGATTGATCGGGTCAGTTATGAAGAAACATTGTGTCACGTGTTTAGCATGTACCCATGGCTCATTTTTTGGCGACGGTGTTGACGGTACCGCTATCGGAGTCGGGTATACACATGGTAGTGAAATGTCGGTTTTCTCTGTGTACATTCTTAGCCCATCTGACACGGAACATCATCGCGCTATGCAATCCAGAGTAGTTAAGCTCCCATATCTCTTCGACCCTTCCGTAATATATTTCAATTACATTTCCGGTCATGGCTTCCATGGTGACCCCTGAGTTTTGTTCATCACTGTTTATATCTTTCTCCTCCGTGTAGAATGTGTATCCGTTGATATCGTATGCTTGATAAGTCGCGAGGTTGGTCGAGGGGCCATGTGCTAAGGCGTATATGTTCCGTTCGGACAACCCTCTTCCGGGGATTAGCCAGAACTCGCTCTTTGAACCAACACAAGAAAGTGGAGTTGTGCTCTCTAATAACTTCAGCGCCCGTCCTGTGCACCCCACGGTCACGGTACTTCTTTGCGATGGTCTCTTTGTGCAGAGTCATGAAATCTTCTAGCACATCTAGGTGTTGTAGCACTACTAAGTTTGCCCTGTCAAGGTCGTTTTGTCGGCCCGAGCATAACACATTCACATCCCTATGACCGTTGGTGTGACCTTCGCCTTCGAGCCTTCCGCATATTCTCCGCCTTGAACTTCCTCTTCGCCATTGACATTTCCGAGGTTGTCTTCCTCTTCGGGCACATAATCGGTCATCTGTTCATCTGGTGGCCCCATGTCGTTATTTCCTGCCCCGTCGACGTCCTCATCATCATCACCATCTTCACTTATCCATCGAGTATGGCCATGCATGAAACCATGCATGAGCAGGTGCACCTTGAATGTACCACCCTTAAAGAGGTCGAGCCTGACTCCTCCTTTGTATTTTTGACACGGACATAAAACATCCTTCAGTCTTTTTTCATACATGTCATCCACAGCGGATTGCCAATATCTTTCCACCATCCTTCCATTGACCATCATTATCACCTGCGCCCGGAGCAAATATTATAACCACGTATATATGCATGCATGAATCAAATTCATACAAAAATTCAGCATGACCTTCCCTAAACATAAGACATATTGAGTTTCCATGCCCGAAATTCGCCGAAACGGAATTGAATCGACATTTCGACAAAACATAGGCAACTCATGTCACCCACATTATTTCATCAAATACACAATGTAGGCAACTCAAATTATGCCACACACAATTCAGTATATATATTCTCATATCTCCCATCTATATATAGTTTCGGTCCAATCAACACAAACACCTTTTTTTTGCTCACCTATGTGTCGAGAGGGATATCGAGCACCTTTCTTATTAATTACCTAGTAGCTCTAGATATATAGCTCTAACTAGATAGCTAGCTAGCTAGGGAGAGAGAGAGAGCTAACTAGCTAGGGTGATAGTGGGAGAGGAGAGGGAGAGAAGAGGGAAGGCATTAATGGAAGAGGGGGAGGGCAAAGAAGAGGGGGAGGGAGGGCATTAATTGAGGGGTGGGGTGGTGGAGGGCACAAAGAAAAGGGGGTGGTGGAGGGCAAAGAAGAGGGGGAGGGAGGGGGCTCTAATGGAGGGGGGAGGAGGGGCAAAGAAGAGGGGGAAGCAATGAAGAACAAGCAAGTGCAAGAGGGAGGGGGGAAAGAAAGAGGGGGAGAAGAGGGGGAGGGGGAAAGGTGGCAGATATTTTGGCTGGCGACCATAGCAGTAGCGCGGGGCACCAAAGCGCGCTACTGCTATGTGTGCCAGCCAAAATACCTACTGGTACATAAAACTATCTATAGTGCTTGCTCAAAAAATACGCTACTACTAAAAGATTACACATAGAAGAAGTAGCAGTAGCGCTTCCTCATGGCCCAATGCTACTCCTATATTCTTAACAGTAGCGCTTGTTAGAGTACGAACGCTGCTACTATTTTTTGGCCGGGGGGTGTGGTGTGGTTAACTTACCAGTAGCGTGCCCTCTAGAAACCAACGCTGCTGCTAAGTTGTACCAGTAGCGCGGTTTGTAACACATGCTACTGGTAATTATCAGTAGCATGGGCTCCAAAACACACACTACTGGTAAACTTCTATGTATCAGCCTTTTCCTAGTAGCCAACCCTTCACAACTTTTTACCCATAGCTCCAAATTAGGTGATCCCAATGCACACTTCTTCGATTCGTCGAGCCCATTCTGATGGACCCATTGTCACCATATTTTGACATTATGAAAATGACTATTATGCCCTTGCCCTTATCCAGCCCCCTCCGAGCGAGAACGTTTTCCGGTGATTCGTTCCGCGAGTTTGTCGCACTTTCTCCTGGTGATTTCTTCCACCCCAGGCAAGCCACACCCTCCATTTGAATCACTGTAATGCAGTGACATGGTTTAATTTATTTAAACTTGTTTAAAATATTTTTTTAGCTACATGTGATCTGTGCATGGCATTTTCTCGGAATATTATTTTGATCTTGTTGATGCCATGCTATTGTTTGGATTACTAGGAGTTATGTCTGTAGTTGATGAGTAATAATGTTGCTATTGGAGTATTAGTGGTTGATATTATGGTTGTTTCATGATGATATCTGTTAGTATATTTTGGAGTATTACTTCAGATGTCATGCTACCTTTGGATTATTAGTGGTTAGTATGATTATTTTCATGATGCTAGTCAATGTTCTGTTGCTTGGAGTATTAGTTTCGGAGATGATGTTTACGTGTGGATCTTAGCTGGATAGCTTTGTTCTGGTTATTGGAGTAGTAGAGTTATTGTTTTTAGATTCATCATGATAGAAATATTATGCTATCTTTGGAGTATTTTGATATGAGGATATTATGCTCAGATTGTTTGTTGGATATTGCTATGACTTGGATTATAGTTTGATAGTTGATATCGGAGTATCAGTTATCACAGTTATATATTTGGGGATAAATTCCGTCATTAAGCTGGTCAAGTGCCACCGAACCGGGCTTTCTCCAGTGCAACCACATTTGCCTTTATGGGAAGGCCCTAATGCGATGCTATTGCCGTGTCTCTTGCCGGTGCCTCCAACGAGGGAAGGTTATGGGCGCGCGCTACCCTGATCAGGTAGGCGGACATAAGCCTTGTGTGTCCGTTGTTGTTCTTATGTGCACATGTCCCTGTTTGGGACGGTTTATTGTTTTGGCCACAACGGTGGCCGTTGGTGTCTTTGGTAGACACGGAGCCACCCAGGACTAGCCCAGTGGGGAGTGAGTCGGAGTGGCCGGGGGAGTGTCATGGCAGTAGATTGGTTTTGTCGGAACGCCGTTGGTCCACCCGAATGGGAGTGCGAGGCCATGGGTTCCGTGGTGTGGGTACAGTGCATTACCTCTACAGAGTGTGTTTGTTTAAACTATCGATAGCCGCATCCTCGGTCATGGGCATGGGTTCGTATTAGGTCACACCGTTCGATCAACACTCACTTGATGGAATGACTTATAGGTGATTTATATGTTGATATTTTGAGCAGTACAGATTGGCAGGATGTTGATGATGACGTTTGAGACTAAGTGTTGTTCATGGTAGTGATCGCCGGAAAGATTACCGTTTGAGACCAAGTGTTGGTCATGGTTGTGATCGTCGGAATGATCACCGTTTGGTTTTGATCACGAGGTGATCGAGATGGTATATTGCTTGGC
Source organism: Triticum aestivum (assembly GCF_018294505.1). Lineage (NCBI taxonomy): Eukaryota > Viridiplantae > Streptophyta > Magnoliopsida > Poales > Poaceae > Triticum > Triticum aestivum. The sequence goes on from NC_057807.1 coordinate 520,525,199, forward strand.
CAGTTAGCCAAGAGAGATATGGTTATGGAAATCTGAGATGGTGATTTATCACTATTGTAGTAGTTTCATATCATGCTTAGTAGTTGCTGTTGTATCATGGTAGCTGTTAATTTAATTAACCTGCTTAATGCTATGTTGTTGTCTTGCCTTGATGTTTTTGGTTGTTGTGAGCTTGCAAGTACATTCAATGTAGTGACCTCACGTGTCATGCCAGCTTGCAGGTGATGCCCTGATTGCTTGATTGCTTTTCGTGGTTTCCGTTCGTGTGAGCTAGATCGTGTCCCAGCCAGAGTCCCTGCGGAGTGGAGTTCACTACCTTTGTCGTTGTTCCGCTGCTAGAAGATTTCCGCTGCTACAAGTTGTTCCGCTGCTAGCATAGAGCAAGTGTAGTATCACAGGCGTAGTGTCTCCATGCTGACGTGAACCTTTGTAACATCAGACCTTTGTATTTATTATTTTAATAAGAGATGATTTCTTATATGTCAAGCAGTGCCGTATTCAAGAGACTTCTCCTTGATCTCTGGGATGGAATACGGGGCGTTTTGATTTCTCTGAGCCGGGGTGCCATAGGCACGCCCTAGTCAGCGCGAGCGGTAGAAACCGGTAGAAATTGGTAGTATAAAGTCCCGCTTGTTTATTGCATTTGGTTGCTGCATTTGTTCATTACATAGCGTGCATATAGAATTGTTATTTGTTGCTAACGGTTTATCTGGTGAGTGTAGCTAGCATCGGTTCGGATCCACACAGCTCAACCTTTGCATTTCTCCAAGTTCCTTTTTCTTTCGGTGTTTCATGTCATTTCTGTCCCAACAGAGTGATGCCAAGTGATCCCGACCCTGTTTGCAAAAATGGTGCTCAGGTATCGCGCCGATGTCTTTCTTTCAGACCCACCTATTGTTTCAGTGATAGAAATGCTTCTATCCCAGATTGTTATTTTATTTTGTCGTGTTGGCAACCCTTAATGATCTTAGTTATCAAGAAAGGGCAATGTCAGCAGCCTCAGTTTTTCCCCGCTATCCTATTTCTTGGACAAGTATGGATCTTTTTCCGTCCGCTTGATAATAATGTGGTTGCGACCGTCGTGTCCCACTACATGGTTACCGAGTGCGTCCTCGCCTCCGAGCTAGTTCAGGTTGCTACCTGGCTATGCTAGCACTTGGTGTAGCGATGTTTACACCAATTCTTCCACACATTTATTCGTCCTCGTGCACATCGTCACAGCATGCTAGATCGTAGAACCGGAGATACCGCGAGATTTGTGTGCTTAAGTAGGCATGCATATTGTGTGACTAGCAGTAATATGTGACATTGATTGTGTGCGAATTGATTGTTGTTGTGTACTCTTGTTTTGTTGAGTTTTCTTTTGCTTTTTATTTTTGGGCCCCGGTGTTACATTATTTCCCCCCTATAAAGAGTTGCTCATCCACCGACACTGGACTCAAAGAAGCAATAAGGATTTGAAATATTCGGAAGTAGCTCAGCTAAACACTTTGTTCTACCCAGTCAACTGCATTATAGCATCAATATCTATTCAGAATACCAATGATGTATTGGATTGACTATCAGCATCGAGTCTACATCAGTGCAAAATCCTCATAGCAATTGTGATCCGTCCAGCAACAAGACAAGTCAGGTACAAGGCCAACAATATATTTTCAGACAGAGGTATGGATCATATACAAAGTTTTGGCTCAGCAATGAATGATGCTTGAAGTATGTTATCATCCGAAATAAATTAAGAATGTGATATGCTCAAGGAAGACAATCAAACTATTTTTCTCATGCAAATAATCAGCCTCAGAATATTATGGGCATGTGTATGGATTTCAGTCTGCATATCAGTATGAAGTTTTGGATATAACAAACCCAGTATTCTTCCACACGCTATTGGAAGAGATTTATGATGCAAGGCTCCTCAAATTTTCCTCAGCATGATATGTGAACAATTTCCGGCCCATGATACCCGGTCTTTCTCAGCAAGATACCCCGGTAAAAGTTTCTGACAGACAGAAATGAATTGCTCTCAACAAGCAAACCCGAGGAGAAGCTTCTCAAGTACGAAACTCAGGCTTCTCCAGCACAATAATCATACCAAGCTTCGTGTGTAGGCTATAGAGTCTTCTTCTTCACGATACTTAGACAAAATATTTGAGCAGAAGTTAACAAGTCTTCCTCAGCAAGCTACTCGGAAGGCTTCTCTCGTAAGCCATTCAGTCTGCGTCAGTATCATACTATTACACCATCCTGAGAGATTATATGATGACTTGCCAAGGTATGGCAGTACAGCTCAAGGACCAGACTTGCAATAATTTTGCCAGAGGTAAAATTCAGTCAAAACATATGCCTACCGCAAGGATCGAGTGTTCGGTGGCATATCCTTCTTATATATGGTTAGCATGCATCCCCAGTCATATAAGTTACTCATACGAGATGCGACAAAGATCCAGCAGATATACCTAAGGAAAGTAAGGACCCCCAACCTCCCGAGTCCGGCAAAGGAAAAAAGCAGAGATACATATCATGAATTAACAAGGATCGACAATATTTGGAGATAATATCACAGAATCAACAGTCTTGACCCGTCCACGCTGACGTGGATTAGTGGAAACATATTCCGCGGAATACATTTTCACTGACCGAAAGCGTGTTTCTATTTTGCGCCTCTACCTTATCCACTCAAGGATCCGGTTGTGAATATTATTTTTGCAGAAAAGTCCCTGAGCTTCAACCCATCACAACTTTTTAACCGTAGCTCCAAATCAGGTGATTCCGACACCCACTTCTTCGTTTCGTCGAGCCCATTCTGATGGAACCATTGTCACCATGTTTTGACATTTTGAAAATGACCATTATGCCCTTGCCCTTATTCATCCCCCTCCGAGAGAGAATGTTTTCCGGTGATTCGTTCCGCGAGTTTCTCGCACTTTCTCCCGGTGATTTCTTCCACCCCAGGCAAGCCACACCCTCCATTTGAATCACTGTAATGCAGTGACATGGTTTAATTTATTTAAACTTGTTTAAAATATTGTTTTAGCTACATGTGATCTGTGCATGGCATTTTCTCAGAGTATTATTTTGATTTTGTTGATGCCATGCTATTGTTTGCATTACTAGGAGTTATGTTTGTAGTTGATGAGTAATCATGTTGCCATTGGAGTATTAGTGGTTGATATTATGGTTGTTTCATGATGATATCTGTTAGTATATTTTGGAGTATTACTTTGGATGTCATGCTACCTTTGGATTATTAGTGGTTAGTATGATTATTTTCGTGATGCTAGTCGATGTTCTATTGCTTGGAGTATTAATTTCGAAGATGATGTTTACGTGTGGATCTTAGTTGGATAGCTTTGTTCTGGTCATTGGAGTAGTAGAGTTATTGTTTTCAGATTCATCATGATAGAAATATTATGCTATCTTTGGAGTATTTTGATATGAGGATATTATGCTCAGATTATTTGTTGGATATTGCTATGACTTGGATTATAGTTTGATAGTTGATATTGGAGTTTCATTTATCACAGTTATATTTTTGGGGATAAATTTTGTCACTAAGTTGGTCAGGTGCCACCGAACCGGGCTTTCTCTAGTGCAACCACATTTGCCTTTATGGGAATGCCCTAATGCGATGCTATTGTCGTGTCTCTCGCCGGTGCCTCCAATGAGGGAAGGTTATGGGCGTGTGCTACCCTGATCAGGTAGGCGGACATAAGCCTTGTGTGCCCGTTGTTGTTGTTATGTGCACATGTCCCCGTTTTGGATGGTTTATTGTTTTGGCCACGACGGTGGTTGTTGGTGTCTTTTGTAGACACGGGGCCACCCAGGACTAGCCCAGTGGGGAGTGAGTCGGAGTGGCTGGGAGAGTGTCATGGCAGTAGATCGGTTTTGTTGGAACGCCGTTGGTCCACCCGAATGGGAGTGCGAGGCCATTGGTTCCGTGGTGTGGGTACAGTGCGCTACCTCTGCAGAGTGTGTTTGTTTAAACTATCGATAGCCGCATCCTCGGTCATGGGCATGGGTTCGTACTAGGTCACACCGTTCGATCAACACTCACATGATGGAATGACTTATAGGTGATTTATATGTTGATATTTTGAGCAGTACAGATTGGCAGGATGTTGATGATGACGTTTGAGACCAAGTGTTGGTCATGGTAGTGATCGCCGAAAAGATCACCATTTGAGACCAAGTGTTGGTCATGGTTGTGATGGCCGGAATGATCACCGTTTGGTTTTGATCACGAGGTGATCGAGATGGTATATTGCTTGGCCGGTTAGCCAAGAGAGATATGGTTATGGAAATCTGAGATGGTGATTTATCAGTATTGTAGTAGTTTCATATCATGCTTAGTAGTTGCTGTTGTATCATGGTAGCTGTTAATTTAATTAACCTACTTAATGCTATGTTGTTGTCTTGCCTTGATACTTTTGGTTGTTGTGAGCTTGCAAGTACATTCAATGTACTGACCTGGCGTGTCATGCCAGCTTGTAGGTGATGTCGTGATTGTTTGATTTCTTGTCGTGGTTTCCGTTCGTGCGAGCTAGATCATGTCCCAGCCAGAGTCCCTGCGGAGTGGAGTTCACTACCTTCGTCATTGTTCCGCTGCTACGAGTTGTTCCGCTGCAAGCATAGAGCAAGTGTAGTATCGCAGGCGTAGTGTCGTCGTGCTGATGTGAACCTCTGTAACATCAGACCTTTGTATTTATTCTTGTAATAAGAGCTGATTTGTTCTATGTCAAGCAGTGCCGTATTCCAGAGACTTCTCCTCGATCTCTGGGTTGGAATACGGGGCGTTCCGGTTTCTCTGAGCTAGGGTGCCACACCAGGAATCCAAACCACGGGGGCTATCTCCATGTTTACTATCCCCTCCTATAGCTCATTTACTTTTTAGTAAGAAATCATATGTCTACAATTAGATTCTTATGATTTTTCTTAGGGTGCTCTACACAACTTTAGAAGTATTTTATTTTTGAAATTGCATTAAAATGTGACAATACTCCGTAGTTTCATTTTGAATCCTACATGAATACCAGTAACCAGACACCACTTAAGATGGTTTACTTTCCCTTTACCCCACCCCTCTCAATCCAAGGTTCTTTTGGTTGACATGGAGCCTAGGTGTCAATTTTCCTTTTTTGGAGAACTTCCATATGGACAAAAAAGTGAAAGTAAGCACATACATATTCTAGGAAAAGCCTACAAGTCATAATAAATTTAAAATATGGGTAAATCAGAAAAGGATATGATATTTTGATGAAGGAAATTTATCTACTACCTCAGTACCAAAATATAAGACTTTTTGCAGTTCAATTTGAACTACAAAAATGTCTTATATTTTGATACAGAGGTAGTAACTCTTAATACATGACCATTTAAGTCTGGCTTCAAAATTTCTAAAAGTTTTAATTGAATAAGGAACTACGAACTTTGGTCTTGATCCTCCTCATTACAAGTAATTTTTATATCATTCACACATTGTTCATCATGAAAACAACAGATAAGCATGTCAATTTACATTGTTATTAAATCTATATTGACATATTTTATTGATATTTATTGTAAGTCTATATTGAGCATTCTGAAAAAGGGCAACAATGCGGAGACCTATGTATCTTTTTGAAAATACAAGAAAATTATATGGCATAACAATGGAAGATTAAAGGAGGTCACGACGAATGCACTCGCTAGTGGGCCACATGTGCCCACATGGGACATCCTATAGGCGGCATGCTGCAGGGGTGAGTGGGCCCCATATATATCTCCGCAAATGCCTTTTTTACACGATGTCAACTCTTCAGTTGAGGGGATACCTGATTTTGTCGGCGAGTACGGTAGTGCGGTGGCCCTTTATCTATCCTAAAGGAGTGGAATCTATCACCTCCACTATTCCACTGGAAGAAAACATTGTATCATCAATAATATCAAGCCAACACAGGGAGCACCATCTTCATCACATATCCATGCACACCATCATGTCACTCTTCATCTTTTACGTCATCCATATGAAAGCTTTGCAGATCAAATCATGTAACTTTCCAGCGGAGGTTATTGTTACCTTTGATGTATCCCTGGAATATTTACAATTTCACATTGTTGATGATATCATTACACATGGTTTGAATACGCCCATAGAGTACCCCCGTCGAGTAGGTATCCTTGCTCATCGACCTTGATGGTCTTACTTATTGAAAATTCTACATGCGATCACCCTAATATTGTAAAATCGGGTTAAATGCTAATATGTAAATTAATCAAGATCAATGAATCCCAAAAAATAATATGAAATGGTTATACAAAATGATTTATTTTGTATTAATCTAGGTATGTGGATAGCAAGTAGTGGTTTACAATTTCATGGTATCTTTATTTTTCGTGCTTTAATTTCCCATGTCTTGAATTTTAAATTAGAAATAGCATTTGTTTCCGTTAGAGCTCGGTATATTGTTGCTGATTTATTTTTCAAAATTACTCAAACATATTTTTATGTCAATTTTGTGGTAACCTATCAATACTTGTGTTTAAAAAAATCTAAAGCGTGCCTTCAAATCCTTTTCTGCATGGAATGACATATAATCCTTTGAAATCTTTTGATAATATATGGAATTTATCAAAATGGTATTCCCCTTGAAGCTTGTTGGAATTGTGGACATCATGAAGACAAAAAATGCAACATGATACTTCTTAAAGGCAAAAGTTGTGCCTCATTGAACTAATATAGTAATAAGGACATGTACCTTTGGGACCAGAAAAGACCATCCATATATAGGGAGGACCTCTCCAATGGCACTCGACGTGTGACACAAAACCTTCAATGACCTTACCCTCCATGATCCCCCGAGATGATATTTTTTTTTCCTTGACTGGGTAGGAGGATGCAACATTTTTATTTCTAAAAGGCTATGGTGCTCTTCAAACACTGCATTCCTTTGTTAGGGATAGAGATGGCGAGGGAGAAGTCCAACGAGTCTGAGATGACCGATAGTATTGTGTTGAGTTACACCAATTACAATTAGCACATGCAACAACATGACATATTTAGCGATAACAATGAGTGTGACGCCGTTGAATTGCAACTGCTGTATTGTGTCTCCCTAGCCGTCTGGATATGTAACGGTGACCACGATAAGAATGAGTGTTAAACTAGGCCGAAAGCAAGTTGCATGCAACATATACATGACCACAAGTAATGGTCATCGGAAAATATTTGCAGCGGGTATGTACGCGAGTGACGACTTCAAGCACAACGTATCGATGACTGTCTGATCTGGCGACACGCTGGACACAGTTGACTGGATATGCTATGCACTGGATGGATGGACGCCAAACGATGTGGCAGGTGTGTGTTGGGAGTTGGGACGCGAACGTTCACCTTGTGGAGTACATGTGTGAACCTTGGTCAGGCCAAATGGATTCCGGATCATTTAATGATATTAATGCAAGCCACCCAGGGAAGTAATTAAAGCGTATCCAGAAAAGCTATTGGAAAATAGAGAAATAAAACCTAAGCCTTCTCTTCAAAAGCAAAGGAGAAGAGAAATTAACTAGGAGCCAAAGAAAGACCAGACGGGAGAGAGAGAGGGGAGGAGGCGAAATCAGGCAACGCGCGTGTCCACGGCGACCCAACCCCACCAATCGCCCACGAAAGCCCTACAGCCCGGGGCACAGCCGGCGAAGGGGAAGATCCAGCCGGAGCCCAAGACGAAGATGGCTGGCATGGCGGTGCCGGCGTGGGTGGGGGCCCTCACGTCGCCTGAGGTCGACGCGGCCAAGCTGCTCCTCCAGCTCAGCGAGAGCAGCGCCTCATCTGGCGGCTCCTCCTCCTCCCTGCGCTCCCTGAACGCCGCGCCGGCGCCAGCGTCGGGGGCCTTTGTTCTTGGTGGTTTCGTGGACTGGGAGGAAGATGACGAGGAGGAGGTGCCCGGGGGCCAGCGCAGGGTGAATCGCTACCGCCTGATCACCGAGATCTATGCCGCGACGGAGGAAATCGGTGTTTGCGGCGGCAGCGGCCGGAAGAACAAGAAGGAATAGACTAGGAGAGATGAGAGGTGAGGGGGCTTTCCTGTAATTAATGTAATTTCTCGGGGGTAGCTCGTAGTTCGAGCTCGCAGCCCTCTCCTTCCTCTCAACGGGAGGAGTCGCTATGGATCTTTGCTGTAAAACTTCATCTTTGTGTTAAGAATTTACTGGTTGGTCGGAGCTGAATCCATTCATGGCGGCTTCTGAATTCTCTTCTGAATTGGTTTGGCTCCAGACTTATAGCCCCGTACTGTGCTGCCTAGTCTGGATCTCGGCGATAGACAGATCGGTCGCCTTTGCAGATCGATGATCTCCGGGGCGAAGACGATCGTATCAGCTCCGGCCATGGATTCCGCTTGGCAGCTCGCTACTCTGCGCGGCACGGCCAACAATCGATGCCTCCGTGCATGCAATTTTAGTAATTAAGCATTTCCAGGCGCCTACGACCGTGATTCGCAAAAGGACGGATCCATCTATTCGTGAAATTTGGTGTTTAGGTTGTTTGATTTGGAAACGACGAGGTGCACTGCACTGGTTTGGGACTCCAATTTCCAGCAGAAATGTTTGATCTGTGTGGGCAGAGCAGACTGCACAGAAATGTAGATCAGTAGATATGGTGGACGCCTAATGGCCGGAGTCTCTTGATCCGGCAGGAAGCATGTTCTGACCGATACAACACTTGCCTCTTCGTATTGGTTTGTCAATGGAATGTTCCAGAAGATAGCTTCCATGAGCATCCAGGATTGGTGACAATGCAAGCTCGCCATGCGCGAGTTCCAATTTTTTGCATCCCCCTCTACGTGGGTTTCCTTTCCTTTATAAACCACGATCGAGCTTGTCATCTCATATGACTGATATGAGGCTACAGATAAATACTCCTATATTCTAAGATTATTTTTTTTGCTGTATGCAGTTGTACCTATAAGATCTATGGAAATGTAATCCTCCTTGTAGCAGCCAGAGAGATCGACCAGACTGTTTGAAACTGGTCTTTGTGATATGTTCACAACGTAACCAAACTACTCCCTTCATTCCTAAATATTTGTCTTTTTAGAGATTTCAAATGGACTACCACATACGGATGTATATAGACATAATTTAGAGTGTAGATTCACTTATTTTGCTCCGCATGTAGTCAGTTGTTGAAATCTCTAGAAAGACAAATATTTAGAAACGGAGGGAGTAGTAGTTTATCTTAGCTCTCACGCAGATATATTCTTCTAACACGAGAAAAGAAAGAAAGAAACGGAGTAGCTTTGTACCATCAATTAGTGCTTGATATAACATGGCTTTCTTTGGAAATAAGTTAGTATAAAGTATATATGAGTAGGCGCGTTCCTATAATTCCATAAGTGTAATTACTAATTAGGCAAACCGAGGGTTAGTTTGGGAGAAAATGACAATGTTAGGAGGGATTATGAGTCCCTGAAATAACGTGTTGAATCTTTGTTTAGTGGCTCACTCGATAGCTTAGGGAGATATTGTAGTTGATGCTAAGATTAGTAGAAAATATACCATTTTGTTACATGTATATCTTACATCATTTGCATCCAATGAACAGAACCATAGTTTTATCTAAGTAGGTGTAAGGCAACTAGGCGGAATAATGAACAAGCAGAGTACTTGAAATAGACAGCAATGTTTGGCTCGTGCCAAGATATGGCAAAAAAAAACACCGACAACTAAATCTAAAGTTTTTCCGCAAAATGTGGTCAAGACTAAAGAAAACTCATCCACCTGAGTTGTCACATCCAGTCTGAACGGAAAGGAAAGGGGGATACTGGGTTCTACCAATCAAAGGCATGAACATCCTCAATTTTCGGTTGATGGACCGTTCTGCCAAGAGATTGGAGACAAAGGCAACAAACATCAAAAATAATGATGTGCTCACAAATAGAAGAGTACATTGTGAAATAGCAAATAACCGCCTAGAAGAATGTCAGCTGCCACTTCAGCGTAAGCATTTAGGGTGAAATGTCCATACATGGATGAAATTTGATGGCTTATCTAACAAATAGAAAGGTCCAACACTTCATTTAACAACAATTTCATAACAGCTAGCTAGAACACAAGGCAACACATCAAAAGCATAGTTTCCAAATATTTTACCAAGGGGCAGAGCTGGTGTACCATATATAGTTGGGTTGGAATTCATCAAATCTTTCATTACAATTGTCTTTTATCAATGTTGATTAAAAACTACACCATACACAATAGAGATGAACGCAAATGGTATTTCCTTTTTTTTGGGGGGTAATAACCGAGGGGGGTGGGGGGGAGTCCCCCCACTTGAATATATTTCTCAAAGTATCATACAACCAATGCTGATTACAAGTGTTGCAGAATTACATAGGCACGCAAGTGCATGCGTAGAGGAATGCACGCCACGAGAAAGTGTGTTCCTTGGCAATAGTCTTACATAGTCTATGGGACCACAAATCTAAATCAGAGATCATTAAGAGTATTTGCCGAGTGAGTGTCCATGGAGCGAAATGCTTGGGCATCCCGGGCGTCCTAGATCTTCCAAAGAAGTATTAGTAAGATGAAGTGCCATAGTAATTTTTGTGGTCCGGTAGGTGCGCATTCCTAAAGCACACCCAGTCACGCTTGGGGATCCCTAGTCGTTGCCACACACAGTCAGGGAGAGGGCATTGCAGGAAGATGTGAGAGGTGTCCTCGCTGACATGGTTGCAACTAGGGCAGCTTGAGTCTGCGTAAATGTGTTTCCGTAGGAGGTTTGCCTTGGAGTTTAGCCTTGCAAGGCAACAGAAGACAGGTGACTCTGCAGGTTAGAATCTAAACCATCACGTAGTATAGTAGCCTCTCGGATGTGTTGTTTAGTGTAGTGTGAACAATGGTTGGGGAAGGGAGTTGCCAAAGAGCAGTGGTAGAGCCAAGTGTCGAACCAGAAGTAGGTGTTTTGGCCATTATTAGCGAGAACAAAGGAGATTTGTTGGAGAGTCGGTAGTTGTGTTGTTGATTGTTTTGCAAATGAAAGAAGTATGTGCATGTGGGTTGATGAAAGCATTTGGGTGTTGCAGATTAACCCAATCTAACCAAGGAGAGATGTATTGTGTTACAGCTTCAGAAGCGAATTTCATAAGAAGGCAAATGAAAGAAGTATCTTTACTCTTTATTATCTTAGAATTGGACCTAAGGATAAGGTCTCACTCTAACTCTACAAAATAACTTAAAAATTGCAGGTTGACAGGATTAATGATCTTTATAGAGTATTATGATATGAAGTCAAGTCGTATTTGTAAAAGCTCGGGAGTTTTGTTGCATCTGGTGCCTATCAAGTCTACGAATTCCAGAGTTGCTGAAAGACTGGCTTGATCATATCACTTGCTTAGATTCAGTTCGTAGTTGTTGAACTATTTTGTGTTGAACTTATTTTATAGCATGTTGTGAAATAGTAGGCATAAAAGTAGACCAAATTAGCTAGTCATGGGTATAATAGGAAAAAGGGGTCAGACAAACATGATAATCATAATCCACTGTGATGAAAAAGTCGATCCAAGGATAGAGACGACCCAAAGGCATTGCATTCTAAGGTCAAGATAAGGCCTCGAACTCGGCTTGTGTACCGCAAGTACACACATTGAACACGTCGGTTTGCACAACACAAGTATATGCAGCAAGGGGCTTTTTTTTGTGAGATCCATGATTCGAGCCCTGGTCACTAGCCCGACTCCAAGAGGTCCTTACCACCATGCTGGACGCACGTTCGCAATCCACGGTAATGACAGACACAACTTAAATATCTATTTAACATATTTTACATAATCTCTACTCCTAATGAAGCAGTTGGTAGTCTCGTTTCCAGGGTTTTTTTCATCCCACCATTTTCATCCGGTTTTTTTTCGTAGGTTAACCGTCGTAGATTTTTTTCGTCGCCTCCCCCACTTCATCGGTTTATTTTCACTTCACCCTCTCACACAACGAAAAAAACTGAACGGATCAGAACTTTCCATACTGACGCAAATTATTTAGTAATGTCTTTATGTAAAAGAATCAATCACAATCAATCTCTAAAGATCAAATCTAAATTAATTAATCTTCATAACCTTTGTTTCCTTTCGAATCACGTCCATAACTTTCCTTTTGTAACACCCCGAGAATCATGCTACAGTAATCCCATACTAATGGCCATGTCATCATGATTATCATAGTTAAATTACCATAAGAAATAATTCAACTCTCGTACCCTGGTCAAATTCTAAATTCAAACCAATAAGTGAAATTTACAGTTTCACAAACATGTCTGAAAAATAGTTCACTTTTGAGCAAATATTCCATAAGTATTTTTCATGATGAAACCCACCTCATTTGGATTCCAAAAATGCCCCTGGGAATTTTTAAAGTGGATCAACAGCCTTTAAGTTGGCCGTTTAAATTCAACACAAATTCAAATAATTACAAAGGTGCTCAAACTTTTTGTGCAACCCTAGAATATTGCATACCATTTTTGTGCAAAGTTTCATAATTAACAAAATTTGTTTGATCACTAAACCATTTAGGAAACAATACTTACTTATTATTTTAGCGAAAGAAAAACAAGAGTTTGAATTTTTCGCTTGGCCTATTGCCGCAGTAGGAGCCCAACCCACCTAGGGCCTCTTCTTCAATCGTTCTGTTCACAGGGAGACAAAGTGCCTCCGTGTCGAGCATCCACGACATCCTGGCCATGGATGGCCTCCACGTCCCCCCACTCGTCCTATAACTATGCCAAATGAAAACCCTAGATCGAGCGTGTCCATTCCCCCTCTCTTTCCCCCGTCGCCCGCTTCTTCTTCTGCTCGAAATCGAGCTCGAAATCGACGCGGTCACCACTGCCTCGCCCTTGTTACCGCAGCCACCGTCGTCGTCGTCGCTCGGGGGAACATCCTGGAGGATCGCCGTGCTCGGGTTCGTCCGTTCCGGGGACCATCTCGAGCCGGGGAGCCGCGTAACCGCCGCCATTGCCGTCTTCTTCAACCGGCCGTCACCAACTCGCCGCCGACGCCGTGCTCCGGTCCACCCCGGCCTCCCTGACCTCGTCCCCTGCACCGCTGTGAGCCACTCTTCCAAACCTCACTCTCCCTGTTGTCGATTAGTCGTCGTAGTCACCACCGTAGCTCTGCATCGTACGCGGACGTTGCAATCATGTCTGTTTGCTACTGCTACTCCTTGCTACTTCTCCTCCATGCTACTGTTGCCACTTCTGCTGCTCTTTTGCCGTTGCTACTTCTTGCTGCTGATGTCGCGCAGCCGCCCGCGCCGGCCGCATCCACCAGCCCCCGCTCGCTAGCCGCGTCCGCCCCAGCCCCGCGCCCGCTGCCGTGGCCGCCCTTTGCGCGCCCTAGTCTCGCGCCACGCCCGCTCCCGCATCTGCCAGCCGGCGCATCGCCCGTCGCTGCTGCCCCAGCACTGCGGCCGCCTGCTGCTGTCGCGGCATGCTGCTCGCCGCACTTCTGCTCGCCTACTGCCGCTGATTTTGCTTGCTGATGCGGCTTTGCTGTTGCTACTCTGCTTGCTGGACTGCTGCTTGCTATTGCTGCTCTATCGCTGCTTGCTCATAGCCACAGCCGCTGCTCCCTTTGCTTTTGCCGTTGCTGGGCGCTCCTGTACTGGCCTCGGTTTTGGCTGTAGCCATGGCGGAGTGCCCTGTGCGGTGCCTATGGATGAACATGCGTGAGGCTTGCTATGCCTCTGGCCGGCCCTGTTAAATTAGGATTAGGATTAGTTCTTATTTAGTTTAATGTGTTTATGACATTTGGGTCCCACTTTTTCAACTTAAATAAAATCAGTTTAGAAATTATTAGGAAACTGACATGCGGGGCCTGCAAGCACCTATTCACCCTGTTGTTGACCAGTCTTTGTTGACTGGGTCAACTGAGCCATCTGACCCACCTGTCAGCCTCAATAGTGCACTGTGGGTGCACTGCTCCGGGTGCACCTAGTGTTCCTACTGTTATTTTCGAATTTAAGATAATTCCAATAATTTCAAAAAATCATTTTAAAACTTCAATAAATCATATAAAATAATTCGTAACTCGAATGAAAATATTTTCTACATGAAAGTTGCTCAGAAAAACATGACGAATCCGGATACACGGTCCGTTCATCTGTCACATGCCCCTAGCATGCTGAACATGGAACTTTCCCCTCCGGTCATCTGTTTGACACAGGTCCGGAACCGGGAAAACATTCCCGGTTGACTTCCCCCCTCGCCGGTATCGTGTAGCACCGCGTTAGAACATGTTTAGCTCTGCCTGTTGTCCTGTTATGCTATGTTTGCTTTATATTTACTGTTTCTCCCCCCCCCCCTCTTCTCTCCGGTAGACCCCAAGACCGATGTTGCCCCTGTGATCGACTACGTCGACGACGACCCCTCCTTGCCAGAGCAACCAGTCAAGCCCCCCCCCCCCTTTGATCATCCCGATATCGCCCATTCTATACTCTCATGCTTGCATTAGATTTTGCTACTGTTATTGTTTGCTCCTATTCTGATGCATAGCCTGCTTTTGTACCTGTTTATTGATACCTACCTGCTTATTCTAAACTGCTTAGTATAGGGTTGGTTAGGTATCCATCAGTGACCCCCACACCTTGTCCTTGTTGCCCCTGCTTCATCATCGAAGACCCGATCAACGGGATCGAAGACCAGGCCCCGACACCGCACATCACTTTCCCCTTAGTTGCTCGACACTACTGGGATACTATCGAGTGCCGAGGGTGAGACCTCTACAGCACTTCTGTTGTTAACCCTGTAGTGTAGCTATTCGGTTGTGGTCATCGAGGGTGATTTCCTCTTTAACCACTTCCGATACGACTCTGTCGTGCAACCCCTCAAGTGTGAACCTCGGGGGTGATTCCTCTTACGTTCACCTTGATGATTACATCGAGTGGAATTCACCGGGGGTGATTCCTTGGGTTTTCCCCTTGATGTTTGGACACACGGATACTTGGACTTTACAAATGTTACTTGGAAGGGCGGGTCGACCCTGAGGGGTACCCGCGAGTGATGTGGAGACGGGTTGACCTGGAGGGTACCCGAGAGCTGAATACGAGGCGTGGCCGGGCATTCTTAGCCCTTGCCGCAAGTCCTCGAGACGGGGCAACGGGGTCACATCTTTCGTGAGTCTCTGCTTGTTACCGCGCGTTCCTAATCCACTATGATTTGGATATTTGATCCGAGGGGCCTCTGGCCTGATAGCACTAACCATCACGTGGGCATAGTATGGGCGTTCTGCGTCGTATGCATCAGCCGAAGCTTATTAGACATCAGCGACTGAGCGGCGGGCGCCGGGTTGGACTAGTAAGCTCCTACCTTTTTTAAGGAGGTAGCTAGGTCTGCTCACCGGCCGCCCACGCAACATGCAGGAGTTCCCGGGGAGATGGCCCATGACCCCTGGGGGCATAGGTTTAGTCCGGCGTGCTGACCTCTCTATTAAGCCTAGGTTGGGTTGCGGCGTATTGTTTGGCCGAGGCCGGGCATGACCCAGGAAAGTGTGTCCGGCCGGAGTTAATCGAGCGTGGTGGGTAAGTTGGTGCACCCCTGCAGGGAAGAAAACATCTATCGATAGTCTGTCCTACGGTAACGGACGCTCAGAGTTGTATCCCGATCGATACAACTAGAACTGGATACTTGTGATGAGAATTGGATGGTGATGAGAATTGAATTGTGATGATAATTGGATAGTATGGCTCTGGGATTGCTTTCTCGCAGGGAGTCGAGAAAGGATCTCTGGCCGAGGTTGATAACACTACTACTACTTTACCTTATGCTACTCTATTCCCTCCTGCTTGCTGCAAGATGGTGGTTTCCAGAAGATGCTAGTCTTCGATAGGACTAGGCCTTCTCTCTATTCTGGCATTTCTGCAGCCCAGTCCACATATACAACCTTTCTTTGATAATGTTGCATATGTAGTGTAGATCCTTGCTTGCGAGTACTTTGGATGAGTACTCATGGTTGCTTTGCTACCCCTTTTCCCCCTTCTTTCTTCTTTCTGGTTGTTGCAACTAGATGGTGGAGTCCAGGAGCCAGACGCCACCTTCGACGACGACTACTACTACCACGAGGGTGCCTACTACCTCATGAAGACCGTGACGACTAGGAGTAGTTAGGAGGCTCCCAGGCAGGAGGCCTTGCCTTTTTGATCAATGTTGCTTTTGTGCTAGCCTTCTTGAGGCAAATTTGTCTAACTTATGTCTGTACTCAGATATTGTTGCTTCCCCTGACTCTTGTGTTTTCAAGCTTATGTATTCGAGCCCTCGAGGCCCCTGGCTTGTAATATAAAGCTTGTATTATTTTAATTTGTGTCTAGAGTTGTGTTGTGATATCTTCCCGTGAGCCCCTGATCTTGATCGTACACATTTGCGTGTATGATTAGTGTACGATCGAATCGGGGGCGCCACAAGTTGGTATCAGAGCCGACTACCTGTAGGTAGCCCCTTTTCCAACTCCTTGGCCGAAGTTGAGTCTAGTCACTGAATTTTTTTACTAACATTGGCTGTGTGGCTTACGGGCCCACGTCGCCATTGGGTGGTATTAGGATCTTTTATTCCTCGTCTATACTCTGGGACTCTGATCTCTCTTCTATTCGGGTTAACCATTTTACTAAACTCTGACATTAGGTTCTCGTACCCACTTCCTCCCGGAGAGCCTCGACATTATCAATGATCGCTTGCTTCGCCAGAAGATTCTGCGGATACTCCTCGATGTTTCTCGAGACCATGTACCAACTGCCTTGCAGTTCCTGACCACCGATAATCCCCTTGAATAACATCCTTGCCGCTTGTACCTTCATCCCTAGTTGCTTCTGATATTACAAGATGCCCCGAAATTCTCTATTGTTTCGAGAATCCTTTGAGCTTACTGCCTTGCAGTTCTTTGCCCCATGAATACCCCCCCTTCAAATAATTCCTCGCACTCACCGAGGATCAGTTCATCCTCAGTTGTTTGTGTGATTCACAAAATTCTTCGAAATACTATTTGATCTTTCGAAAATCCTCTATAACCTGTTGCTCTTGGAATTCTTGAATACTTGCTTTCTGGTTAATTCCATTTGTCTAGCGATATTCGTTAAAATCCTTTGGGATTAACATTCTGATCCTATTGATTCAGCATGTGTGAGAATGCACACGATCATCAATTAATCCTTGGAAATTTTCTTTCCGGCTCAGACATTGTTTCGAATATGAGCTGGTTCTTGCCCAATCAAGATTTGATCGGGTGCACCTCTAAGTCTATTCAACTTACTCATCTTTTGATCAGAGCCTCTGCTTCTGATCCTTCGTCTTGAAATCATAATTCATGTGTACCCAAGCATCGAATCATTCAGACGTCTATATAAGACGATGCCTTTGCATCCCCTTCTTCATCTGATTGATTAACGATACTCACATCAACTCTGTCGTGAATCGCCAGATCCATTGCTGGGTTGTTATCCGACAGTGTCCTTCACATCCAAAATCTTATCAGTATTTCCCTGATACATAATACCTTCGGTATATTGTATCATCTGCTTTGACTTTGATACTCTGCTTTCGAACTCGTATCTTTTGCTTGGTTGATGGTTGTATAGATTCGTAAAAAAATGCCCTGATGGGTTGAACTTATGCCTTCTGTAATCCGAGTGAACCCGAGAGTTCTCACGAGTCTTACTCTTCTGGTACTTTGCCAGATAAATCCTCTGCACTACATTTTCTTTGAAAAACGAGGAGTGAATGAAAGGTTATGCATTGAAGAAGTGGGAGTCGACCTTGAACCCTTGTGTTCATGCCCATGGACCCGATGTAGAACTTATCGTGGAAGCTACTCGTAAAAATGATTACCCCTTGTTATAAGTTCATCTTGTTTCGGTGGTTTGATCATTCGTAACCGTGGTTCCGACCATATTTTCTCCTTGATTCCATTTCTCAGACAAGTTAAAGCACTTGTCTTCTACCGATAAACACATCTCCGCAACCTCTATTTTGATCTTCCTTCGAGTATTACCCTCTAGTATCTCGAGGATATCAAAGAAACTGTGTTGCTTCCTATGGATCTTCATCGAGTATTGCTTCTCGTTGATTCCAATTTCCCTTGGGTTCTGAGCTATTATTCACTCTAGGACACCGATAAGTGAATCAATTATGCACTCCAAATCAATAACTCTAAGTAATTTTCATTGCTTACGAGTTTAATAATCCTTCAAGTCATTTCTAGCCTGATAGAATATATCATTATCATGCTAAATTTTAACTGTGCTACCTGGTCCTTCTTCCTGGAGCACAATTTTCGACGACGAGCTAAGCTTACGTCGATCTTCCTCGTCATATCATTTCGCCTTGCACAACAAGCTTGATTTTGAGTTTGTGTTATACCCGTTGTTCCAATAACCTTTCTCTTCATCATCCCTTTGACTTGATGTCATCGCCGATCGATTACATCTTCATGAACTCTCTCGACGAATGTGTCATGATCATCATCAACATTCTGAGCTCTTCCAAGTTGTGGATCAAATTCATGATGAGAAATACCATCCTTGCCCCTTCGATGGCTTGTGTTGTCATCGACACATCCTTGACTTCTGCCAACACAAACTTGGTCTTGTGTTTGGTTATACCTTACGTTCCTTGCTATTCTTGACACCGTTCTTTGTGTATTCCTCTTGATCTTCAGACCAACCCTTACTTGAAACACCAAATTATTGCTACCTCAAAACATGACCGTGATATTCCGAATAACAATAAGAACATTGAAAGCACAATGCTAAATGTTCCTTGATCAATTATGCAAACATCATTGTATGGGTAACTTCATGAGTTTTCCCCGCCCTTCCCCTAGATGGTTATCTATTTGTTGTCTCGTCTTGTATATTCTGCGCTGCTTGTTCTTGCGAAGAATACACTACTAATGCTTGTGTTTGAACACATTTTTCCTTTCCGTGGTTCTGTTTAACCTTTCTTGTGATCTATATGATCTAAGCAGTAATATTTTCCTGCTTAGGTAAACCACTCGATGTACAACTCTGTCAGTATGACCTTGATACTATTCTTGATGACATTTCGGTAACCACCGATCGACGAGAACATTGCCTATTGGTCCACCTCGTCCTAACTAGCAGGAAAATGGTTCTCTTCATCCCTCGCCCTTGGTACCAACGTTGTTGCCGACATAACTAACAGACTATCCCCTGACATGCGTTGCTGTCATGGCCGTGCAAAATGTTAGCACCCTTCCTACTTTTAACCCACATGGTGGGCCCATAACCCACAGTTCCACAAGATCAAAACCTGACTCCCTTGTACACCCCCGTTTCCAAAGTTATTCCTCACATTTGGCTTCGTATGAAAATCACGAGCCACCTTTCGAGAGATAATCTATTCTGGTATCAGACGCAATACTTATTCCCATTGCTCCGAACCCCTTTCACCCTCTATTTCAGGCAACAAATGATTGCCTACCCGGTTGAAGCTTCTTCTTGCACCTCCTTACCTCGCTCTCGACGTCTTTCTTGAATTTCGACTCAAGAGGTGCCTCTATGCCACGTTCACTGAGATAGCCCCCAGGTACCTACCTTGTGTTGAACTCCGTCCTTCCCGAGTCTTTGCCCCTTACTCCACCCCTTAAATCTCGGGACGAGATTTCTTGTAGTGGAGGAGATTTGTAACACCCCAAGAATCATGCTACAGTAATCCCACACTAATGGCCATGTCATCATGATTATCATAGTTAAATTACCATAAGAAATATTTCAACTCTCGTACCCTGGTCAAATTCTAAATTCAAACCAATAAGTGAAATTTACAGTTTCATAAACATGTCTGAAAAATAGTTCACTTTTGAGCAAATATTCCATAAGTATTTGTCATGATGAAACCCACCTCATTTGGATTCCAAAAATGCCCCTGGGAATTTTTAAAGTGGATCAACAGCCTTTAAGTTGGCCGTTTAAATTCAACACAAATTCAAATAATTACAAAGGTGCTCAAACTTTTTGTGCAACCCTAGAATATTGCATACCATTTTTGTGCAAAGTTTCATAATTAACAAAATTTGTTTGATCACTAAACCATTTAGGAAACAATACTTACTTATTATTTTAGCGAAAGAAAAACAAGAGTTTGAATTTTTCGCTTTGCCCATTGCCGCAGTAGGAGCCCAGCCCACCTAGGGCCTCTTCTTCAATCGTTCTGTTCACAGGGAGACAAAGTGCCTCCGTGTCGAGCATCCACGACATCCTGGCCATGAATGGCCTCCACGTCCCCCCACTCGTCCTATAACTATGCCAAATGAAAACACTAGATCGAGCGTGTCCATTCCCCCTCTCTTTCCCCCGTCGCCCGCTTCTTCTTCTGCTCGAAATCGAGCTCGAAATCGCCGCGGTCACCACTGCCTCGCCCTTGTTACCGCAGCCACCGTCGTCGTCGTCGCTCGCGGGAACGTCCTGGGGGATCGCCGTGCTCGGGTTCGTCCGTTCCGGGGACCATCTCGAGCCGGGGAGCCGCGTAAGCGCCGCCATCGCCGTCTTCTTCAACCGGCCGTCACCAACTCGCCGCCGACGCCGTGCTCCGGTCCACCCCGGCCTCCCTGACCTCGTCCCCTGCACCGCTGTGAGCCACTCTTCCAAACCTCACTCTCCCTGTTGTCGATTAGTCGTCGTAGTCACCACCGTAGCTCTGCATCGTACGCGGACGTTGCAATCATGTCTGTTTGCTACTGCTACTCCTTGCTACTTCTCCTCCATGCTACTGTTGCCACTTCTGCTGCTCTTTTGCCGTTGCTACTTCTTGCTGCTGATGTCGCGCAGCCGCCCGCGCCGGCCGCATCCACCAGCCCCCGCTCGCTAGCCGCGTCCGCCCCAGCCCCGCGCCCGCTGCCGTGGCCGCCCTTTGCGCGCCCTAGTCTCGCGCCACGCCCGCTCCCGCATCTGCCAGCCGGCGCATCGCCCGTCGCTGCTGCCCCAGCACTGCGGCCGCCTGCTGCTGTCGCGGCATGCTGCTCGCCGCACTTCTGCTCGCCTACTGCCGCTGATTTTGCTTGCTGATGCGGCTTTGCTGTTGCTACTCTGCTTGCTGGACTGCTGCTTGCTATTGCTGCTCTATCGCTGCTTGCTCATAGCCACAGCCGCTGCTCCCTTTGCTTTTGCCGTTGCTGGGCGCTCCTGTACTGGCCTCGGTTTTGGCTGTAGCCATGGCGGAGTGCCCTGTGCGGTGCCTATGGATGAACATGCGTGAGGCTTGCTATGCCTCTGGCCGGCCCTGTTAAATTAGGATTAGGATTAGTTCTTATTTAGTTTAATGTGTTTATGACATTTGGGTCCCACCTTTTCAACTTAAATAAAATCAGTTTAGAAATTATTAGGAAACTGACATGCGGGGCCTGCAAGCACCTATTCACCCTGTTGTTGACCAGTCTTTGTTGACTGGGTCAACTGAGCCATCTGACCCACCTGTCAGCCTCAATAGTGCACTGTGGGTGCACTGCTCCGGGTGCACCTAGTGTTCCTACTGTTATTTTCGAATTTAAGATAATTCCAATAATTTCAAAAAATCATTTTAAAACTTCAATAAATCATATAAAATAATTTGTAACTCGAATGAAAATATTTTCTACATGAAAGTTGCTCAGAAAAACATGACGAATCCGGATACACGGTCCGTTCATCTGTCACATGCCCCTAGCATGCTGAACATGGAACTTTCCCCCTCCGGTCATCTGTTTGACACAGGTCCGGAACCGGGAAAACATTCCCGGTTGACTTCCCCCCTCGCCGGTATCGTGTAGCACCGCGTTAGAACATGTTTAGCTCTGCCTGTTGTCCTGTTATGCTATGTTTGCTTTATATTTACTGTTTCTCCCCCCCCCCCCCTCTTCTCTCCGGTAGACCCCAAGACCGATGTTGCCCCTGTGATCGACTACGTCG
This sequence comes from Triticum aestivum, assembly GCF_018294505.1. NCBI lineage: Eukaryota > Viridiplantae > Streptophyta > Magnoliopsida > Poales > Poaceae > Triticum > Triticum aestivum. The sequence goes on from NC_057807.1 coordinate 520,547,111, forward strand.
ACGACGACCCCTCCTTGCCAGAGCAACCAGTCAAGCCCCCCCCCCCCCTTTGATCATCCCGATATCGCCCATTCTATACTCTCATGCTTGCATTAGATTTTGCTACTGTTATTGTTTGCTCCTATTCTGATGCATAGCCTGCTTTTGTACCTGTTTATTGATACCTACCTGCTTATTCTAAACTGCTTAGTATAGGTTGGTTAGGTATCCATCAGTGACCCCCACACCTTGTCCTTGTTGCCCCTGCTTCATCATCGAAGACCCGATCAACGGGATCGAAGACCAGGCCCCGACACCGCACATCACTTTCCTCTTAGTTGCTCGACACTACTGGGATACTATCGAGTGCCGAGGGTGAGACCTCTACAGCACTTCTGATGTTAACCCTGTAGTGTAGCTATTCTGTTGTGGTCATCGAGGGTGATTTCCTCTTTAACCACTTCCGATACGACTCTGTCGTGCAACCCCTCAAGTGTGAACCTCGGGGGTGATTCCTCTTACGTTCACCTTGATGATTACAACGAGTGGAATTCACCGGGGTGATTCCTTGGGTTTTCCCCTTGATGTTTGGACACACGGATACTTGGACTTTACAACTGTTACTTGGAAGGGCGGGTCGACCCTGAGGGGTACCCGCGAGTGATGTGGAGACGGGTTGACCTGGAGGGTACCCGAGAGCTGAATACGAGGCGTGGCCGGGCATTCTTAGCCCTTGCCGCAAGTCCTCGAGACGGGGCAACGGGGTCACATCTTTCGTGAGTCTCTGCTTGTTACCGCGCGTTCCTAATCCACTATGATTTGGATATTTGATCCGAGGGGCCTCTGGCCTGATAGCACTAACCATCACGTGGGCATAGTATGGGCGTTCTGCGTCGTATGCATCAGCTGAAGCTTATTAGACGTCAGCGACTGAGCGGCGCGCGCCGGGTTGGACTGGTAAGCTCCTACCTTTTTTAAGGAGGTAGCTAGGTCTGCTCACCGGCCGCCCACGCAACGTGCAGGAGTTCCTGGGGAGATGGCCCATGACCCCTGGGGGCATAGGTTTAGTCCGGCGTGCTGACCTCTCTATTAAGCCTAGGTTGGGTTGCGGCGTATTGTTTGGCCGAGGCCGGGCATGACCCAGGAAAGTGTGTCCGGCCGGAGTTAATCGAGCGTGGTGGGTAAGTTGGTGCACCCCTGCAGGGAAGAAAACATCTATCGATAGTCTGTCCTACGGTAACGGACGCTCAGAGTTGTATCCCGATCGATACAACTAGAACTGGATACTTGTGATGAGAATTGGATGGTGATGAGAATTGAATTGTGATGATAATTGGATAGTATGGCTCTGGGATTGCTTTCTCGCAGGGAGTCGAGAAAGGATCTCTGGCCGAGGTTGATAACACTACTACTACTTTACCTTATGCTACTCTATTCCCTCCTGCTTGCTGCAAGATGGTGGTTTCCAGAAGATGCTAGTCTTCGATAGGACTAGGCCTTCTCTCTATTCTGGCATTTCTGCAGCCCAGTCCACATATACAACCTTTCTTTGATAATGTTGCATATGTAGTGTAGATCCTTGCTTGCGAGTACTTTGGATGAGTACTCATGGTTGCTTTGCTACCCCTTTTCCCCCTTCTTTCTTCTTTCTGGTTGTTGCAACTAGATGGTGGAGTCCAGGAGCCAGACGCCACCTTCGACGACGACTACTACTACCACGAGGGTGCCTACTACCTCATGAAGACCGTGACGACTAGGAGTAGTTAGGAGGCTCCCAGGCAGGAGGCCTTGCCTTTTTGATCAATGTTGCTTTTGTGCTAGCCTTCTTGAGGCAAATTTGTCTAACTTATGTCTGTACTCAGATATTGTTGCTTCCCCTGACTCTTGTGTTTTCAAGCTTATGTATTCGAGCCCTCGAGGCCCCTGGCTTGTAATATAAAGCTTGTATTATTTTAATTTGTGTCTAGAGTTGTGTTGTGATATCTTCCCGTGAGCCCCTGATCTTGATCGTACACATTTGCGTGTATGATTAGTGTACGATCGAATCGGGGGCGCCACAAGTTGGTATCAGAGCCGACTACCTGTAGGTAGCCCCTTTTCCAACTCCTTGGCCGAAGTTGAGTCTAGTCACTGAATTTTTTTACTAACATTGGCTGTGTGGCTTACGGGCCCACGTCGCCATTGGGTGGTATTAGGATCTTTTATTCCTCGTCTATACTCTGGGACTCTGATCTCTCTTCTATTCGGGTTAACCATTTTACTAAACTCTGACATTAGGTTCTCGTACCCACTTCCTCCCGGAGAGCCTCGACATTATCAATGATCGCTTGCTTCGCCAGAAGATTCTGCGGATACTCCTCGATGTTTCTCGAGACCATGTACCAACTGCCTTGCAGTTCCTGACCACCGATAATCCCCTTGAATAACATCCTTGCCGCTTGTACCTTCATCCCTAGTTGCTTCTGATATTACAAGATGCCCCGAAATTCTCTATTGTTTCGAGAATCCTTTGAGCTTACTGCCTTGCAGTTCTTTGCCCCATGAATACCCCCCCTTCAAATAATTCCTCGCACTCACCGAGGATCAGTTCATCCTCAGTTGTTTGTGTGATTCACAAAATTCTTCGAAATACTATTTGATCTTTCGAAAATCCTCTATAACCTGTTGCTCTTGGAATTCTTGAATACTTGCTTTCTGGTTAATTCCATTTGTCTAGCGATATTCGTTAAAATCCTTTGGGATTAACATTCTGATCCTATTGATTCAGCATGTGTGAGAATGCACACGATCATCAATTAATCCTTGGAAATTTTCTTTCCGGCTCAGACATTGTTTCGAATATGAGCTGGTTCTTGCCCAATCAAGATTTGATCGGGTGCACCTCTAAGTCTATTCAACTTACTCATCTTTTGATCAGAGCCTCTGCTTCTGATCCTTCGTCTTGAAATCATAATTCATGTGTACCCAAGCATCGAATCATTCAGACGTCTATATAAGACGATGCCTTTGCATCCCCTTCTTCATCTGATTGATTAACGATACTCACATCAACTCTGTCGTGAATCGCCAGATCCATTGCTGGGTTGTTATCCGACAGTGTCCTTCACATCCAAAATCTTATCAGTATTTCCCTGATACATAATACCTTCGGTATATTGTATCATCTGCTTTGACTTTGATACTCTGCTTTCGAACTCGTATCTTTTGCTTGGTTGATGGTTGTATAGATTCGTAAAAAAATGCCCTGATGGGTTGAACTTATGCCTTCTGTAATCCGAGTGAACCCGAGAGTTCTCACGAGTCTTACTCTTCTGGTACTTTGCCAGATAAATCCTCTGCACTACATTTTCTTTGAAAAACGAGGAGTGAATGAAAGGTTATGCATTGAAGAAGTGGGAGTCGACCTTGAACCCTTGTGTTCATGCCCATGGACCCGATGTAGAACTTATCGTGGAAGCTACTCGTAAAAATGATTACCCCTTGTTATAAGTTCATCTTGTTTCGGTGGTTTGATCATTCGTAACCGTGGTTCCGACCATATTTTCTCCTTGATTCCATTTCTCAGACAAGTTAAAGCACTTGTCTTCTACCGATAAACACATCTCCGCAACCTCTATTTTGATCTTCCTTCGAGTATTACCCTCTAGTATCTCGAGGATATCAAAGAAACTGTGTTGCTTCCTATGGATCTTCATCGAGTATTGCTTCTCGTTGATTCCAATTTCCCTTGGGTTCTGAGCTATTATTCACTCTAGGACACCGATAAGTGAATCAATTATGCACTCCAAATCAATAACTCTAAGTAATTTTCATTGCTTACGAGTTTAATAATCCTTCAAGTCATTTCTAGCCTGATAGAATATATCATTATCATGCTAAATTTTAACTGTGCTACCTGGTCCTTCTTCCTGGAGCACAATTTTCGACGACGAGCTAAGCTTACGTCGATCTTCCTCGTCATATCATTTCGCCTTGCACAACAAGCTTGATTTTGAGTTTGTGTTATACCCGTTGTTCCAATAACCTTTCTCTTCATCATCCCTTTGACTTGATGTCATCGCCGATCGATTACATCTTCATGAACTCTCTCGACGAATGTGTCATGATCATCATCAACATTCTGAGCTCTTCCAAGTTGTGGATCAAATTCATGATGAGAAATACCATCCTTGCCCCTTCGATGGCTTGTGTTGTCATCGACACATCCTTGACTTCTGCCAACACAAACTTGGTCTTGTGTTTGGTTATACCTTACGTTCCTTGCTATTCTTGACACCGTTCTTTGTGTATTCCTCTTGATCTTCAGACCAACCCTTACTTGAAACACCAAATTATTGCTACCTCAAACATGACCGTGATATTCCGAATAACAATAAGAACATTGAAAGCACAATGCTAAATGTTCCTTGATCAATTATGCAAACATCATTGTATGGGTAACTTCATGAGTTTTCCCCGCCCTTCCCCTAGATGGTTATCTATTTGTTGTCTCGTCTTGTATATTCTGCGCTGCTTGTTCTTGCGAAGAATACACTACTAATGCTTGTGTTTGAACACATTTTTCCTTTCCGTGGTTCTGTTTAACCTTTCTTGTGATCTATATGATCTAAGCAGTAATATTTTCCTGCTTAGGTAAACCACTCGATGTACAACTCTGTCAGTATGACCTTGATACTATTCTTGATGACATTCCGGTAACCACCGATCGACGAGAACATTGCCTATTGGTCCACCTCGTCCTAACTAGCAGGAAAATGGTTCTCTTCATCCCTCGCCCTTGGTACCAACGTTGTTGCCGAAATAACTAACAGACTATCCCCTGACATGCGTTGCTGTCATGGCCGTGCAAAATGTTAGCACCCTTCCTACTTTTAACCCACATGGTGGGCCCATAACCCACAGTTCCACAAGATCAAAACCTGACTCCCTTGTACACCCCCGTTTCCAAAGTTATTCCTCACGTTTGGCTTCGTATGAAAATCACGAGCCACCTTTCGAGAGATAATCTATTCTGGTATCAGACGCAATACTTATTCCCATTGCTCCGAACCCCTTTCACCCTCTATTTCAGGCAACAAATGATTGCCTACCCGGTTGAAGCTTCTTCTTGCACCTCCTTACCTCGCTCTCAACGTCTTTCTTGAATTTCGACTCAAGAGGTGCCTCTATGCCACGTTCACTGAGATAGCCCCCAGGTACCTACCTTGTGTTGAACTCCGTCCTTCCCGAGTCTTTGCCCCTTACTCCACCCCTTAAATCTCGGGACGAGATTTCTTGTAGTGGAGGAGATTTGTAACACCCCAAGAATCATGCTACAGTAATCCCACACTAATGGCCATGTCATCATGATTATCATAGTTAAATTACCATAAGAAATATTTCAACTCTCGTACCCTGGTCAAATTCTAAATTCAAACCAATAAGTGAAATTTACAGTTTCATAAACATGTCTGAAAAATAGTTCACTTTTGAGCAAATATTCCATAAGTATTTGTCATGATGAAACCCACCTCATTTGGATTCCAAAAATGCCCCTGGGAATTTTTAAAGTGGATCAACAGCCTTTAAGTTGGCCGTTTAAATTCAACACAAATTCAAATAATTACAAAGGTGCTCAAACTTTTTGTGCAACCCTAGAATATTGCATACCATTTTTGTGCAAAGTTTCATAATTAACAAAATTTGTTTGATCACTAAACCATTTAGGAAACAATACTTACTTATTATTTTAGCGAAAGAAAAACAAGAGTTTGAATTTTTCGCTTGGCCCATTGCCGCAGTAGGAGCCCAGCCCACCTAGGGCCTCTTCTTCAATCGTTCTGTTCACAGGGAGACAAAGTGCCTCCGTGTCGAGCATCCACGACATCCTGGCCATGAATGGCCTCCACGTCCCCCCACTCGTCCTATAACTATGCCAAATGAAAACACTAGATCGAGCGTGTCCATTCCCCCTCTCTTTCCCCCGTCGCCCGCTTCTTCTTCTGCTCGAAATCGAGCTCGAAATCGCCGCGGTCACCACTGCCTCGCCCTTGTTACCGCAGCCACCGTCGTCGTCGTCGCTCGCGGGAACGTCCTGGGGGATCGCCGTGCTCGGGTTCGTCCGTTCCGGGGACCATCTCGAGCCGGGGAGCCGCGTAACCGCCGCCATCGCCGTCTTCTTCAACCGGCCGTCACCAACTCGCCGCTGACGCCGTGCTCCGGTCCACCCCGGCCTCCCTGACCTCGTCCCCTGCACCGCTGTGAGCCACTCTTCCAAACCTCACTCTCCCTGTTGTCGATTAGTCGTCGTAGTCACCACCGTAGCTCTGCATCGTACGCGGACGTTGCAATCATGTCTGTTTGCTACTGCTACTCCTTGCTACTTCTCCTCCATGCTACTGTTGCCACTTCTGCTGCTCTTTTGCCGTTGCTACTTCTTGCTGCTGATGTCGCGCAGCCGCCCGCGCCGGCCGCATCCACCAGCCCCCGCTCGCTAGCCGCGTCCGCCCCAGCCCCGCGCCCGCTGCCGTGGCCGCCCTTTGCGCGCCCTAGTCTCGCGCCACGCCCGCTCCCGCATCTGCCAGCCGGCGCATCGCCCGTCGCTGCTGCCCCAGCACTGCGGCCGCCTGCTGCTGTCGCGGCATGCTGCTCGCCGCACTTCTGCTCGCCTACTGCCGCTGATTTTGCTTGCTGATGCGGCTTTGCTGTTGCTACTCTGCTTGCTGGACTGCTGCTTGCTATTGCTGCTCTATCGCTGCTTGCTCATAGCCACAGCCGCTGCTCCCTTTGCTTTTGCCGTTGCTGGGCGCTCCTGTACTGGCCTCGGTTTTGGCTGTAGCCATGGCGGAGTGCCCTGTGCGGTGCCTATGGATGAACATGCGTGAGGCTTGCTATGCCTCTGGCCGGCCCTGTTAAATTAGGATTAGGATTAGTTCTTATTTAGTTTAATGTGTTTATGACATTTGGGTCCCACCTTTTCAACTTAAATAAAATCAGTTTAGAAATTATTAGGAAACTGACATGCGGGGCCTGCAAGCACCTATTCACCCTGTTGTTGACCAGTCTTTGTTGACTGGGTCAACTGAGCCATCTGACCCACCTGTCAGCCTCAATAGTGCACTGTGGGTGCACTGCTCCGGGTGCACCTAGTGTTCCTACTGTTATTTTCGAATTTAAGATAATTCCAATAATTTCAAAAAATCATTTTAAAACTTCAATAAATCATATAAAATAATTCGTAACTCGAATGAAAATATTTTCTACATGAAAGTTGCTCAGAAAAACATGACGAATCCGGATACACGGTCCGTTCATCTGTCACATGCCCCTAGCATGCTGAACATGGAACTTTCCCCCTCCGGTCATCTGTTTGACACAGGTCCGGAACTGGGAAAACATTCCCGGTTGACTTCCCCCCTCGCCGGTATCGTGTAGCACCGCGTTAGAACATGTTTAGCTCTGCCTGTTGTCCTGTTATGCTATGTTTGCTTTATATTTACTGTTTCTCCCCCCCCCCCTCTTCTCTCCGGTAGACCCCAAGACCGATGTTGCCCCTGTGATCGACTACGTCGACGACGACCCCTCCTTGCCAGAGCAACCAGTCAAGCCCCCCCCCCCTTTGATCATCCCGATATCGCCCATTCTATACTCTCATGCTTGCATTAGATTTTGCTACTGTTATTGTTTGCTCCTATTCTGATGCATAGCCTGCTTTTGTACCTGTTTATTGATACCTACCTGCTTATTCTAAACTGCTTAGTATAGGTTGGTTAGGTATCCATCAGTGACCCCCACACCTTGTCCTTGTTGCCCCTGCTTCATCATCGAAGACCCGATCAACGGGATCGAAGACCAGGCCCCGACACCGCACATCACTTTCCTCTTAGTTGCTCGACACTACTGGGATACTATCGAGTGCCGAGGGTGAGACCTCTACAGCACTTCTGATGTTAACCCTGTAGTGTAGCTATTCTGTTGTGGTCATCGAGGGTGATTTCCTCTTTAACCACTTCCGATACGACTCTGTCGTGCAACCCCTCAAGTGTGAACCTCGGGGGTGATTCCTCTTACGTTCACCTTGATGATTACAACGAGTGGAATTCACCGGGGGTGATTCCTTGGGTTTTCCCCTTGATGTTTGGACACACGGATACTTGGACTTTACAACTGTTACTTGGAAGGGCGGGTCGACCTTGAGGGGTACCCGCGAGTGATGTGGAGACGGGTTGACCTGGAGGGTACCCGAGAGCTGAATACGAGGCGTGGCCGGGCATTCTTAGCCCTTGCCGCAAGTCCTCGAGACGGGGCAACGGGGTCACATCTTTCGTGAGTGTCTGCTTGTTACCGCGCGTTCCTAATCCACTATGATTTGGATATTTGATCCGAGGGGCCTCTGGCCTGATAGCACTAACCATCACGTGGGCATAGTATGGGCGTTCTGCGTCGTATGCATCAGCCGAAGCTTATTAGACGTCAGCGACTGAGCGGCGCGCGCCGGGTTGGACTGGTAAGCTCCTACCTTTTTTAAGGAGGTAGCTAGGTCTGCTCACCGGCCGCCCACGCAACGTGCAGGAGTTCCTGGGGAGATGGCCCATGACCCCTGGGGGCATAGGTTTAGTCCGGCGTGCTGACCTCTCTATTAAGCCTAGGTTGGGTTGCGGTGTATTGTTTGGCCGAGGCCGGGCATGACCCAGGAAAGTGTGTCCGGCCGGAGTTAATCGAGCGTGGTGGGTAAGTTGGTGCACCCCTGCAGGGAAGAAAACATCTATCGATAGTCTGTCCTACGGTAACGGACGCTCAGAGTTGTATCCCGATCGATACAACTAGAACTGGATACTTGTGATGAGAATTGGATGGTGATGAGAATTGAATTGTGATGATAATTGGATAGTATGGCTCTGGGATTGCTTTCTCGCAGGGAGTCGAGAAAGGATCTCTGGCCGAGGTTGATAACACTACTACTACTTTACCTTATGCTACTCTATTCCCTCCTGCTTGCTGCAAGATGGTGGTTTCCAGAAGATGCTAGTCTTCGATAGGACTAGGCCTTCTCTCTATTCTGGCATTTCTGCAGCCCAGTCCACATATACAACCTTTCTTTGATAATGTTGCATATGTAGTGTAGATCCTTGCTTGCGAGTACTTTGGATGAGTACTCATGGTTGCTTTGCTACCCCTTTTCCCCCTTCTTTCTTCTTTCTGGTTGTTGCAACTAGATGGTGGAGTCCAGGAGCCAGACGCCACCTTCGACGACGACTACTACTACCACGAGGGTGCCTACTACCTCATGAAGACCGTGACGACTAGGAGTAGTTAGGAGGCTCCCAGGCAGGAGGCCTTGCCTTTTTGATCAATGTTGCTTTTGTGCTAGCCTTCTTGAGGCAAATTTGTCTAACTTATGTCTGTACTCAGATATTGTTGCTTCCCCTGACTCTTGTGTTTTCAAGCTTATGTATTCGAGCCCTCGAGGCCCCTGGCTTGTAATATAAAGCTTGTATTCTTTTAATTTGTGTCTAGAGTTGTGTTGTGATATCTTCCCATGAGCCCCTGATCTTGATCGTACACATTTGCGTATATGATTAGTGTACGATCGAATCGGGGGCGCCACAAGTTGGTATCAGAGCCGACTACCTGTAGGTAGCCCCTTTTCCAACTCCTTGGCCGAAGTTGAGTCTAGTCACTGAATTTTTTTACTAACATTGGCTTTGTGGCTTACGGGCCCACGTCGCCATTGGGTGGTATTAGGATCTTTTATTCCTCGTCTATACTCTGGGACTCTGATCTCTCTTCTATTCGGGTTAACCATTTTACTAAACTCTGACATTAGGTTCTCGTACCCACTTCCTCCCGGAGAGCCTCGACATTATCAATGATCGCTTGCTTCGCCAGAAGATTCTGCGGATACTCCTCGATGTTTCTCGAGACCATGTACCAACTGCCTTGCAGTTCCTGACCACCGATAATCCCCTTGAATAACATCCTTGCCGCTTGTACCTTCATCCCTAGTTGCTTCTGATATTACAAGATGCCCCGAAATTCTCTATTGTTTCGAGAATCCTTTGAGCTTACTGCCTTGCAGTTCTTTGCCCCATGAATACCCCCCCTTCAAATAATTCCTCGCACTCACCGAGGATCAGTTCATCCTCAGTTGTTTGTGTGATTCACAAAATTCTTCGAAATACTATTTGATCTTTCGAAAATCCTCTATAACCTGTTGCTCTTGGAATTCTTGAATACTTGCTTTCTGGTTAATTCCATTTGTCTAGCGATATTCGTTAAAATCCTTTGGGATTAACATTCTGATCCTATTGATTCAGCATGTGAGAGAATGCACACGATCATCAATTAATCCTTGGAAATTTTCTTTCCGGCTCAGACATTGTTTCGAATATGAGCTGGTTCTTGCCCAATCAAGATTTGATCGGGTGCACCTCTAAGTCTATTCAACTTACTCATCTTTTGATCAGAGCCTCTGCTTCTGATCCTTCGTCTTGAAATCATAATTCCTGTGTACCCAAGCATCGAATCATTCAGACGTCTATATAAGACGATGCCTTTGCATCCCCTTCTTCATCTGATTGATTACCGATACTCACATCAACTCTGTCGTGAATCGCCAGATCCATTGCTGGGTTGTTATCCGACAGTGTCCTTCACATCCAAAATCTTATCAGTATTTCCCTGATACATAATACCTTCGGTATATTGTATCATCTGCTTTGACTTCGATACTCTGCTTTCGAACTCGTATCTTTTGCTTGGTTGATGGTTGTATAGATTCGTAAAAAAATGCCCCGATGGGTTGAACTTATGCCTTCTGTAATCCGAGTGAACCCGAGAGTTCTCACGAGTCTTACTCTTCTGGTACTTTGCTAGATAAATCCTCTGCACTACATTTTCTTTGAAAAACGAGGAGTGAATGAAAGGTTATGCATTGAAGAAGTGGGAGTCGACCTCGAACCCTTGTGTTCATGCCCATGGACCCGATGTAGAACTTATCGTGGAAGCTACTCGTAAAAATGATTACCCCTTGTTATAAGTTCATCTTGTATCGGTGGTTTGATCATTCGTAACCGTGGTTCCGACCATATTTTCTCCTTGATTCCATTTCTCAGACAAGTTAAAGCACTTGTCTTCTACCGATAAACACATCTCCGCAACCTCTATTTTGATCTTCCTTCGAGTATTACCCTCTAGTATCTCGAGGATATCAAAGAAACTGTGTTGCTTCCTATGGATCTTCATCGAGTATTGCTTCTCGTTGATTCCAATTTCCCTTGGGTTCTGAGCTATTATTCACTCTAGGACACCGATAAGTGAATCAATTATGCACTCCAAATCAATAACTCTAAGTAATTTTCGTTGCTTACGAGTTTAATAATCCTTCAAGTCATTTCTAGCCTGATAGAATATATCATTATCATGCTAAATTTTAACTGTGCTACCTGGTCCTTCTTCCTGGAGCACAATTTTCGACGACGAGCTAAGCTTACGTCGATCTTCCTCGTCATATCATTTCGCCTTGCACAACAAGCTTGATTTTGAGTTTGTGTTATACCCGTTGTTCCAATAACCTTTCTCTTCATCATCCCTTTGACTTGATGTCATCGCCGATCGATTACATCTTCATGAACTCTCTCGACGAATGTGTCATGATCATCATCAACATTCTGAGCTCTTCCAAGTTGTGGATCAAATTCATGATGAGAAATACCATCCTTGCCCCTTCGATGGCTTGTGTTGTCATCGACACATCCTTGACTTCTGCCAACACAAACTTGGTCTTGTGTTTGGTTATACCTTACGTTCCTTGCTATTCTTGACACCGTTCTTTGTGTATTCCTCTTGATCTTCAGACCAACCCTTACTTGAAACACCAAATTATTGCTACCTCGAAACATGACCGTGATATTCCAAATAACAATAAGAACATTGAAAGCACAATGCTAAATGTTCCTTGATCAATTATGCAAACATCATTGTATGGGTAACTTCATGAGTTTTCCCCGCCCTTCCCCTAGATGGTTATCTATTTGTTGTCTCGTCTTGTATATCCTGCGCTGCTTGTTCTTGCGAAGAATACACTACTAATGCTTGTGTTTGAACACATTTTTCCTTTCCGTGGTTCTGTTTAACCTTTCTTGTGATCTATATGATCTAAGCAGTAATATTTTCCTGCTTAGGTAAACCACTCGATGTACAACTCTGTCAGTATGACCTTGATACTATTCTTGATGACATTCCGGTAACCACCGATCGACGAGAACATTGCCTATTGGTCCACCTCGTCCTAACTAGCAGGAAAATGGTTCTCTTCATCCCTCGCCCTTGGTACCAACGTTGTTGCCGACATAACTAACAGACTATCCCCTGACATGCGTTGCTGTCATGGCCGTGCAAAATGTTAGCACCCTTCCTACTTTTAACCCACATGGTGGGCCCATAACCCACAGTTCCACAAGATCAAAACCTGACTCCCTTGTACACCCCCGTTTCCAAAGTTATTCCTCATGTTTGGCTTCGTATGAAAATCACGAGCCACCTTTCGAGAGATAATCTATTCTGGTATCAGACGCAATACTTATTCCCATTGCTCCAAACCCCTTTCACCCTCTATTTCAGGCAACAAATGATTGCCTACCCGGTTGAAGCTTCTTCTTGCACCTCCTTACCTCGCTCTCGACGTCTTTCTTGAATTTCGACTCAAGAGGTGCCTCTATGCCACGTTCACTGAGATAGCCCCCAGGTACCTACCTTGTGTTGAACTCCGTCCTTCCCGAGTCTTTGCCCCTTACTCCACCCCTTAAATCTCGGGACGAGATTTCTTGTAGTGGAGGAGATTTGTAACACCCCAAGAATCATGCTACAGTAATCCCACACTAATGGCCATGTCATCATGATTATCATAGTTAAATTACCATAAGAAATATTTCAACTCTCGTACCCTGGTCAAATTCTAAATTCAAACCAATAAGTGAAATTTACAGTTTCACAAACATGTCTGAAAAATAGTTCACTTTTGAGCAAATATTCCATAAGTATTTGTCATGATGAAACCCACCTCATTTGGATTCCAAAAATGCCCCTGGGAATTTTTAAAGTGGATCAACAGCCTTTAAGTTGGCCGTTTAAATTCAACACAAATTCAAATAATTACAAAGGTGCTCAAACTTTTTGTGCAACCCTAGAATATTGCATACCATTTTTGTGCAAAGTTTCATAATTAACAAAATTTGTTTGATCACTAAACCATTTAGGAAACAATACTTACTTATTATTTTAGCGAAAGAAAAACAAGAGTTTGAATTTTTCGCTTGGCCCATTGCCGCAGTAGGAGCCCAACCCACCTAGGGCCTCTTCTTCAATCGTTCTGTTCACAGGGAGACAAAGTGCCTCCGTGTCGAGCATCCACGACATCCTGGCCATGAATGGCCTCCACGTCCCCCCACTCGTCCTATAACTATGCCAAATGAAAACACTAGATCGAGCGTGTCCATTCCCCCTCTCTTTCCCCCGTCGCCCGCTTCTTCTTCTGCTCGAAATCGAGCTCGAAATCGCCGTGGTCACCACTGCCTCGCCCTTGTTACCGCAGCCACCGTCGTCGTCGTCGCTCGCGGGAACGTCCTGGGGGATCGCCGTGCTCGGGTTCGTCCGTTCCGGGGACCATCTCGAGCCGGGGAGCCGCGTAACCGCCGCCATCGCCGTCTTCTTCAACCGGCCGTCACCAACTCGCCGCCGACGCCGTGCTCCGGTCCACCCCGGCCTCCCTGACCTCGTCCCCTGCACCGCTGTGAGCCACTCTTCCAAACCTCACTCTCCCTGTTGTCGATTAGTCGTCGTAGTCACCACCGTAGCTCTGCATCGTACGCGGACGTTGCAATCATGTCTGTTTGCTACTGCTACTCCTTGCTACTTCTCCTCCATGCTACTGTTGCCACTTCTGCTGCTCTTTTGCCGTTGCTACTTCTTGCTGCTGATGTCGCGCAGCCGCCCGCGCCGGCCGCATCCACCAGCCCCCGCTCGCTAGCCGCGTCCGCCCCAGCCCCGCGCCCGCTGCCGTGGCCGCCCTTTGCGCGCCCTAGTCTCGCGCCACGCCCGCTCCCGCATCTGCCAGCCGGCGCATCGCCCGTCGCTGCTGCCCCAGCACTGCGGCCGCCTGCTGCTGTCGCGGCATGCTGCTCGCCGCACTTCTGCTCGCCTACTGCCGCTGATTTTGCTTGCTGATGCGGCTTTGCTGTTGCTACTCTGCTTGCTGGACTGCTGCTTGCTATTGCTGCTCTATCGCTGCTTGCTCATAGCCACAGCCGCTGCTCCCTTTGCTTTTGCCGTTGCTGGGCGCTCCTGTACTGGCCTCGGTTTTGGCTGTAGCCATGGCGGAGTGCCCTGTGCGGTGCCTATGGATGAACATGCGTGAGGCTTGCTATGCCTCTGGCCGGCCCTGTTAAATTAGGATTAGGATTAGTTCTTATTTAGTTTAATGTGTTTATGACATTTGGGTCCCACCTTTTCAACTTAAATAAAATCAGTTTAGAAATTATTAGGAAACTGACATGCGGGGCCTGCAAGCACCTATTCACCCTGTTGTTGACCAGTCTTTGTTGACTGGGTCAACTGAGCCATCTGACCCACCTGTCAGCCTCAATAGTGCACTGTGGGTGCACTGCTCCGGGTGCACCTAGTGTTCCTACTGTTATTTTCGAATTTAAGATAATTCTAATAATTTCAAAAAATCATTTAAAACTTCAATAAATCATATAATATAATCCGTAACTCGAATGAAAATGTTTTCTACATGAAAGTTGCTCAGAAAAATGTGACGAATCCGGATACATGGTCCGTTCAGCTGTCACATGCCCCTAGCATGCTGAACATGAAACTTTCCCCCTCCGGTCATCTGTTTGACACAGGTCCGGAACCGGGAGAACATTCCCGGTTGACTTCCCCCCTCGCCGGTATCGTGTAGCACCGCGTTAGAACACGTTTAGCTCTGCCTGTTGTCCTGTTATGCTATGTTTGCTTTATATTTACTGTTTCTCCCCCCTCCCTCTTCTCTCCGGTAGACCCCAAGACCGATGCTGCCCCTGTGATCGACTACGTCGACGACGACCCCTCCTTGCCAGAGCAACCAGGCAAGCCCCCCCCCTTTGATCATCCCGATATCGCCCATTCTATACTCTCATGCTTGCATTAGATTTTGCTACTGTTATTGTTTGCTCCTATTCTGATGCATAGCCTGCTTTTGTACCTGTTTATTGATACCTACCTGCTTATTCTAAACTGCTTAGTATAGGTTGGTTAGGTATCCATCAGTGACCCCCACACCTTGTCCTTGTTGCCCCTGCTTCATCATCGAAGACCCGATCAACGGGATCGAAGACCAGGCCCCGACACCGCACATCACTTTCCCCTTAGTTGCTCGACACTACTGGGATACTATCGAGTGCCGAGGGTGAGACCTCTACAGCACTTCTGATGTTAACCCTGTAGTGTAGCTATTCTGTTGTGGTCATCGAGGGTGATTTCCTCTTTAACCACTTCCGATACGACTCTGTCGTGCAACCCCTCAAGTGTGAACCTCGGGGGTGATTCCTCTTACGTTCACCTTGATGATTACATCGAGTGGAATTCACCGGGGGTGATTCCTTGGGTTTTCCCCTTGATGTTTGGACACACGGATACTTGGACTTTACAACTGTTACTTGGAAGGGCGGGTCGACCCTGAGGGGTACCCGCGAGTGATGTGGAGACGGGTTGACCTAGAGGGTACCCGAGAGCTGAATACGAGGCGTGGCCGGGCATTCTTAGCCCTTGCCACAAGTCCTCGAGACGGGGCAACGGGGTCACATCTTTCGTGAGTCTCTACTTGTTACCGCGCGTTCCTAATCCACTACGATTTGGATATTTGATTCGAGGGGCCTCTCGCCTGATAGCATTAACCATCACGTGGGCATAGTATGGGCGTTCTGCGTCGTATGCATCAGCCGAAGCTTATTAGACGTCAGCGACTGAGCGGCGCGCGCCGGGTTGGACTGGTAAGCTCCTACCTTTTTTAAGGAGGTAGCTAGGTCTGCTCACCGGCCGCCCACGCAACGTGCAGGAGTTCCTGGGGAGATGGCCCATGACCCCTGGGGGCATAGGTTTAGTCCGGCGTGCTGACCTCTCTATTAAGCCTAGGTCGGGTTGCGGCGTATTGTTTGGCCGAGGCCGGGCATGAGCCAGGAAAGTGTGTCCGGCCGGAGTTAATCGAGCGTGGTGGGTAAGTTGGTGCACCCTGCAGGGAAGAAAACATCTATCGATAGCCTGTCCTACGGTAACGGACGCTCGGAGTTGTATCCCGATCGATACAACTAGAACTGGATACTTGTGATGAGAATTGGATGGTGATGAGAATTGAATTGTGATGATAATTAGATAGTATGGCTCTGGGATTGCTTTCTCGCAGGGAGTCGAGAAAGGATCTCTGGCCGAGGTTGATAACACTACTACTACTTTACCTTATGCTACTCTACTCCCTCCTGCTTGCTGCAAGATGGTGGTTTCCAGAAGATGCTAGTCTTTGATAGGACTAGGCCTTCTCTCTATTCTGGCATTTCTGCAGCCCAGTCCACATATACAACATTTCTTTGATAATGTTGCATATGTAGTGTAGATCCTTGCTTGCGAGTACTTTGGATGAGTACTCACGGTTGCTTTGCTACCCCTTTTCCCCCTTCTTTCTTCTTTCTGGTTGTTGCAACTAGATGGTGGAGTCCAGGAGCCAGACGCCACCTTCGACGACGACTACTACTACCACGAGGGTGCCTACTACCTCATGAAGACCGTGACGACCAGGAGTAGTTAGGAGGCTCCCAGGCAGGAGGCCTTGCCTTTTCGATCAATGTTGCTTTTGTGCTAGCCTTCTTGAGGCAAATTTGTCTAACTTATGTCTGTACTCAGATATTGTTGCTTCCCCTGACTCTTGTGTTTTCAAGCTTATGTATTCGAGCCCTCGAGGCCCCTGGCTTGTAATATAAAGCTTGTATTATTTTAATTTGTGTCTAGAGTTGTGTTGTGATATCTTCCCATGAGTCCCTGATCTTGATCGTACACATTTGCGTGTATGATTAGTGTATGATCGAACCGGGGGCGCCACACCTTTCTTGTTTGGGCAGAAACTGTTTGGTAGCAGAGATTAGGAAGCTTCCTATGAGCGTAGTAATAGGAAGTATTCTTTTTCTTGATGATTCGTTTCCATGCATGATGATAGTAAATTAGGCCAACATTCACCACTATTTATCAATATCATCAATCGTATCCATTCCTACCAGTTTTAAGGGAATCTGCTCGCTATGTCTTTTTTAAGGGGATCCGCTCGCTAAGTCGTCGTCGCACGTTATTTTCACAAACAATCTCTACTCCTAATGGAGCAGTTGGTAGCCTCGTACAGTTTATTTTTGTCCTCCTCCCACCTCCACTGGTTCTTTTTCTCTCCACTCTTTCTTTGCAAACCAATAATTTCCTAACATACAAAAGATCACGAATCTATCTTTCCTTACCCGAACCAATCGCGCCCTACATCAGTGCATTTCTTTATTAAGAAAACTAACACATAAATCTTAACGCATTGTAAACAAATCCCGTTATGGACCTAATTAATTTATTATGGAATTTATACGTGGTTGCATTGGTTCTTTTTCTCTCCACTCTTTCCTTGCAAACCACTAATTTCCTAACATACAAAAGATCACGAATCTATCTTTCCTTACCCGAATCAATCGATCCCTACATCAGTGCATTTCTTTATTAAGAAAACTAACAAGTAAATCTTAACGCATTGTAAAGAATTCCCGTTATGGACCTAATTAATTTATTATAGAATCTATACGTGGTCGCATCTCTCCCCTCGTGAAAAAATCGCATCCATCTCCCGTTAAAAAGGAAAAGAGAACATGAACGATCAATCCCACACCATGCATCTCAGTAGCAAAAAATCGCCCCGCCTCTGCTACTGCGCCTCGCCGTGTGCCCGGCTCGACCCATGCCTCGCCTGCATGGCTGGACGCCGCCGTCTCCACCGCCACGTACAAGAAAACGGTGGGCAGAACCATCCATTCAAATCGCACACCCCCACCCTCCTCCGCAATCCCTAGCCCGCATCACCCTATCGCTTTCTCGTCTCTCTTTCTTCGTTGCGTCGAGAGATGGGCCGAGGCTATCGTCGGTTCACCACCCACGATTGGGCTGCCTCCGGTTGTCGTGCACCACCAGCTCCACCTAACATGCCCGACCCTCTCCGCTTTCGACCTTCCGGCGACCACATCCCTCCGCGCCTCCATCCATCATCCACAAGGCCACTCCCTGCACCCACCCTCCTAAATTCTCCATACCGGCGGACAATCACCGAAGATCCAAGTTGGCCCGATATCAATTTTCTTACATGCTTTCTTTGTCAGTTGGTGATGGGAATGAGTTCCAATTTCTCTCTCTGACTGTGGATTCGCAGGCAATAAGCGCTTCTACATGCATCCTCCTGTCGGTCCCTAAAGTACCAAGGTAAATGGTTGATGTTGCGTTTGTCTAGGATGATATATGTTGGCTCTGTTCCGGTTCATCCGAGCAGTTCCGGTACATCATGCATTTATCTTGCCAGTAATGTTCTGTGAAGCTCTGATGCACTTTGGGAATTGTTTATCTTGTCTTCAGTGCAGAACATTTGTTTATTAATGCATGAGAAAAATCCTTGTTACTACCTTGAACCTGTTTTATAATCCATATTGTTATGCACTAGCACGTGTGCGTGTGAAATAGATGGATTATGGTCCTGTACCCAATAAGATGGATATGTGTGTGTCTTATAGAGAGAGAGAGAGAGAGAGGGAGAGGGGGAGAGAGAGTGAGGAGGAGGGAGGGAGAGTGTGTGTGTGAGAATTTGATGATAAAAAGATCGCCAATGTCACTTGATATGTATGAGAATATTAAATGTAATATTAACATAACTGATATTGAACTCTTAAATTTAATGTGGCCCCGTTGCAACGCACGGGTGTTCTTCTAGTTTTATATGTATTTTTTAGTTATGTATGCTTGCACAGAGAATTTATTTGGAGGATTGAAGGTACGAGTAGTCGGGTCCTCCCAACCTTGGGTGCTCTTTGTACTCCCAAACCAAAACTACCCCATGAAGGTTATAAAAATTAATTATCGCTCCGATCCATATTACTTCTCACTACAACGGATGTATCTAGCACTGGTCGGAGGGAGTAATAAACATATACAACTATTATTGACACAAAAAATTATATTTAGATTCAGCAGAAAGAAAAAGGACAAAATTCGTTGTGAAATCATAGCAAATACGGAAACTGGGCATCTAATCTCACTTCAGGGAAATGGATAGCCGAGCTTCCTAACAAAAACGAAACTACTGTGCGTACGATTGTGTTATGTCCGACCCTATACGATGCCTAATCCAGCTAGTGGTGTCCGTTTGGATTAGGAGTTGGACGACTCGTTCAGCTATGTCGTAAGAAAATCGGACATTTACAGTCGTACGTATAGCAGCACTCTAACAAAAAAGCAGGCTACATGGTCTCTTACGTTTTAGCATGCCATGCCATGCAGCCCAAGCGGCACGCACGTTTTGGACTTTGTGTTAGACTAAAGATAAAGGCAAACCCTATTCGGCGCTGTAGGCGCCGGTTAAGGACAATTTTCCTAACCAGCGCCTGCAGCCGCATTAACTGGGCCGGCCCATTTATTTTTCTCTTTCTCTGTTAAAAACTCCAAAAAAGGGTGCGCGCGGGGATTCAAACTCAGAACCCCTTCGTTCAGACCGAAGGCTACTAACCATCTTGGCTATCGGGCAACATGTGCTAAGTTCCTTTTTTTTTTCATCTTTCTCTTAGTGCGCGAGAGCACTAGTTTGGTTTTTTTTTCACCCGGTTTTCTAGGCTGGGTTCCGGGGATTTTATTTTACCCGGTTTTCTTCCTTTTTTATGTTTCCTTTTTCTGTCTGCTTTCTCTTTTTTGTTTTTCTTTCTGTGTTTTTTTGTTTCTCCCAGTCTCTTTTTATTTTTCATATTCAATGAACTTTTCAACAAATCCATGAACTATTTTCCAAAATTGACGAACTTTTCTCAAAATTGATACACTTTTTCCAAAATTAATGAACCTTTTTTCACTTATACTGTTTTCAAGTGTGATGAACTTTTCTACAATTGATTAACTGTTTTCAAATTTGATAAACTTTTTTCAATTTTGATGAACTTTTTTGTTAGATCGATGAACTTTTTTTGAATTTGATGAGCTTTTTAAAAAAAAGTATGAACTTTTTTTGAATTCGATGAACTTTGTTCAATTTAGATGAACTTTTGTTAATTGCAACGAACTTTTTTTCAAATCGGTGAACTTTTTTCATTTTTGTTTGAATTTTTTTCAAAATCAATAAAATATACTTTTTGTGAACTATTTGTAAAAGTCGATGTTTTTCTTCAAATGCAATGAACTCTCTTTAATACAATGAACATTTTTCAGATTTGATGAACTTTCTTAAAATTTCATGAACTTTTTTCAAAATCGATGAACTTTTTCAAATTCAATGAACATTTTTTTCAAATTTGATCAACTTTTTCAAAGTTTATGAACTTTTTTCAATTTTATGAACTATTTTGAAATTGGTGAACTTTTTTCCCAAGATTTTGATAAACATTTTTAAAGTTTTTGTGAATTATTTTTTATTATTGATGAACTTTTTTAAGAATCATTAAACTTTTCTTGAATAGAGCAAAATATTTTTGCATGTTCGGGAACTTTTTCTGAAATCTGTTAAGCTTCGGTTTTTTAAAAGAAATCATGTAATAGCGGCTATAATAGGTTTTAAAGATTTAGCGATGTATTTAGTCACTCACAATGGCACATCCGAATTGTTAGCTAAACACTGTAGGATGTGTTGGTCGTGAGTTTGATTCACCGCGGTGGTGCTATTTTCTGGGTTGTTTTCGTGTTTTTTTGTGCGGTGCCCCTTCGTGGGCCAGCCCACCCTGCGCTGTATCGAACGCCGCATCTCCTAATCGGCACCTGCAGCGCCGACTAGGAGCTCCCGAAAATAAATGTTTTGGACTATTTTTTGCAGGTATGTTCTGGACTTTGTTTTCGCATGTTAAAGAAGAAATTCCTCAAAAATAAAAAATAAAAACTTGAGAAATAAAATACCCTAAAAAGGAAGCAACATCAGCCTTTTAATGCGCCCCACCCACGCCCATAGGCTTCTAGGTTTTGTTCGGCTGGCTGGACGAGAAGACCTTGACGATTGTGTTTCTGGTTGGGAAACACCAACCAGCAGCTATGTGTGAAACTAAATGTGGATGAGACTTTTGACCCAGAAATACTCAAGAGCTCGTATGACGCTGTCATCAGAGACTTGAATGGCAGATTCGTCTGGACAAGATACAGGGAAATCGATTGGTGCGAAGATGCGCTTATGGCCAAGGCACTGACCATACGGTTTGGTCTTAATTTGGCAATTACAGTGGAGTGTAATTGCATAAAGGTGAACTCCCACAATATCGAGGTGGTAGATGCAATGAAGAATGGAGGTAGCTCTTTAGGTCTATCAGCGACATTTTTTGATGATATATATCACCTTCTGTGTGATTTTTCGCATATTATTTTTGAGCATGCTCCTAGAGAGACTAATTGTGCTATGCATGATTTAGCCAAACTAACGAGAAGTAAGGTGTGTGTGGGGTGGATGGAAGATCCACCCATAGAGATTGTTGATACTCGTGTAAAACATAATATGATGATCAGCTTGCAATGAAGAGTACTTTTGTATGTAAAAAAAAGTAAAAACACCTAAAAAAGCAAACCGCAAAATGGCACCTCTATTTTCCCAGCAAAAATAATTATTTTTTTGCAGGGTGAAAACTTGTATTACTCAATCACAATGTCCTTACAATCATCTGGTAATCTCCAAAACCTCACTCGGGCCAGCTCCTAGCCAGGTCATAGTCCTACCATGAGTTCTAGCAAAAGAAGCTAACATATCACTAGCTTTACTTTGAGATCTAGATACATGACTAATATAAGTTTGTCTAATACTCATCAAAAGCTTTATCTCCTTCACAATTGAAGCATAAACGAGCGATCAGCCTCCGCAAAAATAATTAGCAAGGTTCTCTTAAAATTAAATAGCAAGGCATTGCCAGCTCTGCCGCAAGGTTTTTCTTCCTAGCTTACTGGCCCTTTGATACTTTGTTCCCATGCGCTCACCCTTCAGCGCCGGTCGAACCGGCTGTCGTCTTGCCTCGCTGCACTGGCCTGCCTAGGCCACTATTGTCTCGATTATCCCGTTAAATCCCCGCCTTCTCTTGCATCACGGACCACCCTCAAAGTTGATTCCGTCAACCCTCTTACTCTCTTTCACCGGTGATGCCAACGTGTCGTCTCCGACTCCAGCGAGGTCCTAACAAGATCTTGTTGGGAACGTGCAGTAAACAGTGACGTATCATCTCGGGATTGGACTTGGACGTTGTTCTCCTCTATGTGAAGTCGACTAAACTAAATCTTTTCGGTTGCCTCAGGTTCCAAACATGGAAAATAAATATATATGAATTTTAAGCACACGGCCGGACAACCATTTGGCGTGTGGTATATGATTTTCCTCTAAAATAAGTATATGCGTCACGTGTACTCAAGTCCAGTGATGGAGCACACATATTTTTAAGTTAGGTACCATATATTTTTGTGCTACGAAAATACCAAACAATCTTGCAAAAAAAAGAAAGTACCAAACTGGCAGTAAACAACAATTGGGTGCACTGTTAGTTAGTAAGCAACAACACTGCCTTTCATGTGAACTTGTAAATTGTAAAAGTAGCATTTTTTATGAACTTGTGAAGTGTAAACAACAATGTCTTGCTCAGATGGTAAGGAACAAGATATTCAGTGGATTGTTTATTTATGCTAATTGAGGATTTAGGGGACGATTCAATGAACAATGACCTAAATGAATTTTACGGGAGTAAAATTGCGAATGATTCAAATCAATTTACCTGTGAAAACCTTGCATGGATTCAGATAAGTAGGGATTTTGATGGATTCAGAGCCTGGGTCGCAGGCTGCCACTTCGTGGCCGTGTGGTCGGTTGACTAGCTGGCACTGATGGGTTCGATGCTGCGGCGACTGATGTGTGCTTCTTGGTGCACTATGATGCGGCCGTCGTGCGGCCGGACCCTGAGCTCTGTATCACCGCGATTGGTACGGGTGCGAGGCTGCTGCGTGCTTGCTTTGTGTATTGGCGTGGCGTAGGTCAGCGTTGTGGGCTGAAGTTGTGAACTAGTGATGGGCTAGGCTATACATAAACTCCTTTTTGTGCCCGTCTTGAACGGGCCATGCCCCAATTGGCCTTGCCGAAGCTCCACCGGTGCTCCCGTCGTGGCCTTCTCTGTTGGGAGTTCCTCCTATAGGGCGCGTAGGCCGCCCGCTAGCGAGTGGGCGCGTACCCCCCTCCCCCCCCCCCCCCCCCCCCCCCCCCCGCCCCACCCCCCGCTGCCCCGAGCGTCCGTAGCTTTTTGGGCCGGCCCATATAGGGGATTTCTCCCCACCGGTTTTGGGAAGGTTCTAGAACCTTCCTAAAATCGGTTTTTTCTTGTTTATTTTTACCAGTTTTTTATTTTGTATTTACTTTTCCTTTTTACCTTTTCTGATTAATTTTTTCTTTTCTCTTTTCTTTAGTGTTTTGTTTCTCTTTTTCTGAAATCGTGAACAGTTTTTTTGAAATCGTAAACAGAAATCCTGAATATTTTTCTTTTTCTCTTTTCTTTTATGTTCTGTTTCCCTTTTTTTCAAATCGTGCACATTTTTTTGAAATCATGAACATTTTTATTTTTCTCTTTTCTTTAATGTTCTATTTCTCTTTCTTTGAAATTGTGAACATTTTTTTGAAATCGTGACATTTTTCTGAAATCGTGACATTTTTCTGAAATTTGAACATTTTTTGAAATCGTGAACATTTTTTGAATAGACGAACATTATTTTTGAAATTGCGAACATTTCTTGAATCCTTGAGAATTTATCATTTCCTGAAAAATTTAATTTCAAATTGTGAACATTTTTTGAATTCACGAATAACTGGACAATTTGCAACTTTTTCTGAAATAATAATTATATTTAAAAACAAAATAAAGCTGAAAACAGAAAGAAAAAAGGGCTAAAAACAAGGGGCTCCCCGCCCCGCACATCGGCTGGCCCATGAGGGCGTGCGGGGAGCAGGGAGAGGGTACGCGCTCCCCTGGCTGCGGGCGTGTACCGCGCTGTATAGGCGCTCCCTTCTCTGTTTCCAGGAAACCCATCAAGACTTGATTAATATGTTAACTTCATTACTTCATATTATTGAAAGGGCCTATAAATGGCTTTATTTAATTTTTTGTGAAAATGATCAGATCTGTTATATGAGTTCATTAGAAGTAGAAAGCATATCAAATATAATAAAAATTACATCGAGATTACAAGACCACCGAACGACCCCTGTTGCCGCCAGAATGAGTCGTCGCTCCCTTATCGTAGCAGGCTTGACGTTGTCGATGATAGTCGGAAAATCTTCGTACACGTGCCCCTAAGAAACAGCGCCCTGGAGCCACATTTGTCGGCATTGAATGCCATAGATATGAAACACCTGACAGCAAATCACGCCACATGACGAGAAACCCTATCCTCATCACCTGAAGGAGACGGCAAGAATATATATCGGAGCTTCGTCAACTACGTCGAGACGGATGAACTCTATGAGGATTGGAGCCCAGAAGACAAATTCGAAGAAAAAGTGCCACCATCCGCTGAGTGTCGCGCCTGTGAGGACTAACCTAAACTACTAACCGCAGCGGAGGCACCGGGATCCCCCCTCCCCGCCCAACAGCATCCGGAGCGGCAGGAAGAGGGGAGGCGAATGCACTGGCTCGCCGATGAAGCCTAGAGGGGAGGCAATGCCTTTCGTTCACCCAACCGAAATTTCAGTAGGCACTACAATGCCATGGGGTAATAGACTATAAGGGGCGCGTATACACCACATAGAGAGTTACAAAGGAGTGACACCCAAGTAAGAGATCAACGCAAGGAAAATAGTGCAGAAAAAAATGGGGAAGGCTGGCGACTCAAGACAAAAACTAACATTTGGCGGTGCATGTCATGAACAACGACCAGACCAAGCCTCAAAGCATGGCAATGCATGTCATGAACGACGACAAAGACATGTTTTGTTGATTCTATGCCACAACATGAATGTGTTGCGAGTGCCACCGAAAAGTGATAGAGATGGGGTGTCCTGGTCTTTCGATGATATGATAACTATCGATTTGGTGGAGTCGACTTTGACGATCTGACTACAAACGTGCACGACGTTGCACCTTAGCAATCGCTAAACCAATCTCTTAAGGTTACTGACGATGCCAGAAGCACGATTAGCCTGACCATGAAGGTCTATTCCTGCATGCAATCGAAGAACAAGCAAGAATATGATAAAGCAATCTGAATATTGCGAATATATATCTGAAGTGTTGATAAAAGTGGGGATCCGGAAGCGGTCTTGGTCTGGTCGTTGGACACAAACGAAGTACACAAAGTTGCGATGGCTAACTTTTAACTAAACAAATCCCAAAGAAAAAGCTACTAGATGGATCTACTTATATAAGAGCAAGGGGTGGCAGCCAAGGAGGTGGGAGGACGTCCCAAGGCAGCCTTAAACTAACCCTAGGTCATACAAGGCTCATGGGCCCAAGTGGGGGTGATGCAACACCTTTAGGCTTGCAGTTTGACTCGGATTCTACTGCTGTGTTAGATTGTTTTGTCGATAACTCAATGCTCCAGGCGAATTTGAAGGTGAATCCAAATTGGGTTGAAAAGAGCATGAAATCTACATTCCAACAAAAAAATCACCCAATTCAGAGTCCGTATGAAAGAGTTCTTGGCGTTTTGAGTTAGGTATGTCTGTGCAGTCCGAATCTAAATCCAGAACGTGAGAGACTTGGACTCTATCTTATCTTGGCCCAAAAATGGCGTGCGAGGACTATTTGAACAACACCTAAACTTCTTTTTCCCCTTATCTTTATATGTGGATTGTACAAATATCCAATACACCTGCAATTAGACATGACACAAAAGTTTGTGAAGTATCTTTTGTCCTGGATGACATAAATAAATTTTTGCATAGTTTGCATTAGAAATCACCTCACAAATATACATGTATGCAATATTTTTGGTCGTATCCAAGGTAGTCATGTCCTCATCATTCTCCCCTTCTTGAAAACAAAGCCGTCCTAGATGTTGCTTAATCTGAAATGTGGCTAACAAAAAAGATAAGGTGTACATGTTGTATATGTATATGTCATACATTTTTTACTTCCCTTGATTTTTGCACATATGACACATGTATACATGAATAACCTTCATAGTTCATAAAATCTAAAGCCAAAATATTATCACAAGAAGTAGAAGGCATGAAAATATTGCAACTCACTTTGCACATATAAGTGAAGCTCTTATTCATTTGAAAAGGTTGACAATGTTCATCATTAAACCATCCTAACACGGTGAATAAACCTTACTTGCGTCAAATTTACATGCTACCACATGCTTTAATAAGCAAATACTCCCTCCGTTCCTAAATATAAGGTGTATTAGTTTTTCAAAAAGTCAACTGTTGTCTATGTTTGACCAACTTTACAGCAAAATATATAAAGATTTATAATACTAAATATATAAAATGTAAAAATATAGTTCATGACGAATCTAGTGATAATGATTTGGTATTCTAGATACTGATATTTTTGTCTATAAACTTGGTCAAACTTAGAGAAGTTTGACTTTTTGGAAAAATAATACACCTTATATTGAGGAACAGAGGGAGTATTCCATAAGTCATTGGTCACAGAAGCATCACCAAGATTAGAGGTCGTATCAAAATGATTAAACATTGGTTCTTTTGCATCAACAGTTAATTCAGTGGGTGCACTGAAAATTGTTGGTATTTCAATTGTTTGATCACATGACGCATTCATGACAGTAACACAATTCTCTAAAATAGGTGGTGTTCCCAAATCAATAGGTAACTCATCACATGATGTATTCAAGTTAACTAGGCATGCATCATTCTCATGTGAAAGTGGAAAATCTGTACCTTTGTCATTACCTCTTATGATCAACTCAGATAATGTAGGCACTCTCGGTGGTGATGTGTCACATGGTGGAGATGATGTAGTCCTCGCAACAATGGATGTGTTTGTCATAGCACGCCTAATAGTTCAAGAGACATATTTATCAACACTTGGAATGTGCACCTACGCTTGTTCTCCTCGTGGGCAACACGTCGTTTTATTTCTCGTTCAGCTTTGCAAGCAAGATGAAACAAATGGTCCATAGGATAACACTCTTCATGAATTAGTTTCTCTTGAATATCACTGTTTAATCCTCCCCAAAATCTATCCATAAATCTTCTTCACTTTATTCTAAAATGAGTGCAACAAAGTAGTTTGTAAATCATCATAATATTTTGATACGGTGTTAGTGTCTTGTTTAAAATGTTGTAATTTTTTAATCATGCCACGATTATAATAAACATCAATGAATCTATCTCTCATGACAAGTTTTAAATCATCCCAATTAGTAGGTATAAAATCAGTGTTTAACCGACAATATTCACTTCACCAAACTAAAGCAAAGCTACTGAACGTATTAACCACAGCTTTAACTTTTCTACGCTCATCAAAATTATGGGGAGCAAATATAGCATTTATTTTGTACTCCCATTCAATATATAAATCAAGCCTAAAACGATCAGTAAATGGTGGCATGAAAACATTAACCTGATTATGTGCATTCTGATGTTGTTGTTCCTCTCGTGACGGTTGTTGTATTTTCTTAGTGGTGACAAATCCCCCACGATCGATGAAGCCAAAGAATTAACAACTCCGGAACCTGCCATAGTTAGTAGAAAACAAGAAACAAAATCCAAGAATAATGTTCCTATGAACTACTAGGATGTGGTGGTAAAACGCTCACATCATAGAAAATATCAATATCTTACAAGTTCTTACCATATAGCAAGTGGTGACAGGAAACCAGCGGTGTCAAATAACTCCGAAGGTTGATTAAAGCGATTGGCAGGGGAACATACGTATACACGGTGTATAAATATGTGGAGATTTGAAGGCTTAAATATTTGGTAGCAAAAGATTAGCAATAATCAATTCAGAGATGCAATGTTGAATAAACTCTTAACGATGGTACTGTGCTGGTCCTAAGCTAGACCGGACTAGAGACGCGAGCCTAGAATACTAATGAGGTCACGTCGTAGCACAACTAGCATCAATAAAGGATATGAAGTACCTCTGGACAGCAAGATAAAAGTGAATATCACAATAGCAGTAAAGATAATGATGTGAAACAACTACCAAACAGTTGAAGTACCAACAATTTTGAGTGCACCCATTGAATTAACTGTTGATGCAAAAGAACCAATGTTTAATCATTTTGATATGACCTCTAATCTTGGTGATGTTTCTGTGTCCAATGACTTATTGCATGTTTGCTTATTTAAGCATGTTGTATCATGTAAATTTGTTGCAAGTAAGATGTATTCACCAATGTTGGGATGGTTTGATGATGAACATTGTCAATCTTTTGAAATGAGTAAGAGCTTCACTTTATATGTGCAAACTGAGTTGCAATATTTTCATGCCTTCTACTTCTGGTGATAATATTTTGGCTTTAGATTTTATGAACTATGAAAGTTACTCATGTATACATGTGTCATATGTGCAAAAACCAAGGGAAGTAAAAATGGATGACATATACATATACAACATGTACACCTTGTCTCTTTTGTTAGTCACATTTCAGATTAAGCAACGCTGGGGACGGCTTTATTTTCAAGAAGGGAAGGATGATGAGGACATGACTACCTTGGATACGACCAAAAATATTACATACATGTATATTTGTGAGCTGATTTTTAATGCAAATTATGCAATAATTTATTTATGTCATCCAGGACAAAAATACTTAACAGACTTTTGTGCCATGTCTAACTGTAGGTGTATGGGACATTTGTACAATCCACATATGAAGATAAAGGACAAAGAGAAGTTTAGGTGCCATTCAAAATGTCCTCTCACGTCACTTTGGGTCAAGAGAAGATAGAGTCCAAGTCTCTCACGTTCTAATTCAGATTCGGACTGCACAGACATACCTGACTCGAAACGCCAAGAATTCTTTCATACAGACTCGGAATTGGGTGATTCTTTTTCTGTTAGGAAGTAGATTTTGTGCTCTTTCCAACCCAATTGGTTTCACCTTAAAATTACCCGGAGCGTTGATTTATCAACGAAACAATCTGAAGCTGCAGTATAATCCGAGTCAAACTACAAATCCAAAGGTGTTGCATCACCTCCACTTGAGCCCATGAGCATTGTACGACCTAGGGTTAGTTTTAGGCTGCCTTCGGACGTCCTCCCACCTCCTTGGCCGCCACCCCTTGCTCCTATATAAGTACATCCATCTAGTAGCCTTTTCCTTGGGATTTCTTTAGTTAAAAGCTAGCCAACGCAACTTCGTGTACTTTGTTTGTGTCCAACGACGAGACCAAGACCGCTTACGGATCCCCACCTTTATCAATACTTCATCTATATTTGCAATATTCATATTGCATTATCATATTCTTGCTTGTTTCTCAATTGATTGCAGGAATAGACCTCCATAGTCAGGTTGATCGTGCTCCGGCGTGGTCAATAACCTCTCAGAGTTGGTTTAGCGATTGCTAAGGCGCAATGTCGTGCATATTTGTAGTCGGATCGTTAGTGTCGAGTCCACCGAATCAATAGTTATCATCTCATCGAAAGATCGGGACACCCTCGCCTCTATAAAAAAGGCATCATAAAGTGGAGGTGCTCCTCATGCAAATAATCCCAAAAACAAAAGAAGGCAACGATACCTCAACAGCCTAGAGACGAGAGTCTGCTCAGGGAAAAACTAGAACGCCCACATCCACAAGGAACATCAGGAGGACTAGAAGTGCATGGACACACTAGACAACAAATAACATGAGTCAGTTGCATGGCTGAAAGATTTCAATGACAAGGACCGCACGATGAAGCCGTGGCATTCAATGTTTTTGGTTTGCTCGATTCGGTCTTTCAAGAATTTAGTCTTCTATTTTGACGATCAAATTGGTCTTTCTGGTTCTTCATTGTTCGATCTTCGGTCTTTAGAGGATGATAATTTGATCCTCGCCAAATAAACCGAATTTCATAAAACCTACTTTGAAGTCTCATTCTACAAGTCAGATTCATCATGTCTAGTATAGAATACACAGTAGCTGTATGCAGCATTAAAATAACCAGCACTTTACACAACTACTCCCTCCGTAAACTAATATAAGAGCGTTTAGATCACTATTTTAGTGATCTAAATGCTCTTATATTAGTTTACAGAGGGAGTAATTCAGTTCTGTATTTTACACTGGCGCTTTGTGACCGCAGCCTCAGCCACGCGTCCTCGTGTCGTTGGCTGCCGACCGGGCCCTGCATACCCAACGTTCACGTGACCCGCGACCAATTCCACCCAGACACCTGTACCCCACGACCCAGGGTCACCGGCACCCACGTCTGCTGCGGCCGCGCGCGAGCCCAACACCGACCGAGCCGGCTCCCCCGCTTTAAACTCGCCTCCATCCGACCCGGCCGTTTCTCCTTCCCACTCCACGCACCCACAACCAAGAAATTTCCCATTCCACCCCTCTCCTCTCGCCGCGGGACCGAGGGATCCCATCGGCCGCTGCTCCATGTCGTCGCTCGCCGTCGGCTGCGCGCTGGAGTTGGAACTCTGGCTCGGGGGCCTCTTCACGGCGGCGGACCTGGCGGCCGCCGACCTGCTCCTGCAGCTCCGCTTGGGAGAGGCGGAGGCGGCCGCGTTCAAGATGACGTCCTCCTCGCGGCGCTCGGCGAGCTCGTGCTGCGAGGACCTCGCCGTCGACGCTGAGGAGGAGCGGATCGTCAAGGAGACTGCCGTGTCTCTGGGGTCCATGGAGCTGGACTGGAGGACGAGGAAGAGCTCGGCGAACTCGTGCTGCGAGAACCTCGCCGTGGACGAGGAGGAGGAGCGGGTCGTCAAGGAGAGGGCGCTGCCGCTGGGGTCGATGGAGCTCGAAAGGAGGGCCAGGAAGAGGTACCGCCTGCTGTCAGAGCTCTACGCCGCCACGAGACCGGCGAAGGCCGCCGCCCCTGCCGCGAAGAAGAAGAGGAAGAGGCGTCACGACGGCGGCGAGTCGGAGTCGTGGTCCTGGTCGGAGGCGACGAGGTACGGAGACTGCTAGGAGTTGAGAAGGGGCTTCTGTGTAATTACGTCCGTGTCGTAGGGTCGTTTCGTTTCACCGTAGCTATCTTTTCAGAGACGAAATGGAAAACGACAAGAGAAATCACAGCCTGTATTGTTCAGCAGGAAGAGAAGAAAAAGAAGGTGGTTAGCGCCTCCACTTTTTGAAATTTGGATTTGAACCCACCCAACTACTACCGCCTGCGTGCTCATTGGTACAACTGTGTGTTCAGTATTTCCCTCCCTCGTGATTTGAATGTGAAATGTTTCCAGTCCTTTTCCGCTATGTACGCGCGTCCATGATTGTGTGGAGGGCATATTGATCATCTACTCCCTCCCTCCTAAAATTCTTGTCTTAGTGCATCCACAGCTGGGCGCCTCAAACCCGCCACATATGCCCGGTCAGGCCGCCCGATCACTATCTGGTCACGATTTTTTAACTTAGGCGGCCTTCTCAAACGGGCATCAAACGCCCGGGCTGACCAGCATCCCTTATATCCAGCCCAAATATGAAGCGGATATATGGGTGTCCGGACGTGTCCGGGCACGTCCGCCACGTCGGATCCGACAACCCGACGCCACCGTACATTGCACCAAATCCACCCCCAAGACTTGCCGGATCCATTTGCTATATCCTCTCTTCTTCCTCCTGCGTGTCGTCCGTCTCGCAGTTCACCGCGCACGCTCGGCAGCGGTTCCTAGCCTCTGCGCCGCCAGCTCCGTCAGAGCAGTCCTCTCTCCCATCCTCGCCGTGGGGGATGTCGTCGGCGGCCCGAACGCTTCCGCGGTACGTCCGACAACTCTCTGGCTCCGTCTTGCGCTTGATGTGTTCGACACATTCTCTGGCCGATTTTGCTGCGATTTTGTTAGGGAAAACAATGGACTCTGGTGCTTCTTCTGATGAGAAGTATGGACCGACGGAGCTTGACCAAATGATTGAACATGAGTTCTTCGATTCCTCGGATTCGGACAAACAAATGGACATGATGATGCTCATCAGCATGCAAGAGGAAATGGACCGGCAAGTGGAGCATATTATCAACTTCAAGGGCTCAATCAAAGGGAGAAGAGTGGAGACAGGGTGTCCGGAGCAAAGCTACTGCACAGGGTTTCACCATTGTTTTTCGCATGCAGAAACCATTTTTTTGCGCATTGTGAAGGGAGTGGAGCCACACGACAACTACTTCAAGCTCACAAGGGATTGCTGCGGACAACTCTCTTTCTCTGCCAAGCTCAAGTGCACGACAGCTCTGAGGATACTTGCACTTGGTGCTGCTGCAGATGCGGTTGGTAAGATGGTCAGGATGGGGGAGAACATGTGCTTGAATACTACTGTCAAGTTTGCCCGTGCCATGGTGGAGGTGTTTGGACCTGAGTATCTCAGAGAACCAAATGCGCAGGACAAAGAGAAGTTGTTGGCTATTGGAGATGCAAGGGGGTTTCTGGAAATGCTTGGATCAATTGATTGCATGCATTGGAAATGGAAAAACTGCCCCCATAGGTTTGCGGGGAATGTATCAAGGTCACACCAGAGAGGCCACCATCATACTAGAAGCGGTGTCATCACATGACTTATGGATTTGACATGCTTTCTTTGGAATGCCGGGTTCTCACAACGACATCAACGTGCTTCAGCAATCTCCGGTGTTCAGGAGGCTTTGCAATGGGGAATCACCGTCGTGCAACTACATCGTCGACGACCGAGAGTACAACATGGGATACTATCTTGCTGATGGTATCTATCCTCAGTGGGCGGCATTTGTGAAGACCATATCTGAACCACGTGGCAATAAATAAAGCCACTTTGCAACAATGCAGAAAGAAGACATGAAGGATGTGGAGAGGGCATTGGTGTGCTTCAAACTCGCTGGGGAATTGTCCGGACCGCTGCAATGAAGTGGGAGTCAGAAACTTTGTGGTAGCTGATGACATGTTGTGTTATTCTGCACAATATGATTGTCGAGGATGAGGGTGATGGCGTAGCCCAAACCCATGATTTCGAAGCACCTGGAGAACAAGTTGAAATTCCGGAAGATCAATATTTGGCTCAACTTATGAACTTTCCGCAGATGCATCAAAATCTTCAAGATCATCAGGTGCACATGCAGCTACTAAATGATTTTTTGAGGCGGCTATCCTAGAGGCATTGTCATCTTTTTGACACCAATGATGGTGTCAAGATGAGTTTGGGTCGTGCCTCGGGTTCTCGTATTCGGTGCTATCCGCGTGTCCGATGTATTTCTTGGTTCACTTTGTTGCTAGGTAGTTGGAGCTATGGTGGAATGAGTCTAGGTGGTGACGATGAGTTGCACTTGGTGGTCGCTTACGGAAAACTCGGTCGGCAGAAGCCCAACATATTTCCCTTGCGATGCTCGTTGTTAAAGTTGGAGTTACCAGCCGTTGGCGCATGTGGCCATATTCTAGCATGTGTTGTTGTGGTCTTCGTGCAACAGTTTGTGAGATGACTACGTTTGCGGAAATACGGCTAAATCGGAGTCACCTATCTGGCGATGTAACTGGTGATGACGATGACACTTGCGGCTCCTAACGGATGTTGTTTTATTCTTAGAGCTATGTGGTATCCATGTCGGTGGCCAGGCCCATCGGTGGTGCCCATGTTATGTGGGTTGAGGCATATTGATTTTAGTCCGACTTTCTGCTAATTAACCGATCAGTGCTCACTCTCTTCTTAATCATATATACCTAAATGTATACTTGATCCCACTAACTCTGATTCTCACAACATGCATATATGCCAACTCATCATGCCCCATTATCTCCTTTTAGAAGTCCAGCGCATACCCGAAGGGAACTAACGTAAGATGACTTTATATCAAAAATATTATATTATTAGGAACTTCAAATATTCTATTTTCTAATGATATAACTTTTGTGATATATAATGTGTATTATGTTGGTGATAGCATGGATGATGATGTAGGTGTTGGATCTCAATGTTGTGGCCTATGTGCTCGAGTTATTGGTATGGTAGATGCCCTCTTGCTGATTCCCCGTCTCTCTGTTCATCATATGTTAGAGCCATATGCTCATTAGAGAAGCAGTTGACTAGGCGGTAGAGGCAAGTGGAATATACAACCACAGGTATGAGCATGTGGGCTCATATGAGAGGTCATCTTCTCCTTTGGAAGTGCACAATAACTTGGGGTTTGCTCTTCGAGTTCCTCCATTCGTAAGAAGGTTCCTGTGGTGTCCAATCTTCACATTTCCAACCAAGTACAAATGTTTCCACAAAATACTCTATTGCTCATGATTCTGATGATACTGGTGAAATCGGGAAAAAAAGGGCAAGCGATCGCAGTAGAATATAGAAAATGTTGTCTCTAAAGTGCAAAAATACTAAAAGAAGCATGATGGAAAATAAACTTAACAACAGTCCACTACCGATGCAAAAAACCACAAGCTCCCCCCTTTTTGGAGATGTTCCCTAGAGGCAATCATGTATGATAATATTTCCTATGTGTTTATGAATAAAGATAGTCCTTGGACATTATCAATGATGTGTATTGCTACTTCTTGAGCTTGCGTTGGTTTTTCCCTTGAAGAGGAAAGGGTGATGCAGCAAAGTAGAGATAAGTATTTCCCTTAGTTAGAGAACCAAGATATCAATCCAGTAGGAGACAATGCACAAATCACCAATACCTACACAAACAATCAAACACTTGCACCCAACGCGAAAAAGGGGTTGCCAACCCTTCACGGCGACTTGCAAAAGTGAGATCTGATAGAGATAGATAAAACTAAACAAAAGATAAAGTAAATATTTTTATGTTTTTTGGTTTATAGATCGGAAAGTAAAAGATTATAAAATAGTAGATCGGAAACTAATATGATGGAAAATAGACCTGGGGCCATAGGTTTCACTAGAGGCTTCTCTCAAGATAGCAAATAATATGGTGGGTGAACAAACTATTGCTGAGCAATTGATAGAAAAGTGCAAAGTTATGATGATATCTAAGGCAATGATTATGAAATATAGGCATCACGTCTGTGTCAAGTAGACTGACTCCTGCCTGGATCTACTACTATTACTCCACACATCGACCGACTCCTGCCTGGATCTACTACTATTACTCCACACATCGACCGACTCCTGCCTGCATCTAGAGTATTAAGTTCATGAAGAACAGAGTAACGCTTTAAGTAAGATGACATGATGTAGAGGAATAAACTCAAGCAATATGATGTAAACCCCATCGTTTTATCCTCGATGGCAACAATACAATACATGCCTCGTTGCCCCTTCTGTCACTGGGAGAGAACACCGCAAGATTGAACCCAATGCTAAGCACTTCTCCCATTGAAACAAAAACCAATCTAGTTGGCCAAACCAAACGATAGTTCGAAGAGAATTACAAAGATATTAAATCGTGCATAAAAGAATTTAGAGAAGATTTAAATAATATTCGTAGATAATCTGATCATAAATCCACAATTCATGAAATCTCGACAAACACACCGCAAAAGAAGATTACATTGGATATATCTCCAACAACATCGAGGAGAACATGGTATTGAGAATCAAAGAGAGAAAAGAAGCCATCTAGCTACTAGCTATGGACCCGTAGGTCTGTGTTAAACTACTCTCGCTTCATCAGAAGGGCAATAGAGTTGATGTAGAAGCCCTTTATGATTGAATCCCCCTCCGACAGGATGCTAGAAAAGGCCCCTGGATGGGATCTCACGGAAATAGAAGGTTGCGGCAGTGGAAAAGTGTTTTCGTGGATGCTTCTGGTGGTTTGGGAATATGTGTGAATATATAGAAGGAAGATCTAGGTCAGGGGGTCACCGAGGGGCCCACAAGGCAGGGGGAGCGCCCTACCCTCCTCGGCACACCCTCCACCATTGTGGCCGCCTCGTGGCTCTTATGACTTGCATTCCAAGTCTCCTGGGTGTCTTCTGGTCCAAGAAAAATCATTACGAATGTTTTATTCCATTTGGACCCCGTTTGGTATTCCTTTTCTGCGAAAATAAAAAACAAGGAAAAACAGAAACCGATACTGGGATCTAGGTTAATAAGTTAGTCCCCAAAATAATAGAAAATAGCATATTAATGCATATAAAACATCCAAAACAGATAATATAATAGCATGGAATAATCAAAAATTATAGATACGTTGGAGACGTATCAAGCATCGACAAGTACATGACTTTTTTGTTCGATTATGCATTGTATTATGACTGTCCTAAAAGGTCCCTAGTCAAAAGGGTTGTGTGGACGCATAACTGATTAGACTAGCATATGGCATGATGGATGGCTCATTCTCACTGGCCATGTAGCATCAGATGCTAGCCTGATCATATGGACTAGGAAAGATCTGGTCGGCCGATTCGACATAGTCGGATCTGAGTCCAAATAAGGTCTGAGTCAGACAGACCCGACTATGAGACACAGTGATAAGTCATCTGTGAGTCTCTAGTCCAACATACATTATAGGTCCTAAGACCTAAGATGGCGCATGTACTCGGGATGGTGACCGACCTAGTTTGGACTAACCAAACGCTACTCCGTAACTGGATAGTTATAAAGGTAGGTTCCGGACTAGACATGGTCTAGCAAGATGGGATTTGCCCCTCCAATGAGGAGAGATATACTTTGGGCCCCTCATGTGACCCGACCAAGATAAGCATGCCAGGCGACAAGGATTATACGATAATTCGGTTTTAGGTTGACATCACTAGAACAAGAAAGAGGTCGGGATAGCACAAGGATGACAGACTCGCCTTGAGCCCGACAACATATAGTGTGTGGCAAAGGGAACATAAGTGTGACACGTTGTACAGGTTCGCCAACTGGCATCATTGTCTACTTTGCGGTTGGCATGCCTTGCTAAAGGCCGCTACCAACCGAGCAGGTCAGATGTGATATTCAAAGACAACCAAGCATCTAAGCTTGGGGATACCCCAGATGGCATCCCCTCTTTCGTCTTCGTTCCATCGGTAAATTTACTTGAGGCAATATTTTTATTCACCACATGATATGTGTGCTTGGAGCGTCTTGTATGATATGAGTCTTTGCTTCTTAGTTTGCCACAATCATCCTTGTTGTACACACCTTTTGAGAGGGACACACATGAATCGTGAATTTATTAGAATACTCTATGTGCTTCACTTATATCTCTTGAGCTAGGCAGTTTGCTCTAGTGCTTCACTTACACTACAAGAAATATGTCAACTAGTGACCTCCACTATTGGTCACTGAAAGGTCATAGTTTTCAATTTGTGACCTTTTTGTGACCAAAAACATAATGTCAAAAGCTGGGGGTCGTTAATTGACTATAGCGACCTTCTCTGTGAGAAGGTTGTAGACGTTTACGACCAAAACAAAAGGTCGTTGAACCCATGACCTTTTGTTTTGGTCACTGGCTGTCTGCCCAGGCCACGTCGGATCCGACGTGGCAAGTTGACGTGGCAAAATTGTGACCAATTGGAAAGGTCACTGATAAGATTCAGCCCGGTCCAGTTCAACCATCTTTGTTGGCCGAGCCCATTTATTATTTTTTTCCAAGCAATTTGTGTCAACTACATGGACCGAGCCCAAGAATTCAGCCTCTTTTATTTTATAGGACGTGGCCTTATACGATTCATTTATTTTTTGTGCCTCAACCTTTTTGTAGTCCATTTCAATTTTGGGCCTCCATAACAAAGTTGTTCCAGCGACAGTGAAACAGAGGGAATTCAAACAAGCATTTATCTTAAACAACCACGGGTGACAATTTTATTTCTTTCAACACAAAAGGATTCCTTAAACAGCCACGGGTACAACAGTAGGTACATTCAACAAAGGGCAATCATCCATCAGCAGCAGCAGCCGCTAGAAACAGTAGGTACATTCAACAGGAAGTACATAGGATTGTAGCTACCATTTCTACCACCAGTAGCAGCAGCCGCTAGAAAAACAAGGAGCTACTACCAAGGAGCTAAACTAACAGCAACCATCCATCATCAATCGGTGATGCTAGCAATGAGCGACAGCGGCCACATTTCAGAGACCCCCTCCCCTTGCTGCTGCTTGGTGTGTCGCGTCCCCCTACACACAAAAAATTCAGATGTTCAGAACAGATCAGCATGTTGAGCAGTCAGGGAATCATGGAGCAAATGTTAGTGTGGTGCAAGGCGATAGATTACATGATAAATATTACAGAAGAAGAATAGTTGAACAAATCATGCGAAATGGCATGGTGGATTTGGAAACTAACATTCGAGCAGCAGTTTGAATCAATGAGCACAAACTATACAGATTCTAACAAGGCTACAAGGCTACAGACTTTTGAACACAAGACACCATAAATTTGAACAACCAGAATAGGAAGTAGATCAACAATTGTGTGACGCCCGGATATTTAGCTACAGTAATTTCCTGCTAATGATGCCACGTCACTTCGATTACTATCGCTAATCTCGTGTTAGTTCGGAACCGATTCAAATTCAAATTTAAAATATAGACAAACATCAAGTCAAAAGTTTTGAAATATTAAAACTAAAATGTTCAAGCTGAGACAGATAAATTCTAAATAATAAAGGTGGAGAAACCACACTTGTATAAAATATGCAAATACTCAAAATGAATAAAATAGTAGCAAAAACAATTAGTTAAATGATTATCAAATAATAAACAATTACAAACGATTTTATATTAGGTTTCAAGATAGTTGTGGTAGAGGCATAGGTATTAATAATATTTTAGGTACAACTTGGGTATTTCATAAAAACATAAATTTAATAAAACAAAAAAAGAAGAAGAAATGAAATAAAATAGAAAATAGAAAACAGTAATAACTAAACTAAAATAAAATAGAACCCCCCCTCTCCCTGGGCCTCTCGGCCCACCTAGCAGTAAGCCGGCCCACCCCAATACCCCTGGCCTATTTCCCCCGTACCCGACCGAAACCCTAACCCACCGGTCGCCCCACTTTCCCCCCCATTCCCTTGATCCACCTCTCCCCTCTGCCCCCGATTGGATCTGGGGGGATCGACCAGCCGCCGCCGCCAGACCCACGTCGCCACGCCCCACCGTCGTCGCCGATGCCTCCTCATCCCCGCAGTCTAGCTCCATGGCCGGATCGACCAAGGCCGCCCCGATGCCGCGCCTCGACCCCGTCATCGCTCGACATCGACCATCGCCCGACGCGACCACGCCGGCGCCCTTCCGCACCGGCCTGCACCCGCTCCGCCGATGTCATCCCCGTCACCCTCCTCGACCACCGCTGCCCAGACCCTACGCCTCCGGTGAGGCCACGGCCTCCGCGCCCCTCCTCTCCTTCCCTTGTCCCCACGTCGCGCCCGACCTCCTCGCCCCGCGCATGGCCTCGTGCGCGCCTGTCCGTCGCCTCTCCGGCGCTACTGCGCCCGCACATGGCCGCGCCCAGGCACCCGTCTCCCGCGCGCCACGCTCGCCCACGACCTGCTGCTGCTACTGCACAGCACCGCCGCGCGCGCGGCCTCGCCGACCCACACGCCTCACGCTCGCCCGCCTCTTGCTCCGGCCAACTGCCGCCGCGGCGCCGTCTCCGGCTTCCCCGTGTGCTTGCAGCCCCCCCTGTGCACCGGCGCCTCTCGCTCGCCGTTGTCGCCCTCGACCGGCCGCACCTCTGCGGCGACCCTCCGCGCGCCCTGCGTCGGCCTCCGCCGCGGCCCCTCGCTGGCCGCCGTCCGTGCTCGGCCTCCGCGCGGGCGCCATCATGCCCCGGCGCCCGTAAACGTAGCACCCAGCGCCCGCTCCCCCTGTGCCCGATAAGGCCTTAGGCCACTGACCGAACGGCCCCACGGCCCCAAAACATAAAAAAAAGAAAAAGGAATATCAAAACAAATAAATAAATAATAATAATAATAATAAAATTAATTAATTAATTAAGGAATTAATTAAGTTAATTAATTATAATTAGGTTAACCTAATTAACTGTTAGTTAATTAAAACAGTGTATGACATGCGGGACCCACACGTCAGATTGACCCAGTCAACTCCCTGTTGACTGCTGACATCATGCTGACGTCATGATGACGTCAGCATGCACTATTCTGGATAATGTTAGAATTAAATAGTTAAATAAATTCTAAAAATGATTAAAACTTTAGAAAATCATATCTTTTAATCCGTAACTCGGATTAAAATATTTTCAACATGAAAGTTGCTCAGAACGACGAGACGAATCCGGATACGCAACCCGTTCGTCCGCCACACACCCCTAACATATCAAACTCGCAACTTTCCCCCTCCGGCTCCTTTGCCCGAAAACACGGAACACCGGGAATACTTTCCCGGACGATTTCCCCCTTCGCCAGCATCACCTCATACTGCGTTAGAACACACCTAGCACCGCTCCTTGTCATGTCTTGCGTCGTCTTGCTTATGTTTGCACTGTATTTATTGTTTCTTCCCCCTCTTCTCTTCGGTAGACTACGAGACCGACGCTGCTGC
Organism: Triticum aestivum; assembly: GCF_018294505.1. Lineage (NCBI taxonomy): Eukaryota > Viridiplantae > Streptophyta > Magnoliopsida > Poales > Poaceae > Triticum > Triticum aestivum. The sequence continues at coordinate 520,587,843 of NC_057807.1, forward strand.
TGCCCAGTTCGACTACGGAGTTGACGACCCCTCTCTCTTGCCAGAGCAACCAGGCAAGCCCCCCCTTGATCACCAGATATCGCCTATTCTCCTCTATACTGCTTGCATTAGAGTAGTGTAGCATGTTACTGCTTTCGTTAATCCTATTCTGATGCATAGCCTGACATTGTCGCTACATTTGTTGATACCTTACCTGCAATCCTAAATGCTTAGTATAGGATGCTAGTTTATCATCATTGGCCCTACATTCTTGTCAGTCTGCCTTGCTATACTATCGGGCCGTGATCACTTGGGAGGTGATCACGGGTATATACTATACATACATACATACTATACAGATGGTGACTAAAGTCGGGTCAGCTCATTGAGTACCCGCAAGTGATTCTGACGAGGGGGCTGAAAGGACAGGTGGCTCCATCCCGGTAGAGGTGGGCCTGGGTTCCCGACGGCCCTCGACTGTTACTTGTGGCGGAGCGACAGGGCAGGTTGAGACCACCTAGGAGACAGGTGGGCCTGGCCCTGTTCGGCGTTCGCGGATACTTAACACGCTTAACGAGATCTTGGTATTTGATCTGAGTCTGGCTACTGGCCTATACGCACTAACCATCTACGCGGGAGTAGTTATGGGTATCCCGGCGTCGTGGTATCAGCCGAAGCACTTCAGACGTCAGCGACGGAGCGGCGCGCGCCGGATTGGAACGTAAGCCTGCTCTTGTATTAAGGGGGCTAGTTCTGCTTCCGGCCGCCCTCGCAACGTGCAGGTGTGCTATGGGCGATGGGCCCAGACCCCTGTGCGCTTAGGTTTAGACCGGCGTGCTGGCCTCTCTGTTTTGCCTAGGTGGGGCTGCGACGTGTTGATCTTCCAAGGCTGGGCATGACCCAGGAAAGTGTGTCCGGCCAAATGGGATCGAGCGTGTTGGGCTATGTGGTGCACCCCTGCAGGGAAGTTAATCTATTCGAATAGCCGTGATCTTCGGTAACAGGACGACTTGGAGTTGTACCTTGACCTTATGACAACTAGAACCAGATACTTAATAAAACACACCCTTCCAAGTTCCACAGACAACCCGGTGATCACTTTTCCACAGGGCGACGAGGGGAGGATCGCCGGGTAGGATTATGCTACTGGAGATGCTACCTGGATATGCTACTTGGAGATGCTACTTGGAGGACTTCAATCTATTCTCTTCTACATGCTGCAAGACGGAGGCTGCCAGAAGCGTAGTCTTCGACAGGATTAGCTATCCCCCTCTTATTCTGGCATTCTGCAGTTCAGTCCACTGATATGGCCTCCTTACACATATACCCATGCATATGTAGTGTAGTTCCTTGCTTGCGAGTACTTTGGATGAGTACTCACGGTTGCTTTCTCCCCCCTTTTTTCCCCTTTCCTTTCTTTCTGGTTGTCGCAACCAGATGCTGGAGTCCAGGAGCCAGACGCCATCGTCGACGACGACCCTTACTACACCGGAGGTGCCTACTACTACGTGCAGCCCGCTGACGATGACCAGGAGTAGTTAGGAGGATCCCAGGCAGGAGGCCTGCGCCTCTTTCGATCTGTATCCCAGTTTGTGCTAGCCTTCTTAAGGCAAACTTGTTTAACTTATGTCTGTACTTAGATATTGTTGTTTCCGCTGACTCGTCTATGATCGAGCACTTGTATTCGAGCCCTCGAGGCCCTTGGCTTGTATTATGATGCTTGTATGACTTATTTTATTTGTAGAGTTGTGTTGTGATATCTTCCCGTGAGTCCCTGATCTTGATCGTACACATTTGCGTGCATGATTAGTGTACGATTGAATCGGGGGCGTCACAAATTGCATAGCGACTAAATTCTAAATATCATTGACCAACTGGGTCGAACAATACCCAAATGACGCGATGCAGCTACACAGAAACATGGAAGAAACCAACACACAGTCCGCCAAAATTTCATCGCATCACCGAGCAAACACTTAGATCAGGCGGAAGAGACCAACACCGAATAGAGCGGTAACAGAGAGGGGATGGCGGAGCGGGTAACTTACAACATCACTCAAGATACTTCCACTTCTTACCACCGACCTTGCAAACCTGCGATTTGAACACAAATTAGGACACGGGATTTGCAAGGAAAACTATCACAGCACGAGTTCGAATAAGAACAAGGAGATAGGGGCGGGAGCAAAGGGAACCAATATGCTTACCATGGAGGCATGCTTGATGTTGGAGACATTCCTGAAGTTGTCCCTACGAAAACAGAACCAAAATGGGCCTCGGTCAGGACGCGTCACCACGCCACAGAAACAACGTGAATCAAACCACAACAACAAATCAAATCTGAGGCTCACATGAGGACTAAGACGGTGTTCAGGGGGCCGCTTGGGCTTGTTGGAGTCTTTCTTTGCCTTGCTCTTCTTCACAAGTCTGCATCGCCACAGAAACATTAGTAGCAAAGCGGATCAGAACCCAACGCAAAACAACATCAGGAAAACCCAAGCAGAACCACCACGGGAAATGAGTCCATCACCTAAAACCAAGCAGATGATAACACTGAGTAAGAAAGACTGATGAGAGATGCTGGTTTACCTAAAACCATTTCCTTGATAACTCATTTCCATCTAAGGAACAACATCTCGTGTGATGAAAACTTTAACAAAACAAATGACTCTTAACACAATATCACACCTACTCATAGGTGAGAACTAGGAACATGCCATTTATCTTTCAAATTTAGAAGATCATCACTGCAATCATCCATTGCTAGAAACCTAGATAGAAAGTAATAAACTTATACCCCTGATACAGACCAGGAATCAGCACAAACAATCAGTACATTCTAACATGTTAAGTGACTACCCTTCCAATCATAATCGTACCATGGCATAAAAGAACAAAAATTAGTTATCTTAAAACGCGCCCATAGAGACACAAGGAGAGGGACCCAGGTAATTAAGCTGGTTGGTGCTCAATCACAGGCATGTACAGTTAGTGCCTACAAAGCAACCACACACAATGCCTCCAAAATGAGATGTACTATTAATTACTAGGCGATGTAGATTGCAGATCAAAAAGGAAATACAGTACATCCTTTTTGAAGACAATTATTTATAGTGGTAAGAATCAGGTTTTTTTCGCTCATGTGTAAATATTGAACAACAAAACAAATTTAGTTTTTGTTTATCAACCAGTTTTTAGAGAGCCTTTGGCTAACTAGTTCTCATGGTATTCTACCTACCTACTAAACCATAGAGGAGGAGAAACATGTGTAGCAGTGAAGAGACTAGCTATCAACAATCCCCTGGTTGAGGCCTCTAGTTTTAGAGTTTGAACAAGAAATGATACAAGCAAGAATTTACATCAGGAACTTGGCAGTGGAAACTCTTGAGCAGTATATTTACATCAGGAATTGAAACCCTCCAGCTCTGAACAACCAGTGAAACCCAAAAAAATAGTTGCATGTAGCACAGAAAATATTCATAACTGAACATGAATTGAAACAACCACAACTTAGCACTGTAAACTCTTAATCAGTAGATATACATCAGGAATCGAAACTATTCGACTTTGAACAACAACAAAGGAGAAGAAATTAACTTAATCAGTGAAGCCCACAAAATACTCAGCTCTAGTATGTACATATGCAGGTACTGGCCCAATTAAGATGCGGAAAGGGGGATTTTACCCAAATGAAGTTCATGGCCAGGATCAACAATACTAATAACCTATACTTACCATGGTACGTCAGGAAGAAAATAGGGAATCTGCTGATATTTTTCTTTCCCTGAAGAAAATCCTTACAATCAGCAAATACAAGTGACCATGAGAAAGTGAGACTAGTTTAAAGCAAAGGCAACACCAAAATAGTACCAAACTAATTTATGTAATCCACTTAATGTCAAAACAGTAGCTTAAAGGTTCAAAATCCAGCCATCAGAAAATTAATGATCGGTATGATGCACTGAAGAAAAGAAGAACAGAACTTCCGAAAATTCAAGCAGTCAATATTTGGGCATTTTTAACCGATCTATAGCTATTTTTTAACCGAGCAGTATGATGAGATGCTCCTCAAGAATGCAAACATTGCTTTCTAGGGGAAGTGCTTAAGTTTCAGTGGCTTTTATTTATTTATTGAGGAAATTCAGTTTCAGTGGCTTCAGTTTCTTTTACTTCTACCGTTGACTAATGACTAAGTCTTCGACATATCAATTGCATGCTATCTTATTGAGCGGGCTCATGATGCATTTCGGTTTCATAGCAAAAGTGCAGGAGGTAGAAGAAGTTTTGGGCTGCTCAAACTTCCGTGGCTTTTCTCCTCTTTCTTCTCTTCTATTTATTCAGATTACAGAAAAGGAAATGGGGCTTGTGGCCGCGACTATGCGATATCCGGCCTCATCCACTACAGGTTGTTAAGCCTGCCAGCTAAACCTTCTAAGTTCTAACTAACTAATCTGCCAACTGATGAAACTGATGAAAACGACACCTGAAACTGAACCTACAGAACGAAGTTTCTGGAGCCGCAAGGTTTATTTCCAACATTCATAAGTGGCTTCTTTTGTTTCAAAAGGTTCATAGTTTTAAACTTCTGGTTGAATGATACGGCAGTACCACATGCCCACCCAGGTGGCATAGCTAGCCAACTGAAGGTGACCTTGGCGGGCAGCCGAACTCGTCAGATTGAGCAGCTTCTTCCTAGCCCCCAAACACACAAAGCATGTACGCATCAGATGCAGCAAAGAAGAAAGCCAGAAGAAGAGGAGAAGAGGATGGAATCATCCCCTTGTCGAGGTCCCCGGGAGGGGTCAGCCACGGGAGCACGAGCGCCCCGACGTCACCCGAGGCGGAGCTGATCTTGGTCCCGAGCGCCTTGGCAGCGGCCTTGTCCTGGGCGGCCTCCTCGACCTCGGCGCCATTGACCTCCATCACGGCATCATCATCCTCGTCTCCGTCGGCGTCGCTCCCGGGCCTGCAAGCATAACCACTTGGCATCGGCGTCGGCGTCAGCGTCGGGTTATTCTACTTGAACGCGGCAGCGCAACGAGAAAGAGGAGAAGGAAAACACGCGACAGCGCAATGAGAAAGAGGAGAAGGAAAACGCGCGGCATCCTCGATCTCCTCCCTGTTGGGCGGCTCCGCCTCGATGGGAACCCATGGGCCGACGAGGACATGGCGGAGATTATCGCGGCAGAGGCGACGAGGGCACGCGGGGGTGAGGGGTTTTGGCTCTGTGGATGCGGTAGGTGGAGGGAGTGGGGTGGGGCGGAGAAGAGAGGGGGGAGTGAGGCCGGCGGCGAGGTGTGGTGACGGGAGGAAGGGGCCGGTGGACGAGGGGGACGAGGGCGATTGGATCTGGGGGAGAAGGGGGAGGCGGCGATGGAGAAGGGGGATCTGGGGGAGAAGGGGGAGGGCGTCCAGGAGTGCCGCGGCGTGCGGCGGTGCGACGGCGGCCATCGGGGTCATTGGTGCGATCTTGGTGGAGGGGACGGGGAGGGGGCGGCGGCGGCTAGGGTTTCGGTGAGCAGGTGAGGGTGCGGGATTGGAACGGTGGTGAGTGCGTGCGTGGGGTTTGGAACGGTGGTGAGTGGGTGCGTGGGATCTGCGGGTACGGTGGGGAGTGGGGCGTGGGTGAGAGGGTGAGGGCTGCCGTTGGATTCCGGAGCATCCGACGGTGTCTGATGCATGATCCGCGTGATAGGCTCCTGGACCAATCAAAACGCAACAAGCAATTTGAAGACTTTAAGACCATCTAAATTGGTCGTAATCAATTAGATTAAAGATAATTTTTTTTATGAAAACTTCCTTTTTCAATTTTTGAGTGCTTAAAATGAGTTTTCTTTAAAGGATCAACCAAATATTTTTCAAATGATACCATATTTTGCACAAAGTTTGCATTTTGGATTGGCAAACAATATTGACAAAGAGAGTTTTTATTTTCTTTGCACGAAAAATCAATTTTTCATTTTTTGAGTGCCCAAAATGAGTTTTTTTTGTGAAGGACCTACCATATATTTGTTGTAAAATTGGACCAGATCAATTTTCTAAAATACTATACCATGTTTAATGCACAATTGACAAAATGGTTGGGTGTCAAAAGTTTTGATCCACCTCTCGTGAAAAAGACAAATTCCCGCCGATTCAGTTGGAAGCGGGTCAAATTTGAACTGCAGCTACCTCGTAGTTTGCTCTTTATTTTTTCCACAAATTATTTCTAGGTACATAATTATCTATTTAATCAGAGAAACATCAAACAATTTCCAAGATTCAACCACTAGCTAGGAATGGTCAAGCCCACCATTTTAACCGCATTTGAAACGGACATAAAAAATTCAAAAAAAAATCAAAAAATTGCAAAACCTTCGCATTGTGTCATTATATGTGACCAAGTTTCCAGGAAAAATAATAAACTTGTAATACGACAATTATTTTAAAAAAGTGTTCTCATAAATGAGCTATCATGCATGAAGATTCATGGCTTTCAAGCCAAATGATCAATCTTATGGCCACATTCATGGCACAGTTTCTTCAAATGATCTCATATTGTGCACAAGGGTCCACCTTCTAATTCCAAACAATGTTGCCTAAGGTAGTTTTCACTTTCATTGCACAAAAGAGCCATTTTCCATTTTTCGAGTGCCCCAAGTGAGGTTTTTTTGTGAAGGACCTACCAAATCATTGTTACAAAATTGGACCAAATCATTTTTATAAAATACTAGGCCATATTTAATGCACAATTGATCAAATGGTTGGGTGTCAAAAGTTTTGATCCACCTCCGGTGAAAAAGACAAATTCCCACCGATTTAGTTGCAAGCGGGTCAAATTTGAACTGCAGCTACCTCATAGTTTGCTCTTTATTTTTTTCAAAAATCATTTCTAGGTACATAAGTATCTATTTAATCAGAGAAACATCAAAAAATTTCCAAGATTCAACCACTAGCTAGGAACGGTCAAGCCCGCCGTTTTGACCACATTTTGAAATGGGCATAAAAAATTCAAAAAAAATCAAAAAATTGGAAAACCTTCGCATTGTGTCATTATATGTGACCAAGTTTCCAGAAAAAATAATAAACTTGTAATACGGTAATTATTTTAAAAAAGTGTTCTCAAAAATGAGCTATCATGCGTGAAGATTCATGGCTTTCAAGCCAAATGATCAATCTTATGGCCACATTCATGGCATAGTTTCTTCAAATGATCTCATATTGTGCACGAGGGTGCATCTTGGAATAGCAAACAATGTTGCCTAAGGAAGTTTTCATTTTCTTTCTACGAAAAATTCATTTTTCATTTTCAGAGTGCCCAAAAGGAGGTTTTTTGTGAAGGAACTACCAAATAATTGTTGCAAAATTGGACCTAATCATTTTTCTAAAATACTAGGCCATATACAATGCACAATTGACAAAATGATTGGGTGTCAAATTTTTTGATCCACCTCTGGTGAAAAAGACAAATTGTCGTCGATTGAGTTGGAAGCGGGTCAAATTTGAACTGTAGCTGCCTCATAGTTTGCTCTTTATTTTTTCTAAAAATCATTTATAGGTAAATAAGTATCTATTTAGTCAGAGAAACATCAAAAAATTTCCAAGATTCAACCACTAGCTAGGAACGGTCAAGCCCGCCGTTTTGACCGCATTTTGAAACGGGCATAAAACATTCAAAAAAATCAAAAAATTGGAAAACTTTAGCATTGTATCATTATATGTGACCAAGTTTCCAGGAAAAATAATAAACTTGTAATACGGTAATTATTTTAAAAAAGTGTTCTCAGAAATGAGCTATCATGCGTGAAGATTCATGGCTTTCAAGCCAAATGATCAATCTTATGGCCACATTCATGGCATAGTTTATTCAAATGATCTCATATTGTGCACGAGGGTGCATCTTGGAATGGCAAACAATGTTGCCTAAGGAAGTTTTCATTTTCTTTGCACGTAAAATTCGTTTTTCATTTTCCGAGTGCCCAAAAGGAGGTTTTTTGTGAAGGAACTACCAAATAATTGTTGCAAAATTGGACCTAATAAATTTTATAAAATACTAGGCCATATATAATACACAATTGACAAAATGGTTGGGTGACAAAATTTTTGATCCACCTCTGGTGAAAAAGACAAATTGCCATCGATTCAGCTGGAAGCGGGTCAAATTTGAACTGCAACTGCCTCATAGTTTGCTCTTTATTTTTTCCAAAAATCATTTCTAGGTAAATAAGTATCTATTTAATCAGAAATACATGGTTTGATGGAGAGACATCGAGGTTTGGACGGTGGCCGAGGGCCCCAACTCTAGAGCGTGTAAGCTCGCATGCCCGCTGCGTGGTCACCGCGTGACCGTGGCGTTGCCATGTGTTCTGGGTGGCCTAGGCATGTCTAGTGGGTTGGGCACTCCCCAGGTAGGTGCTAGGAAGAAAATCACAACATAAGATTCTCACGAGGAGACCGATCGATGCTCAAACATGAATAAGCAGCCAAGTGTTTGATTTGCGGTACGGGAAATCCACATGGCTAATGGGTGTGAGTTTTGGCTGAGGATGATCAGTTACTAAGAAGACCGTCTTCACAAAATTTCACCTCAAAAGGAGGAGCCTAGGTGGTACTTGCTTTACAAACTACCACACTGGACATAAATACGAATGTTGAAGCTGGGCTCAAAATAATGAATGGATTGAGCTGGCATTTGGTGGAGGATGGTTATTTGGGCATAGGAAAGCACTGTAGAAAATGGATACCATTTGGACATGCCAAAGTGGTACTTCCTTCACAAAGTGCTGCTCTGAACAGAATAGGAAAATGAATATTTTCAAATTATTTTTGAACTAGGCAAGGAATGTTTTTACATATTTGACAAAGATATGAACCAAAGAATTTATGAGATTTTTTGGGAATTTTGGGAATGACAGAAATATAGGTTGCTTCACAACCTAGGGCAAAAACTGCCACATGGACATGACACATAGGCAAAACTGATGAGGTGGCGCCTAGTCATAGCAACCCACCACAATTTACAAGGCTATGACCATCTATATTTGTCGTTAACAACTAGAAATAAGGCAGCGGACTAGCGCTGTTTGCTTTATGACCTTTTCGTGTAAGGAAATTACGACCTTTCTGACCAAAATGGTCGCAATGGTTTAGGGTCTGGAGCCCCTCGAACAGCTTTTGACCAATTGGTCTGAAATGGTCATAGATCTATGACCAATTCTTCCAGGGTCACTGACAGAAGGTCACTAGTTGACATATTTCTTGTAGTGTTATATCTTTTTAGAGCACGGCAGTGGATTTATTTTATAGAAATTGTTGAACTCTAATGATTCACTTATATTATTTTGGGAGTCTTTAAATAGCATGGTAATTTGCTTAGGTTATGAATTTAGTCCTAATATGATGGGCATACAAGAGGGATATAATAAAAACTTTCATATAAAGAGCATTGAATACTATGAGAAGTTTGATTCCTTGCATTTGTTTTGACATATAAAGATGGTGATATTAGAGTCATGCTAGTGAGTAATTGTGCATTGGTAGAAATACTTGTGTTAAAGTTTGTGATTCCCGTAGCATGCACGTATGGTGAACAGTTATGTGATGAAGTTGGAGCATGGTTTATTTTTTGATTGTCTTCCTTATGAGTGGCGGTCGGGGATGAGCGATGGTCTTTTCATAGGAATCTATCCTCCTAGGATCATGCATGTAGTACTTTGTTTCGATGAGACTAATACATTTTTGCAATAAGTATGTGAGTTTTTTATGACTAATGTTGAGTCCATGGATCATACGCACTCTCACCCTTCCACCATTGCTAGCCTCTCTAGTACCGCCAACTTTCGCCAGTGCATTAAACCCACCATATACCTTCCTCAAGACAACCACCATACCTACCTATTATGACATTTCCATAGTCATTCCGAGATATATTGCCATGCAACTTCCATCGTTCCATTTATTTATGACACATACCATCATTGTCATATTGTTTTGCATGATAATGTAGTTGGCATAGTATTCGTGGCAAGGCCACAGTTCATATTTTTTATACATGTCACTCTTGATCATTACACATCCCGATACACCGCCGTAGGCATTCATACAGAGTCATATTTTGTTCTAGTATCGAGTTGTTATTCTTGAGTTGTAAGGAAATAAAAGTGTGATGATCATCATTATTAGAGAATTGTCCCATGTGAGGAAAGGATGATGGAAGCTATGATTCCCTCACAAGTTGGGATGAGTCCCTGGACTTTATTAAAACTAAAAGAGGCCAAAGAAGCCCAAACAAAAAGAGAGAGAAAATAAAGAAGGGACAATGTTAGTATCCTTTTCCACACTTGTGCTTCAAAGTAGCACCATGTTCTTCATGATAGAGAGTCTCCTATTTTGTCTCGGGAGCGGCAACGAGGAGTGGGATTGGGGGGGCGGCGATGCTCGGGGAGGAGGGAGAGGAGGTCCGGCGACTGTCAACGGGCTCGGGGATGGCTCGGAGGCGACAACGAGCACCGGCAGCCTGGCAGCGTCGTGGTGGTGTTCGGCGCCGTCGGGGGAGAGGGAGATCGAAACTGGAGAAGAGGTGTTTGGAAAAATTTGCTAAGTCCTCCTTATGTACAACGAGCTTTGGGCCTTTAGTCCTGGTTGGAGCCACCAACCGAGATGTGACGCCCAGATAATTAAGCTACAGTAACCCGTCTCCTTCATCGCCGGCACAGATCTCCGCCGCCCTGATCCGCTCCGTCCGCTGCGACCGTCTTGCTGCTCCTAATCCGTCGCTGGCATTTCGTGTGCCTCTAGATGAGCAATGCCGCGAATCCCCTATGCTTTTTCCCATGTCCCATTGCCGTGTGCCGTCGTCACTGCCACGCGCGGAGTTTTTTGTGTGTGGGTGCTCGCCGCGATCCCGCCGCGTCCTGGCCGCCCCCAGGGCACTCCCTGACCGCGCCCTGCGTCCACTCGCCGTGGCCCATGTGCGCTCGCCGCCCGCGCCTGCCCGTGCTGCTTCTGCTGAAGCTCTTGCCATGCTACTGCTTGGGCTACTACTCCTTGCGTCCGTTTTCTGCTGGTTCTCCTCCTCATGCCGATGCTGCTCCTTTTACCTCTAGCGCTGCTGCTGCATCGTGTACCATTGCTGCTTTCATGCTCGGTTGCCACTGCTACCTGCGATGGCTGCAGCTTCTGCTACCCCGCTGCTACATCTTGAGGTTGCCTTGGTTTTCCTTGAAGAGGAAAGGGTGATGCAGCAATAGTAGCATAAGTATTTCCCTCAGTTTTTGAGAACCAAGGTATCAATCCAGTAGGAGGCTCCTCAAAAGTCCCACGCACCTACACAAACAAACAAAGAACTCGCAACCAACGCAAAAAAGGGGTTGTCAATCCCTTCACGGCCACTTGTGAAAGTGAGATCTGATAGAGATAGTATGATAAGATAAATATTTTTTTGGTATTTTATAATATAGATGCAAAAAGTAAAGATGCGAATAAAAGTAGATTGAAAGCAAATATGATAAAAGATAGACCCGGGGGCCATAGGTTTCACTAGAGACTTCTCTTAGGATAGCATAAGTATGGCGGTGGGTGAAGAAATTACTGTCGAGCAATTGATAGAAAAGCGAATAATTATGAGATTATCTAGGCATGATCATGTATATAGGCATCACGTCCGCGACAAGTAGACCGACTCCTGCCTGCATCTACTACTATTACTCCACACATCAACCGACTCCTGCCTGCATCTAGAGTATTAAGTTCATAAAGAACAGAGTAACGCATTAAGAAAGATGACATGATGTAGAGGGATAAACTCAAGCAATATAATATAAACCCCATATTTTTATCCTCGATGGCAACAATACAATACGTGCCTTGCTGCCCCTCCTGTCACTGGGAAAGGACACCGCAAGATTGAACCCAAAGCTAAGTGAGGGAGTCCTGGATTAGGGGGTGTCCGGATAGCCGAACTATCACCGTTGGCCGGACTCCTGGACCATGAAGATACAAGATTGAAGACTTCGTCCCGTGTCCGGATGGGACTTTCCTTGGCATGGGAGGCAAGCTTGGCAATACGGATATGTAGATCTCCTACCATTGTAACCGACTTTGTGTAACCCTAACCCTCTCCGGTGTCTATATAAACCAGAGGGTTTTAGTCCGTAGGACGAACAAAAATCATACCATAGGCTAGCTTCTAGGGTTTAGCCTCTTTGATCTCGTGGTAGATCTACTCTTGTACTACCCATATCATCAATATTAATCAAGCAGGAGTAGGGTTTTACCTCCATCGAGAGGGCCTGAACCTGGGTAAAAACATCGTGTCCCTTGTCTCCTGTTACCATCCGCCTAGACGCACAGTCCGGGACCCCCTACCCGAGATCCACCGGTTTTGACACCGACATTGGTGCTTTCATTGAGAGTTCCTCTGTGCTGTCATCTTTAGGTCCGATGGCTCCTTCGATCATCAACAACGACGCGGTCCAGGGTGAGACTTTTCTCCCCGGACAGATCTTCGTATTCGGCGGCTTTGCACAGCGGGCCAATTCACTTGGCCATCTGGAGCAGATCGAAAGCTACGCCCCTGGCCATCAGGTCAGATTTGGGAGTTTGAACTACACGGCTGACATCCACGGAGACTTGATCTTCGACGGATTCGAGCCACAGCCAAGCGCGCCGCACTGTCTCGATGGGTATGATCTAGCTCTGCCGCCGAACAGTGCCCTGGAGGCCGCACCAGCGTCCGCTCCGACCCTTAGCTCGGAGCCGACTTTGCCGATCGAGGACGAGTTGCTGGACACTGCCTCGGGCGCTACGATCTCTACGGCGATTGAGCCGAACACCATCCCTGTCCTTTGCAAAGCCCGTGACTCCAAGGTGCCGGATTCCTCTCTGGACTCCGGACCTCCCGCGCCCCTGCCAATCAAATCTAATTGGGCGCCGGTTATGGAGTTCACTGCCACGGACATCTTTCAGCACTCGCCCTTTGGCGACATCCTGAATTCACTAAAATCTCTCTCTTTATCAGGAGAACCCTGGCCAAACTATGGTCAGGAAGGTTGGGATGCAGACGACGAAGAAATTCAACGCCCACCCACCACCCACTTTGTAGCCACTGTCGATGATTTAACCGACATGCTCGACTTCGACTCCGAAGACATCGACGGTATGGACGACGATGCAGGAGACAACCAAGAACCAGCGCCTACAGGGCACTGGAAGGCCACCTCGTCATACGACATATACGTGGTGGACACCCCAAAAGATGGGAATGGCAATGGGACAACGGAGGATGACCCCTCCAAGAAACAGCCCAAGCGCCGGCGTCAGCGGCGCCGCTCTAAATCCCGCCACAGCAAAAATGGTGATTCCGGCACGAGAGATAATAACACCCCGGACAGTGTCGAAGACAACCCCCTCCAGCAGGATTCAGCACAGGAGGAGGGAGAAGCCAGCCCTCATGATAGGGCGGCAAACAAAGAGGTAGAGGACGATAATTATATGCCTCCCTCCGAAGATGAAGCAAGCCTCGACGATGACGAATTTGTCATGCCCGAGGATCCCGTCGAACAAGAGCGTTTCAAGCACAGGCTTATGGCCACGACAAGTAGCCTCAAGAAAAAGCAACAGCAGCTTAGAGCTGACCAAGACTTGCTAGCTGACAGAACCGAAGTCCTTGCTGCCGAAGAGTACAAACTCGATCGCCCCTCCAAGAGCTACCCAAAACGCAGGCTGCTACCCCAATTAGAGGAGGAAGCAACCAAACCTACATCACCAGTGCATGACATGGCCGACTGGCCACCTCGTGGCCACGATAGAGAGGCCTCCAGGCCCTCCACTAAAGCCGCACCCCGGCGTCGCTCGAAAAGTACAAAGCCACGAGGAAATGCACCAGAATTGCGAGACATATTGGAGGACAAGGCAAGGCAAATAAGATCGATCTACGGATCGCGTGGGCGCCCCACGACACGTGATGACAACCGTCAGGCCGGATACAGCAATTCCGGCCGGGCCGAACACAGCAAACAAAGCTCATTTGAGCTGTGTCGTGATATAGCCCAATACAGAGGCGCCGCACACCCACTATGCTTCACAGACAAAATCCCCGAGGGTTTCAAACCCGTAAACATTGAATCATATGACGGCACAACAGATCCTGCGGTTTGGATCGAGGACTATCTCCTTCATATCCACATGGCCTGCGGTGACGATCTACATGCCATCAAATACCTCCCACTCAAGCTTAAAGGACCAGCTCGGCATTGGCTCAACAGCTTGCCAGCAGAATCAATTGGTTGTTGGGAAGACCTGGAAGCCGCATTCCTTGATAACTTCCAGGGCACATCTGTGCGACCACCAGACGCTGATGACCTAAGCCACATAATTCAGCAGCCAGATGAATCAGCCAGACAATTCTGGACATGGTTCTTAACCAAGAAAAATCCAATCGTTGGCTGTCCGGATGCAGAGGCCCTTGTAGCCTTCAAACATAACATCCGCGACGAGTGGCTTGCCCGGCACCTAGGACAGGAAAAGCTGAAATCCATGGCAGCCCTCACATCACTCATGACCCGCTTCTGCGCGGGAGAGGACAGCTGGCTAGCTCGCAGAAAGAACCTGACCAAAAACCCTGGTAGTTTGGATACCAAGGACAGCAATGGCAGGTCGCGTCGCAACAAGCACAAGCGCCGCATTAACGGTGATAATGCTGAAGATACGGTAGTCAATGCCGGATTCAGAGGCTCTAAACCCAGTTAGCGGAAAAAGCCGTTCAAAGGAAATACCCAGGGCCCGTCCAATTTGGACCGAATACTCGATCGCTCGTGCCAGATACATGGCACCCCCGAAAAACCAGCCAACCACACCAACAGGGACTGTTGGGTGTTCAAGCAGGCAGGCAAGTTAAATGCCGAAAACAACGACAAGGGGCTGCATGGCGATGACGAGGAAGAGCCCCGGCCACCAAACAATAGAGGACAGAAGGGCTTCCCCCCACAAGTGCGGATGGTGAACATGATATACGCAACCCACATACCCAAAAGGGAGCGGAAGCATGCACTAAGGGACATATACGCGATGGAGCCAGTCGCCCCAAAGTTCAACCCGTGGTCCTCCTGCCCGATCACTTTTGATCGAAGGGACCACCCCACTAGCATCCGCCACGGCGGATTCGCCGCATTGGTTCTTGACCCAATCATTGACGGATTTCACCTCACCAGAGTCCTGATGGACGGCGGCAGCAGCCTGAACCTGCTTTACCAGGATACAGTGCACAAAATGGGCATAGACCCCTCAAGGATTAAACCCACAAAAAAGACCTTTAAAGCATCATACCAGGTGTAGAGGCCAACTGTACCGGCTCAATTACACTCGAAGTGGTCTTCGGATCCCCGGATAACTTTCTGAAGCGAGGAGTTAATCTTCGACATAGTCCCGTTCCGCAGCGGCTATCATGCACTGCTCGGACGAACCGCATTTGCAAAGTTCAATGCGGTGCTGCACTATGCATACCTCAAGCTCAAGATGCCAGGCCCTCGAGGAGTAATCACGGTCAATGGAAACACCGAACGCTCTCTCCGAACGGAGGAGCATACGGCGGCCCTCGCGGCGGAAGTACAAAGCAGCCTCTTAAGGCAATTCTCGAGTCCGACTACTAAACGTCCGTACACCGTCAAGTGCGCCCGGAGTAACCTGCAACAAGACTGCCTGGCATGTTCCGAGCACGCGTAGCAATGCGGCCCCAACCCCAGCCCTCGCGAAATCGCGAGACCAATACCACGCGTACATATCTACGCTCTGGAGATACCATGGGCATAGGGGGAGGGGCACGACCACGACATGCCCAGAGTGCGGCTCAACCGCACCAGGGGCTCCCAATTGTGTCATTCTTTTTTTTCTCTTAGTCCCGCATCAATCAATATGACGAGACACCTTTAGTATATGCAGTGCGATATTAGTTGCATCTTTCATATGATTTATAACATGAGCTGCTTCTAATTTGTTAAAATTCCATTTATGATGGGACGCTTTTAACTTGGCAGCCATATTGGTTGCATCTTTCATGTGGTGTCTAGCTTGCATGGCTTCTTATTTGCTGGAATGGTTTCTGCTTAGTTTACACAAACAGTTGTGAACATGCCATGCCGTCCTGTTTTTCGTACATATTCCATCCTGGTATCATGTGTTTGCCTTACATCAAAGTAGTGATTGTCAGTATCATGCATGAATGAGTTCTGAAGAGAGAATTTTTTTGCTTTTTCTTGTCGGTTTTACTTGACAATTCAAAATCAATAAAGCGGAAGGAAGTTAGCAAGGCAGCGGATAAAGGTGCTCCTTCCAAACGGAGGGCCTCTACAGTTTCTACTCCTCCACACCCCCTAGATGATTTCCAAGACAACACATGCATAGACACTCAACAAAGCTGTGTTTATGATGAGCACGTCTCCCCTAGTGCAGCATCACTGGTGCTCCCTCTAACCTGGCACTGTTATATGTGGTTGCATGTTATGTGTGATGTCTAGCTTGTATTGCTTGTAATTTTGTTGAATTCCATTTGCTTACTTTACACATTATACTTGAATAATACACGTGTTCCTTTTTCTAGAACATACAATATCTGTCTATCACACCATGTTCTTACATCAAATTACTACTGTTGTGTAACCTGCAACAATCACTTATCACAAGACACATTTGACTTCGGAGTGTGATATAGGTTACATCTCACATTCTTTTCTAGCTTGTACTACTAATTTGTTGAAATGGCACTTATGACGAGACAGTTTTAACTTGGCAGAGTGATATTATTTGCATCTTTCATATGGTGTCTAGCTTTCATTGCTTCTAATTTGTTGAAATGCCTTCTCCTTAGTTTACACATCATAAGCTGTGAATATGCAATGCTGTGAATATGCAATGGCACTAATGATGAGAGACCTCTAACATGGTAGTGTGATGTTGTTTGCATCTTGCATATGATTTATTTCTTGTACTGCTTCACATTTGTTTAAACGCCATTTATGCTAAGACACTGTTAACTTGGCAGAGCGATATTTGTAGCATCTTTCATATGGTGTCTACCTTCCATTACACTGCTTCTAATTTGGTGAAATGTCTTCTTCTTAGTTTACACATCATAGTTCTGGTTATCTCTTCCGTCCTGTTTTTCATACATATTACATCCTCCTATCATGTGGTTGTCTAACATCAAAGTTTTATTCGTCTTCATCACGCATCAATTTGTTCTGAAGAACTAAATTTTATTCGTTTTTCTTGTCGGCTTGACTTAACATGGCACAGAGAAAGAGGAAGAAACAGAGAATGGCAGGGAATGAGAAGCGGATGAATCCTGCAGATTCTGCTGGTATTGATGGTGCAATAGAAGGTGAAAGTCCAGCGCAAAATTCTACAAACACGGCATCCCATGCTACACGAACTGCAAAAAAAACCAAACAAAAATAAATAGCTGCCACCAAACAAGCAGAGACAGCCCTAGTTCTTGCAACACCTACCACAGTATTACCAGCTGCACGACATACTCGTGCGTCAACTGAGCTAGCAACACGTTCCCAAGCTCCCTTGCCACCTGACACTACTTCCCAAGCACTCTTGACACAAGATGAGTTGGCAATATCTGATGAACCTTGTGAGCTTCAACAGCAAGAAGGTAGTTGCTGGAGTCAAGTTACAGTTGCAGGCTTCTTTATATGTAGTCTCATAGTTTGATGTACACTAACACTTCCTATGTTTGTTGTTGGACTAGCAACTAGACGCAAGAGGAAACAAACATCAGGGATAATGCTCGATAGGTTAACTAAATCTAGAGGAGGAAGAATGGAGATCCGTTTTGAGGTAGGTTTAAAAAGGCCACGTGATGCTATAGAGTCAGCCAAGTTAGTATCAGAGGCAGCGGTTGCCGTTAGGTGTCATGTACGTATCCTCCCAACATGGATTCAGTACAGGAATGACAAAGACGAATCCCAGTTCAACACCTTCCTCGACCATTTATCTGTAAGTATGGTTATGTATGGAAACTAGTAATATCGTCTTGCTCTGTCCCATACTTTCTAGGTTGCTGATAATGAGACTCCCATAATTTTCAATAGATGAGGTTCAAGTTGGATAGCCAAGATGATGCAACCAGACAAGCTTGCACCCATGTTTTCAAGTCTTCTCTACGACAGTATCGGTATAACTTGAGAAAAACTCACTTCGAAGGCAAGGCTAACAGTGAACTTTCCCAAACATCTCAAGTGGAAAATATATCGGATGAAGACTGGAGGGGCCTTGTTAAACACTGGTCTGATCCGAAGTATCAGGTACATTATATATATGTGATTAGATCACATGTTGAAGTCCTGTTGAAGCATGTGCCACACAAATCTATCTTCTTGTAGGTGAACTGTTCAAAGAACAAGGCCAACCGTACGAAAGTGAAATTCCAACAGACGACAGGATCTCATAGCTATATTGCACAATGCGAGGCTCTTGTAATTAGCTGCTGTTTCACTCTTTTCATTGTACCATATTATCAGATCTAGACTACCAGGGAAAACCCTAGCAGTAGCGCTGGTTTTGTGATCACTAGTAGCGCGGGTTTTGTCATCATAGTCATTACCACCAACACTAGCTATTTTATCATCATAGTAATAGTGTAGCACGTCATCATCCTCAAACTCATTTCTAGCTAGCTAATCACTCCTGCTGCTCTCTCTTAGGTAAAATAAAATAAAACATGTATAGCTCTCCTCCTCGATCAAACTGGAGCATGCAGATGAACCTGTCTCCTAATCATGGGTAGCGCATCTGTTTGCTGCCCCCAGTACTTCTCTGCGCTCCCCCATCACATATTTGGTCCAGTCTTGCACTATTAAGCATCCGTGTCTAATCTTGAATGCACTAAAGTAATCTGTAGGATATCTTGGCCGTAAGCTGATAATACTCATGGTACCTTTAGTATCGATCCCATAAGGCACAACATTCATCGGGAGTCCCTGTTCAAGAACATCGTACGGTAACATACTTAGCAATGAAGTTTAGCTTCAAAAATAATGTATGGAAAAGATGCACTGATGACAAATAGTAAAAATCTGTCACACCCTAGCTAGTCATGCATTAGAGTGTTGCATCATGTTTACTCTTTCATCAGAAACTTGAAATGGGGATCTGTGAAACCCTCAGAACCATTTTGAAAATGACCCAAATAAAAATTTCTCCAAAAGGGTCCAAGAAAATGCTCCTGTTGCTCTCTGAAAATATTGGACAGAGATAAAAATCAAACCAATATTTTTAGTGGCACATGGACATTTATTTTGGGCATTTGGAATTAATGCATAAATATTTGCATTGGAAATATATTAATTATATATATTAATATATGCCCAAATATTATGCCAATTATAAAAGAGCTCTGGAATAATATAAATAGCTCCTGCAAAAATTGGCATAAGTTAAATAAATGATTTAATATATTATTTAAATCAAAACAAATGTCAGAAATTAAAAACAGAAAAATATATAACAGGAGGAGCTTACCTGGGCTCCTCCACTGTGCGGCCCAGCCAGCTGGCTGGCCCAGCCAGCAGCCGGCCCAGCCCACCTCCCTCCTCTGTCGTCTTCGTCCCGACAGAGGGAGGGGAGTGTGGCCGGCGCGCGCGCGCGCCACCGCGCCACGCCACCTGCTCGCCTGCTTGCCTGCCCTCCCCTCCTCGCTCGATGCCCTGGACGACGCCACGCCTCTCCCCCTGCTCTCTCTCACTCTCCCCCGGCTCTCCTCTCCTCTCCCTCGCTCTCTCTCTCACACGGCCGAACACCACCGTCGCCGCCGTTCGCCACAGCAGCCGTCTCCGGCCACCCTCGCTCCCCCGACTAGCTCAGAAGCTCCGCCACGACCCCCTCTTCCTCCCCACCGCTCCACAGCTCCCCGGAAGCCCTGCATCGCCGCCACGTCGCCGTTCCCCTCTTCGGGCTCCGACCATCGTCGCCGTCGAATTCGCCGTCTCCAGCGCGTCCCCGAGCCCGCTAACCATCCCTGCAGCTCCGCGGTGAGCCCCCGGATCGTTTCCCCCTTCTCCCCTGGTCTCTTTCGACCTCTAGGCCCTAGCCCCACCTTGGCCGAGAGCTCCACGCCGCCGGCGATGTCGCCGTCGTGGCCACGGTCGCCGTAGCGCCCAACCGAGCACACCATCGTGCTCCACACCTCACTAGGAGCACGTAGCACGCACCAACACCTCCCCTAACGCCCTGCAACGCCGATTCCGACCGCACCCGAACTCCGGCCGCCGCAGCCGAGCTCGCCGCCGTCAACTCCGGCCACCCCGAGCCCAACCACCACCACCAATAGTCGCGGCTCAACCTCAGCAACACGTAGATGCCTTCCGCCGTCCATTTGGTTGCCGGAATGGCAAAAAGCACTTTCGCCGCCGTCTCGGACCTCGCCGGCGTCATGTCGCCGGTGGGGTTTGACTTGTCCGACCTGGGGTTTGACCCCCCAGGGTCACTGACGCGTGGGCCCTGTCGGCCAGGTGGTTAGATTAGCGCTAACTACTGTTAGTCAACCCCCCCTGACACTGACAGTGGGCCCCAGCGCCACTAATCCCTAATTAGGATTAATTTAATCCTGTTTAACCCCCCCTGTCACTGACGTGTGGGCCCCACACGTCAGGTTTGACCTCAGCCAGCCGCAGTTGACCACTGACGTCATGCTGACGTCATGCTGGCGCAATAATTATATTTCTGGATTTAATTTAAATCAGGAAATTCCAGAATATTATTTAAACTTCAAAAATTCATAACTTTTATTCTGTAACTCCAAATTGGACAAATTATATATGAAAAATGATCAGAAAAATCCAATCTATCCATCTGTACTATTTTCATGCATGATCAAACAAGTTAAATTGATGTTTCAAGCAGAACAAGGAAAAGCACTTTAAAAGGCCATATTTGAATTTGAAATTTGAATCTTTGATTCAAATTTGTTCAAACCCTTCTGGATTTTAGTTGCATTAGCCCAACACACTCATATTGCCATGTTTCATGCATGCATCATATTGTTGCACATTGTTTGGTGATGCTTGTGTATCGATGTCCTTTGCGACAGGTTCTGCCCCCGAGGAGTACCGTGATTACCCTAACGAAGAACCGTATCAGTGCATCGAACCATCAGGCAAGCAACCAACCATTTGATCATATCGATACAATCCCATGTTCTCGCTCCTGCTCTCTTTACTGCATTAAGACAACGCGATTCAAACTGCTGTGTGCTACGGTAGTTGAACCCATTTCCTCTGCATGACCTGTCATTGCCACAGTAACTAGATGAAACCCACTAGCATGTGTAGGAGTTGATTGAGCCCTATGTATGTGTTGTTCCTACCTTGCTATGCCTGCTATGCTTAGAGTCGTGTCAGGTCTGGTTCATCTGGGTGATGGGCTAGAGTGAAATGTTATGTCGGTAATGAGAGTGGTGTGGTGAACACGATTTGGTAAAGGTATCGATGAGAGGCCATGTAGGAGTACATGGTGGGTTGTTTCATTGAAGCCGACCTTAAGCACTGAGATCTGTATGTGTGATTTAAGAATCAGCTACTACCATGCATTGGGCCCGAAACCAATGGACCCTCTCGGCTTCTTATTCACCCTAGTTCTCCGTCCAGGAGTTGCAAGTAGTTTCTGGTGTTTGTAGCCTACTGGAGGCCGTGGACAGCGCTGACCGTAGGGGTGGGCTGTGATGCGGTAGGTACGTGGCCGGGTGTACCGAATACCCGTTAGGTATCTCGGGAACCCTGTTCACATCGTTCGGGGCCGTATGGGAAACCTCGGCCGGACTCCCTGCGGATGGAACCTGGAATAGGCGATAAACCTGGACTGGAGGCTTAGGTGATTAGGTAGGTCGTGGCCGACACCCACGTTGGGCTTCCGCTTGAAGGTTGCCGAGTACATGTCGTGTAAGCGACGATAAGTGGTGAGAGCGTGTATGAAGAAGTACACCCCTGCAGGGTTAACATGATCTATTCGAATAGCCGCGTCCGCGGTAAAGGACTACTTGGTTGCCTATACAGTTCATAGACAAGTAAATGGAAACTGTTAAAAGCCTCAAGATAAGTGTGAGTGCCGAGGATGGCTCTTCCGTAGGAAGACGGAGGTGGATCCTCGGTAGTGTATTGAAGTGGTGAGTAGTGGACTCGTGTGCGCAAAACCATTTCAAGTTGGAGTATCGTAGGATAGCCTAGCCAAGAGTCAAAGCTGGCTTGCTGCAATAACTCCACCAACCCTTCTTGATACTATGCATGTATGTAGGATCTGATGTAAGTCTTGCTGAGTACCTTTGTACTCATGTTGCTATAATCTACATTTTTACAGAAGACGCTGCAACCCCTTCTGATGGGTTCTATGTAGACGTTGACATCAACGAGTAGGCTAAAGACCCAGGTGGTGACCCTGAGCTTGTGATGGACCACGTAGTATAGCTAGGCTTTCCAAGCCTCTTTTATTTTACTAGTTGTCTGTACTCAGACAAGTTACTTCCGCTGCTGGCTTGTATGACTGTATGACTTGTATGTTGGGTCGTGAGACCCGTACCTTTGTGTATGTTATGTATGGCTCCCTGAGCCTTAAATAAAGTACTTGTGTCATAGAGTCATGTTGTGATGCTTCGTTGTATTTGCACATATCGAGCATATTGTGTGTATGATTGAAATGCTTGGTATGTGTGGGATCTGACTATCTAGTTGTTTATCTTTAGTAGCCTCTCTTACCGGGAAATGTCTCCTAGTGTTACCGCTGAGCCATGGTAGCTTGCTACTGCTCTGGAACACTTAGGCTGGCCGGCATGTGTCCTTCTTCGTTCCTGTGTCTGTCCCTTCGGGGAAATGTCACGCTTTGAGTACCGGAGTCCTGTTAGCCCGCTACAGCCCGGTTTACCGGAGTCCTGCTAGCCCAGTGCTACAGCCCGGACCCACTTGCTGATGACCGACACGTTCGAAGCTGGGTCATGGATGCCTGTCCCTGTAAGTCTGTGCCACTTTGGGTTTACGACTAGTCATGTCAGCCCGGGCTCTTTATCATATGGATGCTAGCGACACTATCATATACGTGAGCCAAAAGGCGCAAACGGTCCCGGGAAAAGGTAAGACGACACCCGTGGGGATACCGTGCGTGAGGCCGCAAAGTGATATGAGGTGTTACCAGCTAGATCGATGTGACATCGAGTCGGGGTCCTGACAGCGTTGGCATCAGAGCCGGACTGCCTGTAGGTTCTCCAAGCCAAACTGGTCGATGTTGAGTCTAGAAATTCTTTAGTTATATGTAGGGGAATTGTTTGTGGGTTGGAACGTAAGGCTCTTTTTACTCCTTATACCTTATGACTTTCTGATCTGAGTCAGTCCATTCTTCCACCGGGGGTTAAGGAATTAGGATCTGTTCTCTCTATCAGGATCACGAGTTACTAATCAGTAGTACCTTATAAGTTTGATGGTTACAAGCCTAGTTCAGTTCTACTACCACATTATGTTGTTAGAATGGTTTCAGAACTTTGATATGATGATGTTGAGTATGTACGAAATCCTTTGTCAAATGTCTCAATATCCTTTTTGAGCATTTACAGCTGTTATGCTGCCGAAATTTTGCTAGAAGTTCTAATGCCTTTGCATTATGATTGTGCTTTCAGATGGCCACTCGCGACCTCAATCAAGTGGTTCGCCTGACTCGATGCCTAGATGTACCCGGCCATACTGCTAAGTTGGTCAGGGTAATGACTGAGGCTGGATACCGCTGGTATCCTGAGTACACGGTCGAAGAGCAATTCCGGGACTTTCAATCAAAGCCAGTATCTCTGCACTGTCAGGATATTTCCATCTTATCCTGGATCCACCGAGCCTCTTCACTGTTCCTATGGACTCGGGGTTACTATTGAGATGGCTGTGCAGGACGCCGCCTACTCTATGATGACCATTATGCGAGTCAGATCTGGTCTATTTCGGGACTCTGATTTCCGGTATATGCCAGGATCACTTCCGGGAGCACAAGGGTATCTCCAGGCTATCTATGCTGACTCCACTCAGGAGGATTCACGGACTCGCACCACTGCTGAGATGCTCGAGGATAAGGACCGTGAAAATCGGGCCTTAAGGTTAGAGCTCTTCAATACCCGTGCTGACCACTGGGCCACTTTGACTCGGTTCGCACCGGCGGTGCAAGCTGGATATTCAGATATGCGCGATCTCTATCCTGTGAGATCTGCTCTGCCGGACGTGATGGTTTGGCGTGATGTAGGAGGCATCACCCCACCTCGCGGTCCCCGCAGGCCACCGTTTGTTGGTCCAAGGCCTCATCCTAGCCCCTATGGTCCACAAGCTCCGCGAGACCGTCTGTTTCCGGATGATCATGTTGAGCTTCCAGGCTATGGAGGTGACTTCTACGAGGACTACTACGGATCGGTCTGAGTTAGTGGTAGTATCACTAGTTCGCACTAGCTGTGTCGTCTATCGTCCCGCGTGACTCGTGGGATATGACCTAGTTTGTACTCTTCCGGAGGTGTAGAAAAATAATGTATAGGAGCTTGGGATGCCTCCGATGAGATGTAATCCTTTTTCACCGTAATAGTACTTTGTTTGGTCTTGTACTAAACCCTGTATGGTGTGTATGACGATGGAATAAAGAAGCAGTTTCTGTATCTACCATGTCATACGGATGATCATCTTGCATTCCGAGTTATTCCTTACATTATGTATCCTATGTCGGAATTTTACCATCCTGACTAAATCATTGTCTTGTTTACCTAGGATGGTCAACACGCGCGCTAACCCTGCTTCCCAAGAGCAGGCCGAAGGCAGTGAAGCCAGGGATGCAAATCTGCCTCATCCCCTTCACTAGCCGAGGTTATGATGGAAGCTGAGAGAAACAAGCGGGAGACCAACCGTTTGTTGGAGCGTATTGAACAGAATACAGCACACCATCAGAGGGCTAACGTGGTGTCACTCAGTGATTTTATCAAATTGCATCCACCCACGTTCCACCACTCCGTCGAGCCTCTCGACGCTGATGACTGGCTTCGCAGTATCTCTCACAAACTGCGTTCCGCGCTGGTAGCGGAGGCTGACAAGGTCACCTTTGCTGCATATCATCTTGAAGGCCCCGCCAGTCTATGGTGGGAGAATTATGGAGCTATGCGCCCAGCGGGCCATGTCACTACTTGGGCTGAGTTCAGCGAGGCTTTCCGTGAACATCACATTCCGGAGGGTCTCATGGACCGTAAACGTGAAGAATTTTGCAGTTTCACCCAAGGCCGACTTTCTGTGGATGTCTATAGCAGGGAGTTTGGTAATCTCGCACGATATGCAACTGAGGAAGTTTCTACTGACGCCAAGAAGCAAGCAAGGTTCCGTAAGGGCCTTAGTCCTGAGCTTCGCCGCGACCTCCGTCTGCATGAGTGCACATCTTTTTCGAAACTTGTCAACAAAGCCATCAGTGCTGAAACTGGTCAGACTGACTATGACGCAACACGCAAGCATGGACGTGACATGGGTTCCTCATCCGGTGCTGGTCCTCAGAAGCGCCGCGTGTGGGTGCCCAACACCGCCCTGCCACCCAGATTCACACCGAGGCCATCTTTCCAGGCGCCTCGCCCCGTTCAACAGTCTGCTCCAGCCAAGCCCTATGGGGGTCCAACCAATAATGCTCCTCCACGTACCAGTTCCGTGACTTGTTTCAAATGTGGGGAATCTGGTCACTATATGCGTGAGTGCCCCCAGACCAACCCCAATCAATCTGCTAAAGCTGTTGGCCGTGGCAAGCCGACAGGAAAATATTCCACGCCAAGCCGGTCACCGCTTCACGTGGCCATGTCAACTGTATCTCTGCCGAAGAAGCTCAAGAGGATCCCAACGTCGTTCTCGGTACGCTTCTTGTTAATTGCCACCCGGCATCTGTTCTTTTCGATACAGGAGCCTCTCATTCTTTTATATCTGAAAATTATGCTCGTTTGCATAACGTTGCATTCTGTGACTTGCCATCCACTATGGAAATCTCTACCCCTGGGTCTAGATGGCAGACCTCTAGGGTAAGTTATGGAAATGAGATCCAAGTCGACAGACTTGTTTTCCTCGCGTCTTTGATAGCCCTTAAATCTTCAGATATTAATATCATTCTGGGTATGGACTGGATGTCAGCTCATCATGCCAAATTGATTGCTTCTCTAGGACTGTTCAACTCACCCATCCTTCGGGGAAGATAGTCAATGTCTTGACCCGAATAGCCAAGCGACAATTATATTCTCTTAACGCCAGCCCTTTGCCAGACCTTGAGGACGTTCCGGTAGTCCGTGACTTCCGGATGTCTTTCCAGAGGAATTGCCAGGTGTTCCACCTGACAGGGATGTTGAGTTCGTAATCGACCTCATCCCAGGAACCGTTCCGATTGCTAGAAGACCCTATAAGATGGCACCCCTAGAACTAGCTGAGCTTAAGAAACAACTCGATGAGTCCTTGAAAAAGGGTTTCATCCGACCTAGCTCATCTCCGTGGGCTTGCCCCGTCCTATTCGTCAAGAAGAAGGATGGTACGGACCGGATGGTTGTAGATTACCGACCTGTCAATTTGGTCACAATCAAGAACAAATATCCACTTCCCAGGATCAACGATCTGTATGATCAGCTCGCTGGATCCTCAGTCTTCTCCAAGATGGATTTGAGGTTGGGCTACCATCAAATCAAAATCAGAAACGGGGACATTCCTAAAACGGCCTTTGTTACTCGTTATGGCCAATACGAGTACACCGTCATGTCCTTCGGTTTAACCAACGCTCCAGCCACCTTTTCTCGGTTAATGAACTCAATCTTCATGGAGTATTTGGATAAATTCGTCGTAGTTTATCTTGATGATATACTCATCTACTCCAAGAACGAGGAAGAACATGCCGAACATTTAAGTCTAGTGTTGAAGAAACTTCGAGAGCATCGCCTTTATGCCAAATTTTCAAAATGTGAATTCTGGTTGTCAGAAGTGACCTATCTGGGTCATGTAATATCTGGTAAAGGTATTGCTGTTAACCCTGAGCGAGTTCAAGCCGTCC
This sequence comes from Triticum aestivum, assembly GCF_018294505.1. NCBI lineage: Eukaryota > Viridiplantae > Streptophyta > Magnoliopsida > Poales > Poaceae > Triticum > Triticum aestivum. The sequence continues at coordinate 520,614,861 of NC_057807.1, forward strand.
TTGATTGGACCCCGCCTGAATCGGTCAAGCAAGTTCGGAGTTTTCTAGGCTTAGCGAGCTATTGTCGTTGCTTTGTCGAGAACTTCTCCAAGGTTGCTAAACCTCTAACCGAAGTCCTCAAGAAAGATAAGAAGTTCGAATGGACTCCACAATGTGAGCACAGTTTTCAGGAACTGAAAAGACGCCTGACCTCTGCTCCCGTGCTGGTACCGCCAGACTTCTCCAAGGACTTTGTTATCTACTGCGACGCCTCGTGACAAGGACTAGGTTGCATTCTTATGCAAGATCGACACGTAATTGCTTACGCTTCACGACAATTGCACCCACATGAGGAGAATTATCCTACTCATGATCTAGAGCTTGCAGCCGTAGTCTATGCACTTAAGACCTGGCGACATTACCTCCTTGGTAATCGTTGCGAAATATTCACTGATCACCAAAGTCTAAAGTACATTTTCACCCAACCGGATTTGAATCTCAGGCAGAGACGTTGGGTTGAATTGATCACAGACTTCGACTTAGGAATAACCTACACCCCAGGGAAAGCCAACGTCATGGCTGATGCGCTAAGTCGTAAATCTTATTGTAACAACCTGATGTTACAACAAAGTCAACCGCTTCTCCATGAGGAATTCCGGAAACTTAACCTTCACATTGTACCTCAAGGTTTTCTTTCCACCTTGGTGGCAAAACCTACCCTTACGGATCAAATTATCAAAGCACAGAAGGTAGATCCGGGAATCTCCCGCATCAAGAGGAACATTCAGAAAGGAATTGCGAATTGTTTCTCCATTAATGATCAAGGAGTCGTATACTTCGGGAATCGACTAGTGGTTCCCAAAGTGCGCAACCTAAGGCGATTAATCCTTAAGGAAGCTCATGAATCTCCTCTCACCATTCATCCCGGTAGTACTAAGATGTATCAGGACCTACGCCAGAGGTTCTGGTGGACTAGGATGAAGAGAGAAATTGCTCTGTATATTGCAAATTGCAACGTCTGTCGTCGTGTAAAAGCAGAGCATCAACGGCCTGCTGGCACCCTTCAACCCTTAGCTATTCCTGAATGGAAATGGGATAAAATTGGTATGGATTTCATTACCGGTTTTCCCAGGACCAAGAGAGGGAATAATGCTATTTTCGTCGTGGTCGATCGTCTTTCCAAAGTAGCCCATTTCTTACCTGTTCGTGAGAGTATAACCGCTAGTCAGTTGGCAGATTTGTACATCTCCCGAATAGTGTCTCTCCATGGTGTTCCTTTGGAAATTAACTCGGATCGAGGAAGTCTTTTCACCTCTCGATTTTGGGAAAGTTTCCAAAATGCTATGGGAACTCGTCTCTCCTTTAGCACCGCTTTCCACCCTCAGTCGAGTGGTCAAGTGGAACGCGTCAACCAAATTCTAGAAGACATGCTTCGAGCCTCCGTTATCTCTTTCGGAATGGACTGGGAGAAGTGCCTTCCATTTGCCGAATTCGCTTACAACAACAGCTATCAATCTAGCTTGGGTAAAGCCCCTTTTGAAGTTCTCTATGGACGACGATGTCGAACACCCCTTAACTGGTCAGAGACCGGGGAAAGACAATTCTTTGGCCCGGATATGATTCAGGAAGCAGAAGAACAAATTCGTATCGTTCGTGAAAAGTTGAAAACAGCCCAATCCCGTCAAAAGAGTCAATATGACCGAAAACATAAGGCTATGACTTTCGAGGTTGACGAGAAGGCTTATCTTCGGGTCACCCCTCTGAAGGGAACCCATCGTTTCGGTATCAAAGGCAAATTGGCTCCTCGTTACATTGGACCTTTTCGCATTCTTGCCAAACAAGGAGAAGTTGCCTACCAGTTGGAACTACCCCCGCACCTCTCCAGAGTTCACGATGTCTTCCACGTTTCTCAACTCAGGCGTTGCTTCTCGGATCCTATCCGTGAAGTGGACCACGAAACGCTTGATCTCCAAGATGATCTTACATATCGAGAGTACCCCATTCGTATCCTCGATCAAGCCGAACGTACCACGCGACGCCATAATATCAAGTTTCTCAAGGTTCAATGGTCGCACCATTCTGAGGATGAAGCAACTTGGGAAAGGGAGGATCGTCTTCGACTCGAGTATCCCGCCTTCTTCCCGGAGGAACCCAAATCTCGGGACGAGATTCTTTTGAGTGGGGGTGAGTTGTCACACCCTAGCTAGTCATGCATTAGAGTGTTGCATCATGTTTACTCTTTCATCAGAAACTTGAAATGGGGATCTGTGAAACCCTCAGAACCATTTTGAAAATGACCCAAATAAAAATTTCTCCAAAAGGGTCCAAGAAAATGCTCCTGTTGCTCTCTGAAAATATTGGACAGAGATAAAAATCAAACCAATATTTTTAGTGGCACATGGACATTTATTTTGGGCATTTGGAATTAATGCATAAATATTTGCATTGGAAATATATTAATTATATATATTAATATATGCCCAAATATTATGCCAATTATAAAAGAGCTCTGGAATAATATAAATAGCTCCTGCAAAAATTGGCATAAGTTAAATAAATGATTTAATATATTATTTAAATCAAAACAAATGTCAGAAATTAAAAACAGAAAAATATATAAAGGGAGAAGCTTACCTGGGCTCCTCCCTGTGCGGCCCAGCCAGCTGGCTGGCCCAGCCAGCAGCCGGCCCAGCCCACCTCCCTCCTCTGTCGTCTTCGTCCCGACAGAGGGAGGGGAGTGTGGCCGGCGCGCGCGCGCGCCACCGCGCCACGCCACCTGCTCGCCTGCTTGCCTGCCCTCCCCTCCTCGCTCGACACCCTGGACGACGCCACGCCTCTCCCCCTGCTCTCTCTCACTCTCCCCCGGCTCTCCTCTCCTCTCCCTCGCTCTCTCTCACACGGCCGAACACCACCGTCGCCGCCGTTCGCCACAGCAGCCGTCTCCGGCCACCCTTCGCTCCCCCGACCAGCTCAGAAGCTCCGCCACGACCCCCTCTTCCTCCCCACCGCTCCACAGCTCCCCGGAAGCCCTGCATCGCCACCACGTCGCCGTTCCCCTCTTCGGGCTCCGACCATCGTCGCCGTCGAATTCACCGTCACCAGCGCGTCCCCGAGCCCGCTAACCATCCCTGCAGCTCCGCGGTGAGCCCCCGGATCGTTTCCCCCTTCTCCCCTGGTCTTTTTCGACCTCTAGGCCCTAGCCCCACCTTGGCCGAGAGCTCCACGCCGCCGGCGATGTCGCCGTCGTGGCCACGGTCGCCGTAGCACCCAACCGAGCACACCATCGTGCTCCACACCTCACCAGGAGCACGTAGCACACACCAACGCCTCCCCAAACGCCCTGCAACGCCGATTCCGACCGCACCCGAACTCCGGCCGCCGCCGCCGAGCTCGCCGCCGTCAACTCCGGCCATCCCGAGGCCAACCACCACCACCAATAGTCGCGGCTCAACCTCAGCAACACGTAGATGCCTTCCGCCGTCCATTTGGTTGCCGGAATGGCAAAAAGCACTTTCGCCGCCGTCTCGGACCTCGCCGGCGTCATGTCGCCGGTGGGGTTTGACTGGTCCGACCTGGGGTTTGACCCCCCAGGGTCACTGACGCGTGGGCCCTGTCGGCCAGGTGGTTAGATTAGCGCTAATTACTGTTAGTCAACCCCCCCTGACACTGACAGTGGGCCCCAGCGCCACTAATCCCTAATTAGGATTAATTTAATCCTGTTTAACCCCCCCTGTCACTGACGTGTGGGCCCCACACGTCAGGTTTGACCTCAGCCAGCCGCAGTTGACCACTGACGTCATGCTGACGTCATGCTGGCGCAATAATTATATTTCTGGATTTAATTTAAATCAGGAAATTCCAGAATATTATTTAAACTTCAAAAATTCATAACTTTTATTCTGTAACTCCAAATTGGACAAATTATATATGAAAAATGATCAGAAAAATCCAATCTATCCATCTGTACTATTTTCATGCATGATCAAACAAGTTAAATTGATGTTTCAAGCAGAACAAGGAAAAGCACTTTAAAAGGCCATATTTGAATTTGAAATTTGAATCTTTGATTCAAATTTGTTCAAACCCTTCTGGATTTTAGTTGCATTAGCCCAACACACTCATATTGCCATGTTTCATGCATGCATCATATTGTTGCACATTGTTTGGTGATGCTTGTGTATCGATGTCCTTTGCGACAGGTTCTGCCCCCGAGGAGTACCGTGATTACCCTAACGAAGAACCGTATCAGTGCATCGAACCATCAGGCAAGCAACCAACCATTTGATCATATCGATACAATCCCATGTTCTCGCTCCTGCTCTCTCTTACTGCATTAAGACAACGCGATTCAAACTGCTGTGTGCTACGGTAGTTGAACCCATTTCCTCTGCATGACCTGTCATTGCCACAGTAACTAGATGAAACCCACTAGCATGTGTAGGAGTTGATTGAGCCCTATGTATGTGTTGCTCCTACCTTGCTATGCCTGCTATGCTTAGAGTCGTGTCAGGTCTGGTTCATCTGGGTGATGGGCTAGAGTGAAATGTTATGTCGGTAATGAGAGTGGTGTGGTGAACACGATTTGGTAAAGGTATCGATGAGAGGCCATGTAGGAGTACATGGTGGGTTGTTTCATTGAAACCGACCTTAAGCACTGAGATTTGTATGTGTGATTTAAGAATCAGCTACTACCATGCATTGGGCCCGAAACCAATGGACCCTCTCGGCTTCTTATTCACCCTAGTTCTCCGTCCAGGAGTTGCAAGTAGTTTCTAGTGTTTGTAGCCTACTGGAGGCCGTGGACAGCGCTGACCGTAGGGGTGGGCTGTGATGCGGTAGGTACATGGCCGGGTGTACCGAATACCCGTTAGGTATCTCGGGAACCCTGTTCACATCGTTCGGGGCCGTATGGGAAACCTCGGCCGGACTCCCTGCGGATGGAACCTGGATAGGCGATAAACCTGGACTGGAGGCTTAGGTGATTAGGTAGGTCGTGGCCGACACCCACGTTGGGCTTCCGCTTGAAGGTTGCCGAGTACATGTCGTGTAAGCGACGATAAGTGGTGAGAGCGTGTATGAAGAAGTACACCCCTGCAGGGTTAACATGATCTATTCGAATAGCCGCGTCCGCGGTAAAGGACTACTTGGTTGCCTATACAGTTCATAGACAAGTAAATGGAAACTGTTAAAAGCCTCAAGATAAGTGTGAGTGCCGAGGATGGCTCTTCCGTAGGAAGACGGAGGTGGATCCTCGGTAGTGTATTGAAGTGGTGAGTAGTGGACTCGTGTGCGCAAAACCATTTCAAGTTGGAGTATCGTAGGATAGCCTAGCCAAGAGTCAAAGCTGGCTTGCTGCAATAACTCCACCAACCCCTCTTGACACTATGCATGTATGTAGGATCTGATGTAAGACTTGCTGAGTACCTTTGTACTCATGTTGCTATAATCTACATTTTTACAGAAGACGCTGCAACCCCTTCTGATGGGTTCTATGTAGACGTTGACATCAACGAGTAGGCTAAAGACCCAGGTGGTGACCCTGAGCTTGTGATGGACCACGTAGTATAGCTAGGCTTTCCAAGCCTCTTTTATTTTACTAGTTGTCTGTACTCAGACAAGTTACTTCCGCTGCTGGCTTGTATGACTGTATGACTTGTATGTTGGGTCGTGAGACCCGTACCTTTGTGTATGTTATGTATGGCTCCCTGAGCCTTAAATAAAGTACTTGTGTCATAGAGTCATGTTGTGATGCTTCGTTGTATTTGCACATATCGAGCATATTGTGTGTATGATTGAAATGCTTGGTATGTGTGGGATCTGACTATCTAGTTGTTTATCTTTAGTAGCCTCTCTTACCGGGAAATGTCTCCTAGTGTTACCGCTGAGCTATGGTAGCTTGCTACTGCTCTGGAACACCTAGGCTGGCCGGCATGTGTCCTTCTTCGTTCCTGTGTCTGTCCCTTCGGGGAAATGTCACGCTTTGAGTACTGGAGTCCTGTTAGCCCGCTACAGCCCGGTTTACCGGAGTCCTGGTAGCCCAGTGCTACAGCCCGGACCCACTTGCTGATGACCGACACGTTCGAAGCTGGGTCATGGATGCCTGTCCCTGTAAGTCTGTGCCACTTTGGGTTTACGACTAGTCATGTCAGCCCGGGCTCTTTATCATATGGATGCTAGCGACACTATCATATACGTGAGCCAAAAGGCGCAAACGGTCCCGGGAAAAGGTAAGACGACACCCGTGGGGATACCGTGCGTGAGGCCGCAAAGTGATATGAGGTGTTACCAGCTAGATCGATGTGACATCGAGTCGGGGTCCTGACAAAATCTTACCAGCCTTACTAAATAGATGTGACCGTAGTTCATTACGAACACTATTGGTCGCACATTTTCAGTACTAACATTTCCAAATGCAGGAAGAAAATTTGTCTTGACAGTATCAAGATCCTCAAGCCATGAAACATAATGACTGAGCTCCTCGCAGTTGAGTTCAGCCCCAGGACAGTATACGGTCATGTCTACCAAGCGCTGGACATGTTTGCTTGCACCGAAATAAGCTGACAATACAAATTAGTTGTCAACTATTTTTGAATAAACAATATCAAAGACATAAATATGGTTGAGAAACTTACATAATGGTATAACTGGAGGCGTCTGCACATCGACCCAGACGTCGGTATTACCTTCAGTATCATCTTCCGGACGAATATCAAAGGTGATAACCATATCAGGCTCAAATGCATAAGTCTTCCATAGTGCTCACCATGTTTTGCATCCAAAATAGGTGTAGTCGTCTGAATTGTATAACTTTGCATGGAAAATATAACCATGCTCGGTCTTCAAGTAAACTTTCTTTTTCTCCATACTATGACTGAAACCTATCTTATCCAATACAAAAACTCTTGCATGGCAGGGGATACGCTAGTAGAATAGTAAAAAAAATATAAGTTGAAGCAAATGAAGCAGATGTCATGCTTAATTACGAAAAAAGACTTGTCGTTGTGACTTACTGTATCCACTTCGAAGTTCTCGTCCAGCTTGATGCTGAAGCGCCTATCATCATCTAGGAAGATTCCGTCGCACAGGCCGCGCTCGTCTCGTAGTATTTGCAAATACCGAAATCCTTTTCGTCGTCAGACATTTCCTATGTTCATAGTTAAAACATTAATTGAAAATCGATCGAAGACAACTACCAAGATACTCAACACACAAATCCGGGGCACTCGATATTTCCTACATATTCTGGCACAAGTCATGCCAAAATTCACGGAAAAATCCGGCATGACCTTTGCTAAAATAGGACATATCGAGCGCCTGAAATTTGCCATAACGGAAATGAATCAACACTCCGACAAAACATAGGCCACTCGAAGGTGTAACCTGCAAACATGACCAGCCACTTGGATATTGAGCAACACAAGATATACATTTCAAAATATCTTATAGGACTCAAATTAGCATGCATTCAATAAGCAAAAGTAAATCATCTCATGCGTGAGTACATCGTCGAATATTATCACTAGTACATCACGAATAGTGGCATACATATAACATCACTAATACAACTAAAACTCTATCACACAACGGGTATCGGCGCGGGCGGTGGACACCCACAGAGAAGGCACCATCACGGGATCATAGCTCCAGTGAGATCCCCGGAGAAACTGCCAGGTATTGGAGAACGGCCTGTGCTCCAACGCAAACAAGTAGCGACGGACGTGCGCGTCCTCCTCACTGACACGGTGATGCACCAGCTCCGCGGAGTCCTCGAGCCTCTGGATCATCACTGGCCCACGCGACCGCCACCAAAGAAGGTTCGGGTCAACGACAGGCTGGCTCCTCACCAACCTGCGCCCCCCGGTAGGTAGCGTCTCCCAGTACCACCCCGGCGGAGCCCAGTCCCGAACATGGCCGATCTGGTCAAGCAGGTGTCGTCCTCCGCCGACTCGACGACGAGGATGCGCAATAGGCATCGTCCACGTCGAGGCGGGAAAAATTGCTTTAACTAAAAAATCACCTAATTAGTACCTAGTTCTTACTAACTAGTTCTTACTAACTAAATAGAAGAAGGTAAAATTTTACTCGTTTTATTATGCATTACACTAGTGTTTATTCATCATCTAAGAAAACATCACCTAAGAAAAAATCCCAGCCGCATCTGTATCCAATTCATTTCCACCCATAGATGAACCCTAACTAATTTGATGCAACTAAAATTTGAAGAACCCTATCTAGGCAGAGGTAGGGGAGGGGGAGGAGCAGGCGTGCTCACCTCGGGTGCCTGCGGCGAGAGAGGGGCAGACGGCATCGAGGACGGGCTTGGGGCTCGTTCGCACGACGGAGGGCGGCGTCGAGGTCGGGGCCGTGGGCGGCATCCGGGGCGGCGTTGAGGTCGGGGGCGGGGGCGGCGTTGAATCCGGGGTCGGGGGCGGCGTAGAGGGTGTGCGGAGAGCGCGCGGCGACCGACGGGCGATGGCGGCAGCGAGAGCGGAGGAGTTCGATTTGGGGGGAAGTGGCCATGGGGAAGGACGAACGCAGTGGTTAAGTCAGAAGTAGCAGTAGCTCATTCCGGAAAGCGCGCTACTGCTACATTAGCTACAACGCGTTCTGGTATACGCGCTACTGCTACTACTTTCTCCTTTTTCCCCTTTTTCATTTATTTTACTTCACATTTTATTTTTTTCCCTTTCACCTTCTTCTATTTCTTTCATTTTCAATTACCTTTCTATTTGCTTTTCATTTAATTTTATATCCTTTAGTAGTAGCGAGTTTAGGGCAAAATGTGCTGCTACAAATAAAGTAGCAGTGGCGCTGTTCCATACAGATCGCTACTGCTATGTGTACCATATGGGCTAAGCCGTGAGAATTTTAGTAGTAACATGTATGCAGCAAGACGCGCTACTGCTACGAAGTTATCTGCAGCGCGGTTTCTGCAGGCGCGCTGCTGCTACTTAGTACCAGCGTGCTTTTTTGACCCACGCTACTACTAAAATTATGTGTACAAAGTTTTCCCTAGTAGTGGGTAGGCGCGCTACTAATAAGGCGCTATAGCTATTGCTTAGCATTAACGCGTGCCCGCACGCGCTACTGCTAGGACAAATAGCTGCAGCGTTTGTTTACACCCACGCTACTGCTAATGTAACTACTTGCAGCGTGTTTTCTGTCCATCGCTACTAGTATTCTTTTTTATTTTTTTATTTTTAGTGTATTTATGCGCCATCGTACAAATATTGGTACAATACCAGCTATGAGGTTTACATCATTATGTCCATAACAGTGTGTCAAATGAAGGTGGATTAGGTTCAAGTGGAGGCAATATGTGGTGCATGTCAAAAGTATACTACTAATCCAAACTTGATCTAGTTTGGACTAGTAGTACTTTCGATGTGCACCACATGTTGCCTCCACTTGAATCTAATCCGCCAGCACAAGCTATTTAATCATCATCATAGTCATTACCACCAACAGTATTTATTTAATCACCACTAACACTAGCTAATAATAATCATCATAGTCATTACCACCAACACTAGCTATTTTATCATCATAGTAATAGTGTAGCACATCATCATCCTCAAACTCATTTCTAGCTAGCTAATCACTCCTGCTGCTCTCTCTTAGGTAAAATAACATAAAACATGTATAGCTCTCCTTCTTGATCAAGCTGGAGCATGCAGATGAACCTGTCTCCTAATCGTGGGTAGCGCATCTGTTTGCTGCCCCCTAGTACTTCTCTGCGCTCCCCCATCACATATTTGGTCCAGTCTTGCACTATTAAGCATCCGTCGCTAATCTTGAATGCACTAAAGTAAAATGTAGGATATCTTGGCCGTAAGCTGATAATACTCATGGTACCTTTAGTCTCGATCCCATAAGGCACAACATTCATCGGGAGTCCCTGTTGAAGAACATCGAATGGTAACATACTTAGCAATGAAGTTTAGCTTCAAAAATAATGTATGGAAAAGATGCACTGAGGACAAATAGTAAAAATATTACCATCCTTCCTAAAAAGATGTGACCGTAGTTCATTACAAACACTATTGGTCGCACATTTTCAGTACTAACATTTCTAAATGCAGGAAGAAAATTTGTCTTGATAGTATCAAGATCCTCAAGCCATGAAACATAATGACTGAGCTCCTCGCAGTTGAGTTCAGCTCCAGGACAGTATACGGTCCTGTCTACCAAGCACTGGACATGTTTGCTTGCACCGAAATAAGCTGACAATACAAATTAGTTGTCAACTATTTTTGAATAAACAATATCAAAGACATAAATATGGTTGAGAAACTTACATAATGGTATAACTGGAGGCGTCTGCACATCGACCCAGATGTCGGTATTACCTTCAATATCATCTTCCGGACGAATATCAAAGCTGATAACCATATAAGGCTCAAATGCATAAGTCTTGCATAATGCTCGCCATGTTTTGCATCCAAAATAGGTGTAGTCGTCTGAATTGTATAATTTTGCATGGAAAATATAACCATGCTCGGTCTTCAAGTAAACTTTCTTTTCCTCCGTACTATGACTGAAACCTATCTTATCCAATACAAAAACTCTTGCATGGCAGGGGATACGCTAGTAGAATAGGAAAAAAATATAAGCTGAAGCAAATGAAGCAGATGTCATGCTTAATTACGAAAAAATACTTGTCGTTGTGACTTACTGTATCCACTTCAAAGTTCTCGTCTAGCTTGATGCTGAAGCGCCTATCATCATCTAGGAAGATTCCGTCGCACAGGCCGCGCTCGTCTTCGCAGTATTTGGAAATACCGGAATCCTTTTCGTTGTCAGTCATTTCCTATGTTCATAGTTAAAACATTAATTGAAAATCAATCGAAGACAACTACTAGGATACTCAACACACAAATCCGGGGCACTCGATATTTCCTACATATTCTGGCACAAGTCATGCCAAAATTCACGGAAAAATCCGGCATGACCTTTGCTAAAATAGGACATATTGAGCGCATGAAATTTGCCGGAACGGAAATGAATCAACACTCCGGCAAAACATAGGCCACTCGGAGGTGTAACCTGCAAACATGACCGGCCACTTGGATATTGAGCAACACAAGATATACATTTCAAAATATCTTATAAGACTCAAATTAGCATGCATTCAATAAGCAAAAGTAAATCATCTCATGCGCTCGTACATCGTCGAATATTATCACTAATACACCACGAATAGTGTCATACATATAACATCACTAATACAACTAAAACCCTAGCACACGATGGGTATCGGCGCGGGCGGTGGACACCCACAGAGAAGGAACCATCACGGGATCATAGCTCCAGTGAGATCCCCGGAGAACCTACCAGGTATTGGAGAACGACCTGTGCTCCAACGCAAACAAGTAGCGATGGACGTGCGCATCCTCCTCACTGACACGGTGACGCACCACCTCCGCAGAGTCCTCGAGCCTCTGGATCATCACTGGTCCACGCGACCGCCACCAAAGAAGGTTCGGGTCAACGACAGGCTGGCTCCTCACCAACCTGCGCCTCCCGGTAGGTAGCGCCTCCCAGTACCACCCCGGCGGAGCCCAGTCCCATACATGGCCGATCTGGTCAAGCTGGTGTCGTCCTCCGCCGACTCGACGACGAGGATGCGGGATAGGCATCGTCCACGTCGAGGCGAGAAAAATTACTTTAACTAAAAAATAGCAACAAGTTCTTACTAACTAGTTCTATTGATTGAACTAGTTCTTACTAAAAATAAACTTACTATAAATAAAAATATTCTAGTACCTAATTAGTACCTAGTTCTTACTAACTAATTAGTACCTAGGAACTGCTGCCCTAATTACCATCTAATTTGATGAACTACTGCCCCAACTATAAAGTGAAATAAGTGGTGAAATTTTACTCGTTTTATGATTCATCTTAGAAATTTGATTTGTTTTCACCCTTACGTGAAACCTAACTCATTTGAGCCGCATCCGCATCCGATTTGTTTCCACTCTTACATGAACCCTAACTAATTTGATGCAACTAAAATATAAAGAAACCCTAGGCAGAGGTAGGGGAGAGGGAGGAGCGGGCGTGATCACCTCGGATGCCTGCAACGAGGGAGGGGCAGGGTGGCGTCGAGGTCAGGGTCGGGGCTCGGGCGCACGGCGGATGGCGGCCGGCGTCGAGGTCGGTGTCGGGGGCGACGTCCGGGGCAGCGTTGAGGTCGGGGGTGGGGGCGGCGTTGAATCTGGGGTCGGGGCGGTGTAGAGGGTGCGGAGAGCGCGCGGCGGCCGACGGGCGACGGCGGTGGCCGACGGGCGACGATGGCGGCGAGAGTGGAGAGAGTTGGATTTGGGGGAAGTGGCCGCGTGGGGAAGGACGAACCCCGTGGTTAAGTCAAAAGTAGCAGTAGCGCGCTCCAGGAAAATCGTTGCTGCTATCTTAGCTACAGCGCGTTCTGTGATACACGCTACTGCTACTCCTTTCTCTTTTCCCCTTTTTCATTTAGTTTTCTTCACATTTTATTTTTTTTCTTTCACCTTATTCTATTTCTTTCATTTTCAATTACCTTTCTATTTTATTTCCGTTTAATTTTATAACCTTTAGTAGTAGCGAGTTTATATAAAAGCGCGCTGCTACAAATAAAGTAGCGGTAGCGCGGTTCATCAAAGGTCGCTATTACTATGTGTAGCCTATCGGCTAAGTCGTGGGAATTTTAGTAGTAACGTGTTTACAGCCAGACGCGCTACTGCTAGATCTTTATCTGCAACGCGGTTTCCTCAGGCGCGCTACTGCTACTTAGCACCAGCGTGCTTTTTTAACCCACGCTACTGCTAAAGTTCTGTGTATAAGGTTTTCCCTAGTAGTGCTATATTGACTTGTTCGAAATGCAGAGGAAAGCCCGCAAGGACCAAAAAGTACCTGAACCAAATGTTGTGTAAATCTTCAAGGACTGTCACACCAGCAAGAAGAAGGGCATGACTACACAAGTCAAAGCCGCTGTTGTAAGTCCTTAATCCTCATGCCTTTTAACTACTACTTACTCTGACTTGTGCCTTGAACTGCATGGTTTGCAGCCAATGTGTATTACTCTTTTCAATTTTATACACAATTGTCTTAGCGTATCATTGCACCTTACAAGGTTTAAAAGGGAGGAGTGATGTTCCTTTGATCTTGACCCATAATCCAGTTCCGTGCTGGACTTGCCCACACAACATTACAATTGCATGTTTGTCTGTTCTCAGTTGTTTTGTGATATGAATGATGTCATACTATGCTTACTGTATTATAAACTTCGTCTCTTTCTCCTTAGCCCTCAATACAATGTGAAGAAATAGACAATACATTAGCAATGGTACATGGTCATATGTTTGGAACCTGGTTTTATTATGTACTTTGCAATAAAATACAACTAATATTTTACATGGGTTCACCAGAATAAGTTCTGTATATAGACCAAAGCTATTTTGTTTGGTTATGCTGCCTCCTTAATATCTTCTGTTCTGGTACTACTAATGTAAAACCTCAACTTTTCAGCGAGCTATGGAAAAAATGGTGGAACCGCCACCTTCTGAAGGTGGCGAGGCAACTATAACCGCAATGTCAGCTCTTGCTGCAGTGGGTCAGTACCTGTCCACTAATAGTGCCAAAAGCACGTTCCTGCGTAATACTGGGTTGGTTGTTAAGGCAATATCGTCCAAACTGCCTCATGATCAAGATATGCAAGCTCAAAGCAATGTTGTATCTGCGCTCCAGACACAAGTCCATTCCCTAACAGAAGCCCTTTGTGAAACAAGGAGAAACATTGCTCAATGTCGTCAAGATATGCATGGTTTTGAAACCAGACTATCAGACATTTGCTATGTTGTTCAGGAGCCTAGGGGAAATGAAGGCGAGGGTTATGGTGTTCCATCGGACAATACATCATGAAAACGTAACAGTCATGTGAAATGAACCGAGCTTCTGAACTTCTGGTGGTGCATTTATCTACTAGACTGCTAAGTTTTATGCCAACCTTCCTTTTGTTATATAGTTGTAATTTGTTTTGGTGCGATACAAAATTTATTCTTAATGTGCAGCAACTAGCTGAAGAAAACAGCAAGCCATTTTTGTATAGTGTAGGGTGTTCCCTATATTTGCATTGGTGGCGATCTTTGATGCCGAGTGGATGTAATCTGTGCAATCGCCTTAATAGCCTACCGTTAGTTTGGGCCTTATTTATTTCCTAGTCTTCTTTTTCCCTGGTTTGCTAGTGGCCGCAACTACCCATGGGCCATATACGGGCCGTAGGATCCATGGGTCTCCTACGTGCCATCGATAAATGGGCCTGTAATCGGTGGGCCTCGGGCCGTCGATAAATGGGCCTCGGGCCGTCGGATAAATGGGTCTACATGGGCCGTAATCGGGCGTAATTGGTATTGGCCCAGCATGGTAACAGGCCGTTAACAGGCCGTAGGACTGCAAAAGCTTAATTCTGTCACAGGCATAACGGGTTGTTAATGGGCCAGAATATAGGATGGGCTGGCTAGAAACGGGCCGACTCTTGCCATGGGCCGAATTTGGCCCATTTGGGGAACATGCCAGTAACGGGCCGACTCTTGCCATGGGCCGAATTTGGCCCATTAGGGGAATAGACCAGTAACGGGCCGGAAGTAATCGAGGGCCAAAAAGGAGCCCAAGAACGTATGGGCCATCAATAGGCCGAAAGCTAACACGGGCTGGAAACGGCCCATGTAAATCACGGGCCGTTAACGGGTACAAAGAAAATTACTGTTCACTATGGGCTAGAGTCACCGTGGGCCTGTAAAGGGCCGAAAGATACTAAGGCCTCATATGGGCCGAAAGACGTCGTGGCCATACATGGGCCGAAAGTGAAATGGGCTGGTGTTATATTCGACGGGCCACATGACGTTGTTCGGCCGAATTCCTTTAGTGCCTAACGGGCCGTAAAATGGGCTATTTGCGAAGAGACCGTTAACAGGCTTTTCATGGGCCAGCCCGTTAACCTTTGACCAAGTCAAACAGGCCAGCTTTGTAAGCTAAATGGGCCAGTGGTGGGCCATGGCACGTGTCGACATATCATAGGCGCCTATCTGACCCACTGACGTGTTGACACGTGTTTCGTCCTGCCAATAAGAATTTTACACGTGGAAATTTCCCATTGGTCGGGGCTGTTAACGGGTTATCAGATCCAAAACCCAACCTGATAGCTTAACGGCGTTCCGTTACGGTGGATGCCACGTGTCGGTCACCCTTGACGAAAGCACTTCTGTGACGCGCGATTTATCGTCATGGAAGTGGACACTTCCGTGATGATAATTTTGGTAATGTCATGGAACACTTCTACGACAGCATAGGTATGACTATCTTGATTCTGTCATAAATTTGTCATGGATGTACATGCATGACAAAAAACGTGACCTACTGTGACAAACACGTATCATCACAGAAGTGTATTTTTTTGTAGTGATATAAGTGAAGCACATAGAGTATTCTAGCAAATTCTAATCAAGTAGGCTTCTCCCAAAAGGTGTGTACAGCAATGATGATTGTGGTAAACTAAAAAGCAAAGACTAATATAATACACGACGCTCCAAGCAAAACACATATCATGTGGCGAATAAAAATATAGCTCCAAGTAAAGTTACCAATGAACAAAGACGAAAGAGGGGATGCCTTCCCGGGGCATCCCCAAGCTTAGGCTTTTGGATATTTTTGAATATCTTGGGGTGCCATAAGCATCCCCAAGCTTAGGCTCTTTCCACCCTTTATTCCATAGTCCATAAAAGCTTTACCCAAAACTTGAAAACTTCACAACACAAAACTCAACAGGAAATCTTATAAGCTCCGTTAGTGAAAGAAAACAAAACCACCACATAAGGTACTGTAATGAACTCATTCTTTATTTATTTTGGTGTTAAACCTACTGTATTCCAACTTCCTTATGGTTTATAAACTAATTTACTAGACACAGATGCATTGAAATAAGCAAACAACACACGAAAAACAGAGTCTGTCAAAAACAGAATAGTCTGTAGCAATCTGTAACTAACGCAAACTTATGGAACTCTAAAAATCCCACCAAAATAGGAAGTCCTGGAAAATTTGTTTATCAAACAGAAGCAAAAAGAATCAACGCAAAATCACATTCATGTGATTTAACAAAATTATATTCGTGCATGCAAAGTTTCTGTTTTTCAGCAGAATCAAATCAACTATCATCTTAGGTTATCCTATAGGTTCTACTTGGCACTAACACTAATTAAAAGATAAAAACACATCTAAACAGAAGGTAGATGCAAGATTTATTACTAAACAGGAGCAAAAACAAAAAACATAAAGAAAATTGGGTTGCCTCCCAACTAGCGCTATCGTTTAATGCCCCTAGCTAGGCATAAAAGCAAAGATAGATCTAACGAGTGCCATCTTTGGCACTAAATTCATAAGTAGCACGCATGATAAATTCATAATGTAATTTGACTTTCTTTCTTGGAAAGTGCTCCATGCCTTTCTTTAATGGAAATTGGAATCTAATATTCCCTTCTTTCATATCAATAATCGCACCAATCGTTCTAAGGAAAGGTCTACTAAGAATAATAGGGCAAGAAAGATTGCAATCTATATCAAGAACGATAAAATCTACGGGCACCAAATTTCTATTTGCAACAATGAGAACATCATTGATTCTTCCCATTAGCTTTTTAATGGTGGAATCTGCAAGGTGCAAATTTAAAGAGCAATCATCAAGATCATGGAAACCTAGAATATCACATTAGCACCCAATTCACACAAAGCAAAACACTCATAATCTTTAATTCTAATCTTTATAGCAGGTCCCACTCATCATTAAGTTTTCTAGGTATAGAATCTTCCAAATTAAGTTTTTCATCATAAGATTGCATCAAGGCATCAACGATATGTTTGTAAAAAGCTTTATTTTGACTATAAGCATGAGGAGAATTAACAACGGATTGCAGCAAGGAAATACAACCTTTTAAAGAGCAATTATCATAATCAAATTCCTTGAAATCCGAGATAGTAAGTTCAATATTATTAGAAGTTGAGGATTCTCCAATCTCACTTTTACCAAATTTAACATCAAGATCTAAATACTCCGAATTTTTGGGACGCCTTCTAGGCAAAGTTGATTCATCATCAGTCCCATAATAATCAAAATTCATATTGCAAAACATAGATCTAATAGGAGACACATCAATAACTTTAAGATCCTCATCGTTATTTTCATGGAAACTAGAAGAACACGCTTTTATAAAGCTATCCTTTTTAGCACGCAATCTAGCGGTTCTTTCCTTGCACTCGTCAATGGAAATTCTCATTACTTTGAGAGACTCATTGATATCATGCTTAGGAGGAGAAGATCTAAGTTTAAGAGAATCAACATCAAGCAAAAGTCTATCAACGTTCCTAGCCAAATCATCAACTTTGAGCAATTTTTCTTCAAGCAAAGCATTAAAATTCTTTTGAGAAACCATAAATTATTTCACACTATTCTCAAAATCAGAGGGCATCTTATTAAAATTACCATAAGAATTATTGTAGGAATTTCCATAATTATTAGAAGAATTACTAGGGAACGGTCTAGCATTAAAGTTTCCTCTATAAGCATTGTTTCCAAAACTATTCCTACCAACAAAATTCACATCCATAGATTCATTATTATTCTCAAACAAGGAAGACAAAGGCATATCATTGGGATCAAGAGGAGTATTTTTAGTAGCAAACATCTTCATAAGTTCATCCATCTTTCCACTCAAAACATTGATTTCTTCTATAGCATGCACTTTTTTACTAGAAGATCTTTCGGTGTGCCATTGAGAATAATTAGCCATAATATTATCAAGAAGTTTTGTAGCATCTCCTAACGTGATTTCCATAAACGTGCCTCCCGCGGCTGAATCTAAGAGATTTCTAGAAGCAAAGTTCAAACCGGCATAAAATTTTTGTATGATCATCCATAAATTCAAACCATGAGTAGGGCAATTGTGAAGCATCAATTTCATTCTTTCCCAAGATTGGGCAACATGCTCATGATCAAGTTGTTTAAAATTCATGATATCATTCCTAAGAGTGATAATCTTAGCGGGAGGAAAATACTTAGAGATAAAAGCATCTTTGCACTTGTTCCAAGAATCAATACTATTTTTAGGCAAAGACGAAAACCAAACTTTAGCACGATCTCTAAGTGAAAACGGGAATAACTTCAATTTGACAATATTGTTATCCGTATCTTTCTTATTTTTCATATCACACAAATCAACAAAATTGTTTACATGAGTAGAGGCATCTTCACTAGGAAGGCCGGCAAATTGATCTTTCATAACAAGATTCAGCAAAGCGCTATTGATTTCACAAGACTCAACATCATTAAGAGGAGCAATCGGAGTACTAAGGAAATCATTATTATTGGTATTCAAGAAATCAGACAATTTGGTATTATCTTGCGCCATGGCAACAAGTAATCCAACACACAAGCAAACGGAAAAAGAAAAGCGAAAAGAGAGAGATTGGGAAAGAGAGGGCGAATAAAACGGCAAGGGTGAAGTGGGGGAGAGGAAAATGAGAGGCAAATGGGAAATAATGTAAATGCGAGGGAGATGGGTTTGTGATGGGTACTTGGTATGTCTTGACTTGAGCGAAGACCTCCCCGGCAACGGCGCCAGAAATCCTTCTTGCTACGTCTTAAGCTTGCGTTGGTTTTCCTCGAAGAGGAGAGGATGATGCAGCGATAGTAGCGTAAGTATTTCCCTCAGTTTTTGAGAACCAAGGTATCAATCCAGTAGGAGGCTCCTCAAAAGTCCCACGCACCTACACAAACAAACTGAGAAGTCGCAACCAACGCAATAAAGGGGTTGTCAATCCCTTCACGGCCACTTGCGAAAGTGAGATCTAATAAAGATAGTATGATAAGATAAATATATTTTTGGTATTTTATAATATAGATGCAAAAAGTAAAGATGCAAATAAAAGTAGATTGAAAGCAAATATGATAAGAGATAGACCCGAGGGCCATAGGTTTCACTAGAGGCTTCTCTCAAGATAGCATATGTATTACGGTGGGTGAACAAATTACTGTCGAGCAATTCATAGAAAAGCACATAGTTATGAGATTATCTAGGCATGATCATGTATATATGCGTCACGTCCATAACAAGTACACCGACTCCTGCCTGCATCTACTACTATTACTCCACACATCGACCGACTCCTGCCTGCATCCAAAGTATTAAGTTCATAAGAACAGAGTAACGCATTAAGCAATATCACATGATGTAGAGGGATAAACTCATGCAATATGATATAAACCCCATCTTGTTATCCTCGATGGCAATAATACAATACGTGCCCTGCAACCCTTTCTGTCACTGGGTAAGGACACCGCAAGATTGAACCCAAAGCTAAGCACTTCTCCCATGGCAAGAAAGATCAATCTAGTAGGCCAAACCAAACTGATAATTCAAAGAGACTTGCAAAGATAACTCAATCACACATAAAAGAATTCAGAGAAGATTCAAATATTATTCATAGATAAACTTGATCATAAACACACAATTCATCGGATCTCAACAAACACACCACAAAAAGAGTTTACATCGAATAGTTCTCCACAAGAGAGGGGGAGAACATTGTATTGAGATCCAAAAAGAGAGAAGAAGCCATCTAGCTAATAACTATGGACCCGTAGGTCTGTGGTAAACTACTCACAACTCATCGGAGGGGCAAGGATGTTGATGTAGAAGCCCTCCATGGTTGATTCCCCCTCTGGCAGAGTGCCGGCAAAGGCTCCAAGATGAGATCTCGCGGATACAGAAAGTTACGGCGGTGGAAATTGTGTTTCGTGCTGCTCCAGGATGTTTTCGGGGTACGTAGGTATATATAGGAGGAAGAAGTACGTCGGCGACCGCCCGAGGGGCCCACAAGACAGGGGCGCGCCCTACAGGGGGGGCCTCCTATCTCGTGGGGGCCTCGGCTGCTTCTTGACTTGCACTCCAAGCCCTCTGGATCACGTTCATTCCAAAATTCACGCTCCCGAAGGTTTCATTCCGTTTGGACTCTGTTTGATATTCCTTTTCTTCGAAATACTGAAATAGGCAAAAAAACAGCATTATGGGCTGGGCCTCCGGTTAGTAGGTTAGTCCCAAAAATGATATAAATATGTAAAATAAAGCCCATAAACATCCAAAAGGGGTAATATAATAGCATGGAACAATCAAAAATTATAGATACGTTGGAGACGTATCTAGTACCTCCAACTTTATGTCATGCAACATTTCTCTCTTATCATCTATGATGCTTCTGCTGTATTCAACTATTTCAAGATGTTTAAGCCATGTCTATATTAACCTTGTTATTTTATATTGAGCGACTAACCAGGACTAACCGCGTATGATCAACCTTTTCACCCTTTCCTAAATTTGCGATAAGAGAGCATGCTTTTCATATGCCGAACAATTACTTGAACAATCCTACCATCTGATATGTTCTCCTCAGTTTCACTAGAAAGCAACCAGAACTTCTCAAAGGATATGAACAATTGAAAATGCTCAGAAGACATAATTGCATTGATTAACTTCTCTGTATAATTATAATACTAAAAGGACAGGAATAATTGAAAATTCATAAAATAATAAATAATTATTCAAAAATCATGTTTCAAACGACAAAATTCCCTAGCTCATACAAAGATACCCTCCAGTTTGTCCCAAGTGGGACTTTCCAGCTATAAATCTGGAAACTCACTAGATAGAAATTCTTCACTTTTTCCTCGTGTGTGTCCCTTGCTAATTGCACCATAACCATGGATAATCTTCATCATTTAACAGGATGCTTGGGTGAATCTTCACTATGAAGGGAGGAATTTCATGCAAATTTTCATAATCTCATGACATGTCTGTCTTGTCCTTCACTCCCATGATGTTTCTTTTCCCTGAAAGAACTATGTGGCGTTTTGGCTCATCGTATGATGTATTCGCTTCCTTATCTTTTCTTTTTATTAGTTTGGTAGACATGTCCTTCACATAGAAAACCTGTGCCACATCATTGGCTAGGACGAATGGTTCGTCTGTGTACCCTAAGATTGCTGAGATCCACTGTTGCCATTCCGTACCATGGGTCTGCTTATACCCCGCCTCCTGATAGATTGACCCATTTGCACCGAAACAAAGGGACCTTACAACCGCGTCCATAGTCAAGTTCCCATACCTCCTCTATGTAACCATAACATGGGTCCTTTGCCCTTTTGGTGTTTGCTGCATCAAAGTGGACACCACTGTTTTGGTTGGTGCTCTTTTTATCATGGGCGACCGTGTAAAATGAATTCCCATTTATCTCGTACCCTTGGAAAGTCAATACAGTCGAAGATGGTGTTCTGGCCAACAAGTACATCTCATCTCCAACAATGTTGTTACCCATGAGTGTTTGCAACCAACCGCCGAAAGTCCCCATGTATTCACGTGTAATCCAATCGCCAGACTACTCTGGGTGTTTGGAGCGTACAATATTCTTGTGTTCATTGATATACGGGGCCACCAAGGTAGAACTCTGTAGAACTGTGTAGTGTGCTTGGGCCCAAAATGCCCGTCCCTACATATTATTGAATCCGCTCCTAGCGTGCCTTTTCTACTCAGTCTCCCCTCATGGCATGATTGAGGAACACCAATCGGTTTAGGTCAGGAATAAAGTCAACACAAAACTCAATGACCTCCTTTGTTTGATGGCCCATGGAGATGCTTCCTTCTGGCCTAGCACGGTTACAAAGATATTTCTTTAAGACTCCCATGAACCTCTCAAAGGGAAACATATTGTGTAGAAATATAGGACCTAGAATGGCAATCTCGTCGACTAGGTGAACTAGGATGTGCGTCATCATATTGAAGAAGAATGGTGGGAACACCAACTCGAAACTGATAAGACATTGGACCAAATAATTCTGTAACCTTGGTAAGATTTCTCGATCGATTACCTTCTAAGAAATTGCATTGAGGAATGCACATAGCTTCACAATGGCTAATTGAACATTTTCTGGTAGAAGCCCCCTCAATGCAACCGAAAGCAGTTGCGTCATAATCACGTGACAGTCATGAGACTTTAGGTTCTGGATTTTTTTTCTCTGCCATATTTATTATTACCTTTATATTCGACGAGAAGCCAGACGGGACCTTGATACTGAGCAGGCATTCAAAAAAGATTTTCTTCTCTGCTTTGGTAAGAGTGTAGCTGGCAGGACCGTGATACTGCTTTCGATGCATGACGTATTTTTTGTTCATACGTTGCTAGTCCTCCCTTGCCTCTCGTGTATATTTTGTCTTCCCATACACGCCCAAGAAGCCTAGCAGGTTCACACAAAGATTCTTCGTCACATGTATCACGTCGATTACAGAGCGGACCTCTAGGTCTTTCCAATAGGATAGGTCCCAAAGTATAGATTTCTTCTTCCACATGGGTGCATGTCCATCAGCGTCATTCGGAACAGATTGTCCGCGAGGACCCTTTCCAAAGATTGCTTTTAAATCCTTGACCATATCAAATATATCATCACCAGTACGGAGGACAGGCTTCTTCCGGTGATCTGCCTCACCTTTGAAATTCTTGTCTTTCTTTCTTAAGGGATGCTTGGTCGCAAGAAATCGATGATGTCCCAGGTACACATTCTTATTACATTTGTCCAAATATATACTTTCAGTCTCATCTAAACAGTGCGTGCATTCGTGGTATCCCTTGTTTGTTTGTCCTGAGAGGTTACTAAGAGTAGGCCAATCATTGATGGTTACAAACATCAACGCTCGTAGGTCAAATTCCTGATGTTTGTGCTCATCCCACACACGTACACCTTTGATATCCCACAACTGTAGAAGTTCTTCAACTAATGGCCTTAGGTACACATGAATGTCATTGCCAGGTTGCTTAGGGCCTTGGATGAGCACTGGCATCATAATGAACTTCTACTTCATGCACAACTAGGGAGGAAGGTTATAGATACATAGAGTCACAGGCCAGGTGCTATGATTGCTGCTCTGCTCCCCAAAAGGATTAATGCCATTTGCACTTAAAACAAACCATAAGTTCCTTGCATCACCTGCAAAGTCTGGTCACTTTCTCTCGATGTTTCTCCACTGCGACCCATCAGCGGGTACTCTCAACATCCCGTCTTTCTTACGGTCTTCTTTGTGCCATCGCAACAACTTGGCATGCTTTTTGTTTCTGAACAAACGTTTCAACCATGGTATTATAGGAGCATACACTAGTGCAGAACCGGGCAATAGCACCGGTTCGTAAGGCCCTTTAGTGCCGGTTCCATAACCGGCACTAAAGTGTGGGCACTAAAGCCCCCCCCCCTTTAGTACCGGTTCAGCACGAACCGGTGCTAAAGGGCAACCACGTGGCACGAGCCAGCTCCGGGGGCCTGGAGCCCTTTAGCACCGGTTGGTAAGACCAACCGGTACTATAAGGTTTGGGGGGTTTTTAGTTTTATGATTTCTTTTTCATTTAATTTTCTGTTTCCATTTTAATTCTTTTTCTTTTGCTGGTATTTTACGATACTACACATTGTACACGTTATGCATATATATATATAAATAGAATTTCTAGTAGAACCAATCATGCATATATATATCATCAATGTCTCACAAACCACCATATTAATTAATTCACACATACACACATGTATAGCTATATACAATTTCTCCTACATATGCATGTTGCCTTCGGAGCCAGTGGCATTAGCCTAATTGGTGCGTTCGGAGCACGATGACAATCGGAAGTGGTTCATAGCGGGTAATAGTATTCTCCCTTCGGATTTATGACCTGGTCGAGCAAAAATCCCGCTATTTCCTCTTGAAGTGCTTCTACGCGTTCCGTTTCTAGGAGCTTCTCCCGCACCTCTTTGAACTGTTAAGAAGGAGATCAATATGCATGTGTATTAGTTGTGTGACTAGATATCGATAATGTTGTAAAAATTGTGAATAGTGTTCTGACAAGCGTACCCATTCCTGTCTTTGAGATCTGCTCCTTTTGGACGCCATCATGCGAATGTTCTCGCAAACGCAGAATGCACACAGATCAGTCCCCTGTGCCTGCTTCAGGGCCTTTACGAGAATGGAATTTGATCAGATAATAGTTAATCAAGCATGATAATTAAAGAGATGGCAGCTAGCTAGCTAGCTAGTACTACTTAATTACTACCTTGGGTCGAAACCATTTAAGCTTTTTTTTCCATTCGCCTCCCGTGACGCTGATGAACCTTGCCCAAGCCCTGCCCGCTGACAAAGAAAATGAATAAAGGGGTTATTAAATAGTTCATATCATGAAATGACGAACTAAATAGGCCGAGATATATAGTTAATAATGATTGAAATTACCTGTTTACTATCCCAAACAAGATGTTATAGTCAGTATTTGCTTTGAGTTGTGAGTCCAGTATTTCAACTGTTCCAGCGTCAACTTTAATTATACACAAGATCCAGTGAAATCTGCATGCACACACGTTTGCATGTCTTAATTAAGCGGGCATATGTAAGAAAAAACATGTAGCTAGCTAGTAGGCAAAAACAGAGAATTTGTAGTACAAGACAGTGTGACTCACTGGAAGTTGTAAGGAAGTAGTATATCTTCATTGTATTTGAGGCGCTTCAAGAACTCTAGCATGTTGTCCTCCACGTCCTTTTCATGATGTGGATTTATTAGCCATGTGTATTCATTAACGGTGTTTGGGTCAATGAACCGAATGCCAAAGCGTCCACCTTTTCTCCTTTCAAACATCTCCATCCTGCATAATACCACAGAAAAGAATATAGTGAGGATAATTACAGGTAATGATCACTACAGCTAGCTTGAGACTTAAATTACAGAAAGAAATCACTTACAGACAATAGCAACTGACGATAGATTTGTCGAGTGCGTCTTGATTCTATAACTGAAACAGTTCAGAATACTCAACGGACAGAGCTTTCTCATGGAAGTAATGCTCCTCCTTGACATTCACCATGAGGGAGTCTCGATTGGAAATCTTGGTAATCTTCATGTACCATTGATGCAATTCATACATTCTCGTTGGGAGGTTCTTGACCTTGTCTGGCTCGACCAAAGGTTGGCCCCGGACATATTTCCGTTTTATTTCATCCTCTTTAAGCACAGGCATGGGCTCGATCTCGAGGAGTTTTCCAACAGTGATGTTGAGAACTTCAGCCTGCATTATATGGTCCTTGGTTATTACCACATTGCCCACCTCGGGAACGTAAACTGTTTGCCCACAATAATATTGGGAGCGCATGAAGGAAATATGCCCTAGAGGCAATAATAAAGTTATTATTTATTTCCTTATTTCATGATAATTGTTTATTATTCATGCTAGAATTGTATTAATCGGTAACATGATACATGTGTGAATACATAGACAAACAGAGTGTCACTAGTATGCCTCTACTTGACTAGCTCGTTAATCAAACATGGTTATGTTTCCTAGCCATAGACATGGGTTGTCATTTGATTAACGGGATCACATCATTAGGAGAATGATGTGATTGACATGACCCATTCAGTTAGCTTAGCACCCGATCGTTTAGTATGTTGCTATTGCTTTCTTCATGACTTATACATGTTCCTATGACTATGAGATTATGCAACTGCCGTTTACCGGAGGAACACTTTGTATGCTACCAAACGTCACAACGTAACTGGGTGATTATAAAGGTGATCTACAGGTGTCTCCGAAGGTACTTGTTGGGTTGGCGTATTTCGAGATTAGGATTTGTCACTCCGAATGTCGGAGAAGTATCTCTGGGCCCTCTCGGTAATGCACATCACATAAGCCTTGCAAGCAACGCAACTAATGAGTTAGTTGCGAGATGATGTATTACGGAACGAGTAAAGAGACTTGCCGGTGACGAGATTGAACTAGGTATTGGATACCGACGATTGAATCTCGGGCAAGTAACATACCAGTGACAAAGGGAACAACGTATGTTGTTATGCGGTCTGACCGATAAAGATCTTCATAGAATATGTAGGAACCAATATGGGCATCCAGGTCCCGCTATTGGTTATTGACCGGAGACGTGTCTCGGTCATGTCTACATTGTTCTCGAACCGTAGGGTCCGCACGCTTAAGGTTTCGATGACAGTTATATTATGAGTTTATAAGTTTTGATGTACCGAAGGAGTTCGGAGTCCCGGACGAGATCGGGGACATGACGAGGAGTCTCGAAATGGTCGAGACGTAAAGAGCGATATATTGGACGACTATATTCGGACATCGGAAAGGTTCCGAGTGGTTCGGGTATTTTTCGGAGTACCGGGGAGTTACGGGAATACGGGGAGAAGTATTGGGCCTTATTGGGCCATACGGGAAAGAAAGAGGGGCTGCCTAGGGCAGGCCGCGCGCCCTCCCAAGGCCTAGTCTGAATTGGACTAGGGGGAGGGGCTGCGCCCCCTCCTTCCTTCCCTTCTCCCTCCCCCTTCCTTGTCTCCTACTCCTAATACTTGGAAGGATTCCTAGTTGGACTAGGAAAGGGGGAATACTACTCCCGGTGGGAGTAGGACTCCCCTAGGGCGCGCCATAGAGAGGGCCGGCCCTCCCCCTCCTCCACTCCTTTATATACGGCGGCAGGGGGCACCCCATAGACACACAAGTTGATCATCGTGATCATTCCTTAGCCGTGTGCGGTGCCCCCCTCCACGATATTACACCTCGGTCATATTGTAGTGGTGCTTAGGCGAGACTGGTTTTACTGCCGTGCTTTGCACACAGGTGACTAGCGGGTGTCAGTTTCTCCAACTTTAGTTGAACCGAGTGTGGCTACGCCCGGTCCTTGTGAAGGTTAAAACAGCACCAACTTGACAAACTATCGTTGTGGTTTTGATGCGTAGGTAAGAACGGTTCTTGCTAAGCCCAGTAACAGCCACGTAAAACTTGCAACAACAAAGTAGAGGATGTCTAACTTGTTTTCGCAGGGCATGTTGTGATGTGATATGGTCAAGACGTGATGAGATATAAGTTGTTGTATGAGATGATCATGTTTTGTTAAAACTATCGGCAACTGGCAGAAACCATATGGATGTCTCTTTGTTGCATAAGATGCAAGTGCCAAACAATTGCTTTACTTTATCACTATACGATAGCAATAGTTGCAAGAGCAATAGTTGGTGAGACAACCATGTGATGACACATTGATATAGATCAAGATGATGAAGATCATGGTGTCGTGCCAGTGACGATAGAGATCATGACAGTACTTTGGAGATGGAGATCAAAGGCGCAAGATGATCATGGCCATATCATGTCACATATTTTGATTGCATATGATGTTTATCTATTATACATCTTATTCTTGCTTTGATTGACGGTAGCATTTTAAGATGATCTCTCACTAATTATCAAGAAGTGTTCTCCCTGAGTATGCACCGTTGCCAAAGTTCGTCGTGCCCAGACACCACGTGATGATCGGGTGTGATAAGCTCTACGTCCATCTACAACGGGTGCAAGCCAGTTTTGCACACGCGGAATACTCAGGTTAAACTTGACGAGCCTAGAATATGCAGATATGGCCTCGGAACACGAAGACCGAAAGGTCGAGCGTGAATCATATAGTAGATATGATCAACATAGTGATGTTCACCATTGAAAACTACTCCATCTCACGTAATGATCGGTTATGGTTTAGTTGATTTGGATCACGTGATCACTTAGATGACTAGAGAGATGTCTGTCTAAGTGGGAGTTCTTAAGTAATATGATTAATTGAATTTAAATTTATCATGAACTTAGTCCTGGTAGTATTTTGCAAATATGTTGTAGATCAATAGCTCGCGTTGTTGCTTTCATATGTTTATTTTGATATGTTCCTAGAGAAAATTGTGTTGAAAGATGTTAGTAGCAATGATGCGGTTTGGATCCGTGATCTGAGGTTTATCCTCATTGCTGCACAGAAGAATTATCTCCTTGATGCACCGCTAGGTGACAAACCTATTGCAGGAGCAGATGCAGACGTTATGAACGTTTGGCTAGCTCAATATGATGACTACTTGATAGTTTAGTGCACCATGCTTAACGGCTTAGAATCGGGACTTCAAAGATGTTTTGAACGTCATGGACCATATGAGATGTTCCAGGAATTGAAGTTAATATTTCAAGCAAATACCCGAGTTGATAGATATGAAGTCTCCAACAAGTTCTATAGCTAAAAGATGGAGGAGAATCGCTCAACTAGTGAGCATGTGCTCAGATTGTCTGGGTACTTCAATCACTTGAATCAAGTGGGAGTTAATCTTCTAGATAAGATAGTGATTGACAGAATTCTCTAGTCACCATCACAAAGTTACTAGAACTGCGTGATGAACTATAGTATGCAAGGGATGATGAAAATGATTCCCGAGCTCTTCGTGATGTTGGAATCAATGAAGGTAGAAATCAAGAAAGAACATCAAGTGTTGATGGTTAACAAGACCACTAGTTTCAAGAAAAGGACAAAGGGATAGAAGGGAACTTCAAGAAGAACGGCAAGCAAGTTGCTGCTCAAGTGAAGAAGCCCAAGTATGGACCTAAGCCTGAGACTAAGTGCTTCTACTGCAAAGGGACTGGTCACTGGAAGCAGAACTACCCCAAGTATTTGGCGGATAAGAAGGATGGCAAAGTGAAGAAAAGGTATATTTGATATACATGTTATTGATGTGTACTTTACTAGTGTTTATAGCAACCCCTCAGTATTTGGTACTGGTTCAGTTGCTAAGAGTAGTAACTCAAAACGGGAGTTGCAGAATAAACAAAAACTAGTTAAGGGTGAAGTGACGATGTGTGTTGAAAGTAGTTTCAAGATTGATATGATCATCATCGCACACTCCCTATACTTTCGGGATTAGTGTTGAACCTAAATAAATGTTTTTTGGTGTTTGCGTTGAGCATGAATATGATTTGATCGTGTTTATTGCAATACGGTTATTCATTTAAGTAAGAGAATAAACTGTTGTTCTGTTTACATGAATAAAACCTTATATGGTTACACACCCAATGAAAATGGTTCATTGGATCTCGATCGTAGTGATACACATATTCATAATATTGAAACCAAAAGATGCAAAGTTAATAATGATAGTGCAACTTATTTGTGGCACTGCCGTTTAGGTCATATTGGTGTAAAGCACATGAAGAAACTCCATGCTGATGGGATTTTGGAATCACTTGATTATGAATCACTTGATGCTTGCGAACCATGCCTCATGGGCAAGATGACTAAGACTCCGTTCTCTGGAACAGTCGAGCGAGCAGCTGACTTATTGGAAATAATACATACTGATGTATGCGATCCGATGAGTGTTAAGGCTCGTGGCGGGTATCGTTATTTTTTGACCTTCACAGATGATTTGAGCAGATATGGGTATATCTACTTGATGAAACATAAGTCTAAAAAATTTGAAAAGTTCAAAGAATTTCACAGTGAAGTGGAAAATCATCGTGACAAGAAAATAAGGTTTCTACGATCTGATCGCGGAGACAAATATTTGAGTTACGAGTTTGGTCTTCAATTAAGACAATGTGGAATAGTTTCACAAATTCGTGCCACCTGGAACACCACAGCATAATGGTGTGTCCGAACATCGTAACCGCACTTTACTGGATATGGTGCGATCTATGATGTTTCTTACCGATTTACCAATATCGTTTTGGGATCATGCATTAGAGACAGCTGCATTCACGTTAAATAGGGCACCATCTAAATCCGTTGAGACGACACTATATGAACTGTGGTTTAGCAAGAAACCCAAGTTGTCGTTTCTTAAAGTTTGGGGCAGTGATGCTTATGTGAAAAAGGTTTCATCCTGATAAGCTCAAACCCAAATCGGAGAAGTGCGTCTTCATAGAATACCCAAAGGAAACTGTTGGGTACACCTTCTATCACATATTCGAAGGCAAGATATTCTTTGCTAAAAAGGGATCCTTTCTAGAGAAGGAGTTTCTCTCGAAAGAAGTGAGTGGGAGGAAAGTAGAACTTGATAAGGTAATTGTATCTTCTCCCTTATTGGAAAGTAGTTCATCATAGAAATCTGTTCCTGTGACTACTACACCAATTAGTGAGGAAGCTAATGATGATGATCATGTAACTTCAGATCAAGTTACTACCGAACCTCGTAGGTCAACCAAAGTGAGATCCGCACCAGAGTGGTATGGTAATCCCACTCTGGAGGTCATGTTACTTGACCATGACGAACCTACGAACTATGAGGAAGCGATGATGAGCCCAGATTCCGCAAAATGGTTTGAGGCCATGAAATCTGAGATATGATCCATGTATGAGAACAAAGTATGGACTTTGATGGATTTGCCCGATGATCGGCAAACCATAGAAAATAAATGGATCTTCAAGACGAAGACGGACGTTGATAGTAGTGTTACTATCTACAAAGCTAGACTTGTCGAAAAAGGTTTTTGACAAAGTTCAAGGTGTTGACTATGATGAAATTTTCTCACTCGTAGCGATGCTTAAGTCTATCCAAATCATGTTAGAAATTGCCGCATTTTTATGAAATCTGGCAAATGGATAAACAAAACTACATTCCTTAATGGATTTAAAGAAGAGTTGTATATGATGCAACCAGAAGGTTTTGTCAATCCTAAAGGTGCTGACAAAATACGCAAGCTCCAGCGATCCATCTATGGACTGGTGCAAGCATCTCGGAGTTGGAATATACGTTTTGATAAGTTGATCAAAGCATATAGTTTTATACAGACTTGCGGTGAAGCCTATATTTACTAGAAAGTGAGTGGGAGTACTACAGCATTTCTGATAAGTATATGTGAATGACATATTGTAGATCGGAAATAATGTAGAATTATTCTGCAAAGCATAAAGGAGTGTTTGAAAGGAGTTTTTCAAAGAAAGACCTCGGTGAAGCTGCTTACATATTGAGCATCAAGATCTATAGAGATAGATCAAGACGCTTGATAAGTTTTTTCAATGAGTACATACCTTGACAAGATTTTGAAGTAGTTCAAAATGGAACAGTCAAAGAAAGAGTTCTTGCCTGTGTTACAAGGTCTGAAATTGAGTAAGACTCAAAACCCGACCACGGCAGAAGATAGAAAGAGAATGAAAGTCATTCCCTATGCCTTGGCCATAGGTTCTATAAAGTATGCCATGCTGTGTACCAGATCTATTGTATACCCTACACTGAGTTTGGCAAGGGAGTACAATAGTGATCTAGGAGTAGATCACTGGACAGCGGTCAAAATTATCCTTAGTGGAATAAGGATATGTTTCTCGATTATGGAAGTGACAAAAGGTTCGTCGTAAAGGGTTACGTCGATGCAAGTTTTGACACCGATCTCGATGACTCTAAGTCTCGATCTAGATACATATTGAAAGTGGGAGCAATTAGCTAGAGTAGCTCCGTGCAGAGCATTGTAGACATAGAAAATTGCAAAATACGTAACGGATCTGAATGTGAAAGACCCGTTGACTAAGATTCTCTCACAAGCAAAACATGATCACACCTTAGTACTCTTTGGGTGTTAATCACATAGCGATGTGAACTAGATTACTGAATCTAGTAAACCCTTTGGGTGGTGGTCACATGGCGATGTGAACTATGGGTGTTAATCACATATTGATGTGAACTATCGATGTTAATCACATGGTGATGTGATCTAGATTATTGACTCTAGTGCAAGTGGGAGACTGAAGGAAATATGCCCTAGAGGCAATAATAAAGTTATTATTTATTTCCTTATTTCATGATAATTGTTTATTATTCATGCTAGAATTGTATTAATCGGTAACATGATACATGTGTGAATACATAGACAAACAAAGTGTCACTAGTATGCCTCTACTTGACTAGCTCGTTAATCAAAGATGGTTATGTTTCCTAGCCATAGACATGGGTTGTCATTTGATTAACGGGATCACATCATTAGGAGAATGATGTGATTGACATGACCCATTCAGTTAGCTTAGCACCCGATCGTTTAGTATGTTGCTATTGCTTTCTTCATGACTTATACATGTTCCTATGACTATGAGATTATGCAACTCCCGTTTACCGGAGGAACACTTTGTGTGCTACCAAACATCACAACGTAACTGGGTGATTATAAAGGTGCTCTACAGGTGTCTCCGAAGGTACTTGTTGGGTTGGCGTATTTCGAGATTAGGATTTGTCACTCCGAATGTCGGAGAGGTATCTCTGGGCCCTCTCAGTAATGCACATCACATATGCCTTGCAAGCAACGCAACTAATGAGTTAGTTGCGAGATGATGTATTGCGGTACGAGTAAAGAGACTTGCCGGTGACGAGATTGAACTAGGTATTGGATACCGACGATCGAATCTCAGGCAAGTAACATACCGATGACAAAGGGAACAACGTATGTTGTTATGCGGTCTGACCGATAAAGATCTTCGTAGAATATGTAGGAACCAATATGGGCATCCAGGTCCCGCTATTGGTTATTGACCGGAGACGTGTCTCGGTCATGTCTACATTGTTCTCAAACCGTAGGGTCCGCATGCTTAAGGTTTCGATGACAGTTATATTATGAGTTTATGAGTTTTGATGTACCGAAGGAGTTCGGAGTCTGGATGAGATCGGGGACATGACGAGGAGTCTCGAAATGGTCGAGACGTAAAGATCGATATATTGGACGACTATATTCGGACATCGGAAAGGTTCCGAGTGGTTCGGGTATTTTTCGGAGTACCGGGGAGTTACGGGAATACGGGGAGAAGTATTGGGCCTTATTGGGCCATACGGGAAAGAAAGAGGGGCTGCCTAGGGCAGGCTGCGCGCCCTCCCAAGGCCTAGTCCGAATTGGACTAGGGGGAGGGGTTGCGCCCCCTCCTTCCTTCCCTTCTCCCTCCCCCTTCCTTGTCTCCTACTCCTAATACTTGGAAGGATTCCTAGTTGGACTAGGAAAGGGGGAATACTACTCTCGGTGGGAGTAGGACTCCCCTAGGGCGCGCCATAGAGAGGGCCGGCCCTCCCCCTCCTCCATTCCTTTATATACGGGGGCAGGGGGCACCCCATAGACACACAAGTTGATCATCGTGATCGTTCCTTAGCCGTGTGCGGTGCCCCCCTCCACAATATTACACCTCGGTCATATTGTAGCGGTGCTTAGGCAAAGCCCTGCGACAGTTGAACATCAAGATCGTCACCACGCCGTCGTGCTGACAAAACTCCTCCCCGTACCTCTGCTGGATCGGAGTTCGGGGTGCGTCATCGAGCTGTACGTGTGTCAAGAACTCGGAGGTGCCGGAGTAACGGTGCTTGGATCGGTTGGACCGGGAAGACGTACGACTACTTCCTCTGCGTTGCGTCAACGCTTCCACTTCGGTCTACAAGGGTACGTAGATAACACTCTCCCCTCTCGTTGCCATGCATCACCATGATCTTGCGTGTGCGTAGGAAATTTTTTGAAATTACTATGTTCCCCAATAGCGCGTACTATCACGTGTTGTTGGCACAATAAGCGAGGGGATCGATTGCGCCGCCTGTTCTCCCAGCTGGGGAATGGTTTTCCCGCATTTTTTGACAGCTGCTTGTTGTTTGCTCGATCCCGAGCTCGCCTCCTTATGTAGACGTGCTCGATTTAACTTCTTGATGTGGCGCTCATAGTCTGTGTCAACAGGCTTGGGAGCTGGTGGTTGAGCCATATGAATGAAGTGGTCAATCGTTTCCTCAGGCACTTTCTCCCTTGGCGGCGGTGGCGGTTTCGGTGCAAAATGGGCTTCCACCTCGGCCTTCTATATGGCAACGTTTTCCTCCTCGGACTTTTCATAAGGCCTCTGCGGAAGAGGCGTGAGGCTTGGACCATATTTATATCGCTTGCCTCCGCCTGTACTTCCTGTACTACCTCGACTCGTACCGCTACGCACCATAGCTGCGGGGTGTCTCTTCTGCGATTGCTGAGGCGGCGGAGACAGCTGACGGGGCTGAGTTGGACGAGGAGGAGTGGCCTGAAGCTGTGTCGGACTTGGAGTAGGAGTGGCCTAAGGTTGTGCCGGACTTGGAGGAGGAGTGGACGCCTGACGCTGTGGCGGACTTGGAGGAGGAGGAGTGGCCTGACACTTTGCTGGACTTGGAGGAGGAGTGGCTTGAAACTTTGCCGGACTTGGTGGACTTGCAGGAGCGGGAGTCTGCTGACTCGGTGGCGGCCTTCGACGAGGAGTCGGCTGACACGGTGTCGGTGGCCTTCGAAAGATGATGCAATCCTTTTTCCATAGGATGATATGATGTTTGGCCTCTCCGAGAAAGTGCTCGTCGTCACCTCCAGGAATGTCAAGATGTAGCTCCGAATATGGGTCCACCACCTCATCAACCAGGACACGAGCATAGCTCGCTGGAATCGGGTTGCAATGGAAGGTTGCCTCAGGGGGATTTGTAAAAGCAACGGTGTCCGCCACCTTCATGGATATGTTCTTCATTTTGACGTGTAGCTCGCAGTTAGTGTTCTCTGTGATGTCATCCACGGGGTATCTACCCAGCATTGCATCGTCCGGGGCGGAACCCACGCTGCTTCTTGGCATGGATGGGGCGGTGCTATCTAATGCTGGATCATCCGCTAGCTGCTGCAGCTGCTGTGACCCCCTTTGCTGGGTAAGTGAGTCGATCTCCTCCTGCTGCCGCTGGAATTTGACTGCCAATTCCGCTTGACTTGCTTCTAGGCCTTGAAGGCGTTCATAGTCCCGCTTCCTCTGCTCCTCCTCCATCTTCCTCTTCTTCTCCTCCGCGATCTTATTTCTGGCACGGGTTCTGTAGTCGGTGTTCCAGTCTGAAAACCCCTCATACCACGAAATAGCGCCCTTGCCTCGTGTTCTTCCCGGGTGTTCAGGATTTCCCAGGGCACGCGTAAGCTCGTCGTTCTCTCTGTTGGGCTGGAACACCCCCGATCGTGCCTCTTCTATTGCAACAAGTATCGCATCGTCGGCTCCCTTCAGACTTGCCTTCGTCGAAACATTGCCTGTCTTCGGTTCCAACTCCCCCCGATGCGCATAGAACCAAGTCCTGCACCTGGGGGGCCAGCTCTTAGTAACCGGAGTGACACCTGCATCCTCCATCTCTTTCTCAGACTTATCCCACTTAGGCATTGCCACCGCATAGCCACCTGGCCCCAGCTTATGGAACTTATCCTTTTTTGGGATTCTTCTTGTTTATTCTCGGCCGTTCCTTAGCTAACTCCGAATCCTTGAATTTCACGAAATCGTCCCAATGAGCATGTTGGTTCTCTAGTGTTCCCTCGAATACTGGAGTCTTCCTTCCTCCCTTGACGTACTTGTCCCATTCACGATTCTTGTGGTTGTTGAATGCAACCGCCATCTTCCTAAGAGCAGCGTCCTTGACTTTCTGCACATCTGCTTCTGTGAAATGATCTGGTAGGGTGAAATGTTCCATGAGAGTATCCCAAAGCAGACCTTTTTGTCTGTTGTTGACAAAAGTAACATCTGGACGTGGCTTTGCTGGCTCTCTCCATTCTTGAAGGGAGATCGGGAGTTGGTCCTTCACAAGAACTCTGCACCGACGAACGAACTTGTCCGCAATCTTCTTAGGCACTAATGGTTCGCCATTAGGTCTGATTGCCTCGATATTGTACTTTACGCCCTCCTTCAACTTTTTGTTCGGGCCTCGTTTCGTCCTTTTGCCTGAAGATTTGCTCGATCCGGATGGCTGAAAGAACAAAGATCGATTCGTTAATATATCTTCAAGTCATTTAAAACATGTGATGATCACCAGATGCCTGCTTATATAAATATATATACCTCGCCGGTCTTTGTTATTTCAAGATCAACATTTTCTTCGTCATCATCATAATCATAGTGCATGACTTCATCAATTCGGTCGTCGCGATCGAATATCATATCACCCTCTCCGGTGTTGTTTAGAAATTCAGAGCCGTCATAATCTTTTTCATTCCTATCATCATCTGGCCCGTGAGGATGGCATATCATATCGAACATGGCCTGTTCTCCCTCTTTGCCGGTATTGTCCGCCATAGCTTTTATTTAAATAATCCAAAAGAAATATAAAACAATTTAGTATTCAAATTACATCGTCTCGAATAATATATATAATCTCGAATACATCGTCTCGAATAATAGATATAATCTCAAAAACATCGTCTCGAATAATAGATATAATCTCGAATACATCGTCTCGAACAATAGATATAATCTCAAATACATCGTCTCGAATAATAGATATAATATCGAATACATCATTGGCTAGGTAGCTAATAAAGATCGAATACTACATAAGAATCTAGGACACTCGCGGTTCCTGCGGCGCGGGCTGTGGACACCCAAAGAGAAGGAACCCTCACAGGATCATAGCTAAAGTGAGATCCCTGAAGAAACTGCCAGGTATTGGAGAACCTGCCGCCCTCTAACGCAACCATGTAGCGATGGACGTGCTCGTCCTCCTCCCTAACACGGCGACGTACCACCTCCGGCTGGGCCGGATCCCTCCGCGCCGAAACTGGCCCACGCGAACGCCACCAAACAAGATCAGGGTCGACGACGGGACCCGGGGCCGGGTTCCTCATCAAGCGGCACGCCCCTCCAGGCAGCACCTCCCAGTGCCAGCCCAGCGGAGCCCAGTCCCGGACATGGGTCAGCCGGACGTCGTCGCGGACGTGTCGACGGCAAGGATGCGGGTCGGGCATCGTCGAGAACAAATACTAGCTATATGCCCGCAAAAAGTAACATTTTTTAATGATTGGATTTTGATAACTAAAATTTCTAACATTTCTATATAACTAACATTTCTATAACATTTCTAACAATGCTATATATAACTAACATTTCTATAACATTTCTAATATTTCTATAACTAAAAAACAGAAAAAAAATTATAACATTTCTATATATATAAATAACATTTTTATAACTATTTCTATAACTAAAAAACAGAAAAAAAAATTCTAACATTTCTAACTATTTCTAAAAAATAGAAAAATTTCTAACAATTTCTAAAAAACAGAAAATTTTCTTACTATTTGTATAACTAAAAAATAAAAAATGTATGTGTGTGTATGTGCGCTCACCTGCGAGGCGAGGGACGACGGGGGGCGGCGACGGGGGGCGCGCGGCGACGGGGACAGCGATGGGCGCGGCGACGATGGGGATGATGACGACGGGGACAGGGACGGGGCGGCGACGACGGGGACGGGGACGGACGGGTCGGGGCGGCGATGACGACGTGGACGTACAGGGCGCCGCCGACGACGGGGACGGGGACGACGCGGGCCGGGCCGGGACGGGGCGGCGGTGACGACGGGGACGACGGGGACGGGGACGACGGGGCGTCGACGACGGGGACGGGGCGGCGACGGTGGATGGAGACGTACAGGGGCAGCGGGCGACGGTGCAGAGGAGAAGAAGCCAGATGAGAAACTGAAATTTTCGTAAGTGTTGTTTATGTAGGAGGGGCCTTTAGTACCGGTTTGTGCCACCAACCGGTACTAAAGGCCAGTTTTGGCCAGCCCAAGCGGCGGGAAGCGACCCCCTTTAGTACCGCGTGGTGGCACAAACCGGTACTAAAGGCCCCCCCTTTAGTACCGGTTTGTGCCACGACTCGGTACTAAAGGGGGTGCGCTGGCGCAGGTGCGGTGCGGCAAGTTTAGTCCCACCTCGCTAGCCAAGGGGCGACCGCACTGGTTTATAAACCCCCGTGCGGTCGCTCTCTCGAGCTCCTCTCCAAAGCAGGCCTACAAGGCCTACGTGTTCTTTGCTGCCCTGTGGGCCCACTTGGCCTTTGCGGGCCTGCATCCTGGCCCAACAACAGGTTGGGTTTCTAGTCGTATGCAGGCCACTCTGGCCTAGTAGGCGGGCTTTTTTTTTTTGCTTTATTTATTTTTGTGTTGTTTTTTTGTGTATTTAGAGTTTCTTTGTGAATATTTTTTCTTTAGGTACAAAAAATTACAAACTTTCTGTTAGTGCCCGTAGTTTTCAAATTTGAATAGTTTAAATTTTGAATTATTTGAAATTAGTCCGAATCACTAGTTTGTGAATAACTTAACTTTAAAAATCGGTAAAGCCAACTTTCAACCTTTTCTGAGTTCATTTGAAATGCTTTTCAATTTCAGGGTCATTTAGTTGGAAAAAATCAGTAAATGCATGAAAAGAATTTGTTTGCACATAAAATTTCTTCGCGTTTCAAATGCCAAAACACATAACTACCCTAACTATTACAGAGATTCCCCTCTGGGTGTGAAACACAGAAGAAAGTGATGATAGTAAAGCCGATCACATCCCAGATCTTTGGGTGTGAAACTTTTTCTTCGCGTGTGTCCCTTTGCGCCGTAACCATGGAAAATCTTCATCATTTAACGGGATGCTCGGGTCAATATTCACTGTGAATGGAGCAATTTCATCAAACTTTTCATAATCTTCTGACTTGTCTGTCTTGTCATCCACTCCCACGATGTTTCTCTTCCCAGAAAGAACTATGTGCCGCTTTGGCTCATCATACGATGCATTCGCTTCCTTATCTTTTCTTTTTCTTGGCTTGGTAGACATGTCCTTCACATAGAAAACCTGTGCCACATCATTGGCTAGGACGAATGGTTCGTCTGCATACACAGGATTGTTGAGATCCACTGTTGTCATTCCGTACTGCGGGTCTTCCGTTACCCCGCCTCGTGTCATATTGACCCATTTTCACCGAAACAAAGGGACCTTTAAACCACGTCGATAGTCAAGTTCCCATATGTCCTGTATATAACCATAATATGTTTCCTTTCCCGTATTGGTTTCTGCATCAAAGCGGACACCACTATTTTGGTTGGTGCTCTTCTTATCTTGGGCGATCGTGTAAAATGTATTACCATTTATCTCGTACCCTTTGAAAGTCATTATATTCGAAGATGGTAACTGGGACAGCAAGTACAGGTCATCTTCAATAGAGGTGTCATGCATGGTACGTGTCTGCAACCAGCTGGCGAAACTCCTAGTTTGTTCACGTGTAATCCAGTCATCAGACCGCTCCGGGTGTTTGGAGCGTAGCAAATTCTTGTGTTCATCCATATACGGAGCCACCAAGGCAGAATTCTGTAGAACTGTGTAGTGTGCTTCAGTGAGAGAATGTCCGTCCATACATATTATTTGTTCCCCTCCTAGCGTGCCTTTTCCATCCAGTCTGCCCTTATGTCACGATTCAGGAATACCAATCGGCTTAAGGTCAGGAATAAAGTCAATACAAAACTCAATGACCTCCTCATTTTGATGGCCCTTGGAGATGCTTCCTTCTGGCCTAGCACGGTTATGAACATATTTCTTTAAGACTCCCATGAACCTCTCAAAGGGGAACATATTGTGTAGAAATACAGGACCCAAAACGTTAATCTCTTCGCATAGGTGAACTAGGACGTGCGTCATGATGTTGAAGAAGGATGGTGGGAACACCAACTCGAAACTGACAAGACATTGCACCAAATCATTCTGTAACCTTGGTATGATTTCTGGATCGATTACCTTCTGAGAGATTGCATTGAGAAATGCACATAGCTTCACAATGGCTAATCGAACGTTTTCCGGTAGAAGCCCCCTCAATGCAACCGGAAGCAGTTGCGTCATAGTCACGTGGCAGTCATGAGACTTTAGGTTCTGGAACTTTTTCTCTGCCATGTTTATTATTCCCTTTATATTCAACAAGAAGCCAGACGGTACCTTAATACTGAGCAGGCATTCAAAGAAGATTTCCTTCTCTTCTTTGGTAAGAGCGTAGCTTGCATGACCCTGATGTATGCCGTCTTCTCCGTGCATACGTTGCTGGTCCTCCCGTGCCTCAGGTGTATCTTTTGTCTTCCCATACACGCCCAAGAAGCCAAGCAGGGTCACGCAAAGATTCTTCGTCACGTGCATCACGTCGATTGCGGAGCGGACCTCTAGGTCTTTCCAATATGGCAGGTCCCAAAATATAGATTTCTTCTTCCACATGGGTGCGCGTCCGTCAGCGTCCTTCGGAACAGGTTGTCCGCCAGGACCCTTTCCAAATATCACCTTCAAATCCATCAGCACCAGTACGGTCGCGAGGCTTCGTCCGGTGATCCGCCTCACCTTTGAAATGCTTGCCTTTCTTTCTTACGGGATGCCTGCTCGGAAGAAATCGACAATGTCCCAGGTACACATTCTTCTTACAACTATTCAAATATATACTGTCGGTATCATCCAAACAGTGCGTGCATCTGCGGTATCCATTGTTTGTCTGTCTTGAAAGGTTACTGAGAGCAGGCCAATCATTGATGGTCACGAACAGCAGCGCCTTTAGGTCAAATTCTTCCCCCATGTGCTCATCCCACGCACGTACACCTGTTCACCTTAGGTACACATCAATGTCGTTGCCGGGTTGCTTAGGGCCTTGGATGAGCACTAGCATCATAATGAACTTCCGCTTCATGCACAACCAAGGAGGAAGGTTATACAAACATAGAGTCACAGGCCAGGTGCTATGGTTGTTGCTCTGCTCCCCAAAAGGATTAATGCCATCTGCGCTTAGACCAAACCATACGCTCCTTGCGTCATCTGCAAACTTCTTCTCGTACTTTCTTTCAATTTTTCTCCACTGCGACCTGTCAGCGGGTACTCTCAACTTTTCGTCTTTCTTACGGTCTTCTCTGTGCCATCGCATCGCCTTGGCATGCTCTTTGTTTTGGAACAAACGTTTCAACCGTGGTATTATAGGAGAATACCACCTCACCTTGGTAGGAATCTTCTTCCTGGGGCGCTCACCCTCGACATCACCAGGGTCATCGCGGCTAATCTTATAGCGCAATGCACCACATACCGGGCAAGCGTTCAAATCCTCGTACTCACCGCGGTAGAGGATGCAATCATTAGGGCATGCATGTATCTTCTGAACCTCTAACC
The DNA here is from genome assembly GCF_018294505.1 of Triticum aestivum. Taxonomy (NCBI): domain Eukaryota; kingdom Viridiplantae; phylum Streptophyta; class Magnoliopsida; order Poales; family Poaceae; genus Triticum; species Triticum aestivum. The sequence continues at coordinate 520,655,678 of NC_057807.1, forward strand.
CTAGAGGGCAGCCAGCCTTCTTTGCTTCATACGTACTCTCAGGCAATTCGTTGTCCTTTGGAAGCATATTCTTTATCATTACCAGCAACTTTCCAAGTCCCTTGTCAGATACACCATTCTCTGCCTTCCATTGCAGCAATTCCAGTGTGGTGCCCAGCTTTTTCTTATCACCTACGCAATTCGGATACAACAATTTTTTGTGATCCTCTAACATGCGCTGCAACTTCTTCTTCTCCAAATCACTTGCGTAGTTTCTCTTTGCATCGGCAATGGCCCGACCTAGATCATCAACGGGCTCATCTGATGCCTCTTGTTCAGCTTTTTCCCGCATACCGGCTCAGCTTCTTCCCGCATTACCGGCTCAGCTTCTTCCCCCATTGTTGAATCATCGTATTCAGGGAACCCATCACCAGGATAGCTGTCGTCGTCCTCTTCTTCTTCATTGTCTTCCATCATAACCCCTCTTTCTCCATGCTTGGTCCAAACATTATAGTGGGGCATGAAACCGGACTCAAACAGGTGGACGTGAATGGTTCTTGACGTAGAGTAATTGTGACCATTCTTACAGCCAGCACATGGAAAAGGCATAAAACCATCCACCCGCTTGTTTGCCTCAGCCGCAAGCAGAAAAGTATGCACGCCCTCAACGAACTGGGGAGAGCATCGGTCATCGTACATCCATTGCCGGCTCATCTTCATTACACAACACCGAATAGACCAAATTCATACAAGTTCATACATAAAGTTCATACAACACTTAAATGCAACAAACAAATAACTCTCTAGCGAAAGCATTTAAATGTAACAACAAATGCGATCAAGATCGCAACTAAGGTAACAATTGATCCAACAGCATAATGATACCAAGCCTCACTATCGATGGCATATTTTCTAATCTTTCTAATCTTCAAGCGCACTTTCTCCATCTTGATCTTGTGATCATCGACGACATCGGCAACATGCAACTCCAATTCCATCTTCTCCCCCTCAATTCTTTTCAATTTTTCTTTCAAGTACTTGTTTTCTCTTTCAACTAAATTTAAACTCTCGACAATAGGGTCGGTTGGAATTTCCGGTTCACATACCTCCTAGATAAAAATATCTATGTCAACTTGATGGGCATAATTTGTCATAAACACGAAATGCAACAAATAGTTTTAAAAGAGAATATACCACATCTGAATCATAACAAGGACGAGGGCCGACGGGGACGGATATCAAAACCATGGCACTATGTATAACAAACAACGTACGGGTAAGATAATTATAGGAGTAACTATATACCCAAATCACACAAACATCAATTTTTTATATAAAATTTCATGAACAAGAGGCTCACCACAAGGTGGTGCCGGCGACGGGACGGTGCGGGCGATCGACGGTGGTTACGACGGAGATTTAGAAGGCACTAAGTAAACCACACCTACATATGCAAACTAAGTGTTATTTTGACCTCAAATTGCATATAAATCAAATACTACCACATATAATTCCTCCCAAATTACTAAAACCCACAATTAATCACTATATAAACCAATGCAAGAGCTAATCTAGCAATGAGAGATGAAAGGACAAAGTTGCTAACCTTGGTGATCATTTGAATGGATGGGGGCCTGCAAATCTTGACAAATTTGGGGCAAATTTTGTGATGAACTCGAGAGGAAGAAGGGAAGAATAGAGGAGAGGGAAAGGGGAAAGGGGGAAGAACAGAGTGCGGGTGGACGAAGGGTTTATATAGGACGACCTTTAGTACCGGTTCTTGCCACGAACCGGTACTAAAGGTGCTGGAAGGGCCCCACTCTGACAACATCCTGCCACCACTTTCTTTAGTACCGGTTTGTGGCACGAACCGGTGCTAAAGGTTCGCCACGAACCGGTACTAAAGAGCTCCTCCGGCCTAGCCGTTGGAACCGGCACTAATGGACACATTAGTGCCGGTTCTGTTACAAACCGGGACTAATGTGTCTCACATTTGACCCTTTTTCTACTAGTGATACCACATCACCTTGGCAGGAACCCTCTTCCTGGGGCGCTCGTCGTCAACATCACAAGGGTCATCTTGTCTGATCTTATACCACAATGCACCACATACTGGGCATGCATTCAAATTCTTGTACTCACTGCGGTAGAGGATGCAGTCATTAGGGCGTGCATATATCTTACGCACCTCTAATCCTCAAGGGCAGAGAACCTTTTTTGCTTTGTACGTACTGTCTGGCAATTCTTTATCCTTTGGAAGCTTCTTCTTCATTATTTTTAGTAGTGAACCAAATCCCTTGTCAGATACACCATTCTCTACCTTCCATTGCACCAATTACAGTGTGGTACGGAGCTTTGCGTTGCCCTCTTCGTAGTTTGGGTACAACCGCTTTTTGTGATCCTCTAACATGCGATAGAACTTCAACTTCTACCTTTCACTTTTGCATTCTCTCTGTGCATCAACAATGACCCGGTGAAGATCATCAGCGGGCACGTCTGGTGCCTCTTGATCTTCAGCTTCCCCCGTTGTAGTATCACCATATTCAGGGAACATAGGATAGTTGTCATCATCCTCTTCTTCTTCATTGTCTTCCATCATAACCCCTCTTTCTCCCTGCTTGGTCCAAACATTATAGCGTGGCATGAAACCCTTCTCAAGCAGGTGGAAGTGAAGGGTTTTCGAGGAAGAGTAATCATTCGTATTCCCACAGACATTACATGGACAATACATAAAACCATTCTGACTATTTGACGTAGCCACATTGAGAAAATTATGCAGGTCCGTAATATACTCGGAGGTGCGTCGGTCACCATACATCCATTGCCGGTTCATCTGCATGTATTATATAATTAATTATATCAAAAACCATTACAGAACATCATTAATAGAGAAATAACCAAATTAATGCAAGTTCATCATCACATTAAAACCAATGTACAGTAGTGATCAAATGTCTAGAGCATCTAATTAGAACAACATACATAGTTCTCATACAACAACATACAACTATCTAGAGCATCTAATTAAAACATTTAAATGCAACAACAAATGCAATCAAAATTGCAACTAAGGTAACAATTGATCCAACAACATAATGATACCAAGCCTGTTTATCAATGGCATATTTTCTAATCTTTCTAATCTTCAAGCGCATTGCATCCATCTGGATCTTGTGTAGATCGACGACATCAGCAATATGCAACTCCAATTTCATATTCTCTTCTTCAATTATTTTCAATTTTTCTTTCAAATAATTGTTTTCTTTTTCAATTAAATTTAACCTCTCGGCAAGAGGGTCGATTGGAATTTCCGGTTCACATACCTCCTAGATAAAGACATCTATGTCAAGTTGGTCGGCATAATTGTCATAAGCACTAAATGGAACAAATAGTTATATAAGATAATATATCACATCCAAATCATAGACCAGACGAGAGCCGACGGGCGGATACTAAGAACAAACAATAATACAAATAAGAAAATTATACAAGTAGCTATATAAATCATACAAGTAAGAATTTTTTATTAAAAAAAATATAAGACCAAGAGGCTCACCACGGTGGTGCCGGCATCGAGATCGGCGTGGGCGATCCATGGCGGTGAGGATGGGGACGGGGACGGGACGACACCCTACACATGTGCAAGCTAAGAAGTTAATTTGAGCTCAAATTGTGTATCTAAATCAACTAAACTCCCACATACACTCCTCCACTAAAACCCACAAACCACTCTACTTCTAGAGCATTTGAAATGAACGAAACTAGCAGTGAGAGATGAAGGGATGAAGTTGCTAACCTTTTAGAACACTTGGATAGTTTGTGCACCGCCAAACCTAGACAAATCATGGGGAAAATGGAGCTTGGAGGTCGAGCTTGGAGGAAGAACAGAGGAGAAAGCTTAAGTGTGGCTCGGGCATTTCATCGAACACCTCATGTGCATAGAAAGTGAGAACAGAGTAGCCCACACACCTCCCACGCCGGCAAGCCAAAAAACAAGAAGAGGGCGGGCGGGGGCGAGGATATATATAGGAATTTTTTAGTCCTGGTTGGTGTCTAGAACCGGGACTGAAGATTGACCTTTAGTCCCAGTTCTAGACACCAACCGGGACTAAAGGGGTTGCGCCAGGAGCGAAGCCCTTTAGTCCCAGTTGGTGTCTGGAACAGGAACTAAAGGTCCCAACCAAACCGGGACTGATGCCAGCCAAGGCCCGGCCAGCGTCCTAGCCGCTCAAACCGGGACTGATGCTCGCATTAGTCCCGGTTCGTAGCACGATCAAGACTGTTGCTCTGATCTAGCCAGAACCAAAGCCATGTTTTCTCCTAGTGTACTCGATTTCTCTCAAAGATGAAAGGCTCGATATAAAAGAATGGAGCAAAGTAATGAATGTAAGCAGGCAACCAATTGGACACAACATGAATGTGTGCCAGCCACAAGTTGGAGGCATGTGGATCTCTATTCTTCATTATGGACACGGTCCGTTTACTTGTTTTATGCTATTTTACCAAGAGAGAGGAGTAGGTCCTAGGTACAATGATGGTGAGTTATTTAGCTAGTGTTGGTTAACTTATCATGTGTGCTATGTTGATGGTCAGTTATTCTATGACTACGGATGATGATTGAGTTGTTATATGACTACGATGATCATGATGAAGCGGTCGTACTACTTCCCATGTGCTAGAATAATTATGAGTTATATATATACACACATGGATGATGATGATGAATTATTATTATGTGACTACGGATGATGAGTTATTATATTATTAGCTGGAAGAAATATGGATTAGATTAAAGTGGATGGATCCAAGTGAGCAAGTTGAATTAGTGGAACAATATGATGTTGTGTGCCGGCCCAACATCATATCATTTCACTAATTCAACTTGCTCATTTGGATTCATCCACTTTAATCGAATCCGTGTTTCTTCCACAACCTTTTCATTGCTATTGTATAAAAATTGTATAATGGTCTGTAAACACGGTACCGCTAACAATTAGCTGTAGCCCCATAGCAGTAGCGCGGTACCCCACGCTATTGATAGACCTAAACCCACGCTACTACTAGAATTTGCCCTAGTAGTGATCGTTAGAGGCAGTGCGCTTTCGCTGCTCCGGTGTATCTGTTCGTGGGACCCGATTGGCCATTCTGTAGACGCGCTGCCCCAACTCTACTCGCTGCACGACACTGCACGTCTAGTAGTAACGATCCGTGATCCATCTCTTGTAGCATGTTCCTGGTTGATCTACGCGTAGGAATTTTTTTTATATTGCGACCGGTACACCTAGCGTAACCCACATGTGGCCATCGCTCGACGGTGGACGAATCAGAGGAGGGGCGGTCAAGTGGGAGTGCCACCAGCAGCACCTAGCTGAGTCGCTGACCACTTCGCTCTCTTCTCTCGCACGTCACATACACTGACACACAGCTGAAGTCCATGCTCCTGCCTTCTCTACGCCAGGACGCCACTGACACAACTTGAGTCTATACTCTCCATGCCAAAGGGTGCGATTGTCGCTGCTTCTCCAGCCTCCAACAAAGGACTATGGAATTCATGAGCAGGACCAAGGCACCGACTCAGCACCGATGCGAGCAGGAGGTATGTTCTTCACTATTATGCTCGAGGTGCATTCACTATCTCCTCCATGTGTAAACTGTAATGTGTAATGGTTTATGTCGTTGTTTTTCCTGTGGTCATCTTCTAGATAATTGGAGATTGCAGAATGGGATTGGGGTTGCTGCTTCTATGTTCGATTTGTGTGTTATGATTGGTGAAATTGTGACTTTGTGAGTATGTGTGATACAATCTACCGTTTCTTGCTGGTAATATGGTCTCGTTAGTACTTTCAGCCATATTATTCATTAAGATGCTAAAGCTGGCCGCTCTCCCATGTTTTTGCACATATTTTAAAATATGACCACGATAACGCCTTGACGTCCGCAGGGAATACACCTACGTGAAATATCATCCCCCTAGCTAGGTATGAACGAACTACAATTTTGTTCACTAAAAAACATCACTCCTAGCTAGCGAACGCTCCAGAATTGCCATGTGAAAAGATAAAATTGTCATATGATTACATAAAGATTTACCATGTTATAAAGTAAAAGTCGTCATGTTGTATAAAACGAATGGCAGAAAAAAGCTGTGTTGTAGCAGAGTATTTGCCATGCGTTTTGGGGGATATTCCATGGTTGCAGCACGAAGAATTGCCAACCTAGAAAAGAAAATTATGAAAATTGCCATGCTGGCCGCAGGAAATTGCCATGCTATATCAACGAAAAACGGGTGAGAATTGCCATGCCCTAAAAGAAGAAATTGCCATCCCAGAATGTGCTCCGCTTAGATTGTGATCAGTTAACCAATTACTGTTGTCATCTCATAGTTCGCTCAAAGGTTGCGTTCGCTACTGACACTTTAGAATTCGGGCTTGGAATCCGACGTGCATGAGGGCGTTTACTGAGAATCCTTAGAAATTTAACATTATATTTCTAACATTTGGGTTAAGATATTGCTTGGAGTATTTGTTCCTAAATAAATATTTTATGGGCTGAAAAACCACACATTTAACCGGTAAACCAGCAAACCAATCAGTAAAAACCTGAATCGACGAACCTCATTGGTTTGATCACCGGTCCGAATTTTTAAATCCATGTCAACCTACTCGTGTGAATATCCAATGATAACAATGTGGATGAAACTAAGCAGAAACAAGTTAACCCTAGATCGTGATAAAATGTAATGATAATCACGAAATTTGTAGAGCTGCGTGTGAGGACCTCCAGCCGAGCGTGCCGACAGTCGTCTGATCTGGCGGCGTGCTAGCCAGAGCTGATTGGACGCATTACACGTTGTATCCATCCAAAGCTCACAATGTGTCACGCGTGACGCGTCCACACGACCACGCGCACATTTACACTAGATTACACAAATGTCAAATCTTGGTCAGGCCAAATCAATTCCAGGCTATACGAACATTTATGCATAGCCACCAAAGGAAATAATTAAACATATCCAAAAAACCAAGGGAGAAATAGAGAATAAAACCCAAGTCTTCCTCTCGAGAGCAAGAGGAAAGGACAAGGAATATTAACTAGCAACCAAAGAAAGAGTAGACGGGAGAGAGGAGGCGAAATTAGCCAACGCGCGCGTCCATGGCAACCCAGCCACACCAATCGTCCAAGAAATTCCTACAGCGCGAGGCCCCGCCGGCGAAGCGGAAGATGGGGCCGGAGCAGAAGACGAAGAAGGCCGGGGCGGCAGCGCCGGCGGGGGCGGAGGCCTTCACGGCGCTCGAGCTCGACGTGGCCGAGCAGCTCATCCGCCTCAGCGACAGCGCGTCCTCGGGCGGGTCCTTCTCCTGCCTGCGTTCCGTGGACACCCCTCCGGCGCCGCCGGCTAAGGGCGCCATAATTCCTGGCGGTTGCGTGGACTGGGACGAAGATGAGGACGACGAGGTGGCCGGAAGGCAGCGCAGGGTGAAGCGCTACCGCCTGATAAGCGAGATCTATGCCGCGACGGAGCCAATTGGAGAGCGCAGCGGCAGCAGCCGGAAGATCAAGAAGAAGGAATAGACGAAGAGAGATGAGAGGGGAGAGGGGCCAACCTTGTTGTAATTCAAGTGATTGCTAGGGGGTAGCCTGTAGTTCGAGCTAGCAGTCCTCTCCTTCCTCTTGCTGGGGGGGGGGGGGGGGGGGGGGGAATCGCTATCACTACCGATCTTGCTGTAAAAGCTTCATCCTTGCAATAAGACTTGTTGGCTGGAGCTGAATCCATCCATGGCGGCTTCCGAATTCTTAACTGAATTTATTTTGTTCTACTGTTGCTAGCAGGCTTGGCTGGATCTCGGCCGATCGACCGATGGACGGCCTTTGCAAATGGATGGTCTCCGCGGCGGAGAGGATCAGATCACCTCCGGCCAGGGATTCGGATTGGTAGCTCGCGACTCTGCGCCTGCGGTCGATCAATTCCTGCCTGCATGCAATTTTTCAAATTAACTATTCCCTGTCGCATGGCGAGTTGCGATTCACTGAAGGATCGATCGATCGATTCGTGAAATATGGTGCTTTGTTTATCGGATTTGAGCAGCGACGCGGTGCACTGTTGTCTGCGCTGGTTTGGGAGTCCTATTTCTACCAGAAATGCTTGCTCTGCGTGTGGTAGAACTGTTGATCAGTAGATATGGCCCTGCAGACCGGACCGTCGGAGCCGCCGGCAGTTGCAATCTCTTGTTCTCCGGTGGTTGTACAACTCTAGTTCGAATGCTCGATATAACACCTGCCTCTTCTCCTCATACTTGTTTGGTCCATTTAAGCGAGTCTAATTTCTTGCGCGCAGCAACATGGCGGGGTGACGACTGAGGATCGAGCTGCTGGATCAGAAACAATGGCCAGAGCGAATGGAATGTTCTAGGAGCGCTTCGATGCCACCCTATAGGTGGCGGCCAAGCCGGTCATGCGAGAGTTCAATTTCTCTTGCATATCCTCCTCTACGTGGTTTAATTCCTTCCTGTATTATTACCACGATGGAGCTTATCATCTGAGATGAATGATGAGGCAGCAGATAATTGACACTGAGCTTTCTGATGCAGGTTGTTGTACTTATCAGATATGTGGAAATCTAATCCTCTTTTTAGCAGCCTCAATTTTCTCTGTTGATACTGTGAGACATGCACCTCAAAGTTCGTTCTGCAACTTTTTGATTCAAAGAGGGGCTTCCCCCCTCCGATTTCCATTAAGGGAAAATAACGAGCTACAAAAGCCAGTTCAGCCTACTAAACTACTACTACCAGAAGAAATAAAAGGAAAGATGAAGTAGCATCATCTAGGTGCATTTTCTCAGACATCCCCGAGAAATGCCACCAAACAGAGCAATATCCAACATAACGAGAGAGAACCCAAATACCCAATACAAGTTTTAGACCAAGCGCCAGGAACATATCAAAAGCAACATCTAGCTAATCAGCTACTAGCAAAAGAGACTGGGACAGAGAAACAATGCAACCATCAGCATTCTGCAACTGCAAGATTGATCGAGCTATCACCGATGATGCATGCATGTTTGCAGTGCAATATTGTAAAGATTGACAGAGATCGACTGTCTGTGTGAAACTTGTTATATATGCTTACTGGATCTCTTATGTGTTCCCACGTAGGAACAAGTTTTTAACATGCTTTGGAACGTAGATTCTTCAAACAGGACAAAAGAAAGAAAGAAACAGAGTTGTTTTCTATCATCCATATGTGCTTGGTGAGATGGCTTTCTTTGGAAAATGAATGGGATAACTATGACAATGAGGGTAAGGATAATTCCATTAGTGTCACTAGGCAAACCGAGGGTAATGTTATGAAGGAATGGAGTCAATGGTATAAGGTTGTTTATTTCGGCTTCAGCTGGGTGATCCGAAGCCAACTGAACCTGAAACAAACAAGACCTAAGATTTGGACACCCAAATGGAAAAAATACCGCCGGCTTATATAACATTCCAGGGGTCCTAGGGTTACAGATCCTAGTCAGCTACTTCAGGGAGATAGAGTGCTCCACGGCTCTAGTATATTCGGCTTATATTGCAAGTATTCTGAAGTCTTCCATATAAACGCCATGGTACACCCATGTGGCCTAGGATTGAACCGACCTAGGGGTCCTCAGTCCATCCCAAAGGGTTGGGAACCGACGTGGTGGCAGACCCCTGGGCCGGGACACCATCAGTAGCCCATGAATCAATCTTCAAGGTTGGATGCACCTCAGCCATCTAGGAATTGCCCGCCGTCTTCGGTCGTCGAGGTTGCAGCTAGTTCAATGAAACCTTTCTCAGAGCATCTGCACTATCAAATTCCATCTACTAGGCTCACTAGTACAATGCAGTGCTATTCACACGGTTCTGACCACCAATCATAGACAGTACCCCGAACCATGTGCTTGAGTGGGTTGGTGATAGGGGGATAAGGAGAAAAGGTATGCGGTGCGCGTGAGTTCCCAAACGGATAGGAAAATGTTTACGTGTGGGATTCCTCCAATATTCGGAACACTACTATGGAAAGAATCGTTTGCGAAAGAATGTTCTACGCAGACAACAATGTAGGAATAAGCGTGCCTGAAGATTTGGTTGTACGCAAACAGTTTTGAGTTGCCAACTGTGTGTAATGAATTAGATAATAGCAGACAATTAATTTGTAAGGATTGTGTGTGATGATTTATCTATCACATTGTTGGAAATATGCCCTAGAGGAAATAATATTGTATTATTATATTTCTATATTCATAATTAAGAGTATAATTTATGCTATAACAACTATGATCCGGGAATATGCTATTCAGTGAAAAACTCATATTCATGTTTGGGATGATAAACGGTAAAATAAGATTCCTAGTCTCACCTCTAAGACTAGCTCAAGTGTTTTCCATTTCTTAGGATATCATTAAGCGTAAAGATAGCCCTAAAACAACATTGAGAGTATGACACTGGAAGAATGATCATATTGAATCGACCCAAACTTGTTCGTTATACTTTGAGATTATATCGTCTGAAGTCAATTGTTATAACACGGAGTGTTAACATATGATTTAGTTCCATAGACCATGAGAGTATCGTAGTCACCTCTTACCGTACGATTGTAACACCCAGATAATCAAGCTACAGTAATTCCCTACTAATGATGTCATGTCATCATTTCACTGTTGCTGAATCCCCCTTTGATTCAATCCAATTCAAATTCAATTAAAATAAAGTCAGATAATTAAAGTTTCTAAATGTCAAAACTAAAATGTTCAAATTGTGGCAAATAATCATTTCTTAATATTGGTGGTGAACCAACATTTTTGTAAAGCGTTTTAATACCCAAAAATAAATAAAACACTAGCTTAAACAATTAATTAAATGCCTTTCATAAATTGTAAAATATTAAACTATTTATTGAGGTGCAGAAATTATAGTGGTAGAGGTATAATTAGTATTATTAATTTAGGTGTTATTTGTATATTTCTTAAAACAAAAATAAATTGGGAAAAATATAATTGAAAAAGAAAAATTGGTAAAAATAAAAACAAAACCAAAACAAAAAGAAAAGGAAAAAAACACTAGTAGAAAACAGGGCATCAGTCCCGGTTCCAAAGGGCCTTTAATCCCGGTTCTGCAACTGGGAGAAAATGATCGGGACTGAAGCCCACCACTTTTAGTCACGGTCGTCTTACGAACCGGGACTAAAGGGGCTCCACATGGCCGTTGTAGGACGCCCAGGCAGGAGGACCTTTAGTCCCGGTTGGTAACACCGACCGGGACTAAATGGAAGCCACATGTCAGCAGCTGCCAGGATCTGGGTTTTTTTTTAAAGGAGGGGTTTAGGGGTTTTGGAGGGTTTAGGGGTTTCATATTGTGTTAGCTAGCTACTACATAAACAGGACTGTCTGTAAAGAATGCAAGAAGATCCATACTTTTCTCACTCTAAAAATTCTGAAAAATTAACACACAGTAGAAAATTTATAATATCTTATTGTGCAAAAAAATTCAACATTTTATCACATTCTGACTTTTCTCAAGAATTCACGCACTAGCGTGCAACTTTATGTTTTTAAATAGCCACATATAGACTCGCAAAATTGAAGGAAATATGCCCTAGAGGCAATAATAAAGTTATTATTTATTTCCTCATATCATGGTAAATGTTTATCATTCATGTTTGAATTGTATTATCCGGAAACATGATATATGTGTGAATACATAGACAAACATAATGTCACTAGTATGCCTCTACTTGACTAGCTCATTAATCAAAGATGGTTATGTTTCCTAACCATAGACATGTGTTGTCATTTGATTAACGAGATCACATCTTTAGGAGAATGATGTGATTGACTTGACCCATTCTGTTAGCCTACCACTTGATCGTTTTAGTATGTTGCTATTGCTTTCTTCATGACTTATACAAAGTTCCTACAAACTATGAGATTATGCAACTCCCATTTACCGGAGGAACACTTTGTGTGCTACCAAACGTCATAACGTAATTTGGTGATTATAAAGGTGCTCTATAGGTGTCTCCAAAGGTACATGTTGAGTTGGCATGAATCGAGAATAGGTTTTGTCACTCCGATTGTCGGAGAGGTATCTCTGGGCCCTCTCGGTAATACACATCACTTAAGCCTTGCAAGCATTGTAACTAATGAATTAGTTACGGAATTATGTATTACGGAACGAGTAAAGAGACTTGCCGGTAACGAGATTGAACTAGGTATTGGATACCGACGATCGAATCTCGGGCAAGTAACATACCGATGACAAAGGGAACAATGTATGTTGTTATGCGGTTTGACCGATAAAGATCTTCGTAGATATGTAGGAGCCAATATGAACATCCAGGTTCCACTATTGGTTATTGATCGGAAACAGTTCTAGGTCATGTCTACATAGTTCTCGAACCCGTAGGGTCCGCACGCTTAACGTTACGATGACAGTTTTATTATGAGTTTATAAGTTTTGATGTACCGAAGTTTGTTCGGAGTCCCGGATGTGATCACGGACATGGCGAGGAGTCTCGAAATGGTAGAGACATAAAGATTGATATATTGGACGACTATATTCGGACACCGGAAGTGTTCCGGGTGATTTCAGAGAAAACCGGAGTGCCGGAGGGGTTACCGGAACCCCCCGGGGAAGTATTGGGCCTTAGTGGGCATGAGGGGAGAGAGAGAGGGCAGCAGCCCAGGAGGTGGCGCGCCCCCCATGAGGAGTCCGAATTGGACTAGGGGAGGAGGCGCGGCCCTCCCTTTCCCTCTCCCTCTCCCTCTCTTTCCTTCCCCCTTCCTCCTTCCTAGTGGGACTAGGAAAGGGGAGTCCTACTCCCACTAGGAGGAGGACTCCCCCCTCCTTCGCGCGCCCCCTAGGGCCGGCCGGCCTCCCCCCTTGATCCTTTATATACGAGGGCAGGGGCACCCCATGACACACAAGTTGATCTACGGATCGTTCCTTAGCCGTGTGTGGTGCCCCCCTTCACCATATTCCACCTTGGTCATATCGTCGCGGAGTTTAGGCGAAGCCCTGCGCCGGTAGAAAATCATCATCGTCACCATGCCGTCGTGCTGACGGAACTCATCCCGACACCCTGCTGGATCGGAGTCCGGGGAACGTCATCGAGCTGAACGTGTGCCGTACGTTCGGTGCTTGGATCGGTCGGATCGTGAAGACGTACAACTACATCAACCGCGTTGTCATAACGCTTCTGCTTTTGGTCTACGAGGGTACGTGGACACACTCTCCTATCTCGTTGCTATGCATCACGATGATCTTGCGTGTGCGTAGGAAATTTTGTGAAATTACTACGGTCCCCAACAGTGGCATCCGAGCCTAGGTTTTATGCGTTGATGTTATATGCACGAGTAGAACACAAGTGAGTTGTGGGCGATACAAGTCATATTGCTTACCAGCATGTTATACTTTGGTTCGGCGGTATTGTTGGATGAAGCGGCCCGAACCGACATTACGCGTACGCTTACGCGAGACTGGTTCTACCGACGTGCTTTGCACACAGGTGGCTGGCGGGTGTCAGCTTCTCCAACTTTAGTTGAACCGAGTGTGGCTACACCCGGTCCTTGCGAAGGTTAAAACAGCACTAACTTGACGAACTATCGTTGTGGTTTTGATGCGTAGGTAAGAACGGTTCTTGCTCAGCCCATAGCAGCCACGTAAAACTTGCAACAACAATATAGAGGACGTCTAACTTGTTTTTGCAGGGCATGTTGTGATGTGATATGGTCAAGACGTGATGCTATATTTTTTGTATGAGATTATCATGTTTTGTAACCGAAGTTATCGGCAACTGGCAGGAGCCATATGGTTGTCGCTTTATTGTATGAAATGCAAACGCCCTGTAATTGCTTTACTTTATCACTAAGCGGTAGCGATAGTCATAGAAGCAATAGACGGCGTAAAACGACAACGATGCTACGATGGAGATCAAGGTGTCGCGCTGGTGATTATGGTGATCTTGACGGTGCTTCAGAGATGGAGATCACAAGCACAAGATGAAGATGGCCATATCATATCACTTATATTGGTTGCATGTGATGTTTATATTTTATGCACCTTATCTTGCTTTGATTGACGGTAGCATTATAAGATGATCTCTCACTAAATATCAAGAAGTGTTCTCCCTGAGTATGCACCATTGCCAAAGTTCGTCGTGCCCGGACACCACGAGATGATCGGGTGTGATAAGCTCTACGTCCATCTACAACGGGTGCAAGCCAGTTTTGCACACGCAGAATACTCAGGTTAAACTTGACGAGCCTAGCATATGCAGATATGGACTCGGAACACGGAGACCGAAAGGTCGAGCATGAATCATATAGTAGATATGATCAACATAGTGATGTTCACCATTGAAACCTACTCCATCTCACGTGATGATCGGTTATGGTTTAGTTGATTTGGATCACGTAATCACTTAGATGACTAGAGAGATGTCTGTCTAAGTGGGAGTTCTTAAGTAATATTATTAATTGAACTTAAATTTATCATGAACTTAGTACCTGATAGTATTTTTGCTTATCTATGTTTGTAGATAGATGGCTCGCGCTGTTGTTCCGTTGAATTTTAATGCGTTCCTTGAGAAAGCAAAGTTGAAAGATGATGGTAGCAATTACACGGACTGGGTCCGTAACTTGAGGATTATCCTCATTGTTGCACAGAAGAATTACGTCCTGGAAGCACCGCTGGGTGCCAGGCCTGCTGCAGGAGCAATGCCAGATGTTGTGAATGTCTGGCAGAGCAAAGCTGATGACTGCTCTATAGTTTAGTGTGCCATGCTTTACGGCTTAGAATCGGGTCTTCAACGACGTATTGAACGTCATGGATCATATGAGATGTTCCAGGAGTTGAAGTTAATATTTCAAGCAAATGCCTGGATTGAGAGATATGAAGTCTCCAATAAGTTCTACAGTTGCAAGATGGAGGAGAATAGTTCTGTCAGTGAGCATATACTCAAAATGTCTGGGTATAATAATCACTTGATTCAACTGGGAGTTAATCTTCCAGATGATAGCGTCATTGACAGAATTCTCCAATCAATGCCACCAAGCTACAAGAGCTTCGTGATGAACTATAATATGCAAGGGATGAACAAGACAATTCTCGAGCTCTTCACGATGCTAAAAGCTGCGGAGGTAGAAATCAAGAAGGAGCATCAAGTGTTGATGGTCAACAAGACCACTAGTTTCAAGAAAAAGGGGAAAAGGGAAAAAGAAGGGGAACTTCAAGAAGAACAGCAAGCAACTTGCTGCTCAAGAGAAGAAACCCAAGTCTGGACCAAAACCTGAAACTGAGTGCTTCTACTGCAAGCAAACTGGTCACTGGAAGCGGAACTGCCCCAAGTATTTGGTGGATAAGAAGGATGGCAAGGTGAACAAAGGTATATGTGATATACATGTTATTGATGTGTACCTTACTAGAGCTCGCAGTAGCACCTGGGTATTTGATACTGGTTCTGTTGCTAATATTTGCAACTCAAAACAGGGACTACGGAATAAGCGAGCACTAGCCAAGGACGAGGTGACGATGCGCGTGGGAAACGGTTCCAAAGTCAATGTGATCGCGGTCGGCACGCTACCTTTACATCTACCTTCGGGATTAGTTTTAGACCTGGATAATTGTTATTTGGTGCCAGCGTTAAGCATGAACATTATATCTGGATCTTGTTTGATGCGAGACAATTATTCATTTAAATCAGAGAATAATGGTTGTTCTATTTATATGAGTAATATCTTTTATGGTCATGCACCCCATAAGAGTGGTCTATTTTTATTGAATCTCGATAGTAGTGATACACATATTCATAATGTTGAAGCCAAAAGATGCAGAGTTGATAATGATAGTGCAACTTATTTGTGGCACTATCGTTTAGGTCATATCGGTGTAAAGCGCATGAAGAAACTCCATACTGATGGACTTTTGGAATCACTTGATTATGAATCACTTGGTACTTGCGAACCGTGCCTCATGGGCAAGATGACTAAAACGCCGTTCTCCGGAACTATGGAGCGAGCAACAGATTTGTTGGAAATCATACATACTGATGTTTTTGGTCCAATGAATGTTGAGGCTCGCGGCGGGTATCGTTATTTTCTCACCTTCATAGATGATTTGAGCAGATATGGGTATATCTACTTAATGAAACACAAGTCTGAAACATTTGAAAAGTTCAAAGAATTTCAGAGTGAAGTGGTAACAAGGAAAATAAATTTTCTACGATCTGATCATGGAGGAGAATATTTGAGTTACGAGTTTGGTTTACATTTGAAACAATACGGAATAGTTTCGCAACTCACGCCACCCGGAACACCACAACGAAATGGTGTGTCCGAACGTCGTAATCGTACTTTACTAGATATGGTGCGATCTATGATGTCTCTTACTGATTTACCGCTATCGTTCTAGGGTTATGCTTTAGAGACGGCCGCATTCACGTTGAATAGGGCACCATCAAAATCCGTTGAGACGACGCCTTATGAACTATGGTTTGGCAAGAAACCAAAGTTGTCGTTTCTTAAAGTTTGGGGCTGCGATGCTTATGTGAAGAAACTTCAAACAGATAAGCTCGAACCTAAATCGGAGAAATGTGTCTTCATAGGATACCCAAAAGAAACTATTGGGCACACCTTCTATCACAGATCCGAAGGCAAAGCATTCGTTGCTAAGAATGGATCCTTTCTAGAGAAAGAGTTTCTCTCGAAAGAAGTGAGTGGGAGGAAAGTAGAACTTGATGAGGTAATTATACCAGCTTCCTTATTGGAAAGTAGTTCATCACAGAAATCGGTTCCTGTGACACCTACACCAATTAGTGAGGAAGTTAATGATGATGATCATGAAACTTCAGATCAAATTGCTACTGAACTTCATAGATCAACCAGAGTAAGATCCGCACCAGAGTGGTACGGTAATCCTATTCTGGAAGTCATGATACTAGATTATGGTGAACCTATGAACTATGAAGAAGCGATGGTGAGCCCAGATTCCGCAAAATGGCTTGAAGCCATGAAATCTGAGATGGGATCCATGTATGAGAACAAAGTGTGGACTTTGGTTGACTTGCCCGATGGTCGGCAAGCAATAGATAATAAATGGATCTTCAAGAAAAAGACTGACGCTGACGGTAATGTTACTATTTACAAAGATCGACTTGTTACAAAATGTTTTCGACAAGTTCAAGGGGTTGACTACGATGAGACCTTCTCACCCGTAGCGATGCTTAAGTCTGTCCGAATCATGTTAGCGATTACCGCATTTTATGATTATGAAATATGGCAGATGGATGTCAAAACTACATTCCTGAATGGATTTCTGGAAGAAGAGTTGTATATGATGCAACCGGAAGGTTTTGTTGATCCTAAGGGAGCTAACAAAGTGTGCAAGCTCCAACGATCAATCTATGGTCTGGTGCAAGCCTCTCGGAGTTGGAATAAACACTTTGATAGTGTGATCAAAGCATATGGTTTTATACAGACTTTTGGAGAAGCCTGTATTTACAAAAAAGTGAGTGGGAGCTCTGTAGCATTTCTAATATTATATGTGGACGACATATTGTTCATTGGAAATGATATAGAATTTCTGGATAGCATAAAAGGATACTTAAATAAAAGTTTTTCAATGGAAGACCTCGGTGAAGCTGCTTACATATTGGACATCAAGATCTATAGAGATAGATCAAGACGCTTGATTGGACTTTCACAATGCACGTACCTTGATAAAGTGTTGAAAAAGTTCAATACGGATCAGGCAAAGAAAGGGTTCTTGCCTGTATTACAAGGTATAAAATTGAGTCAGACTCAATGCCCGACCACTGCAGAAGATAGAGAGAAACTGAAAGGAGTTCCCTATGCTTCAGCCATAGGCTCTATCATGTATGCAATGTTGTGTACCAGACCTGATGTGTGCCTTGTTATTAGTTTAGCAGGGAGGTACCAAAGTAATCCAGGAGTGGATCACTGGACAACGGTCAAGAATATCCTGAAATACCTGAAAATGACTAAGGATATGTTTCTCATTTATGGGGGTGACAAAGAGCTTGTCGTAAAAGGTTACGTCTATGCAAGCTTTGACACTGATCCGGACGATTCAAAATCACAAACCGGATACGTATTTATATTAAACGGTGGAGCTGTAAGTTGGTGCAGTTCTAAACAATGTGTCGTAGCGGGATCTACATGTGAAGCGGAGTACATAGCTGCTTCAGAAGCAGCAAATGAAGGAGTCTGGATGAAGGAGTTCATTTTCGATCTAGGTGTCATACCTAGTGCATCGGGACCAATGAAGATCTTCTGTGACAATACTGGCGCAATTGCCTTGGCAAAGGAATCCAGATTTCACAAGAGGACCAAGCACATCAAAAGACGCTTCAATTCCATCCGGGACCAAGTCCAAGTGGGAGACATAGAAATTTGCAAGATACATACGGATCTGAATATTGCAGACCCGTTGACTAAGCCTCTCTCACGAGCAAAACATGATCAGCACCAAGACTCCATGGGTGTTAGAATCATTACTATGTAATCTAGATTATTGACTCTAGTGCAAGTGGGAGACTGAAGGAAATATGCCCTAGAGGCAATAATAAAGTTATTATTTATTTCCTCATATCATGATAAATGTTTATCATTCATGCTTGAATTGTATTATCCGGAAACATGATACATGTGTGAATACATAGACAAACATAATGTCACTAGTATGCCTCTACTTGACTAGCTCATTAATCAAAGATGGTTATGTTTCCTAACCATAGACATGTGTTGTCATTTGATTAACGAGATCACATCATTAGGGGAATGATGTGATTGACTTGACCCATTCTGTTAGCCTAGCACTTGATCGTTTTAGTATGTTGCTATTGCTTTCTTCATGACTTATACAAAGTTCCTACAAACTATGAGATTATGCAACTCCCGTTTACCAAAGGAACACTTTGTGTGCTACCAAACGTCACAACGTAATTGGGTGATTATAAAGGTGCTCTACAGGTGTCTCCAAAGGTACATGTTGAGTTGGCATGAATCGAGATTAGGTTTTGTCACTCCGATTGTCGGAGAGGTATCTCTGGGCCCTCTCGGTAATACACATCACTTAAGCCTTGCAAGCATTATAACTAATGAATTAGTTACAGAATGATGTATTACGGAACGAGTAAAGAGACTTGCCGGTAACGAGATTGAACTAGGTATTGGATACCGACGATCGAATCTCGGGCAAGTAACATACTGATGACAAAGGGAACAATGTATGTTGTTATGCGGTTTGACCGATAAAGATCTTCATAGAATATGTAGGAGCCAATATGAACATCCAGGTTCCACTATTGGTTATTGATCGGAAACAGTTCTAGGTCATGTCTACATAGTTCTCGAACTCGTAGGGTCCGCACGCTTAACGTTACGATGACAGTTTTATTATGAGTTTATAAGTTTTGATGTTCCGAAGTTTGTTCGGAGTCCCGGATGTGACCACGGACATGACGAGGAGTCTCTAAATGGTCGAGACATAAAGATTGATATATTGGACGACTATATTCGGACACCAAAAGTGTTCCGGGTGATTTCGAAGAAAACCGGAGTGCCGGAGGGGTTACCGGAACCCCCCGGGGAAGTATTGGGCCTTAGTGGGCATGAGGGGAGAGAGAGAGGGCAGCAGCCCAGGAGGTGGCGCCCCCCCCATGAGGAGTCCGAATTGGACTAGGGGAGGGGGCGTGGCCCCCCCCCTTTCCCTCTCCCTCTCCCTCTCTTTCCTTCCCCCTTCCTCCTTCCTAGTGGGACTAGGAAAGGGGAGTCCTACTCCCACTAGGAGGAGGACTCCCCCCTCCTTGGCGCGCCCCGTAGGGCCGGCCTGCCTCCCCCCTTGCTCCTTTATATACGGGGGCAGGGGGCACCCCATGACACACAAGTTGATCTACGGATCGTTCTGTAGCCGTGTGCGGTGCCCCCCTCCACCATATTCCACCTCGGTCATATCGTCGCGAAGTTTAGGCGAAGCCCTGCGCCGTTAGAACATCATCATCGTCACCACGCCGTCATGCTGACGGAACTCATCCCCGACACCCTGCTGGATCGGAGTCCGGGGAACGTCATCGAGCTGAACGTGTGCTGAACACGGAGGTGCCGTACGTTCGGTGCTTGGATCGGTCGGATCGTGAAGACGTACGACTACATCAACCGCGTTGTCATAACGCTTCCGCTTTCGGTCTACGAGGGTACGTGGACACACTCTCCTATCTCGTTGCTATGCATCACCATGATCTTGTGTGTGCGTAGGAAATTTTTTGAAATTACTACGTTCCCCAACAAAAATAAGCATGGCAAAGGCTATACTTGACATTTTTATTGAAATAAAAGTTGAAAAACATTATTCTAAACAATAGAAAACAAATTATAATAAAATAAAATGGCGCTCCAAGCAAAATTCATATCATGTGACGAATAAAATTATAGCCCCAATTAAGGTTACCAATAATGTTGGAGACGAAAGAGGGGATGCCTTCCTGGGTATCCCCAAGCTTAGTTGCTTGGATCTTCCTTGAATATTAACTTAGGAGTGCCTTAGGCATCCCCAATCTTAGGTTCTTTTCACTCCTTATTCTCCTCATATCGACATCTCACCCAAAATTTGAAAACTTCAATCACACATAACTTAATGGAACTTCGTGAGATGCGTTAGTATGATAAAGAGCAAATCATTCAATTTGGTACTGTCAAGACAAGATTCATAATTGTCCTCACACAATGCCTACTGTACCCTATCATTTCTACAATTTATATTGACCAATATATGTCTTAGAAACTAGAAAACAAGCAAACTATGCATTGAAAACAGAATCTGTCAAACACAGAATAGTTTGTAGTAATCTGAACAAAGACCATACTTCTGAACTCTAAAATTTCTGAACAATTAGGAAAACACAGGGAATTTGTATATCAATCATCTGTAAAACAATTTAGAGTAAAATCATGTTTCTTTGAATTTACAAAATTTCAGAACTAAGAGCAAAAGTTTCTGTTTTTGCACAGAATCAAATCAACTATCATCCACACTATCCCAAAGGCTTTACTTGGCACTTTATTGAGAAAAAAGCTATAAAACATGATTACTACAATATACTAATTATGTGAACACACAAAGAGATTAGGGGTAAATGTTCTATTGTCTCCCAACAAGCGCTTTACTTTAATGCATATTTAGCTAGGCATGATGATTTCAATAATGCTCATACAAAAGTAAAGAATTGAAACATAAAGGGAGCATCATGAAACATATGACTAGCACATTTAAGTCTAACCCACTTCCTATGCATAGGAATGTTGTGAGGAAACAATTTATGGGAGCAAGAATCAACTAGCATAGGAAGGCAAAACAACCAACACTCGAAAACTTTCAATACAGTGAGGAATCTTAATATTATTGCAATATGTAAATGCATATGTTCCTCTCTCATAATAATTTTCATTAGTATCATGAATGAACTAAAAAATATAGCTATCACATAAAGCATTATTTTCAAGATCCATAAGCATAGAAAATTTATTACTCTCCACACAAGCAAATTTATTCTCATGAATAATAGTATGAGCAAATTCAACAAAATAACTATCATGTAATTGAAAATTAAAATCATGATGACAAGTTTCATGGTTATCATGATGACAACAAATTCTCTTACTGGATTGATAACTTTGGTTACATAACTGGGGGAAATACTTATCTCTATTGTACTGCATCATCCTCTCCTCTTCGAGGAAATCCCAACGTAGCTCACAAGCAGTAGGTTTAGATCTGAAATCATGGTACTCTGGCCCTAGTGACAAGCAGTAAGCATGGCAAGTCATAGCAACATCAATCTTAAAACATAATGGATACTAGGGATCAAGCTCTAACAAAACTAACTCGATTACATGATAAATATCATCCAACCCATCACCGTCCAGCAAGCCTACGAAGGAATTACTCACTCCCGGTGGCCAACATCGTGAAATTGGTGATGGAGCAAGGTTGATGATGACGAAGGCGTCGAATCACCCTCTCCCGAGCCCGGAACAAACTCTAGATCAGCCCTCCCGATGAAGAATAGGAGGTGGTGGCGGCTCCGTATTGTAAAATTTGATGATTCCTTCTCACTGATTTTTTTGGACGAATATGTACTTATGGAGTTGGAGATAGGGTTACGAGAGCTGCCAGGGGCCCATACGTCTGCCACGCACGCCCCCTGGGCTTGTGGCACCCTGGTGGCCCCCCTCTGGTATTTCTCTTCACCAGTACTTTTTATATATTCTGAAATAATTCTCCGTAAATTTTCAGCTCCATCCAAGAACTTCTATTTCTGCAAAAAAGTAACACCATGGCAATTCCACTGAAAACAGCATCAGTCCGGGTTAGTCCGATTCAAATCATGCAAATTAGAGTCCAAAACAAGAGCAAAAGTGTTTGAAAAATAAGATACGTTTGGGACGTATTAGTCCCCAACTTCCTCAACGCGATCGAATGTCTTCTCCTCAGTCTCCATCACAGCTTGAAGTCAGTTTGCGCACGCAACAACTGCTTCTGAAACATATCGCCGAAGATAGGCAAGAGATAGAGCATCACGTCCGAGCTAAATGCAATCAACAATCACACCAGGTTGATGCGTCTAATCGCTGATGAAAACAAGAAGAGGCTCTGGAAATTGTTTCGGAAGTTCTTCACTAAGAAACAACTCTTGCATGTGAACCTCCAATAGTTGTACGATTACATCGACAAAGGATTTACAATTGAAGATTTCCAAGAGCGTAGTACTCCAAATCTGCCTACTCATGCACCTACGATTGATCTTCTTCATCTCAAGCTTCACAAAATGCTCGACGAGTCTGAAGCCACATCACCGACTATGAAACCATCAGAAGGCAAGGTTCTGACATGTGTTCCTCCATCAGCTGATCCCAACATGAATGGTCTGTCTGCTCAGCCCCAAGCCAAGTTACCTGAAGGAAAATTTTCTGCTACTAACGACGAAGAGATTCCTGTGCCTCCAGTTACTTAGGAAGAAGAAGAAGTCACCTCTGACAGTTCATCTGCAGATGCCTCAGAGTGAACCAAGTCATGCATTTCTTATCTCATGTTATTCGTCACCTTTTGCCACTTTTAAACAAAAGGGGGGGAATTACATTGATTTCCGATATATTTGCCTTTTGTTGTTCATTTGGATTTGTTTTCTCTCGAGTTTGCAACTTATGCTTTATGCTTATCTGTACTAAGTTGTAAAACTTTTGGTAACTTTTGTGCTATAATGTTAATAACCCCTCTTGTTGCACCATTTTTCTCAAAATATCTGTTTTGCAAGTGGAACTATTATCGGAAATTGTGAATGATTGCACTGCGCTTTTGTTGGATTTTATTTCATCAGTGCGAATTTTTGTCTTGTATGATTGAAATTTCCTCCATATACATCAACACTTGCAGGAGATTATGTCTTGGGTCTATTTCCTTGCATATATTTAGGGGGGTCTATTTCATCATCGAGCAAAGTAACACTTGTTCACTCTCGTTCGAATTTTTTCACATATCTATCCTTACTTCAATGATTATCTATATTGTCAACAATCGTCCAAAAGGGGGAGATTGTTGGTGCAATAATTTGCCTCCTTATGTCTTGGAGATTGTTGTCATAAAAAGTAAGGGATTGATGTGTTTGCTAGTGCACACAGAGTAACAGGTACCTGGAGTCATGAGGATTTTGGTACAAACTCCGATAAATAATCTCCTGCATGCAGCGAGGATTATCACTAAAGATTATCCTGTCGAGAGTGACCCCAAAAAATTGTTGATGCGAAGCAATTAAGTTTAAGACGAAGTGAAGACATAGCACTTATTTCATTGTTCTTCTTTCTCTTAATTGAGTCATAGGACCACCATACTATTAAGAGGGTTATATAGTGTTCGAAAGTTTGCTTCTCTGATGCCAAACCCAATCCTATGTGAGTTGTGAGAGAAATATCTTTGTGTTCCAAGCAAATACTTGCCAGTAAGAGACTGTGTTCTTCTTCGCTGCGAGAGATTTGTCTCTGACCGAAGAGTTAGCACTACTTGTTCCTCAAGTAATTGCTGGAATTTTTGTCTATTTTGTGCTAGCCCAATAGCAGTTTCAGAAATTCCTAATGAATCCTAGAGGCCCACGCGGCCCATTCGTACAAGGCAAAAGGTGGAACTAAAGTTTAGTCCCAAATTGCTAGTTTAGAGGGAGTTGGACCTCTTTATAAGGGAGGTTCTTTCCCCACATGTATGAGCATGAGAACAAGAGGTACATCCACTCGCGCTCCTCCTCCGCTACCCGCCACGCCACACCACGCCTCGTCACGAAGCGCCGCACCACTGGTTGCGGGAATCATCTGAGCCAATGTCTAAATTTTTGTCACGCACGATGGGTATACGAACAGTCACACGGGAGCTAAAACGTTTTTCTTGTAGTGGAGATTGAATACGAACGACGCACCTCTTCGCCTGCTACATGTTCGCTTCGTCTCCCTCTGTTGCATCACCTCCCGTCGTAGCTTGTTCGCCTCTCACTCCTGTGCCTATATAAGAGAGGTCGCTCCTCTCCAGAGAGACACATCAGAAGAACCTTTTCCTCTCGCCACAATGTTCTTGAGCACTGCGCTGCTGCTACGATCTTTCCCATCCCGGCTTGCGGCGTGCACCGCAGGTTGGGACAGTAGGCCTCCGAAACTCCACCTCTTTGAGTCATCTACAGGAAAAGGGTGATAAGGTTTTTGGGGAGCGCTCAGCGCGACTATTGACTTCTTTGTCACGGACGCCCTGGACTCCGACGACTACTTCCCCGACGTCGACAACCTCCTCGACGACATGGCAACCAAGGACACCGACCCCAAGTCCAGTGCTACTGTTGCTGCTGCTGTCCCGTACGTGTTCTTACTCTTTCTGTTAGAGGTCCTGCCACAGTTCCTTGTTCTAGTGTTTGCCCTACATACGTTAGGCTCTACTTCATATATGTTGTTTGCTCTAGATATGTTTGCCTATAGTTCATATGTGAAGATGCTATTTACCTTCTCTTTGTCAGATCGCATGACTTGCTTTATCTCTGCTATTTTAGTCATGCTTTATTTAGTATTTCCGTTAATAAGATCATATGGTAAATTGCTCATATTTCCAACAATCCAAAAACCTTATTATAGGCAATTTACCCCAAGTGGTTTTGCTGCTTCCATGAGACCTCCTATGTTTGAGGGTATCCACTATAAGAGGTGGCACGTGAGAGCCGTTGTATGGTTTCAAACCATGAGTTGCTATGATGCCACTCTTGGCAAACCTGAAGGAGAGCATGATGCTCAATAGGCACAAGCTTTTCAGAAAATGGATACCTTGTTTAAGGCTGCTCTCTTGAGTGTTCTTGGTGAGAACATAGTTGATGCTTATGCCTCAATTGATGATGGAAAATGTATGTGGGACACACTTGAGGCCAAGTTTGGGGTCTCGGATGCTGGCACTAATTTGTACATCATGGAGCAATTCTATGACTACAGGATGACTAAAGAGCGCTCCGTGGTTGAGCAAGCTCATGAGATACAGTCATTTGCTAGAGAACTTGAGCACTTCAATTGTATCCTACCGGACAAGTTTATTGCTGGACGTATCATCACTAAGCTTCCTCCCATGTGGAGGAACTTTGCCACCTTACTGAAGCATAAGAGGCAGGAGCTTTCCGTTCCGAATCTCATTAGTACTCTTGATGTGGAAGAAAAGGCGAGAGCAAAGGACAACCGTGCTCGAGGTATTGAGGGAGGTTCTAGTGCCAATCTGGTACAGAAGAAGAACTTCCAGCCCCACAAGTTCAAGAACAAGGGCAAGTTTGGTGGTAAAGCAAAGTTTGATGGGAAGAACAAGGCTGTGTAGCACACGAACTTCAAGAAGAAGAATGACAAGAAGAAAGTGGTTTGTCATGTGTGTGGGGATCCTGATCATTGGGCTCCTAGTTGCCCTAATCGCTATGACAAGCATCATCCTGGGAAAGGCGGCAAAACCGCTAATGTCGTCATTGGAAACACTGACATGAAGGATGTTGGGTATGGTATATTTCCCACTATTCTTTCAGTATGTCATTCTCCTGATTGGTTGATTGACACGGGTGCTAATGTGCATGTATGCGGTGATATTTCCATGTTTTTGTCTTATCAGACCGCAGGGACTTCCACCGTGCTGATGGGCAACGGTTCAAGTGCTTCTGTTCGTGGTGTTGGCATAGTCGATCTGAAGTTTACTTCGGGTTAAGATCGTGCGGCTGAAGAACATGCATTATGTCCCCTCCATCAATAAAAATCTTGTTAGCGGATCTCTTCTGTGTAGAGATGGCTACAAGCTTGTCTTTGAGCCGAATAAATTTGTAATATCCAAGTATGGAACCTTTGTCGGTAAAGGCTATGAGTCAGGAGGCCTGTTTCGTTTATCCTTGTCAGATGTTTGCAATAAAGTTGTTAATCATGTTTGCAATAATAGTGAATCAAATGTATGTCATTCATGTATTTGCCATGTTAACTTTGGTTGCATGACGCGGTTAGCAAAGTTGAACTTAGTCCCTAGTTTCACCAATGTCAAGGGATCTAAGTGTCAAGTGTGTGTGCAAGCTAAGCAACCTCGTAAGTCTCATGTGACTGCGGAAACGAGAAATCTTGCACCACTAGAACTCATACATTCAGATCTATGTGAAATGAATGGTGTTTTGGCAAAAGGTGGAAAGAAGTATTTTATGACGTTACTTGATGACTCCGCTAGATATTGTCATGTGTATCTTTCTGAAATCTAACGATGAGGCTTTGAACTATTTCAAGGTCTATAAAGCTGAAGCGGAAAACCAACTTGATCAAAAGATCAAGAGGCTTAGGTCCAATCGTGGTGGAGAGTATTTCTCAAATGAATTTGATTCCTTTGGTGTGGAACAGGGTATAATCCATGTGAGGACGCCTCCCTATTCACCTCAGTCAAGTGGGGTGGCTGAAAGAAAGAACCGTACTCTAACTGATTTGGTTAACGCCATGTTAGACACATCGGGTCCCTCCAAGGCATGGTGGGGGAGGCGATATTGACGGCATGTCATGTCCTAAACCGAGTTCCCACAAAGAACAAAGAGATAACTCCATTCAAGGAATGGGAGAAGAAAAGGTTAAAGCTCTCTTATCTATGAACCTGGGGTTGTATGGCGAAAGTCAATGTGCCAATTCCAAAGAAGCAAAAACTGGGACCAAAAACTATGGATTGTGTTTTTCGGGATATGCTTTTCATAGCATTGGTTATAGATTCTTGGTTGTAAAATCTGAGGTACCTGACATGCATGTCGGTACGATCATGGAGTTGAATGATGCAACTTTCTTTGAAGATATCTTTCCCATGAATGATATGGCTACCTCATCTAATCAGGAGATGCCTAGTTCATCGAATTAGGAACCAGTTACAACTACTGAACCTTCCATTTTGATGGAACACTCTGAAAGTCCTGTGGAGGAGAACAATGAAGTTCCTACTAGGAGCAAGAGACAGAGGACTGCAAAGTCCTTTGGTGATGATTTCCTTGTGTATCTCATAGATGACACTCCCAGTTCTATTTCACAGGCCTATGCATCTGAAGATGATGACTACTGGAAGGAAGCAGTTTGTAGGAAGATGGATTCCATCTTGGCGAATGAAACTTGGGAGATAACTTATCGTCCTTATGGGTGCAAACCTATAGGATGCAAATGGGTATTCAAGAAGAAGCTTAGGCCTGATGGTACTATTGAAAAGTATACAAGGCTCGGCTCGTGGCTAAGGGTTATACCCAAAAGGAAGGTGAAGACTTCTTTGATACTTACTCACCTGTGGCTCGACTGACCACTATTCGAGTTCTACTTTCACTAGTTGCCTCACATGGTCTTCTCGTTCAGCAAATGGATGTTAAGACTGCTTTCCTAAATGGAGAGTTACACGAGGAAATTTATATGGAACAACCAGATGGGTTTGTAATAGATGGTCAGGAAGGGAAAGTGTGCAAGTTGCTGAAGTCTTTGTATGGACTCAAGCAAGCACCCAAACAGTGGCATGACAAGTTTGAAAGAACTTTAACAGCTGCAGGCTTTGTTGTGAACGAAGCTGATAAATGTGTGTACTATCGCCATGGTGGGGGCGAGCGAGTTATCCTTTGCTTGTATGTTGATGACATTCTGATTTTTGGAACAAATATGAAGGTTATTAAGGAGGTCAAGGATTTCCTATCTCGTTGTTTCGAGATGAAAGATTTAGGAGTGGCTGATGTCATTCTGAACATCAAGTTGTTGAGAGACGATAACGGTGGGATTACATTGCTACAATCTCACTATGTGGAAAAGATCTTGAGTCGCTTTGGTTATAGTGAATGCAAGCCCTCTCCAACACCATATGATGCTAGTATGTTGCTTCCAAAGAATCGAAGAATTGCTAGAGACCAATTGAAATATTCTCAGATTATTGGCTCGCTTATGCATTTAACCAGTGCTACAAGACCTGACATCTCTTTTGCTATTAGCAAACTGAGCCGGTTTGTCTCAAAACCAGGAGATGTGCATTGGAAAGCTCTAGAAAGAGTTTTGCATTATTTGAAAGGCACTGCGAATTATGGAATTCACTACACTCGGCATCCAAAGGTGCTTGAAGGGTATAGTGACTCAAACTGGATCTGAGATGCTGATGAGATAAAGGCCACGAGCGGATATGTATTCACTCATGGAGGTGGCGCTGTTTCTTGGAAGTCTTGCAAGCAGACCATCTTAACGAGGTCAACAATGGAAGCAGAACTCACAGCACCAGATACAGGTACAGTCGAAGCAGATTGGCTTCGTCGGCTCTTGAATGACTTGTTGGCTGTTGAGAAACCTATATCGGGTATCCTTATGAACTGTGACAATCAAATTGTGATCACGAAAGTGAACATCTCAAAGGATAACATGAAGTCATCAAGACACGTTCAGAGAAGGTTAAAGTCTGTCAGGAAATTGAGAAACTATGGAGTTATTGCATTGGATTATATCCAAACGTCTAAAAATCTAGCAGATCCTTTTACTAAGGGTCTATCACATAATGTGATAGATAATGCATCGAGGGAGATGGGTATGATAACCACAATATGAATTGTTCACAGTGGTAACCTATTCTTTGTGATCGGAGATCTCGTGAATTAGATGTCGAAGACAAGTTGTTGGTCAACTGGGAGGAGAGTACCCTTACTATTAAAAATACCACTCCATGAAGATGCAATACTCTCCTAAATCTGCATGGCAGGTTAATGTATATCTTAATGTGTTCTAAGAGGCTCATTGAAGCAGAGATGTTGTCCTGCAGAACATCTTTTGAAGAACGCACCTATATGAGTCTGATTGTTAAACGTCGCAATCTATGAGAGTAGGGTTCTCTCTAGTAAACTCATGAAAGGTCTCGGAGTATGATGCATAAGCTCCACCCACGGGGAAGACCCATGGTAGCCACGTATCAGTCAAGGCTTTGTGTGAAGCTAGATTCGCAGAAAACTTGCAGTTCAAGGCCCAGTCCACTGTTCAAAAGTTGCTTACTAGTGTAGCATAGAAGTTCTAGGTGGAAGTTCAACTTAACAGTCTCCACTACAGTACCGGTATATAAAACAGTGTTTTGGAACCGAAGGCAAATTTTGTGTGCCTCTGGGATCTGGTGGGGGGGTTGTTGGAAATATGCCCTAGAGGCAATAATAAAATGGTTATTATTATATTTCCTTGTTCATGATAATTGTCTATTGTTCATGCTATAATTGTATTAACTGGAAACCGTAATACATGTGTGAATACATAGACCACAACATGTCCCTAGTGAGCCTCTAGTTGACTAGCTCATGAAGGAAATATGCCCTAGAGGCAATAATAAAGTTATTATTTATTTCCTTATTTCATGATAAATCTTTATTATTCATGCTAGAATTGTATTAACCGGAAACATAATACATGTGTGAATACATAGACAAACATAACGTCACTAGTATGCCTCTACTTGACTAGCTCATTAATCAAAGATGGTTATGTTTCCTAACCATAGACATGTGTTGTCATTTGATTAATGGGATCACATCATTAGGAGAATGATGTGATTGACATGACCCATTCCGTTAGCCTAGCACTTGATCGTTTAGTATGTTGCTATTGCTTTCTTCATGACTTGTACATGTTCCTGTAACTATGAGATTATGCAACTCCCGTTTACCGGAGGAACACTTTGGGTGCTACCAAACGTCACAACGTAACTGGGTGATTATAAAGGAGTACTACAGGTGTCTCCAAAGGTACATGTTGAGTTGGCATATTTCGAGATTAGGTTTTGTCACTCCGATTGTCGGAGAGGTATCTCTGGGCCCTCTCGGTAATGCACATCACTATAAGCCTTGCAAGCAATGTGACTAATGAGTTAGTTGCGGGATGATGCATTACGTAACGAGTAAAGAGACTTGCCGGTAACGAGATTGAACTAGGTATTGAGATACTGATGATCGAATCTCGGGCAAGTAACATACCAATGACAAAGGGAACAACGTATGTTGTTATGCGGTTTGACCGATAAAGATCTTCGTAGAATATGTAGGAGCCAATATGGGCATCCAGGTTCCGCTATTGGTTATTGACCGGAAACGTGTTTCGGTCATGTCTACATAGTTCTCGAACCCGTAGGGTCCGCACGCTTAAGGTTTCGATGACAGTTATATTATGAGTTTATGAGTTTTGATGTACCGAAGGAGTTCGGAGTCCCGGATGAGATCGGGGACATGACGAGGAGTCTCGAAATGGTCGAGACGTAAAGATCGATATATTGGACGACTATATTCGGAGTTCGGAAAGGTTCCGAGTGATTCGGGTATTTTCGGAGTACCGGGGAGTTACGGGAATACGGGGAAGAGTATTGGGCCTTAATGGGCCTTAGTGGGAAGGAGCCAGGAGGTGGCGCGCGCCCCTCCCAAGCCCAGTCCGAATTGGACAAAGGGTTTGGGGCGCGGCCCCCCTCTCCCTTCCTTCTCCACTTCCCTCCTTTCCCCCCTTCTCCTAGTTGGACTAGGAAAGAAGGAGTCCTACTCCCGGTGGGAGTAGGACTCCCCTTGGCGCGCCCTCCTCCTAGGGCCGGCCTCCTCCTCCCTTGCTCCTTTATATACGGGGGCAGGGGGGCACCCCATGACACACAAGTTGATCTACGGATCGTTCCTTAGCCGTGTGCGGTGCCCCCCCCCCTCCACCATATTCCACCTCGGTCATATCGTCGCGGAGTTTAGGCGAAGCCCTGCGCCGGTAGAACATCATCATCGTCACCACGCCGTCGTGCTGACGGAACTCATCCCCGACGCTTTGCTGGATCGGAGCCCGGGGATCGTCATCGAGCTGAACGTGTGCTGAACTCGGAGGTGCCGTACGTTCGGTACTTGGATCGGTCGGATCGTGAAGACGTACGACTACATCAACCGCGTTGTGCATAACGCTTCCGCTTACGGTCTACGAGGGTACGTGGACAACACTCTCCCCTCTCGTTGCTATGCCATCACCATGATCTTGCGTGTGCGTAGGAATTTTTTTTGAAATTACTACGTTCCCCAACAGTGGCATCCGAGCCTAGGTTTTATGCGTTGATGTTATATGCACGAGTAGAACACAAGTGAGTTGTGGGCGATACAAGTCATACTGCTTACCAGCATGTCATACTTTGGTTCAGCGGTATTGTTGGATGAAGCGGCCCGGACCGACATTACGCGTACGCTTACGCGAGACTGGTTTTACCGCCGTGCTTTGCACACAGGTGACTAGCGGGTGTCTGTTTCTCCAACTTTAGTTGAACCGAGTGTGGCTACGCCCGGTCCTTGCGAAGGTTAAAACAGCACCAACTTGACGAACTATCGTTGTGGTTTTGATGCGTAGGTAAGAACGGTTCTTGCTCAGCCCGTAGCAGCCACGTAAAACTTGCAACAACAAAGTAGAGGACGTCTAACTTGTTTTTGCAGGGCATGTTGTGATGTGATATGGTCAAGACGTGATGAGATATAAGTTGTTGTATGAGATGATCATGTTTTGTTGAAGTTATCGGCAACTGGCAGAAGCCCTATGGTTGTCTCTTTGTTGCATAAGATGCAAGTGCCAAATAATTGCTTTACTTTATCGCTATGCGATAGCAATAGTTGCAAG
The DNA here is from genome assembly GCF_018294505.1 of Triticum aestivum. Classification (NCBI taxonomy): domain Eukaryota; kingdom Viridiplantae; phylum Streptophyta; class Magnoliopsida; order Poales; family Poaceae; genus Triticum; species Triticum aestivum. Next base: position 520,687,857 of record NC_057807.1, read on the forward strand.
AGCAATAGTTGGTGAGACGACCATGTGACGACACATTGATATAGATCAAGATGATGAAGATCATGGTGTCGTGCCGGTGACGATAGAGATCATGACAGTACTTTGGAGATGGAGATCAAAGGCGCAAGATGATCATGGCCATATCATGTCACATATTTTGATTGCATATGATGTTTATCTGTTATACATCTTATTCTGTTTTGTTTGACGGTAGCATTTTAAGATGATCTCTCACTAATTATCAAGAAGTGTTCTCCCTGAGTATGCACCGTTGCGAAAGTTCTTCGTGCTGAGACACCACGTGATGATCGGGTGTGATAGGCTCTACGTTCAAATACAACGGGTGCAAAACAGTTGCACACGCGGAATACTCAGGTTAAACTTGACGAGCCTAGCATATACAGATATGGCCTCGGAACACGGAGACCGAAAGGTCGAGCGTGAATCATATAGTAGATATGATCAACATAGTGATGTTCACCATTGAAACTACTCCATCTCACGTGATGATCGGACATGGTTTAGTTGATTTGGATCACGTGATCACTTAGATGACTAGAGAGATGTCTGTCTAAGTGGGAGTTCTTAAGTAATATGATTAATTGAACTTAAATTTATCATGAACTTAGTCCTGGTAGTATTTTGCAAATTATGTTGTAGATCAATAGCTTGCGTTGTTGCTTTCATATGTTTATTTTGATATGTTCCTAGAGAAAATTGTGTTGAAAGATGTTAGTAGCAATGATGCGGATTGGATCCGTGATCTGAGGTTTATCCTCATTGCTGCACAGAAGAATTATGTCCTTAATGCACCGCTAGGTGACAGACCTATTGCAGGAGCAGATGCAGACGTTATGAACGTTTGGCTAGCTCAATATGATGACTACTTGATAGTTTAGTGCACCATGCTTAACGGCTTAGAATCGGGACTTCAAAGACGTTTTGAACGTCATGGACCATATGAGATGTTCCAGGAATTGAAGTTAATATTTCAAGCAAATACCCGAGTTGAGAGATATGAAGTCTCCAACAAGTTCTATAGCTAAAAGATGGAGGAGAATCGCTCAACTAGTGAGCATGTGCTCAGATTGTCTGGGTACTTCAATCGCTTGAATCAAGTGGGAGTTAATCTTCCAGATAAGATAGTGATTGACAGAATTCTCTAGTCACCATCACCAAGTTAGTAGAACTTTGTGATGAACTATAGTATGCAAGGGATGACGAAAACGATTCCCAAGCTCTTCGTGATGTTGAAATCGACGAAGGTAGAAATCAAGAAAGAGCATCAAGTGTTGATGGTTGACAAGATCACTAGTTTCAAGAAAAGGGCAAAGGGAAAGAAAGGGAACTTCAACTAGAATGACAAGCAAGTTGTCACTCCCGTGAAGAAGACCAAAGCTGGACCAAAGCCTGAAACTGAGTGCTTACACTGCAAAGGGAAATGGTCACTGGAAGCGGAAATGCCCTGAATATTTGGTGGATAAGAAGGATGGCAAAGTGAACAAGGGTATATTTGATATACAGGTTATTGATGTGTGCCTTACTAGTGTTTATAGTAGCCCCTGAGTATTTGATACTTGTTCGGTTGCTAAGATTAGTAACTCGAAACAGGAGTTACAGAATAAACAGAGACTAGTTGAAGGGGAAGTGACGATGGGTTTGGAAGTAGTTCCAAGATTGATATGATCATCATCGCACACTCCCTATACTTTCGGGATTAGTGTTAAACCTAAATAAATGTTATTTGGCGTTTGCGTTGAGCATGAATATGATTTGATCATGTTTATTGCAATACGGTTATTCATTTAAAGTCAGAGAATAATTGTTGTTCTGTTTACATGAATAAAACCTTCAATGGTCATACACCCAATGAAAATAGTTTGTTGGATCTCGATCGTAGTGATAAACATATTCATAATATTGATGCCAAAAGATGCAAAGTTAATAATGATAGTGCAACTTATTTGTGGCACTGCCGTTTGGGTCATATCGGTGTAAAGCGCATGAAGAAACTCCATAAAGATGGATTTTTGGAATCACTTGGTTATGAATCATTTGATGCTTGCGAACCGTGCCTTTTGGGCAAGATGACTAAAACTCCGTTCTCCGGAACAATGGAACGAGCTACTAACTTGTTGGAAATAATACATACCGATGTATGCGATCCAATGAGTATTGATGCTCATGGCAGGTATCGTTATTTTCTGAACTTCACAAGATGATTTGAGCAGATATGGGTATATCTACTTGATGAAACATAACTCTGAAATAGTTGAAAGGTTCAAAGAATTTCAGAGTGAAGTGGAAAAATCATCGTAACAAGAAAATAAAGTTTCTGCGATCTAATCGCGGAGACGAATATTTGAGTTACGAGTTTGGTCTTCAATTAAAACAATGTGAAATAGTTTCACAGCTCACGCCACCTGGAACACCACAACGTTATGGTGTGTCCGAACGTCGTAATCGTACTTTACTAGATATAGTGCGATCTATAATATCTCTTATCAGTTTACCACTATCGTTTTGGGGTTATGCATTAGAGACAGCTGCATTCACGTTTAATAGGGCACCATCTAAATCCGTTGAGACGACACCGTATGAACTATGGTTTAGCAAAAAACCTAAGCTGTCGTTTCTTAAAGTTTGGGGCTACGATGCTTATGTGAAAAAGTTTCATCCTGATAAGCTCAAACCCAAATCGGAGAAGTGCGTCTTCATAGAATACCCAAAGGTAACTATTGGGTACACCTTCTATCACAGATCCAAAGGCAAATCATTCGTTGCTAAGAATGGATCCTTTCTAGAGAAGGAGTTTCTCTCGAAAGAAGTGAGTGGGAGGAAAGTAGAACTTGATAAGGTAATTGTACCTTCTCCCGAATTGGAAAGTAGTTTATCACTGAAATCAGTTCCAGTGATTCCTACACCAATTAGTGAGGAAGCTAATGATGATGATCATGAAACTTCAGATCAAGTTACTACAGAACCTCGTAGGTCTTCCAGAGTACGGTCCGCACCAGAGTGGTACGGTAATCCTGTTCTGAAAGTCATGTTACTAGACCATGATAAACCTACGAACTATGAGGAAGCGATGATGAGCCCAGATTCCGCAAAATGGCTGGAGGCCATGAAATCTGAGAAAGGATCCATATATGAGAACAAAGTATGGACTTTGGTGGACTTGCCCGATGATCGGCAAACCATAGAAAATAAATGGATCTTCAAGAAGAAGACGGACACTAATAGTAGTGTTACTATCTACAAAGCTCGACTTGTTGTGAAAGGTTTTTCGACAAGTTCAAGGTGTTGAATACAATGAGATTTTCTCACTCGTATCGAGTGCTTAAGTCTGTCCGAATCATGTTAGCAATTGCCACATTTTATGAAATCTGGCAAAAGGATGTCAAAACTGCATTCCTTAATGGTTTTCTTAAACGAGAGTTGTATATGATGCAACCAGAAGGTTTTGTCAATCCTAAAGGTGCTAACAAAATGTGCAAGCTTTAGCGATCCATCTATGGACTGGTGCAAGCATCTCAGAGTTGGAATATACGCTTTGATAAGTTGATCAAAGCATATAGTTTTGTACAGACTTACGGTGAAGCCTGTATTTACAAGAAAGTGAGTGCGAGCACTACAACATTTCTGATAAGTATATGTGAATGGCATATTGTTGATCGGAAATAATGTAGAATTATTCTGGAAAGCATAAAGGAGTATTTGAAAGGAGTTCTTTAAAAGAAAGACCTCAGTAAAGCTACTTACACATTGAGCAACAAGATCTATATAGATAGATCAAGACGCTTGATAAGATTTTTCAATGAGTACACACCTTGATAATTTTTTTGAAATAGTTCAAAATGGAACAGTCAAAGAAAGAGTTCTTGCCTGTGATGCAAAGGTGTGAAGTTGAGTAAGACTCAAGACCCGACCATGGCAGAAAATAGAAAGAGAATGAAAAATCATTCCCTATGCCTCAGTCATAGGTTCTATAAAGTATGCTATGCTGTGAACCAGACCTATTGTATACCTTGCTCTGAGTTTGACAAAAGGAATACAATATTGATCTAAGAGTAGATCACTGGACAGCGGTCAAGAATATCCTTAGTGAGGACTAAGGAGATGTTTCTCGGTTATGGAGGTGATAAAAGAGTTCGTTGTAAAAGTTACATCGGTGCAAGCTTTTACACCAATCCAGATGACTCTAAGTCTAAATATGGATACATATTAAAAGTGGGAGCAATTAGCTAGAGTAGCTCTGTGCAGAGCATTGTAGACATAGAATATTTGCAAAATACATACGGTTTTGAATGTGACAGACCCGTTGACTAAGCTTCTCTCACAAGCAAAACATGATCACACCTTAGTACTCTTTTGGGTGTTAATCACATAGCGATGTTTACTAGATTATTGACTCTAGTAAACCCTTTGGGTGTTGGTCACATGACGATGTGAACTATGGGTGTTAATCATATACAGATATGAATATCGGTGTTAAATCACATGGCCATGTGAACTAGATTATTGACTCTAGTGCAAGTGGGAGACTGAAGGAAATATGCCCTAGAGGCAACAATAAAGTTATTATTTATTTCCTTATTTCATGATAAATGTTTATTATTCATGCTAGAATTGTATTAACCAGAAACATAATACATGTGTGAATACATAGACAAACATAAGTCACTAGTATGCCTCTACTTGACTAGCTCATTAATCAAAGATGGTTATGTTTCCTAACCATAGACATGTGTTGTCATTTGATTAATGGGATCACATCATTAGGAGAATGATGTGATTGACATGACCCATTCCGTTAGCCTAGCACTTGATCGTTTAGTATGTTGCTATTGCTTTCTTCATGACTTATAAATGTTCCAGTAACTATGAGATTATGCAACTCCCGTTTACCGGAGGAACACTTTGGGTGCTACCAAATGTCACAACGTAACTGGGTGATTATAAAGGAGTACTACAGGTGTCTCCAAAGGTACATGTTGGGTTGGCGTATTTCGAGATTAGGTTTTGTCACTCCGATTGTCGGAGAGGTATCTCTGGGCCCTCTCGGTAATGCACATCACTATAAGCCTTGCAAGCAATGTGACTAATGAGTTAGTTGCGGGATGATGCATTACGTAACGAGTAAAGAGACTTGCCGGTAACGAGATTGAACTAGGTATTGAGATACCGACGATCGAATCTCGGGCAAGTAACATACCGATGACAAAGGGAACAACGTATGTTGTTATGCGGTTTGACCGATAAAGATCTTCGTAGAATATGTAGGAGCCAATATGGGCATCCAGGTCTCGCTGTTGGTTATTGACCGGAAACGTGTTTCGGTCATGTCTACATAGTTCTCGAACCCGTAGGGTCCGCACGCTTAAGGTTTCGATGACAGTTATATTATGAGTTTATGAGTTTTGATGTACCGAAGGAGTTCGGAGTCCCGGATGAGATCGGGGACATGACGAGGAGTCTCGAAATGGTCGAGACGTAAAGATCGATATATTGGACGACTATATTCGGAGTTCGGAAAGGTTCCGAGTGATTCGGGTATTTTCAGAGTACCGGGGAGTTACGGGAATACGGGGAAGAGTATTGGGCCTTAATGGGCCTTAGTGGGAAGGAGCCAGGAGGTGGCGCGCGCCCCTCCCAAGCCCAGTTCGAATTGGACAAAGGGTTTGGGGCGCGGCCCCCCTCTCCCTTCCTTCTCCACTTCCCCCCTTTCCCCCCTTCTCCTAGTTGGACTAGGAAAGAAGGAGTCCTACTCCCGGTGGGAGTAGGACTCCCCTTGGCGCGCCCTCCTCCTAGGGCCGGCCTCCTCCTCCCTTGCTCCTTTATATACGGGGGCAGGGAGGCACCCCATGACACACAAGTTGATCTACGGATCGTTCCTTAGCCGTGTGCGGTGCCTCCCTCCACCATATTCCACCTCGGTCATATCGTCGCGGAGTTTAGACAAAGCCCTGCGCCGGTAGAACATCATCGTCGTCACCACGCCGTCGTGCTGACGAAACTCATCCCTGACGCTTTGCTGGATCGGAGCCCGGGGATCGTCATCGAGCTGAACGTGTGCTGAACTTGGAGGTGCCGTACGTTCGGTACTTGGATCGGTCGGATCATGAAGACGTACGACTACATCAACCGCGTTGTGCTAACGCTTCCGCTTACGGTCTACGAGGGTACATGGACAACACTCTCCCCTCTCGTTGCTATACCATCACCATGATCTTGCGTGTGCGTAGGAATTTTTTTTTTGAAATTACTACGTTCCCCAACAGCTCATTGATCAATAGATGGTTATGGTTTCCTGACCATGGACATTGAATGTCATTGATAACGGGATCACATCATTAGGAGAATGATGTGATGGACAAGACCCAATCCTAAGCATAGCACAAGATCGTGTAGTTCGTTTGCTAAGAGATTTTCTAATGTCAGGTATCATTTCCTTAGACCATGAGATTGTGCAACTCCTAGATACCGTAGGAATGCTTTGCGTGTACCAAATGTCACAATGTAACTGGGTGGCTATAAAGGTGCACTACAAGTATCTTTGAAAGTGTCTGTTGGGTTGGCACGAATCGAGACTGGGATTTGTCACTCCATATGACGGAGAGGTATCTCTGGGTCCACTCGGTAATGCATCATCATAATGAGCTCAATGTGACTAACGAGTTAGTCACGGGATCATCCGTTACAGAACAAGTAAAGAGACTTAACGGTAACGAGATTGAACGAGGTATTGGGATACCGACGATAGAATCTCGGGCAAGTAACATACCGATAGACAAAGGGAATTGTATACGGGATTAATTGAATCCCCGACATCGTGGTTCATCCTATGAGATCATCGTGGAAGATGCGGGAGGAAATATGGGTATCCAGATCCCGCTATTGGTTATTGGCCGAGAGGTGTCTCGGTCATGTCTGCATGGTTCCCGAACCCGTAGGGTCTACACACTTAAGGTTCGGTGATGCAAGAGTTGTTATGGGAAATAGTATGTGGTTACCGAAGATTTTTCGGAGTCTCGGATGAGATCCCGGACGTGATGAGGAACTCCGGAATGATCCGGAGGTGAAGATCGATATATTGGACGAAGGGTATTGGAGTCCAGAATTGTTTCGGGGGTACCGGTTGACGACCAGCATGTCCGAAAGGGGTTTCAGAGGCCCAGGCAAGCGTTGGGGGGCCTTATGGGCCAAGGGGAGGGGGCACATCAGCCCACTAAGGGGCTGAGCGTCACTCCCACCCCACCTCAAGTAACCTGGAGATGTGGGGGCGCCTCCCCTAGGGCATTCACCCCTCCCGGCTTGGGGGGCAAGTTTCCTAGGGGTGGGTGCGCCCAAACCCATCTAGGGTTTCCCCTGTGGCTGCCGCCCCTCCCCTAGGGAAACCCTAGGGCGCCTCCTCCTCACCCCTTCCCCCTATATATAGTGAGGGAGAGAGAGGGCAGCTGCACACCCTTCCCCTGGCGCAGCCCCTCCCTCCTCCAACACCTCGTCCTCCTCCATAGAGCTTGGCGAAGCCCTGCTGAAATACCACAAGCTCCACCACCACGCCATCATGCTGCCGGAGCTCTCCCTCAACTTCTCCTCTCCCCTTGCTGGTTCAAGAAGGAGGAGACTTCCCCGGGTTGTACGTGTGTTGAATGTGGAGGTGTCGTCCGTTCGGCGCTAGATCATATCTTCCGCGATTTGAATCGCCGTGAGTACGACTCCATCAACCGCGTTCTTGTAATGCTTCCGCTTAGCGATCTTCAAGGGTATGAAGATGCACTCCCTTCTCTCTCTCGTTGCTAGCATCTCCTAGATTGATCTTGGTGACACGTAGGAAATTTTTTGAATTATTGCTACGTTCCCCAACAGTGGTATCAGAGATAGGTCTATGCGTAGATTCTATGCACGAGTAAAACACAAAGAAGTTGTGGGCGATGATTTGTTCAATTTGCTTACCGTTACTAGTCTTATCTTGATTCGGCGGCATTATGGGATGAAGCGGCCCGGACCGACCTTACACGTACGCTTACGTGAGACAGGTTCCACTGACTGACATGCACTTGTTACATAAGGTGGCTAGCGGATGTCTGTCTCTCCCACTTTAATCGGATCGGATTCGATGAAAAGGGTCCTTATGAAGGGTAAATAGCAATTGGCATATCACAGTTGTGGCTTTTGCGTAGGTAAGAAACATTATTGCTAGAAACCCATAGCAGACACGTAAAACATGCAATAACAATTAGAGGACGTCTAACTTGTTCTTGCAGGGTATGCCATGTGATGTGATATGGCCAAAAGGATGTGATGAATGATATATGTGATGTATGAAATTGATCATGTTCTTGTAATAGGAATCATGACTTGCATGTCGATGAGTATGACAACCGGCAGGAGCCATAGGAGTTGTCTTATTTATTCTATGACCTGCATGTCAATGAGATTGCCATGTAATTACTTTACTTTATTGCTAATCGTTAGCCATAGTAGTAGAAGTAATAGTTGGCGAGACAACTTCATGAAGACACAATGATGGAGATCATGATGATGGAGATCATGATGATGGAGATCATAGTGTCATGCCGGTGATGAAGGTGATCATGCCGCGCCTCAAAGATGGAGATCAAAGGCGCAAGATGATATTAGCCATATCATGTCACTTTATGATTTGCATGTGATGTTTGTCATGTTTACATCTTATTTGCTTAGAACGACGGTAGCATAAATAAGATGATCCCTCACTAAAAAATTTCAAGAAAGTGTCCCCCCTAACTGTGCACCATTGCGAAAGTTCGTTGTTTTGAAGCACCACGTGATGATCGGGTGTGATAGATTCTAACGTTCGCATACAACGAGTGTAAGCCAGATTTACACATGCAAAACACTTAGGTTGACTTGACAAGCCTAGCATGTACAGACATGGCCTCAGAACACGAGAGACCGAAAGGTCAAACATGAGTCGTATAGTAGATACGATCAACATGGAGATGTTCACCGATGATGACTAGTCCGTCTCACGTGATGATCGGACACGGCCTAGTTGACTCGGATCATGTATCACTTAGATGACTAGAGGGATGTCTATCTAAGTGGGATTTCACTAAATAATTGATTAGATGAACTTAATTATCATGAACATAGTCAAAAGATCTTTGCAACTTATGTCGTGGCTTGCGCTTTAGTTCTACTATTTTAGATATGTTCCTAGAGAAAAATTTAGTTGAAAGTTGACAGTAGCAATTGTGCGGACTAGGTCCATATACTGAGGATTGTCCTCATTGCTGCACAGAAGGATTATGTCCTTAATGCACCGCTCGGTGCGCTGAACCTCAAGCATCGTCTGTGGATGTTGCAAACATCTGACATACACGTTTTGATGACTACGTGGTAGTTTGGTGCGTAATGCTAAACAGTTTAGAATTGAGGCGCAAAAGACGTTTTTGAAACGTCGCAGAACATATGAGGTGTTCCAAGGACTGAAATTGCGATTTCAGGCTCGTGCCCACGTCAAGAGGTATGAGACCTCTGACAAGTTTCTTAGCCTACAAACTAAGGGAGAAAAGCTCAATTGTTGAGCATGTGCTCAGATTGTCTGAGTACTACAATCGCTTGAATCGAGTGGGAGTTAATCTTCCGGATGAGATAGTGATGGTTCTCCAAAGTCACTTCCACCAAGCTACTGGAGCTTCGTGATGAACTATAACATATCAGGGATAGATATAATGATCCTTGAGCTGTTCGCGATGTTTGACACCGCGAAAGTAGAAATCAAGTAGGAGCATCAATTGTTGATGGTTAGTAAAACCGCTAGTTTCAAGAAGGGCAAGGGAAAGAAGAGATACTTCATGAAACGACAAATCAGTTGCTGCACTAGTGAAGAAACCCAAGGTTGAACCCAAACCCGGGACTAAGTGCTTCTGTAATGAGGGGAACGGTCACTAAAGCAAAACTACCCTAGATACTTGGTAGATGAGAAGGCTCGCAAGGTCGACAGAAGTATATTGGATATACATTATATTAATGTGTACTTTACTAGTACTCCTAGTAGCACCAGGGTATTAGATACCGGTTCAGTTGCTAAGTGTTAGTAACTCGAAATAAAAGCTACGGAATAAACGGAGACTAGCTAAAGGTGAGATGACGATATGTGTTGGAAGTGTTTCCAAGGTTTATGTGATCAAACATCGCATGCTCCCTCTACCATCGAGATTGGTGTTAAACCTAAATAATTGTTATTTGGTGTTTGCATTGAGCATAGACATGATTGGATTATGTTTATCGCAATACTGTTAAGGAGAATAATGGTTACTCTATTTATTTGAATAATACCTTCAATGGTCTTGCACCTAAAATGAATGGTTTATTGAATCTCGATCGTAGTGATACACATGTTCATGCCAAAATATATAAGATAGTAATGATAGTACCACATAATTGTGGCACTGCCATTTGAGTCAAATTGGTACAAAGCGCATGAAGAAGCTCCATGTTGATGGATCTTTGGACTCACTCGTTTTTTGAAAAGTTTGAGACATGCGAACCATGTCTATTGGTATATATACGCATGAAGAAACTCCATGCAGATGGATCGTTTAGACTCACTTGTTTTTGAATCACTTGAGACATGCAAATCATACCACATGGGAAAGATGACTGAAAGGCCTCGTTTTCAATGAGATGGAACAAGACAGAAACTTGTTGGAAGTACATTTGATGTGTGCAATCCAATGAGTGCTGAGGCATGCAGTCAATATCGTTATGCTCTTACTTCACAGACGATTTGAGTAGATTCTAAGTATATTTACTTGATGAAACACAAGTCTGAATTATTGAAAGGTTCAAGTAATTTCAGAGTGAAGTTGAAGATCATCGTGACAAGAGGACAAAATGTCTATGATATGATCATAGAGATGAATATCTGAGTTACGTGTTTGGTACACAATTAAGACATTGTGGAAATTGTTTCACAACTAATACCGCCTGGAACACCATAGTGTGATAGTGTGTCTGAACATCATAGTTGCACCCTATTAGATGTGGTGCATGACATGATGTCTCTTATCGAATTACCACTATCGTTTATGGGTTAGGCATTAGAGAAGAACGCATTCACTTTAAATAGGGCACCACGTAATTTCGTTGAGATGACATCGTATGAACTATGGTTTAGAGAAACCTAAGCTGTCGTTTCTTAAAGTTTGGAACTGCGACGCTTATGTGAAAAAGTTTTAGCCTGATAAGCTCGAACCCAAAGCGGATAAATGCATCTTCATAGGATACCCAAAACAGTTGGGTATACCTCCTAATTCAGATCCGGAAGCAAAAGTGATTGTTTCTAGAAACGGGTCCTTTCTCGGGGAAAAGTTTCTCTCGAAAGAATTGAGTGGGAGGATGGTGGAGACTTGATGAGGTTATTGAACCATCACTTCAACCAGTGTGTAGCTGGTCACATGAAGTTGTTCATGTGGCACCTACACCAATTGAAGTGGAAGCTGATGATATTGATCATGAAACTTTGGATCAAGTCACTACCAAACCTCGTAGGTCGACAAGGATGCGTACTACTTCAGAGTGGTATGGTAATCCTATCTTGGAAGTCATGTTGCTAGACAACAATGAACCTACGAGCTATGGAGAAGCGATGGTGGGCCCGGATTCCGACGAATGGCTCGAGGCCATAAAATCTGAGAGGATCCATGTATGAAAACAAAGTATAGACTTTGGAAGAACCACTTTATGGTCGTGAGGTTGTTGGGTACAGATGGATTTTAAAAGGTAGACGGACAATGATGGTAAGTGTCACCATTAAGAAAGCTTGACTTGTCACTAAGATGTATTCTGACAAGTTCAAGGAGTTTACTACGATGAGACTTTCTCACTCGTAGCGATGCTAAGAGTCTGTTGGGATTATATTAGCAGTTCCTGCATTATTTATGAAATCTTGCAGATAGGATGTAAAAAAAAACATTGTTTCCTCGACGATTTTCTTGAGGAAAGGTTGTATGTGATACAAACAGAAGGTTTTGTCAATCTTGAAAGATGCTAACAAGTATGCAAAGCTCCAGCAATCCTTCTAAGGACTGGAGTAAGCATCTCGGAGTTGGAATATACGCTTTGATGAGATGATCAAAGATTTGGGGTTTATACAGTTTATGAGAAACTTGTATTTCCAAAGAAGTGTGTGGGAGCACTATAGAATTTCTGATGAGTATATGTTGTTGACATATTGTTGATCGAAAATGATGTAGAATTTCTGGAAAGCATATAGGGTTGTTTGAAAGGTGCTTTTCAATAAAAATCTGGATTAAGCTACTTGAACATTGAGCATCAAGATCTATAAGGATAGATCAAAAATGCTTAATAGTACTTTCAAATGAATACATACCGTGACAAGATTTTGAAGGAGTTCAAAATAGATCGGCAAAGGAGTTCTTGGCTGTGTTATAAGGTGTGAGTATTGAGTAAGACTCAAGACCTGACCACGGCAGAAGAAAGAGAAAGGACGAAGGTCGTCCCCTATGTTTTAGACGTAGGCTCTATAGTGTGCTATGATGTGTACCGCACCTGAAGTGTGCCTTGCCGTGAGGCAATCAAGGGGTACAAGAGTGATCCAGGAATGGATCACAAGACAGTGGTCAAAGTTATCCTTAGTAACTAGTGGACTAAGGAATTTTCTCGATTATGGAGGTGGTAAAAGAGTTCGTCGTAAAGGGTTATGTCAATGCAAACTTTGATACTAATCTGGATGATTATGAGTAGTAAACCGGCTTCATATAGTAGAACAGTTATTTGGAATAGCTCCAAATAGTGCGTGGTAGCTGCATCTACAAGATGACATAGAGATTTGTAAAGCACACACGGATCTGAAAGGTTCAGACCCATTGACTAATAACCTCTCTCACAAGCAAGATGTGATCAAACCCCATGGGTGTTGGATTCATTACAATCACATAGTGATGTGAACTAGATTATTGACTCTAGTGCAAGTGGGAGACTGTTGGAAATATGCCCTAGAGGCAATAATAAAATGGTTAGTATTATATTTCCTTGTTCATGATAATTGTCTATTGTTCATGCTATAATTGTATTAACTGGAAAACATAATACATGTGTGAATACATAGACCACAACATGTCCCTAGTGAGCCTCTAGTTGACTAGCTTGTTGATCAATAGATGGTTATGGTTTCCTGACCATGGACATTGGATGTCATTGATAACGGGATCACATCATTAGGAGAATGATGTGATGGACAAGACCCAATCCTAAGCATAGCACAAGATCGTGTAGTTTGATTGCTAAGAGCTTTTCTAATGTTAAGTATCATTTCCTTAGACCATGAGATTGTGCAACTCCCGGATACCGTAGGAATGCTTTGGGTGTACCAAACATCACAACGTAACTGGGTGGCTATAAAGGTGCACTACAGGTATCTCCGAAAGTGTCTGTTGGGTTGGCACGAATCGAGACTGGGATTTGTCACTCCGTATGATGGAGAGGTATCTCCGGGCCCACTCGGTAATGCATAATCATAATGATCTCAATGTGACTAAGGAGTTAGTCACGGGATCATGCGTTATAGAATGAGTAAAGAGACTTGCCGGTAACGAGATTGAACGAGGTATTGGGATACCGACGATAGAATCTCGGGCAAATAACATACCGATAGACAAAGGGAATTGTATACGGGATTAATTGAATCCCCGACATCGTGGTTCATCCGATGAGATCATCGTGGAACATGTGGGAGGCAATATGGGTATCCAGATCCTGCTATTGGTTATTGGTCGAGAGGTGTCTCGGTCATGTCTGCATGGTTCCCGAACCCGTAGGGTCTGCACACTTAAGGTTTGGTGATGCTAGAGTTGTTATGGGAAATAGTATGTGTTTACTGAAGGTTGTTCGGAGTCCCGGATGAGATCCCGGACGTGACGAGGAACTCCGGAATGGTCCTGAGATGTCCGGAGGTGAAGATCGTTGGGGGGCCTTATGGGCCAAGGGGAGGGGGCACATCAGCCCACTAAGGGGCTGAGCGCCCCTCCCACCCCATCTCATGTAACCTGGAGATGTGGGGGCGCCTTCCCTAGGGGAGCCACCCCTCCCGGCTTGGGGGGCAAGTTTCCTAGGGGTGGGGCGCCCAAACCCATCTAGGGTTTCCCCTGTGGCCGCCGCCCCTTCCCTAGGGAAACCGTAGGGCGCCTCCTCCTCCCCCCTTCCCCCTATATATAGTGAGGGAGAGAGAGGGCAGCCACACACCCTTCCCCTGGCGCAGCCCCTCCCTCCTCCAACACCTCCTCCTCCTCCGTAGAGCTTGGCGAAGCCCTGCAGAAATACCACAAGCTCCACCACCACGCCGTCGTGCTGCCGGAGCTCTCCCTCAACTTCTCCTCTCCCCTTGCTGGATCAAGAAGGAGGAGACGTTCCCGGGCTGTACGTGTGTTGAACGCGGAGGCGCCGTCCGTTCGGCGCTAGATCGGATCTTCCGCGATTTGAATCGCCGTGAGTACGACTCCATCAACCGCGTTCTTGTAACGCTTCTGCTTAGCGATTTTCAAGGTATGAAGATGCACTCCCTTCTCTCTCTCGTTGCTAGCATCTCCTAGATTCATCTTGGTGACACGTAGGAAAATTTTGAATTATTGCTACGTTCCCCAACAGGATTGCTGGAATTTTTGTCTATTTTGGGCCAGCCCAATAGCAATTTCAGAAATTCCTAATAAATCCTAGAGGCCCACGAGCCCATTCGTGCAAGGCAAGAGGTGGAACTAAAGTTTAGTCCCACATTGCTAGTTTAGAGGGAGTTGGACCTCTTTATAAGGGAGGTTCTTTCCCCACATGTATGAGCATGAGAACAAAAGGGACATCCACGCGTGCTCCTCCTCCGCCGCCCGCCTCGCCACGCCACGCCACACCACGCCAAGCCTCATCATAAAGCGCCGCGGGTTGCTGGAAAGAGCCGAACCGATGTCTAAATTTTTGCCACGCACGATGGGTATACGAACGGTCACACGGGAGCTGAAACGTTTTTGCTGTAGTGGAGATTGAATACGAATGGTGCACCTCTTCGCCTGCTGCCTGTTCGCTTACTCTCCCTTTGTTGGTTCACCTCCCGTCGCAGCCTGTTCGCCTCTCTCTCCTATGCCTATATAAGAGAGGTCACTCCTCTCCAGAGAGACATATCAGAAGATCCTTTTCCTCTCGCCACAAAGTTCCTGAGCACTGCGCTGCTGCTATGATCTTCCACATCCTGGCTTGCGGCGTGCACCGCAGGTTGGGACTGTAGGCCTTCGAAACTCCACCTCTTTGAGTCCTGTACAGGAGAAGGGTGATAAGGTTTTTGGGGAGCGCTCAGCACGACTACTGACTTTTTTGTCACGGATGCCCCGACTACTTCCCCGACGACGACTACTTCCCGGATGTCAACAACCTCCTTGACGACATGGCTACCGAGGACACCGACCCCAAGTCCAGTGCTACTGTTGGTTCTGCTGTCCCGTACGTGTTCTTACTCTTTCTTTTAGAGGTCCTGCCACAGTTCCTTGTTCTAGTGTTTGCCCTACATATGTTAGGCTCTACTTCATATATGTTGTTTGCTCTAGATATGTTTGCCTACAGTTCATGACTTGCTTTATCTCTGCTATTTTAGTCATGCTTTATTTAGTATTTCTGTTAATAAAACCATATGGTAAATTGCTCATATTTCCAACAGTAATGTTACCATTGCTCCCAAAATCCAACCATTAAGAACATTTCGGTTGGCCATTGGCTGGACCGCGTGTCCAAAATGGTCATTTCCCATCAGGCAAGGCTATGGCTATAAATAGCCACCCCGCACCGGCTTTGTCCAGTTGATTCCGAGAAGTTTGTCGAGCAACCCTCTCTCCTAATTGATTTGAATTTAAAATCCATCGAGGGAAAAACCCAAAGCCAAAAAATTATATACTTGTCTAGCATCACTCGAATCTAAGTCCAATACGCTCCACCTATTACTCTCGAGAGCTGTGAATCTCTCTAGACGGTTAGGTGTCAATTTATTCAGACATCAAGAGTGATTGCGGTTCTCGAAGAAGAAGTCCATAAAGGTTCGAAGATCACCTCAAGTATCTACCACAAGTGATCGACATTGGTTGAAGAACCAATTGTCGAGGAGAACAGGGCGAATAGAATTTATCTTCTGTGTTAAGTCACAATCCCTCCAACCAGACATAGTCCTCTTGTAGAAGGGCGAAGTGGTCTACCAAATTCTTTGTCGCCATCGAGCATCACTTGTTATCTCTGCACTTACTTTCATTCGCTCTATCTTAAGTTTCGATCATGTGATTCCTTTTGATGCTTGTGTTTAATTCATGTTCGCTAGTTTATATTCGCTAATTGTAGTTTATTTTCATTCACTCAGTTGCTGGGTTTCGAGAGTTTTGAAGTATCCAAAGAAATTTTAAAACTCCCATTCACACCCCTTCCCCCTCTGGTAGACATACTTCGTTCCTATAGTTTGTCCAAAAATCGATGGAATGGCATGGCCGTTTTGCTTTCCAGCACCCACCTGCAAGGAACTCGGCGGCAACAAGCCTCAAGTGGCTTCATGCTCACCAAGATGCACCTCGATCGGTGCTAACATAGTACGCCTCCAGTGGGCCACAAGCGAAGAATCGAGCCCCTCTTGGACTTTGGTACTACCAGTTATGGAATGATTAACTTGCATGGTCCAAACCATTCAGATACACAAAGTGAAGGGTGACTGTATTGCTTATTCAACAGGTCATTGGATGGATGCTGAACCACTAGACACCAAACCACTATAGCCTTGGTTCTGGTTGTGGAAAGAGTAGTAGGATACTCCCCTAGAGTGACACTAGTTGGTCCTTCACAATCTCTTTGCAAGCTCCAAGGCGGCTTGCTAGGGCGGGAATTGCAAGGCCAAAAGCCAGCCCAGCAACCTTGACATGGGTCTAGGGGCTACTGAGGAGGACACAACGCATGGATATGGACAGCAAGGCCGAAAGCTAGCCCAGCAACCTTGACATGGGTCAGACTGGCGACTTGGACTAACCTTCTAAACGGGATGCCTCATTAATCTTGAGGTACTTGGCAAACAACCAGCTCACTCAACTAGTCACGGTCCGGCACGACCCTGTAGCATGCTCCAACTTCTAAACTTACCCGAGCCATGTGGCTCGAACTTAACCACGTATATAAGGCATGTTAGGGGCCTTTCGATCCGGACAAAATCTTCTTGGATCATTCTACACACCATTGAAATGTAGGGTTCCACACCTAACCCTTCATCTTCCACCTCTGCCGACAACAACGGCACACCTTGTATCAAGAACCCTAGCCAAGATTTTTCTGATCTTCGGCCAACACATGTTGCAATACATCTCAGTAGTAGTAGGGTACCACCTCTCCAGGGAGGGCGCATACTTGCACTAATCTTTATCTCTCTTGTGTAACCATCCTGATTTGCTACTTGCAAACCGCTCGGAACAAATTTAGCTATCCATCATACACCCATGACAACTGCTACTGGATCAGAAAATCAATAGCGCGGCACTGGTCTTAGATCCTTGATGATGGCCTCCTCGAGCTTCGACCTCCTATGTTCCATGGAGATGGTGGTGGCTCCTCTTGCTCATCCATGGCTCTGCGGCGGCGAGCATATCCACCTCGACAAGATCTCGCCTCCACCGTCCCCTTTGTCTAATTACATTATACGATCATAATTTGTACCATCAAGTATGTATTCCAGATTTTATAAATTGTATTGAATAAACTATATGTATGTTGGTGTATTATGTATTTTCTAAAGAAAAAAATCCTTGAATAGTTAGCATTTACGTGCAGGACTAAGGTCTTCCTTGAACTGATGTTCCTGTTATTGGTGTGAAGCTACCAGTGATGAACAAAATTTAGTGTACATCATTATTATGTAAAATATTGTTTTAAACACCGTCTTTGATAACCGTTTGTGTGATATGCAATGGTAAAAACGAGCATGAAACTAGACCGAAAACAAGTTACATATACGTATCATAGATTATGCCAAAAAGTAATGGTAATTGAGAAATGTACAGTGTATACGTACATATACAACGTGTGAGGACCTCCAACGCGATGCGCCAATGGGTGTCTGATCCAGTGATGTATTGGACAAATCCGGTTGGACGGGTTATGCGCTGAATCGACCGGACAGGATGTGTCATATGTTTCACACTGGAACACGGCTCAACAGTAATTACATGTGTCGGGCCAAATCGATTTGAGGCCATAATGACATTTATGCAAAGCTACCTAGACAAATAATTGAAACATATCAAAAAATCAAAGGAAAAACAGAGAAATAAAATCCAAGTCTCTTTCCGGAAAGCAAGAGGAAAAAGACAAGGAAAATTAACTAGCACCCAAAGAAACGCAAAGTGCTTTTTACCGGAGGCGGGAGCTACCGGTGGACCATCTACCATATATTTACTTTGTGATTCGTGCACTAGGGGCCAGTGCATGTGTTTAGCATTTTGTATTGTGGTAGCAATCTCATGTATCCAATCTTTGTCAGTTAAGTGGGTCCCTGTCAACAAAAAAACAAAATTTCTCCCAGCGTAGGTACGCATGCATGCAGTAACTTTCCAAACTCTCCACACAACTCTAGTCCTGCCTTTTATTTTCTCTTTAGAAATTTCATTCATTTATATCTTTAAAACTATAATCCCATTTTAGAAATATTTTATATATTTGAACTCCTGGTGCCAAGACCGTTAGAACAAGATCAATCTTGAATACATTTAAACATGATTAAATTTCAACGTTTCAAACGAGTGAAATCAGTTTTCTGAAATAAGTGAAATAAGTTCTTTGAATTGAGTGAAACCATTTTTCTTGAAATGGGAAATGTTTTATTTTTCATGTGTATGAAACATATTTCAGTGCGAAATATGTGAAACTTGTTATTTAAGAAATGTGAAACTAGTTACTTAAAAAAAATATTAAGCTGATTATTTCCAATCAGTTTAAAAAATAAGTGAAATATATCTTTGAAACAAGTGAAATTGTTATTTCAATTTAGTGTCTATAATGTGTTTTTCCAAAATTAGTGAAATGAGTGAAATCTATCTTTTGTAATTAGGGTAATTAATTTTTTGAAACAAGTTGAATATAGTATTTTAATTGAGTGAGTGAAATGCGTTTTCTGAAATTAGTGAATGTGAGAAATAAGATACTTGAAAAAAAGAAATATATCCATTGTCCTGTGAAACTTTCTATTTCAATGTTTGAAACTGATTTTTGTGAAGATTGAAATATGTTTCAAGATATTTCATAAATACGAAGTGAAATTAGTATTAGAGATTTTCTTTCTAAAGAGTGAATCAGTTTTCCAAATCAGTGAAATGTGTTTTTTGAAACTAGTGAATTACTGATTTTTTTAAATACGTGAACCTTGTTATTTAGAATTTTTAAACTAGTTATTTGAAACAATCTAAATTTGGGTTATTATGAAACTCTTTCTGGTGAGTGAAATATGTTTAATGAAGTGAATGCTTTTTAGAAATAATGGAAATTGGTTTTGGAAATTATTGAAATCAAAATTTTCAAATGATTGAAAAAACTTATCTTGCAAAACGAGTAAAATTGGTCTCTTAATGATTGAAAGAAGTTCTAGTAATGAGTGAAATTATATTCATAAATGAATGAAGCAAGTGAAGTTAGTTTCTGAGTGAAATTATATTTTTAAATGAGTGAAATTTTGTTCTTAAAATGTGTGAAATCAGTTTTTAAACATGTGTATTTTTAAATCAGTGAATATTATATGAAACAAGTAAGTCAGTTTTTGGAAGGAGTGAAATCAGCTTAAAGATATGGGTGAAATATATTTTAAAAAATGCATGAAATGTATCAATTGAAATGAGTGAGCTTGTATATTTTAAATGAGTGAATTGTTATTTTGAATGGGCCAATAGCTCCTGTGCGACACATTTGAGGTGAATTGGCTTGAGCGTGACGTTGTTCGAACGAATGGCTGTGGTGCGACACATTTGAGCAGGTAAATAGCCCACGCACGACATGGCTGTTAAACTGAACTGATGCCCTCGTAAGCTGTTGGGGGCTGGACCCACCACTTATCCACGTAAGCGCTGGACACACCACTTATCCACCTAAGCGCGGGACCCACCACTTGTCTACTCGCGGGACCCACCTCCTCGCAGCTAGAAGAGACGAGCGCCCGTGCCCGTCCGCCCGCCGCCGCCCATTCATCCCCTTTCCCCAATCTTTCTCTTCTCCGGCGACCTAGCGCAAATGTCTACCTCCTCCGCCACGCAAACAAAATGGCGACAGTATGGACCAGTGCTGCTAACAAGGTGCCCTGAATGCCCACGCCCAGACCCTCTTAAACGGTTGGTCACTAAAAGGGATGACAATGGCAATCTTGGGCGGGAATTTGTGAAATGCTTGAGCAAACCAATGACAGGAAGGGATGGCAAGGTTAGATCTCAGTTCTTAGCCCGTTCTTTCGCTGTCTTTCGCTCTGATTTCTCCATATTTTGTTTTTTCTCCTCGAATTTGGGATTTAGGGTTCATTTTGTTCTTTTCAGATCTTGAAGAAATGTTACCATTTTGAGTGGATTGATGAATATGTTGATAGGATTCAGTTTGAGGGCTACGTTGATTCGAGCGTGGCCGCAACCTGGGAGCTCAATTTGGGCGGGGTGCCGCCGATTGCTGTGGAGAATACGGGGAGCTCGGGCGGAGGGGCGGGCAGAGTCGTGCCGATGGCGATGTATGCGCGCAATGCTGAACTGCATGCGGAGTCCGAACTGACCGAGGAACTGAAGAAGATCAAGAAACATCTAATGCAGATGATCGATTTGCAGAAGCAAGCAAATATCATGGCAGGGGGGTTCTATTGTTGTATCATTGCTCTGTTTTTGTTTTATTTGTTGTTCATCCGTCATTAGAATGGGCATTTAGGCCTGTCAGTGTAGAGGATGTGATCTATGCGCAAGTAATGTATCTGAATTATCTGAATTGAAGCAGCAATTTGGAACACAAATTATTCAGTGTTCATGCTCTGTTTCCCCTGTTTTTGTTCTTCAGTTAACAGAGTACACACCCAAATTCAGTTTCTAGTAAAAAAAACAAAACTGGGCTGCCGAATAGATGTTGGGCCGTAAGGAGATCGGGCTCAAGGAGACCAGCCCACCCGCGTAGGGGCACCAGCCCACCTCTAACTTCGGCAAATAAAATGTTACTTGTTTTTACTTTGGCCTTTTTCTTGCACTAAATTTTGTGATGGATCATTTTTTGATGCACTAAAACTAAATATTACTTGTTTTTATGCATGTCTACGGTTTCATGAACTAAATGAGTTGCATGCTTGCATGAAGTAAATTAGTTTGCATTTCCTAGTTGCATGTCCATAGTGGGTTTGCATGGGGCTCCTAGTTGCATGTCTATGGTTTGGGTCATGACCCATTATTTGGCCAATATTTTGAAGATGGTGTGTGTGGTGATTGGGGTGTAGCAACCCGGGCCCGTAGCAACCCATAGCAATACACAAATAATGGAACAACCCATAGCAATCTACAAATAATAGCACAAAATACACAATATATATAGTAGCATAACGATTATATAGAAGCATAACGATTGCAACACATAGTTCCACGATAGCCTTACAACTTAAAACACTAATACAACTTAATAACAGTAGCATAACGATTACAACTTAAAAACTAATACGATACGATACGATAGATCGGGGGGCACCAAACGCGGGTTCTTCTTCGGGTTCTTCTCTCCTCCTCCTCCGGGTGAACGCCGGGCCACCTCGCTCCTCCGGGCGCCCTTCACTCGTCGTTGTTGATTGGGTACGGGAGCGTGTGCATAACGCCGTTGTTGGGGAAGATGGAGTTGAAGTCGGTGAAAATGTTATGGGTGGTGAAAGCTATGAACTCACAACCAACCCAATACACTCGCCCGAGGAGGTAGAAAGCATCGAATGGGTTAGTGAACGTAGCGAGGAGCCCAACCACAACGCCGTTGTGGGTGACCTCCTCAACATGGTACATCCTTGGAGAGCCGCGGGGGAGGTGGCGGAAGCCGGCCGCAAGGAAGAACTCCGTCAACTCCCTTGCGCCCCTCCACCTTGAGATGGCCCAAACCCTAAGGGTACTCTCCACGTACACTCCGTTCGGGTAGAGCCTTTCCGGCATGGTTGGGGGAGTTGGTAGGTGGGGGCGTTGTACTGCATGGTGGCGCCCGGTGGCTCGAGGGCTCGATCGGGTTTGATGGAGAAGAAGGAAGAAGGAGGGCAGAGGAGGAAGAGGATGGGGTGTGGATGAGGAGGAAGAGGAAGACGATAGTGCCCGGCTTAAATAGCCCAAGAGCGACGTGGTTTTTGATTTCTTCGAGTGGTTTCACTGGGTAGAATTAATGGGCGGGCGGCGTTTGGTGGCGCCCCATGGAAGTGTGTACACGAGCGTGGGAAACGGGCTGTGACGGTCGCGGGTCAAGGGGGCGGGATCACGCACGCGTCTGTGCCGTCGTGGGTCAAGGGGACACGCCTGCCCCGGGTTCTCTGCGTGTGCCGCCCGTGCATTCATGTCATAGCCCATCTTGCTAGGGCTAGCCGGCTAGAGGGCAACGTTCGGTCGATTTTTTTAGGGCAACGTTCGGTCGATGTGAGACGTGACAATAATGGATGCCTTCATTTACCCATCTTGTAACGGGCAGCACGCCGTTTGAACTGCATCTATACCCACATCGATACCCCATGCCAGTATTGCGTCCTCAAAGAGGAGCACGCCATGCACGGCACGCCATGCAACGTTGGCTTTTTGGTTGTCTTCATTGGGCTGCTGCATTGTGGCTTTGTGCATGCTTTGATGCGACGCTGCATCGGTTCTAATGGTAGGCATGCGACAGGTTACTGCGTTGATAGGGGTGGCGGGGCAGGGCTACGTCGAGGCATGCATGCAACAACGGGCGCAGTCCTGCGGGTGGGCACGCATGCTGCGGGTGGGCACGGGCACGCATGCAACGATGGAAAGGGCACTGCGTAGGCTTGGTCCATGCACCGCGTCAACTCTTGCCGTTGGATTCAAATGAACGGTCCTGATGCTCCAACGAGAGAGGCTGATCCAAACCCCACCGCGTCAACCAATCAGCGCGTCTCATGCGGATCGCTGCACACTGTAGCTAACCCTAGCGCCTGATCTCAACCGTCCACGTACAACGATCGACGACCAGGTAGTGTGCGGGGTTTGAGGGGTTTTGAGAGGGGTTTGAGGGGTTTTGAGAGGTTTTGACTGATTAGGGTTGAGCATAACTAATTCAAAAAAAATCAAAAAAATATAAAACGTGCGCACATAGTCTTATTATGTCGTATAGTAACGAGAAAAAAATATAAATATGGTCATTCCTCAAACAATGTAGTATGGAGTTCAAGGGAGAGAGTAGTGGGCACCCGAGAGTAGGTGGGGTTTTGAAAATGAAAAGTGTGAAAACCTTGTTTCTCATTTTCATTTTGGATTGACTAAGAAAGATCTGAACTTACTTTTCTCATTTTCATGTTTTAAACTTGTTTTATATATAATTTTCTATTAAACCTTGTTTTTTCAAAAAGAAAAGAAAATAATAGAAAATTAATTCAATAAATAGTGAGACTTTAGATTTACACTATATAGGTAGAATAGATGTGTAGAAAAATTATTTGGCTGGTTTAGACAAAGTGCCAAAAAAACTTGCTTAAATATGAGGCCGTTTACCCTACCTTTGGAGGTCATTTGAAACACACTTTTCATGACTATGAGTTCAACTTACCAAAAGGGCTCGGAATGATCAGCAAGCAAACATATTTCAGTTGAGGTACTTTAGATAGCACTAAAACATCAATAGCCCAAATTTAAATTTAAATTTAAATTTAAATTTGAATTTTATTTGGCTGGTTTAGACAAACAAGTTCGAATAGAAATATGGGGATACATAGTGACTACCAGTACGCACCAAGTTACAAATATTATTACATGCCCCAAATTTTCAAACTGTTCTTTGTTCTACTTCTTCCTACCACGTCGTGTGCCCTTCTTCGCCTTAGCCCTTCTTGTTTTTGGTTCTTCAACACACACAAGTTCACTGATCATCTTGGTTTTCTTCACTGGTCTTTTCAACACCTCGCCAATACCCTCGTGATCAGTGTCTTCAGTCTCAATGTTGACACCAGTTTCAGTTTCTTTGATGTGTACCTCAACATGGGTTTCTTCAGTGTGAACCTCGACACGCTCAGGTTCAGTTTCTTCAGTCTGAACCTCGACACGCTCAGGTTCAGTTTCTTCAGTCTGAACCTCGACACGCTCTGGTTCAGTTTCTTCGGTGTGCACCTCCACATCAGTTTCTTCAGTCTGAATGTTGACTGCAGCAGGATTTTCTTCAGTCTGCTCAGGCTCAGGCACACTTCTCTTCTTTCTACCGCCATTGACTCTTGCTTTTTTTGTTGGCCAACACTGTTCAACAACAAGGGGCTGACTTGCTCGCTTCCTCCTGTGCAGAAAATGTTATAGATATAGTAATTGGAAAAAAGCACCAAATCAAATACAGACAAATAAACAAGAACATACTTTGGCTTATCAGGAGTGTAACGGCATTTGACAGATCCCACTCTGTGCCCAAGTTCCTCGCACAACTTGCATCTGTTTTTGTTACCTTTTTGGGCCCTTTTTGGCTTTTCATCTTTCTTTCCCTTCTTACTACTCCCACCTTTCTCAAACCATGCCTTGAATCTACTCTGTTTAGGCCTGCCAGCCTTTCTTTTCGTCAAGGGAGGACACATGGAAAATTCAATGTCCACTTCAGGCCACTGAGACTGATCTGTAAGTGCTGGAATTGGAGTAGCATATGCAGCTTTGAATCTTGCTACCGAATAATATTCATGCAGATATGGGTGCATGTTTATCTTCGGTTGGGATGCTAAGAAAAGAATGGCATGCTCACATGGTTTACCAGTGTGTTGCCACTCGAGGCAAGTGCAATCATGCAATTCAGTGTTAACAACATGTCTCCTTCCAGTTTTGCTATCTCTAACTTCAGCACCCCAAGGTGAAGATTTTTCAACAAACAAATGTGAAAGACTTCTGCTCCTATTGACCACCTGTTGTACCACTGCTGGAAGCTTATCACCTTGCAGACAATCACCTATCCTTCTTCTCAATTCCCACAACCGCATGAGCATGATCCTGATTTGGTCAACCATGTCATGCACAGGCAAATCTTTTAACTCCTTCACCTTGTTGTTGAAACTCTCTGCTAAATTGTTGTTGATGTGGTCACACTTGATGGCAGTGTTGAATGCTGACCTGTACCATAACAAAGAATGGTAGGTGTTCAGCCATGGACCAAACTCATCACATGCTGCCATTATCTTATCAAGATGATATTTGTGTGTCTGTCTAGTGTAAGATCTTGCTGCTGGCCACATGCGCCCAAATTCTTCTCCTCTAAATTTTTTGATCAAATTCATCCACAAATGACCGAAGCACACCCTCTGCTCAGCATGTGGTAAAACATTTTTCACTGAATTTTCAAGCCCCTTACATGCATCTGTGTGTATAGCCAAAGGTGACACTGGCCCTAGGCATCTTTTCAACTGGATCATGAACCATGTCCACGAAGCCTCTATTTCTGACTGAAACAAGCCAACAGCAATAGGAAACATCCAGTTGTGTCCATCTAGAGCATTGCATGCTGCCAACTGACCATTCCACTTGCCTATCCAAAATGATGAGTCTATGCTCAAATATGGACGGCACCGTGCTTTGAAGCCATCTATGCATGGCTTCAAAGCCATAAAAAACTTGGAGAACTTGACTTCACCTTTGGCTGATACCTCTGTATCTATCTCCACAACACTACCAGGTGACCTCTTTTCCACCTCTGCTTTGAAGTTGTAAAGCATCCTAAATGTATTTGCCCAATCACCATATAAATTTTTCATTGTCCTTTGTTTTGCCTTCCACACTGTGGTATATTTCAGTTTAATGGGGTACATCTTTTCCAAGTCTACTTTGAGTTTCTTGGCAGTAGTGTTTGGTGTTTTGGCTAAAATTGGGGTGATCTTTTCTGCAACCCAAAGTTGTGATGTCATGGTTGATACTCTCTGTGAACTTGTAATACAAGTATGTTGATTGGGGATTTGGTTAACCCTGACAGTACTTCCATCAGGTTGCAGTCTAGCAGATATGTACCACTTGCAAGGCTTGACACTACCATCAAATCCTCTGCACCTCGCATAAAACTTCTTTCTATCAGTCCAAACAGTCTTGGCATCAAACTCATGTTTCACTGCATAAGTCTTGAAACACATCCTAAACTCCTTCATGCTTGGGAACAACTTGCCTACTTCAATGACAGGGTTTTCTTTGTCATACATATGCACCAGCTCATCATCATGTGCATCATCTACTTCATCTGCAGCTTGTTCCATCAATTGTCCATCTACATCTTCATCAACATTAGCAGGCAAACTAGATTCGCCCCTCTCCTGCTTATCTCTGTCATCGACTGGAATGCCAAAAAGTTTGGCCATCTCAATGTCAGGCATTGGTGCAATGACCAAATCAGTAGGCTCATCTAATTCAACTACATTCCAATCAACAGTTGCTGCAGTTTCAGTTTCAGTTCCAGTAACCTGTCCCTCTTCGGCTATTACTGTAAGTTCAATACACATGGGAATCAACGGCCTCTGTGTAGCCCAATCATCATCTACCATCTGCGCAGCCAATTGTGATGGCACATATCCAACCTTCGAAAAAATATTCAGATCAACCAGCTCAGCAAAAAAATTAGCTCTTTTGCTTGTCCAGCCGTTTTGCCGATCGATTTCATCAACAATCTGTTCACCATCTTCCATTCTCACATACTCTCCTTTCCAATCATCAAACCGCAACAGTGATACTTCTTGCTCTGGACCCCAAACAACATTCTCCCCAATTTTTTCCACCCATTTCTTCACTGTCTTCTCTCCCATGTTCTGTAGAACTTGTGGATCAATCTCTGTAAACTCAACCTCCCATTTAACAATTGTGTCTCTCTCAATGTTCTGAATACTACCATCAACTAATTTTGCCTTTGATGGAAAGAAATTGACCGTCAATTCGAAGGTCCGAACGGCAGCATCCCCTCTGTCAGTGGCGGACAGTGTGAGCCCGTGAGAAAGAGCAGACTAGGCCCTAATTGCATGCAAAATTGGGTCGGAGAGAGGCGCATTACCTATTCGAAGTTGAATCTGGCGGCTCCATCTCAGTATGCCCATGGGCTCCCCTCACAACCTATCGATTCAACAAGCGAAAACAGAGGAAACGAGCTGAGATCTACGGGGCCGAGAGAGGAACGGGAGGGGGACTAGGGTTCTCACTCACCATTTTTTGAGAACGAGGGCTCCGCCGCCGCCGGAGAACGCAAGATCCGCCGCCACCGGAGAAGAAGGGGGGAGGGGGCAGAGTGGCGGGCCCGACACGGTCGGGCGGCAGGGCACTGTCAGCTGTTTTGAGGAGCAATTAAGTTGGACCCACATGTCCTAACATAAACGGGCTTGGTTGACGACCAATTTAACCACATTAAACAGCCATGTCGTGCGTGGGCTATTTACCTGCTCAAATGTGTCGCACCACAGCCATTTGCTTGAACAACGTCGCACTCAAGCCAATTCATCTCAAATGTGTCGCACAGGAGCTATTGGCCCTATTTTGAATTGACTGAAATGATTTTTGGAGACGAGTGAAATTTGTTTTCAATTTGAGTGAAATATGTTTTTTGAAATCAGCGCAACTGAAACTAGTTCAAATGTATCCATAATTGATCTTATTTTCAAGGTCTTCTCGCTATGAATTCAAATATATAAAAATATTTAAAATTGGAGTTTTCATTCAAAAGATATCTATCATCCAAAATTTCACAATGAAATTAAATGGAAGTCTTTTGATGGGGAGAGAGGGAATATTTTAACATGCATGCAACCGGCCTTCTATTAACATTTTCTCTCTTTCCTGATAAAAGCTGACAATAGCATGCAACACATGTATTTCCATTGTATAAAGTTGCTGCTGACATTACTCACTTATACGTAGGGGACCGCACAGATCTTGATTTGACGAACGGTGGATGCAACACCGGTACATACCAGCTCCGGTAAATTTTTCCTAGTCGCCCAAAGAAAGACGAGACTAGAAAGAGGCGAAATTAGCCAACGCGCGCGTCCATGGCAACCCAGCCACACCAATCGTCAATGAAAATCCTACAGCGCGAGGCAGAACCGGCGAAGGGGAAGATGGTGCCGGAGCCCAAGACGAAGAGGGCCGACGCGGCGGCGCCGGCGGCCTTCACGGCGCTCGAGTTCGCCGCGGCCGAGCAGCTCCTCCACCTCCGCCGGAGCAGCGCCTCCTCGGGCGCCCCTCGCACCCGCCCGGTCGCCACCTCCGTGGCTCCCTCGGGCGGCTCCTTCTCCTCCTCCCTGCGCTCCGTGAACGCCCCGCCGGCGGCGCCGTCTCCTGGCGCCGTAATTCTTGGTGGTTGCGTGGACTGCGAGGAACAAGAGGAGAAGGTGGTGGCCGGGAGCCAGCGCAGGGTGAAGCGCTACCGCTTGATCACTGAGATCTATGCCGCGACGGAGGAAATTGGGGGTCGCAGTGGCAGCAGCGCGAAGAACAAGAAGAAGGAATAGACAAGGAGAGATGAGAGGGAAGAGGGACCTTCTTGTAATTCTCGTGGTTGCTAGGGGGTAGCTCGTTGTTCGAGCCGGCAGTCCTCTCCTTCCTCTCGCCGGAAGGAGGAGTCGCTATCGCTATCGATCTCGCTGTAAAAGTAAAAGCTTCATCTTTGCAATAAGACTTACTTTTTGGCAGGAGCTGAATACATCCATGGCGGCTTCTGAATTCTGAACTGAAATGGTTAATTTGGTTCGTCTCGCACTGTGGTGCTAGCTGGCTAGGCTGGATCTCGGCCGAATCGGTCGCCTTTGCAGATCGATGGTGTCCATGGAGACAAGGATGATAGCTCCGGCCATGGATCCGGCTTGGTAGCGCCGCCGATCGATGCCTGCGTCCAAGCAATTTTCGCAATTTAGTATATGCGAGTGCGGGTGCGATTCGCTGAAAGATCGATTTATTCGTGAAATTTGGTGTTGTGTTTGTTTGATTCGGGCAACGACGAGATGCAGTGCACTGATCTGCGAGTCCAATTTCCAGCGGAAATGCTGGTTCTGTGTGTGGCTGTGGTAGAACTTTGGTCCTGTAGATAGATATTGTGCTGGAGGCCGGAGCCGCTGGCCACTGATCGCAGTCTCTTGCTCCGGCGGCGCGTGCGTTCGATACAACTCCTGCCTCTTCATACTGGTTTGGTTGATTTAGACGAGTCCAATCTGTTGCACTTCACAGGACGGATGAGGATTGAGCTGCTGGGATCAGAAACAATGGCGGGAGGCGAATGGAATGTTCTAGAAGCGCCTCCATGCAGGGCGGTCGTGCGAGAGTTCCATTTCTTGCACCCGCATGTACGTGGTTTCCTTTCCGATTAAACCACGATGGAGCTTATCATCTGAGATGACTGATCAGGCTGCTGCAGGTTGTTGCACCGATCAGATGTATGGAAATGTGATCCTCCAAATAGAACAGTTCGATTTCAGAATGTGTTCGCCGGAGTTGGTACAAGCGGCCCGCAACTTTTCCTTGTAGAACCCGATCTAGCTTGGTCAATTTTCCTCTGATGCTGCTGCGAGACATCAGATATGCTGACACGCACCGGAAAGTTCATTAAGATCGAGCTAGCACCGACGATGCACGCAAATTTTTCAGCGCCACCAGACGGTGTAATGATATAGGAGTATACCGAGAGGTCGATGTGCTGTCCGAAATTAACAGGTTATATATGCTTGCTGGGCTTTAATTTGTGATGTTCACAACGCGGCAATAATAACTAGTTTAACATGCTCTGGAACGCAAGAGAAAAGAAAGAAAGAAAACAGAATAACTTTCTGCTATCTATATATATGTGCTTGGTGACACGGCTTGCCTTGGCAACCGGTTGGGATAACAATGAGTAAGAGAGTTCAGATAGTTCCATAATTGTCGCTGAAATAAGGTGTTGAATCTATATATGTGTTTACTGGCTTCTGGATGATTTAGATATGTATTATTTAGATGATGTTAAGATTAGCTAGATTAAATATGGTAATTTATCACAAATGTACATGCGACAGAGAACTCATATGTGTTTATTTATGCAATCTAGATAGATTATATATGATTCGCCTTTCTCAAAATGTGTTGAGAATCTGGAAGTTTGGTAAGTGAGATAACAAAAATTGGGTGGTATATATTGTTAACTGAATGTTGTCATTTCTAATGTCCGTTGAGCTTAAAATCAGCAGGTTACGTCATTGTATTGTAGATCGATATCGTTGTGCGTATGTGTTATGATAGTCGAAATTCCTCAGTCTTTGGCCTTTACCAATAAATAAGAAATCATAATTTGGATCACGAATTCATAATGTGTCTATCATCTGCAATCTTTTTATGTTGCAATGTCTAGTGGCATTATTTCTTAATATGTTCATGTTGAAGCTTAAATTTCTAATCCCATTGTAGTTCATGCTTTCTTGTAGCTACTTTCTCTACACAAATTGAACACTAGAGATCTCACAAAGAGTCAGAGATTAAGCAATTTGACTTGCCTGTTTCATATAAGCTAGAACTAGGGAAGCGTCATCTGTTATTTTAGTGTGATATTATCAAAACTGTTGGATATAAACTTCCACTATTTTTTATGATGTGTTTTCCAGTAGCATCTTCTTAATTTTTTCATGATGTATGGAAGCTTTCTTATCCTGTTAGAGTTCACTTCTTCATGGTTACTTTCTCTAACAAGTTGACCACCGGAGATAATCTGATTAAGAGTAGAAAAAAGATATATGACTTGCATGATTTCCCTTTTTTGGTAAAGTATGGATTTTATCACTACCGGAAACTGGCCCTACCCCGACGGCCAAATCAATGCCGACGGCAGCCGTCGGCCTACTTTGCGCTATGCCGACAGCCACGTCTTGGCCGT
The DNA here is from genome assembly GCF_018294505.1 of Triticum aestivum. Classification (NCBI taxonomy): domain Eukaryota; kingdom Viridiplantae; phylum Streptophyta; class Magnoliopsida; order Poales; family Poaceae; genus Triticum; species Triticum aestivum. Next base: position 520,718,940 of record NC_057807.1, read on the forward strand.
CGGCGTACCTTGGCCGTCGGGCTACCACGAGCTAAGCCGACGGCACCCGTCGGCATACATATGTCGTCGGCCCAGCTGCGAACATGGCGACAGCAGCCGTCGGCATAACCAGGCCGTCGGCATACCCGTGGGCCCGGCGACCCCGCCCGTGACCAGTGGCTAACGTCGTCAAATCTATGCCGACGGCCTGGACGGCCGGCCGTCGGCATATATTGTCATGCCACGTCACAGATCCGTGGCGCACCGTCCATGAGCTAAGCCGACGGCTGCCGTCGGCATACATGCCACGTCAGCGATCCGCGGCACGCCGCCCGCCGCCTAAAACCTGGCCGTCTCTATGCCGACGACATAGCTAGACTTTTTTTTCATATGTATTTTTTTAAGCTTTTTTATGTATTATTATATAAACTAACATGTAGCATGTTAAATATAAACATACATATGAATATATATGTAGTTTTTTTTCATATATTATGAATATATATATATATATGGTTTGTATTTTTCGAGCACGTTAATAATGTGCGGTCATGTTCTTTTGAATATAGATCATTATATTTTATTAAAATCAAAAACAGCTATGCCGGCAAAAGTTTTGTGGCGGTTGCAAACGCCCGACACCCGTCTCCAGAGTGTGACCCCCCTCACGTCCGCGGTGTGCCCCCCTCATGGACGGTGCCGGCACCTGGAGGGGGGAAACGGACGCGTCGGGTCTACACGGTGGATGTAGCTGTGGGTTTGGCCCGGATGTTGCTCCCGGGTGTCCCTACGGGTGACCTGACACAACCGGGTGTAGAGGTCCACTGGTCAAAGCCCATCCGTGGGAAGTCAAAAGGCTAGATCTCATGGTCAGCCGCTCCACGGTTAGGCGGGACGGGGGCCCTGGGGGGGGGGGGGGGTAGCAATGCCATCGGAGCATCGTACCGGACCCTCATACATGTGCGAGGTGGTGTTGTGGCATGTTCAAAGAGGCGGCACGCATCTCAGGGGCGTGGCCCCCTGAATGGACGGCGCCGCCGCCGGCACCTGGAGGGGGAAAACGGACGCATCGGGTCTACACGGAGGGGATGTAGCTATCGGTTTGGCCCGGATGTTGCTCCCAGGTGTCCCTCTGAGCTGACCTAACACAACCGGGTGGAGAAGTCCACTGTTCAAAGCCTGTCCGTGGAAAGTCAAAGGGCAAGATCTCGTGGTCAACCGCTCTAGGGTTAGGCAGGACAGGGGCCCTGGGGGGGTAGCAATGCCACCGGAGCATCGCACCAGGCCCTCATACATGCGGGGTGGTGTGGTCGCATGTCCGAAGAGGCGGTACGCGTCTCCGGGGTTTGGCCCCCCTCACGGACGGCGCCACCGCCGGCACCTGGAGGGGGGAAACGGACGCGTCGAGTCTACACGGAGGGGATCTTGCTGTGGGTCTGGCCCGGATGTTGCTCCAAAGTGTTCCTATGGGCTGACCTAACACAACCGGGTGGAGAGGTCCACTGGTCAAATCCCGTCCGTGCAAAGTCAAAGGGCTAGATCTCGTGGTCAAACGCTACAGGGTTAGGCGGGTTGGGGGCCCTGGGGGGTAGCAATGCCACCGGAGCATCGCACCGGGCCCTCATACATGCGGGGTGGTGTGGTGGCATGTCCAAAGAGGCGGCACGCGTCTCCGGGCGTGGCCCCCCCTAACGGACGGCGATGACACGGTAGTAGCCATTCTGCGGTAACGATGCGGCGTGAATATTATTAAATACTCGGAGCGCGATAAAATCATGAGTTTTTTTGCACGACGTGTGCACATGTGCTATAGGAACGATAATATTTTTTCATAATTTTTGGTGATGGAGAAGTATCCGAAAAATCCCCTCTACGCGGATTGCCCTTCGCGCGTCTACGGCTGTGGCCGGCGGCCTCCGGGGGCTAGCATGCCGCAAAATCTTGCGTACCTCTCATGTGTTTGGAAGTGTTGTGGTGGTTGCAAACGCCCGGCACGCGTGTCCGGGTGTGCCCCCCTCACGGACGGCGCCGCCGCCGGCACCTGGAGGGGGGAAACGGACGCATCGGGTCTACACGGAGGGGATGTAGCTGTCGGTTTGGCCCGGATGTTGCTCCCAGGTGTCCCTCTGAGCTGACCTAACACAACCGGGTGGAGAGGTCCACTGTTCAAAGCCTGTTCGTGGAAAGTCAAAGGGCAAGATCTCGTGGTCAACCGCTCTAGGGTTAGGGAGGACAGGGGCCCTGGGGGGTAGCAATGCCACCGGAGCGTCGCACCGGGCCCTCATACATGCGGGGTGGTGTGGTGGCATGTCCGAAGAGGCGGCACGCGTCTCCGGGGTTTGGCCCCCCTCACGGACGGTGCCACCGCTGGCACTTGGAGGGGGGAAACGGACGCGTCGGGTCTACACGGAGGGTATCTTGCTGTGGGTCTGGCCCGGATGTTGCTCCAAAGTGTTCCTATGGGCTGGCCTAACACAACCGGGTGGAGAGGTCCACTGGTCAAATCCCGTCCGTGCAAAGTCAAAGGGCTAGATCCCTTGGTCAAACGGTACAGGGTTAGGCGTGACGGGGGCCCTAGGAGGGTAGCAATGCCACCGGAGCATCGCACCGGGCCCTCATACATGTGGGGTGGTGTGGTGGCATGTCCGAAGAGGCGGCACATGTCTCCGGGGCGTGGCCCCCCTCACGGACGGCGATGACACGGTAGTAGCCATTCTATGGTAACGATGCGGCGTGAATATTATTAAATACTCGGAGCGCGATAAAATCATGAGTTTTTTTGCACGACGTGGGCACATGTGCTATAGGAACGATAATATTTTTTTCATAATTTTTGGTGTCTGGGGTGTGCCTCCCCTCACGGACGGCGCCGCCGCCGGCACTTGGAGGGTGGAAACGGACGCGTCGGGTCTACACGGAGGGGATCTTGTTGTGGGTCTGGCCCGGATGTTGCTCCAAAGTGTTCCTATGGGCTGACCTAACACAACCGGGTGGGGAGGTCCGCTGGTCAAAGCCCGTCCGTGCAAAGTCAAAGGGCTAGATCCCGTGGTCAAACGCTACAGGGCTAGGCGGGACGGGGGCCCTGGGGGTAGCAATGCCACCGGAGCGTCGCACCGGGCCCTCATACATGCGGGGTGGTGTGGTGGCATGTCCGAAGAGGCGGCACGCGTCTCCGGGGTTTGGCCCCCCTCACGGACGGCGCCACCGCCGGCACCTGGAGGGGGGAAACAGACGCGCCGGGTCTACACGGAGGGGATCTTGCTGTGGGTCTGGCCTGGATGTTGCTCCAATGTGTTCCTATGGGCTGACCTAACACAATCGGGTGGAGAGGTCCACTGGACAAATCCCGTTCGTGCATAGTCAAAGGGCTAGATCCCGTGGTCAAACGCTACAGGGTTAGGCGGGTCGGGGGCCCTGGGGGGTAGCAATGCCACCGAAGCGTCGCACCGGGCCCTCATACATGCGGGGTGGTGTGGTGGCATGTCCGAAGAGGCGGCACGCGTCTCCGGGGCGTGGCCCCCCTTAACGGACGGCGATGACACGGTAGTAGACGGATCAGGCACTCGTATAGTTACCGGATCAGGCACTCGGTAACGGTACCCCTCAGTCAGTTGCTCTCCTATGTATCACCTTTCACGAGACCATAGAAAAAAATATACGTGATATTTTAGAAATTGTTGTACAATATAAAAAAAGATCATGTCATTAAAAATAATGTTCCAAATCATTAAAGAAAATGTATGGTACATTTTAAATAATGTTCTGCATGTAAAAAATATGTATAAGAAAACATTAAAATATTTATAAAAAATAAGAAAACATTATAAAATTTATATAAAATAAGAAAAGTAAAAAATAAAAATATGCCGACGGCAAAGCCGTCGGCATAGCTGCGGCCATAGGGAAGCTTATACGCGGATCGGTGACGTGGTTAATAAAAAAGAAAAAAAAAGTATGCCTACGGCTAAGCCGTCGGCATAGGTGCCATGTGGCGCCCCGAGCTATGCCGACGGCTTAGCCGTCGGCATAGTTGACCTTATCCAGTCACGGTCTCCCCCATCCACTCACTTACTCCCCCACACCCCGAGCTGCCGCCGCCGCACCCCCCGACCCCGACCCCTGCGCCGCCGCCGCACCCCCCACCCCGACCTGCCGCCGCCGCCGCACCTCGCTCCAGCCGCCCCCGCTCCAGCCGCCCCCGCCCCTCCCTTGCTCCAGCCGCCCCCGCCCCTTCCTCCTCGACCCCGGCCCTCCCTGCGTGGAGGACGCCCCGGCCGGCCCACGGCCTAGCCTGGCCGGCCCCCTGCTGGTCCGACCGGCCGGCCCCTCCGGCGACCGCCCCCTGCCGCTCCGGTGGTCGTCCCCTGCCCCGACCGGCCGCCCCCTGCTCCGGTGGTCGTCCCCTGCTCCGGTGGTCGCCCCCTCATCCGTAGGTAAGATTAGATAGATGGATGTTAGATAGATGAATGAAATGAAATTGAGTATAAATGTGAAAAAAAATAAGTGCACAATGTGAGATAGATAGATGAGATGAATGGATATTTGTGTAGTTTTACTATGTTTTTAGATACATACTCAATATTATAGATATATGTATTGTGAAGATGAGATGAGAGGGAAGAGTAATTTTTTTGTGAAGATAGAGAGACGAAAGTTAAAATTTGGATATGATGAGTGGTTACTTCATCAAGTTGGTCTTGCTAAAACAAGTTTGTGATATGATGTGATGTGTGATGATGCTTTATATGTGATGTGATGACCTAACTATATGTTTCGTGCTCACATGTCATGCTTCCAAAATTTGCATAGGTTGTTCCTCGTTGGTGCTATGGAAGGCATGACGGATGGGCGAGTTTGGTGGATAGGTGGCTCGGCGCCGATGCAGAGTTTGTTGCCAAGAGCATCAAGGCCCGGGCTAACCGTGGAGACGACGGGACACACAGCCAAGGAAACAGGAACCACTGGGGCTTCAAGGCCATGAAGGTATATCTATGTGCATGATGCATTTCTGTTCTTCTTTACGTCATGTTCTTATGTATGGCTGACTTCTATTTGACGTTGTAGGAGGACAAGTTGAAGAGGCCGCTCTCAGACATGGAGTCATGGAAGCTGGCCCGCGAGCGGAGTCATCGCAAGGAGGGCGAGAGCCAGTACTACGGCAAGACCGAGGAGCACCTGGGGTCTTACATTCATCACTATCAGGAGTTGCATCCGGATGTTCCTGTTGCTGAGGTCGCCTAGTCTCAGATTGACGACACGGCGGTGGTGGCCATCCAGGGGAAGAAGAATGGCCGGTATCCGTGTTTTGATGGCTTGATCACTCCTTCGATCTCGTACACACGGCTTCGGGCTAGCAACCCGAGCCAGTTAGAGAGTACGGGGCGTTCACAGACTCCCTTAGCCCGCCAGCATGCTGTAAGTACTTCCTCTTTATCTTTTTCTATCTTGCATTCTCAGTTTATTTTCAGCATTGCTCACTTAGAAACAACCTAAATTATGTAGGCATATAAGGAGTTTGTCGAGCATAGGAATCTCGAGGTGCGGGAGTACTTGAAACGAGTGAAGGCAAACGATGATTACAACCGTCAGATGATGACGGTTAGTATTGCCCTGTTAAAACCAACCTAAATTTTTGCACTTCCATTCCTTCTGATCTTCTAGTTTGCTTGTTTAACTAACATTCAGGCTATGTTGGCATCTTGGACTAACCGCACGGATCCACCACAAATGGGACCCCCACCACCACCTGCGGGAGAACCCCCACACGTGCCCACGTTCGATGAATGGGTGGCACTAGGCAGTGATGGTCCGGTTAGTACATTTGCCTAACTACTAGCAAACTAGTTCTCGTTCATGAAACACTATCATATCATATTTACCGTTAGAATCTTTTCTGAAACATGTAGGGGACCGGTGGCTCGACTCCTGCTCCGTCGACCCCAATCACTCCGATCTGGCAGAGTGGTGGTGGTCGCGGTGGCGGTTTTGGCGGAGGTGGTGGTGGTGGTTTTGGCGGAGGTGGTGGTTTTGGCGGGGGTGCTCTTGCTTGATGATTCCGTGCATGTGGCCATCGTGCCATGCCTTTCATATTCCTACTTTTATCATGTTTCATGTCTTGCACTACTTTTATGTTCATGAACTTCCATCGGTGATGATCTTTAGATGATGTGATGAACTTGAGTATGTTTAGATGATGATGGTGAACTTGAGTATGTTTAGATGAACTTGAGTATGTTCACATGATGAATTGTCATATTTCTGCATAATTTCATATTGTTCTGTTTTAAAATGCTGTCAAATGAATTGGAAAAGAGAAAACAGGGAAAATAAAAAAACAAAAAAAACTATGCCTACGGCAAAGCCGTCGGCATATATACGCCCAGGAGTTACCAGGGCTTGCCACGTGGCAGAGATATGCCTACAGCAAAGCCGTAGGCATATATGAAAAACTATGCCGACGGCTTTGCCGTAGGCATAGCCCTGCTGCCAGGAGAAACCAGGAGCTGCCACGTGGCAGAGATATGCCTACGGCAAAGCCGTCGGCATAGATTTCCATCTATGACGACGGCCAAGCCGTCGGCATACCTACGCCACGTGTCGTCCCCTGAATCGCCAGCGCTGTTGACGGCGCCGTCCGTTGCCGTCAGACGGAAAACAACGCCGACGGCTAAACTATGCTGACGGCTGCCCCACGGCCGTCGGCATACGCTCCTATGCCGACGGCTATACTACGCCGACGGTCTGACACATCTACGCTGACGTGATCTACGCCGACGGGGCTATGCCGACGGCAGCCGTAGGCATAGATCTATGCCGACGGCAATGGACCTATGCCGACGGCCCTGGGCCGTAGGCATAGCCCGCGAGTCCGGTGGTGTATTAACTCAAAATGAAGCACCAACAGGATACAAATACAATAAACACACACCCGGCCTCTGCATGATTAGGATCACACGGTCAACATCAATGTACACACACACACACACACTCACACACACACACACACACACACACACACACACACAAAGAATCGCACCGATAAAGAGCTAATCCGTACAAGACCAAAGTTATCCCTAAGTTGAGAGGAAAAAAACTCCAAGGCGATCAAACTAGCAATCGACGAACTAAATCAACGACCATCCACACCAACCATCTCTTGACTTCACAAGGACAACTGGAAAGGATCTTCATCACTAATGCCTTCACAAAGGGAATGCCACTCAAATGACATCGTTGCCGAATTCTACCACCGAAGGCAAGATTATGTGTTTTGACCTTGAAGATCAAGTCCGAGTAATGTATTCAACAACAACACAAAAACACCGACATTGCCAGCTATATATAACCAACTCGGATTAGACCGAGCTTGAGACTCGGTACCCGAGAAGTGCCACCAAATCAAGGTTATTATGGGTTATTGTCACCACTTTTCATGATACCAGCAACTGCATGGTCAACACAGTCTTAATGTGAGATGCCACCCAAGTGAAGACTATACCCGCACAAGCAAGTGGTCAAACCTTCACAGCAAAGGGTCTATGTCGTACATGCGACGAAGATTAATAATGGACAGAAGTCATCAACACTACCAAAATCCAATTTGGGACGCCCCAATAGCCCCACTCTGTCCTCTTGCTCAGCGTCCTTGCCTATGGCAATGGAATCGCTCGGCTAACATACTCACCATTACCCCAGATCTGAAGGTCTGAGAGCCTCCAGCTCTTTGGCGACCACCGTCCAGCCACAGTCGCGATAACCGCCTAACAGCGTAGGACCCCGGCGCCACCCGCGCACCTGAGCAGAGGCCCACCGGGCTGGGACGTAGAAGGATACCACTGCTGCCCGTGTACTTGCAGGCATGATTGCGGTCGTCGGCACCTTGCCACCAGAGACCATCGGCTAGGCCAGAAACTCCATTGACATCGTTGCACAGTCATACCCTCTGCCTCTAGCCATTGCCCCGTAGATGGCATGTCGCCACCAAAGGCTATCATATCGGGCTTAGCCTAGCTACTAGTCTCTAGCAGCGGTGACGATAAGTAGGGATACAGAGATAGTACACGGTGTCTTAGTGTTTGGGTGGCGGTTGTTGTTTCCTTACGGTCGCATGACAATCCTGATATGTGTTTCCTTCGAGGTTAGATCCTCTTCTATTGAAGAGCTGGAATAGAAGAGTCGGGATGAAATTCGTCATATCCTTTATTAGATTAGTGTTTGTCATTGCTCATTAGTAAGAAGGTTACACCATAAGCTGGCAGCAGACTAACCGAAAGCTTCACCTCTCCTTGTTAGAGTAGCCACATCGAGGTCCTCCTTGAAAAGTCGTGGCTTTAGAATAGGACCTAAAAATATCTTGTAGAAAAAAGCTCGAAAACTACATGTCTAGTATGTAGCAAAGTGTAGGAAAATGCTCAAATAATGGTGTGCATGCCTTTCATACGAATAGGCCCTAGCCATCCTCTCCAAGTAGGAAGATGGTCATGTGGAATAGCCCTGTTTTGAACACTGGAAAACATATGGATACTGAAGGATAAGATTCCTACAGGGAATACTACACTGCCGTGCCATTTAGAACAAAGGAAATGATATCTTAGATTTCTTTGAAACTCCTATATAGAGTGGACTATTCCATAGAAATTCCGGAAAAAAATCATACGGTCTTACGTCATGTTCTCCTTGTGTCCACAAATCCAATACATTTATTGTCTTGCATCCAAACGACGCTTGGAAAGTTTCCCATGTTTTGGTTCCTATATTATGAATCTAGGGTACACACACTTCGATTCCTACTGTGTTCGAAAAATAAGGTAGTAATCTTCTGGGCTGGAGGATATCCTGTTTTCCCCTGACTCACGTGTCTTCCCTAGGGGGACTCGGGAGACTCAAGTCACCACCACGCTCATGTCGGCATCAAAAGACCACGGACACTGGTTCTTTCATTGATTATCGGAAAATATTTTACATAGTAAAAGGCCTTGAAAACAAGTATAAAACATCTAAAAAAACTAAATATACTCCTCGTCACCGTCGACCTAGACTTCGCCATTGCCACCGGAGGTGAGGTCGACGATCCCCACGCCGGATGGTCCGGCCTCGTCGTCGTTGCGGGCCAGCGTGAACGAGTTGGAGCTTGTAGGGTTGGCATCATCCTCGTGCTAGTCGGACGCGTCGTCGTCCTTTGCCTCCATCCCCTTGAATAGTAGGTTGCGCTTCATCTTGTCGACACGGAGCTGCCAGCGATTGTAGCGGATGATGCGAGCGTTGTGCATGGATACCCAGGTCCACCACAACCATGGTCGCGAAGGCATCTTCGAACGTGCGCTCTGCCAAGCGTTGATCCTCCGTCAGCCAATGATCCTCCAGGAGCAAGAGGTTGTACCACAGCTCCTCCTGTAGTAGTCAGAACACAGACATCGGCAGATCCTGCATCAGCACGGGTGCCTTCTCCTCCTCCCCCTCCGCCTCCTCCAACACCTAGTTCTAGTGTTGCTCCACCTGTAGCATGCTAAACCCAGAAACAAATGGCTCCTACACTGGCACGGGCGCCTGCTCCTGGTCCTCCTCGGCCTCCTCCATCGCAATCTCCACCATCGCCATGGGGTCGCCTCGCCCTCTTCCTCCATCTCCGAGTTGTCTAAGCTTTGCTCCGGAGAGCTCAGATGTTGTCCCACCGCATTGTGGGCTTGGCACCAGGCCTCTGCAGCAGGGACCTCGGCTGCGATTTCGGCGTAGCGTTGTGGCGACAGTTGCCTCCACCACCCATGGAAGGTCCCGACATTGCGACGGTTGACGAAAGACGAGGATGCGAACGGGTAGGGTGGTCGGCTGGTGGCTCGGACAGTGGGAGAAGGAGCTTGGATGGGTAGGTTTTGGGGTGTTGCCGACCGGCTTTAAATATAACGGGCGGGCAGAGTGGCGGGTTGAATGCAGGCGTTGGAGTAGGCTTCTCGTTCATCGCTCCAACGTGAATTCTAAGTACGTGGGCGACTGGTTAGCTGGCATGAATGTGGGTAGGTTATCGTCTCGTCTAGTCGCATCCGCTCTAGCCGACATGGATTTCGGATGTCTGACCGATCCAGAAAAAATGGTGACCCCCATTGGATGGCCAAAAGTGTCCGGACCATCCAGTCTGAACATTTGCGGGCGATTTGGTGATCCGTGTTGGAGTAACACTGAACCATCGCTGCCGCCAGCGTCTACACTGATGGTAGCGGATCTGCACCAAAGGTTGCAGGAGCTATTTCCTGGTCCGCTGCAAGTGGGTGGTTAAGTCCTCACATCCAACCGACGACGATGGGTCGGACCTCGGTTACGGCCGGCTCAAGCGCCAGTAGCCCTCATGTGTTGCTCGAAACCTCCTACGATGCGAGGCATGCAGATCTGGCCCGCCCAAGCGTGGGCAGGATTCCTCCCGGTTCAGGCATGATGCACGTTCATCCAACATTGTGATGCCTTGCTCTCATTCTTCAGGTGGGCTTAATTGTCACACGGGGACGTCGTGGTGGTCGGTGGCTGGTGAGGTCATATGCTCCAGTGCTTACCGGACTTATCTGCAGGGTGGTTGAGGTGGGCGGTGAGGTGTGTTGTTGTGGGTGAAAGCCCTATGCCGGCTTGTGGGTGCCGACCGACGCCTTTAGGGTGTCGTCTTCCTACTTGGAGATGTTGTCGCGCGGATACTCAACACCTTGCCCACCATGGGTGGTCTGTAGACGAAAGCCTCGGATCAGATGACGACAGCGCCCTCCATGGCCCAACCTCTTGGAGGTGTCATCTTTGAGTCACCTATGATGTCTTGATTGAAGTGCAGTTGGCCGTATGAGGTGTGTGCGTGTTGTTGACGTTGGTGGTGGTTGTCCAAGGTGTGCACATTGATCTGACCATTTGACCAAGTTTGCGGAAGATTCTGATGTTCTCATCTAAAGCCGGGTTAGCGAGCATGGAATCCACCTTCGGTCGCCTCATTCCCTATCCGAGACCCCTAGCCCTCTTCAAGGTTGTTGTCGGGTGGCAACGAGACGGAAAAGCTCTTGCTTGGCCAGATGAAGTTTGAAGCTGAAATCGTTATCGGTGTTGGCTTGTCGACGAGATGTGTGATTGCAAGCGGGCGTTCTTTCCATCAACATACCTCCCATGTATGTTGTTTCTTTATTCTCACGTGTGATCTGTGACCATCTCATTCTTCGTTCCCTTATAATGTCCCGGCCCTGCCGGTTCCTCTTAACGAATGGAAAACCCAAAAAAACCCGGGCTGGTAAAAAAAAAAGATGCAGGAGACGCAGCAAGTCGCCGGCGACGGTTACTAGTGCTACAGCCCGGCGCCGTGTCGGCACGACGGGAGCTGGGTCGCCAGTGAACTGTCGCCTCATTATTGGTCACGATCACGACGAAAGGCAAAGGCATCTGTCCCTCAATCGAGTCTGGGATGGCAATCTCTGTCCCCGGTCTGTGCAGCAGCAACAGTGCTAGCCCGGGGTCACAGCACTGAATGCGCCCTCCCTCTCGTCACGTCAAGGTGCATCTGCCGCAGTTCTGGTCATGCCGCCTAAGAGCATCTTCAATAGATGGTTCAAAATTTAACGGTCCAAAACCGGAGATGTAAAGTTTGGACCGTCAAAAAGTGCGTTTTGGAGCTCCGAAAAAAGCTCAACTTCAACAGATGGTCCAAATTGATGGTCCAAAAGAGTAACTCCAATAGATGGTCCAAAATGAAGATGTAAAACGACATGCTACTAGTCCATTCAACATAGTTCAAACATCAAATTCAACATAGTTTCATACATCAACTTCAACTACTACTTATTCAAACTACTACATAAACTACTCCTCATCGGAGCTACAGAACTGCTCCCAGAACTCCTCCTTTGTCGGGTCGTCGCACCCCTCCTCTTCCTCCTCCTCCTCCTCCGAGTAGTCTGCCCAGTCCTCCTCGGAAGAGGACTCGATGGGGATCACTGTCGAGGGACCGGCCTCATCCTCCTTCTTCGGCCCCTTCTTCTTCTGCTCCGCTCACGCTTCCAGTAGTACTCCATCTCGGCCTGGACGTACTCAGGATGCTCCCGAGCAAACCTCGCCATCGCCTCCTCATCGGTCTCGCCAGCACTGACGACAACCGACGGCTTCTTCGTCTTCTTCTTCTTCGTCGTGATCTCCTTCATGTTGATGCCCTGCGGCACAAGCATCTCCGCTACCACCCCGACTCTCGATCTCTGAAAAGTTGAGGTGCGACTGAGGCCTCTCGGCACGCCACACCGCCACGTCATAGGCACGCGCGGCCTCGTGGGCGGAGGGGTACGTGCCGATCCACCAACGCCTTCCGGCGTCGGAGAACTCCACACCCCAGTTACCGGAGGGCTTCTGCCTCACGCCGAAGAAGCTCGACTTGCCCTTCGGCGTCTTCTTCGGCGCCATCGGAGAGCGATGGAGCAGCGTGCGGCCGGGGTGGTGGCGGACGGAGTCGGGCGGTGCTGCGGGTCGGCGGTGGCGTGCGGGGCGGAACTGCGAGGCGGCGGTGGCGGAGCTGCGGGGCGGCGGTGACGTGCGGGGCGGAACTGCGAGGCGGCGGTGGCGGGGCGGCGATGGCGGGCGGGGCGGTGGCGGAAGGATCCGGGCGGGGCGGATCTGCGGGGCGGCGATGGCGTCCGGGGCGGCGGCGGCGTGCGGGGCGGTGGCCGACGGAGCTACGGCGGGCGGGCGGGCGGCGACGCAGCGTGGAAACAGCGGCGGGCGGCGGGGCCGGATCCGCGGCGGGCGGGCGGCGGGGCGGCGTGGAAACAGCGGCAGGAGGCGGGGCGGCGCCGGATCTGATGTGGGTGGCATGAGGCGGGACGGAGGCGGGGTGTGGAGGCGGCGGGGCGGCGGCGGACGGGCGGGAGGTCGCGGGCGGGCGGGCGGGAACGGAAATGAAGTGGTTGGGCGTTCGCGGGCGGCGGCTAGTTTTGGACCAGATGCATCTCGTGATGTATATTTGCATCACGAGGTGTTGCATTTTACATCACGAAGAGGCCGCGGTCCAATTTTTTTTCATATGAACCGTCTGTTGGAGCTGCGTTTTTTGCCCCAGACGGTTCAAAAGTTAGTTATTTTTACATTTTGACCATCTATTGGAGATGCTTTAAGTGAAGTGAAACATGAGCCATCGGCGAAGTCAGGCAAAAGAGGACGCCACGGCCGGCGAGGGCTCGTCCGGACATCGCTGCCGGAGGAGAAGAAGAACCTTGGCCGGTTGAGGAGGAGGGCTCCTGAACAATGAGATGGGTTGAGAAAATCGACTGAAAGCAACAACAAAAAGTCAGCCAGCTGAAACACATAGCATGCTTCTGAGTTAGTATGAGTTGCCAGTGGTACTATGTTTAATCGGTCCGAATCCGAGGAGAAAATGGGAGAGAGAGAGAACTAATATATCATGCTTCGACTAGTCTGAGATGAGAAAGCATCGCAGAATTTTTTTCACTTGGCATTATGTGCTCGGTAGCATTTTAGGATAATGTTCTGCACGTCCGGTTTTGCGTTTAGAAAGTATTGTGGTGGTGGAGTTGTCTTGCTGGCTGACTAATCTGACCAAGATCAGGTCAAGTCTAAGTTAGGCTCACCAATATTATCTTTTCCTTTTTTGTAGTGGGTCTAAGATTTACTCCCCCGTATCAAAATATAAAACGTTTTCTGATACAAAGAGTGTGTCAAAAAACTTCTTATATTTTTGATACGGAAGGAGCATTAATTTATTTTGTTTGAATTTGAATCAATTGGGTCCAAGATTATGGGAGTTGTAGGTGCATCCAAATACCTGTCGACTTCACCTAATGATGAAAGGCAGAGGAGAGGAGAGGAGCCAGCGCATCAGCAGCAGCATTCACATGCTGGTGCATATGCAGAGAAACTCTGCTTCTGCCATGCCATGCCAAGCAGACGATGGAAGTGACAGCACTGAATGGGTCACTGCAGGTGCACTGAATTGGAGAAGGGAACCAAGGCATAATGCTTTGTAGTAATCAATAACAGCCATATATATTCTTCCTCGAGTATCAAACTAGTTCTTGTCCAACATACATGTAGTGATACAACAATGGAGGTAAAGATAGGTAGCCAGTTAAGGTGGAAAGCGCGCATGACGATTGATTGCGGAGGGTGCTCAGGCCGATGTGGTTTTTAACCGACAGTCCCCGAGCCGAAGGATTTCACTATGGTGCTCACTCTCGCGCCGAAGCTTCTCGAGGCGATCTTCTTCCCTGGGACATGGAAGGGGTTCGAGACGGCATCCACGTATGCGGCGTGGAACTTCCTGAAAAACTGAGAAAAGAAAGATGACCGTGAGAAGGCTCTCTAATTTTTGCATCGCAAAGCAAGCATAAGCTAAACTTCATATTGTCTACACACCCAGAAAGAGTCTGGAGTTTAGGAGTATCACTATAAAATTTACATATCATCTGGAACTTGTGGTTCTGACTTATTCAGAAGCTGGACTGAGAAAACCTGTCACTTTACACGTTATCAGGTATGACTTGGTATGAACAGCAAACTCTTCACAGCAGCCAAGAAACACGACAGAAGTATTCTAATCAAATATCTCCGTACTTGCACTTTCCCATTGGATGAAAGAAGAGAGATACACCAGGGATACTTATTCTGTAATTCTACTAAAATATGCTGCCAATAAACAGTTTAAGAGCTTACATTTCGGGCATCCGCATCTTTCACATCAAGATCAGTTGTAACCATTAAAAATTTGACCTTTGTGTTTGTCAAATAGCCATACCTGCATATGATAGATTGTCATAGTTCATGAAATGTTAGCGGTATGTGCATCCAGCAACAATGATAAATTGGCAATGAAGAGAAATATTATAAAACAACTTGCACAGCTTAGATTCTATTTTTCTCACTTGACATTATACTGCAGGATCTAATATACTCTTTCTGAAATTGAGCTATTGTCTTTACTTCTTTCTGAATAATTCAGATAAAATAACTTATGTGACTCTGTGTAAAGGCAATTAACTGTATTTTGAAACTTGAGTAATATCTGTAAATGAAAACTACTCCTCCGTTCCAAATCACATTAAGTTTTAGCTTTGTCCTAAGTCAAACTTCTTAAAGTTTGACAAAGATTATATAAAAATATATTAACATCTACAACAACTCCGCCTATGTCTTCTAGGCATAGCCGGTCCCAAGCCCGGGTAAAGGAGGAGGGTTGTGATAGGCTTGGCGAGCCAACGTAAAAACTAGCCAGTCCCATAGGTATGAAACCCATTTGAGCGAGAATAGTACTAGGATGGTTGACCTCCTAGGAAGTCCTCGTGAAAGGGTTTCATATCTAAGGGTTGTGATAGGCTTGGCGAGCCAACGTAAAAACTAGCCAGTCTTTTGGGTATGAAACCCATTTGGGCGAGAGTAGTACTAGGATGGGTGACCTCCTGGGAAGTCCTCGTGAAAGGGTTTCATATCTAGCCTACCCCAACTTGTTTGGGATAAAAGGCTTCGTAAGTAAGTAAGTATATTAACATCTACAACACCAAATTAGTTTCATTAGTTCTGTCATAAAACATATTTTCACACTATATGTACTTGCTGTTCTAGATAGTAGCATATTAATCAAAATACTTAGTCAAGACTTAAAGAAGTGCGACTTGGGACAGGTGATAACCAAATCTGTAAAAGGACTTACACTTTGTAGTTCTCAGTCGGATATAGAAGACCCAAAAATGTCTCGTTCAGTGTAGGTGCACTCTTTTTAGGATTGTTCACTGTCAACAGAATGTATGTAAACAAAAGTAAGATAGACGATACAAGGGATTGACAAACAATAATTGCAATGCCAATACAATGAAACTTTGATGGCTGCAATCTAAATAGTTAGACAAAGACCCATGTGAATTGAGTCTAACTCTAATGAGATGGATCCAACCATCGGAACTCAGCGGGAACCCCTATAGCTCTATGCACATCAAAAACTTTGCATAGCAGAGCGGCAAAATTAATTGCGATTGCTGTACCCACACAACATGGAATTTGTAAGTGCTCCCTTTTACTTAACGGGGATCACTTGTCTAATCTAACATATAATCAACGTCCATTGACAGTTACAAACTAGATTTCGATGCATTTAACCAAGGATTTGACAGGAGATGAGTCGGATTTGAGCCCTCTCCAGTTCATTTGAGTTAAATCCAGTGAGATGGATGCAACCACCACACTTATCAGGACTCATCTCGAACCAGTCCCATGGTTTTGAATGAATAAATTGCAGTTAACTTCTGCGTTCTTGCTTTGCGAAGCTTTCGGCGTGGCTGTAGGGGTTCGAGATGAGTTAGTTGTCTACTCTGATATATAATCAACATCCATTGACAGATACAACAAGATACGGATGACTTTAACTAATGATGATTTGACAGGAGATGGAATCGAACTTGAGCTATCTCGGTGCATTTGACAGGAACAGATGCCTAGATCTAGATTGCCACGAGGGGTAACGCGCCTACCTCGCTCGTCGATGACGTCGAGGGAGCAGTGGACGACGTGGTGGAGCTTGAGGGCGTCGTCCGCCTCCGTGAAGCTCTGCAGGTACAGCGGGTTGTTCTGCAGCAAAGCGCCAGAGGATCCGTTGAGAGATCAGAGCTATAATCCCGCCGGCGCCGGCGAGGAGACGAGATCGGGATTTCGGGATCTGGAGCGAGGGGGCTGGGTGGGAGAGGTGGTCCTGACCTGGTGGCCGACGACGGCGACGCAGACGATCATGTTTCCGCCGAGCGAGCTGGTCGGAGGCAGCGCTGCCGGCCTGCCGGCAGTTGACGCGGCGACGGCGAGACGGAGGCGCGCGGGGGATCGACGGAGGCTGTTCTCTGATGGTTGTTGGACCGTGCGCGCGGGGAGGAGACCAAGGCGGCCTATACTAGTGGATCGGAGGGCCACTGTCTACCGATGCTCGGACTCGCACTAATCTTGATGCAGTCTGTTCAGGTTCGGTGCTTCAGACGTCCCATGAACATATTTCAGTACAGGTTTCAACACCAGATGATGTAATAAAATAATCAACAGATCATACCACAGCTATTCAACAAATTAATCAGCTGTACATTGCAAAAGAAATCATATCACAGATACAGAACAAATTAAAGATTTGTGCATGAATTCCAACCATGCCATCACAGACCAAATGTCGATAACAGAATGTGATATCACCAATCTTGAGAAGCCACATAAATAAATCTACTTGGATTAATCATCATAGTGCTTATTCTGTTCTCAACCTTCTTTTCTTTTGTAGAAGTTACAAAATTCAGAGAATGAGTTGCCGCCTCTGAGTTCAGAGGATAACAAGTGTTCCTGCTTATGAAACTTTCTTGCAAGTGCATGCATCCATGACCTGACAAAAATCAAACAAGTGCAATGGCACCAGACGGCAGAGTGGAGTAATTTACGGCGTCGCCCCATTGCGGATGCCCTGGAAACTGGACCTTGAATCCTGAACTGGATGCGGCAATCTCCCAGAGCACTTGCAATAAGACACCTATAAGAACAAGTGATATGATAAGTACAGGCACCTTATTCTATTCTGTTGCAGGATATACTCAAATTATATTCTGTGGCAGCATATACTCAATCTGTTGCAAGGTATTATCTTCTCACGTGCAATGGAGCTGAATTTGATAATTAATATGATGACAGCAAGTAAAGCTACAAATTTCTCAGTATCCTACTGTATTTAGCAAGCAACAACACTGTGGTAAACAGCATATGACAGTCCACATGGAATAGAATGTTATGTAAAGAATATGCATGTGCATGACCTTATAATTTGTCTATTCATTAAAAACTACTCCTCCGTTCCTAAATATTTGTCTTTCTAGAGATTTCAACAAGTGACTACATACGGATGTATATAGACATATTTTAGAGTGTAGATTCACTCATTTTGCTCCGTATATAGTCACTTGTTGAAATCTCTACAAAGACAAATATTTAGGAACGGAGGGAGTAGTATAATCTGACTTTTTCAGCAGAGTTACAAGCCTTTGCACAATTCACCTCTCCTCTCGATAAAACAAGTCAGAATCAATTGGCAATGGGTCGACGATAAAGGGAATTGCTTAAACAATCCCAGGCAAATCCTCTCCCAGACATGATTGCATTTCAGCTGAGTTTCTGTGTGTGCTCCAGTTTCAGTACTAAAATTTGGGAGCATAGAGCTTCTTTGATAAAAAAAAGGTGCATTTTACTTGAAGACATTATGATACTAGGTTACTGAGCAGTGAGCACACTATGCGCTTAAACGAAAGTTATTGCACAACGCGAAGTAGGCTTGAGAACACTATGCAGTAACAAGGTTCAAACAAAGGCTACAAACTAGCCAAAGGGACATATATGTCAGGCTGCCACTGATATGCACTAGATGTTTATACACTCAAAAAGCTTAGAATTTATAAACAGTCATTCCAAATGGCAGTTGTGAATCTATTACATAATTTCGGATGCATTGACACTAGTAACACTGGTGTTAAGAATTTAAACTGTTTAAAACAGAGTATTTTAGCCTGTACACATAAGATATACAGATAACTACATTGTCGAGGTTGTTCAGACTGAATCCAGAACACTGCAAAGAAAAAAGAGGATTGGCTAGATATTCAAAACAGTGTATTAATATTGTAACTTGTTCAAAGCCGTACTTGACAACTAGGTACGGAGCAGTACAAATGAAGAACAGTACTCCATTCAGAAAAGAAAAGAAGCTACCAATTACATTGCAAAGTTACCAATCCCAATAGTTAGGATAGAAGACGGGCATAATTCACAAATCCTCTCACAGCTAAACCAATGGTACAGTGTAGCAAAATTTGCATCTAATTTTGATTCCAACTAGGCGATGCTGAAGTCGTAGAGGGGGGGTCATTGGGCTCACAGCTCAGGTCTGCTTGAGGCTCTTGACGAGCTTCCAGCGGGCGAGGAGCCTGGCGATGGGCGGCGTGAGCGCGATGGTGATGGGGACCCTGACGGGGAACAGGGCCTTGTTGCAGAGGATGGCGAGCGCGAGCGCGCCGCCGCTGGACGCCGCGAGCTCCCCGGTCCGGTTCCGCGGCGCCTCCTGGCCGACGACGACGGCGGGGGCGGGGAGGGGGAGGGCCCCGTCGCCGGCGCCGGGAGAGGGGGCGGGCAGGGCCGCGTCGCCTGCGGCGGTGCCGGGGGCGCTGATGCCGATCTTGCGGAAGATGGCGTCGACGTCGACGTTGTTGTTGATGGCGACGTAGAGGCCGGAGACGGAGGCGACGGAGACGGAGACGTGGACACCGAGGGCCACCTTGCCGTACTTCCTCATGAGGTCCTTCATGCGGGCGGTGAACGCCATGGCTGAGGACGCCGACGGCGAGGTCGGGGCAGGGGGAGGTGCGTGCGGGTTTAAGATTTTGCGGTGGCGGCGGCGGCGGCGCGACGGGCTAGGGTTTTCTGGTCGGTCGGTCCGTCGGATCGGCACGGCGGCGGCTAAAAGAGACGTGGACCCGAGTGCGTGGCGACCCGCGAGCCTCCCTTTCTTTCTTGGAGGAAGAGGCTATGCTCGGACACGGCACGCCGTGCGTGTACCTCAAGGAAATACGCCTTCTGGGTAGCTTGTGCTAGAACATGTTTTCAATCTCAAAAGACCTTCTTTTCCATTGATTACCTTTTAAGCTCATTTTTAGCTGCATGTTTTTTTAGAAAAACTTCTGATCTATTCATCAGATGACATGGCGGTACAAGCAACACTCAAAACGAAATATTAGTACATCCAGATAAGTTGACCACCTGGCGACGACTACAAGCACTGGAGCGAGCCGAATGTGCGTCGCCGGCGCTACCCCTCCCTAAGCGGAGCGGGCAAAAATTGTTGTAGTAGACAGTTGAAAAGTCGTCATGTTAAGGACCCACGGGTCCAGCACACCAGAACAGCAACCGTCGTCGATGAAGATAGGCGTAGATCGGAAGGGTCCAACCTGTAGAGACATGAACGAAAACTGAATACATGGAGATCCATTGAAGACTAATGTCGACCGATGCTAGACTAGACCTGGCCATGGGAAGCCCGGCCCGGCCGGCCCGGCCTGACCCGGCCCGAAAAAGCCCGACCCGGCCCGGCCCGACGCTGCCCCCAGGCCGGGCTCGGGCCTAGATTTTAAGCCCGAAGGCCGGGCCGGGCTGGGCCCGGGCCCGTCGTTTTTGCGGTTTTCTGAAGGTCGTGCCGGGCCGGCCCGGAGCCCGACGGGCTTTTACATGTTCGGGCCGGGCTCGGGCCTAGAAAACAGGCCCGATGGTCAGGCCGGGCCGGGCCTGGGCCTGGGTTTTTGCGTCGGGCTTGGCTAGGCCCGGCCCAGCCCGAGGTATGGCCAGGTATACGCCAGACGCACCACGCGGGCGCAGGTGTTAGGCATGGAGGACCTTATTTCATCTTCAGGATGTCGTCACCGCCACGCCTTCATGAGTACTACCTCCGTCTTATATTAATTGATGCTAAAATGGATGTATCTAGATGTATTTTAGTGCTAGATACATCTGTTTGAGCGTCAAGTAGGACACAAACCCTAAACGGTCTAAAAATGCTTAAAATGGAGTAGGAACCCTCCCGACAAGGACCAAGGCCCACCACGCCTCCATAGCCATAAGGTCACTAGAGACGAGATGGATCGGTGACGACACTAGTGGCAGCTCGAGAAACCCTAATCATGTGTGGACTCCTACTAGAGTTACTCTATGACTTCCTTGTAGGAAAGAGAACAAATATACATTCAAGCATACTAGCCTCAACTTACTCTGTGATGCAAATTGAAAGCGCATCTAGACCCTAATGTATTTTGGTATTTATGGTTGTGTGATTAGTGGGACTAATGTTATTTTTAAGTGTGTCTCAGACATTGGTCCCTCAGTGAATTCATGATGGAGATGGTTGACTCCCGTTTCTCAAAAAGCAAAATTGCCCCGGTTTTTTAAGGCGTGAAGTTTTTGTTTGTTTTATGTGAGCCGTAGAAAAGCCGCACTATTATAACGGGATGAAGTGATTGCGTAAGTCTGAGGATCATGATGATATCTTATATAGATGGCCATCACCATTCCTACACATTCTGGGTTAAGACCCGCTCTAATTCATGTTGTTGATGTGATCCTTGGGCCCCTAGGGTCTAGGGTGGGTCCCCGTGGTTCAGGGGAAACTATCGCCCCTGGCCAGGAGTCTCTTGATGGGCTAGGTCCCCGGAGTCCTTGACCCCCGGGTTCCCAAGGCACAATTTTGCTCTCGGGTTACCCCGAGCCTCGGGGGTATGCTGGGCAGCAATGGCTATAACAGTGAGGGGGTATTTATACCCTCTTTTTTATTCTTCTTGTCGATTCAATCCTCCATTTGAGCTTCTCCACCACTGTCAAATAGTAATAGGTCGATTCTTCTTGATTCCTCCACTCAATCTGCCAAACTTTGAGGATTGAAAGATAATCGGCTGCTCTACACTTCTACCAAACCAAATTGTGATCCATATACTTGTTCTTCACCAAACTTGTTATTCTCGGAGATTTTGGACTCCTAGGCGGTATGAGTCAGGCCTGGAAGCTTCCTTGTGTGTGGCGTGCTTTGAGAAGTTTGTAAAGGTCTGGTGGTCGCCTTCAAGACCAACCACAAAATGATTTGAGGCTCATCTGTCATGGGTGATTCAAAGGGAGAAAATGATGAGTCACTTGGTGGCGTTCGGAAGTTTTGTCTTTTGCACCTCCCCAACAAAGATTAACACACCCCCCAAGAGTGTGAACTTCTAGATAGATCTTCTTCTCCAACTTGTGTGGTTAATATTTTTCTATACCTTTATTTGATTGATTGCTAGCTAGCTTGATGCCTTTTTTACCTAGTATATTTGTTTGCTTGCCATGTAGGTTCTTCTCGCCTTATATTGCGTATCTAGAGAACTTGCTTTATCCACACTATCCTTAAAAGTGGAAAATGCTAAAATTTGATAGTTAGATTCATAATGAAATATAACATCCTATTTCATTAATTTGACACTAATGTTGATATATTTAGCTATTAACATAATCAAACATATATTTTTTTGAATTTTTTCAAAACAATACACCTTGCATTCCAAACGGAGGAAGTAATGTATCTTGAAACCAAGGGGCCATTAGAGATGTCCTCCTAAGTACATCATCCACTCGCATCTTTTCTTTTCTCGACCG
Source organism: Triticum aestivum (assembly GCF_018294505.1). Classification (NCBI taxonomy): domain Eukaryota; kingdom Viridiplantae; phylum Streptophyta; class Magnoliopsida; order Poales; family Poaceae; genus Triticum; species Triticum aestivum. Next base: position 520,741,104 of record NC_057807.1, read on the forward strand.
TGTAGGCTCTAGGGTAAAGTTCTCCTTACCTCATAGCTCCATCGGCCAACCCGTGGCTAGTGGTGGGGAGAGGAATCCCGTCTCGGATTCGGCTAGTAGTTTAGGTTAGTTTATTTTAGTTCACGTAGAGGCAATGCTCGGGTAGATGGTGGCGCTTCATCTTTGAGTTGTTCTTCTAGGTTTTGACCCTCCTCGAATTCGTCCGTCGGGATTGATTTGATGGAGTTCCGAGTAGATTCTTGTCATCTCCTTAGAGCGCGCGAGGTTAGGGTTTAGTGTCGTACATGCGCGATGGCGAGATTTAGTGTCAGACACTTCATATCGTGTTCAAGGTTTCAATGACACTAACTATAGCTCCAGGGCATTGGTTCATAGGGGCATGTGCACGAAAACTTCATAGGTGATTGTGCTGACTACAATGTTGTTCGTTTGGTGGTTCAGGGAGCTTGAATTTTTAGTATGTTTGGGTGTTCTGTACTTTTGACGAACTTCTATAATAAATCTGTGTCTTTTGGAAAAGAAAAGAAAGTACTATATTCACTCCATTTGAAGTCAGATCCAGACAGACTAAGAGCATCTACAATAGAAGTTGTCTAATCCGGACCCCCATACATCCGTGGACGCGTCCACGGACAGTGACCGAGCAAACATTAAATTGCGCCTTCACAACCGGATCCATAAGCCAAATACTCAAATCCATACTAGTCTCAAGCAACGTTAAATATACGTAGTTAAACATATGTCATCAGACTATAAAAAATCGACATGCTCTACTAACTACAAAAGAAACGACAGTGGAAGAAGTTCATCCACTGTCGCCCTTGTCCTTGTCGTATTCCTTGCGGCAGTAGTGGTTCAAGACGCAAAATGGAACGAGGTGGATCTGCTCATTGCCGGAGCTGCTCGACTGTTCGATATGTCGCTGTCCTCGTCCTTCTCCTCCTTCGGGGGCAATCCGGCCATGGCACGACCCGCCCTGCTTTGCTCTTTTGCATTCGCCTTGACCACCCTAATTCGCCGCTTCTCGCCTATGCAGACACGGAGGGCTTCCTCCTTCCTGCCCATGCCGGTGTGCGATTCCGCCGGCTCCGTCTATCAGGCCATCGAAGCCGCTTCTGCTTCAAGGCCCGCCCGCAGCCTCGCGGCGCGTGCTTCCTTCTCGTTTTGGCCACAAACCATGGAGGCGGATATGACCTCCGTTTCGGCCGGCGAGGCCACGGGGATGAGACGCCACCTAAACGGT